>NC_052399.1:5000-1205000 GCF_009389715.1 Phoenix dactylifera | reverse complement strand
AGAGTTTGAGTTAGATAATTTGACCCATACCCGATCCTAAGCAAGCAAACCCTTGATGCATACTCAACCCAAATAGAAAAAGGTCGAGTCAGATCAACAGTTGCCACCCTTTTACTCAATTATTTAAAAAAAAAAACTCAATCGCCCTCAATACACAAAAGGATAAAATAATAAGTGCTCATATAAAAAAGGTGTTTTTATCCTTTCTAATAATATTATATTAATAAAACAAATTATGGTGTTTTTTAAGTTCCCTTTTGCTCGTGCCATGCGAAAGCTTTCAGATCGAAATTCTATTATACCAATCTTGTTTGATGAGCATCCAAAATCTTATCATGGTTTAGTTTTCATTGTCACCAAAGGTCCTACATATCTGGTGCATAGCGCCTTTTAAAAGTATATAAAAGATCTATTGATATTTACAACCTTATGCTAAATATCCACTTGCTATGACAACACTTGAAGGATTAGTTCAACCAAAAATAATGAACGAATATCAATCCATGTCCTACTTTTACACCAATGGTACATCTCCTTACTAGAGGGTCATTGACAAAGCTACCATCTCTCAAACTCTACTATTATTAGAATATCTTGCAGCATGCACCCAAAGTATTACAAGAAGTTACAGAAATTACAGTTGACCACTTGTTGGAGGCTACACCATGCACATCGAATTGGGCTATCATTAGACTGCTATAATGCCTACATAAAACTATCTACACAATCGATCCTTGGTAACCCACTTTAAACTATTTTTTATACGCAATGCGAATTGAGTGGTATCTTAGTAGTGGCACTCCCATGCTTTGCAGGGTCAGGGGTTTTGAGTCTCTTTAGAGGTATTATGCCTAAAGAAAATTCAACTCTAAATATTCTTTTAATAAAAAAACGATGGTTTAAAACCCTAATAAGGAAGGCAAGACATAGATACATCCCAATCTCAAAAGGAAAAGAAAAAGAAAAAAAAAATAGACATGATGAAATGATCCATCTGTAGTCCATATATAAAATAGAAAAATTAAATAGATGGATGACAATATTTTTTTATATAATTCTTCTTCTTTTTCCTTATCCCTTTTCTTTGATTTTATATAAAAGTAATTATTTCATGAATATTAATAGAGAAAATATGACTTTTTTTATTTGAAGAGTGGATCCATAACAAAAGGAAGATCAATGAATACCTATAAGACGCAAAGCAAGACTGTGTATTATTTGGGTACTTCCCTTTATTGATTTAACTATCACATTGCCTATATATACTGAATTTGCTCTCTGCTACCTATTCTTCAATTGACCCAAGAAAGAACAAATATTGACAGAAATTGTAAGGGAGTGTGTTAGATCTATTGCTAAGTAATTTTTTTTTTAAAAAAGAAAAAATTATTTTTCTCTTAAGCATGGTATGAACTTTAATATCGAAGCAAGGGCATGATTTGTGCTGTGGGAATAAAGGGTCCGAACTTAGTCCCACATCGACTAGATAACGGAAAGGCATGATCCTTAAATGGAGGGAGGCTACTCCTTTCTCTTCAGAGGTGCTTTTTGTGAGGCAAAACCGTGCGTTGGGAAGAGACTATGACACCCCTTCAAAACGGACAATACCTCCGAGGAGAAGCAGTCGCTTCCGCTGTCTGAGACCGGTGGAAACTGAGCTCTAGGGCTCAAGGGATACCCTCCGACCTCATCAATTTGTGTTCTAAATTTCAAGCACGAGAGCACCAAAAGACCCATATCCCATTGATTTGGATAGTGATATAGTTAGAGTTTTTTTGGGAGTAACTAGGAGAGGCTATTTGTCACCCTCTACGCAGCCGGGTAGAGGGTTTTCCTCACCCACTACCCAATACCTTATGCTTGGAGCCTAAGCCTTCGAGCGAACCAAGCCACTACTTGCCAAACCAAGGATTTATGTACGCGAGGATTGAAGCGAGAGCTGAAGTCCTCAAGAATCAAACCAATGTTTCGGCAGTAGCAATATTGTGAGGCAGAACAAAACTAGCTATGGACTTTGATCGGTTCATATAAAAATCAACTTGATTTCCTCTTGGAGATACCACATTGCTAAAGAGAAGGCCAGGTTTTAGCCCTTTACACATTAAGTGCAAAAGCCAACATGGATTGGTTGCATACAGCATTCTGAAGTTCTGCCAACCCTCATTCAACTGGTCTGCAACTCTGACGACGAACCCAAGTACAGACACAGGGTCTCACCACCTTGACCTGCCCGGAAAGTGGTGGACCCTGCCTGGCTCGAGGGCCATCTAACGAAAAAGGTCAATCCTGAACAAAAGACCACCCATCATCACGATTGGTGATCTGAAATTTTTACGTGGAAAGAAAGAACACAGAGACGGGATCCTTCCCGGCATAAAGGGAACTTTGGACAGAGAGCGCATGGAGTCAAGCCTGTGCAGTAGGGCGCGGAAAAGAAGGTCGAATAGCCAAAGCTAATGACCGGTCCAAGTTTTCTTACACAGCCTTGGCATGCAAAGAGGCCTTGCAACATATAGACGACCATTCTCTTCTTAGCGATATACGACAGATGGTGAGAGACTGTAACTCGTTTCAGGTTGCTCATATATACCGGAAGGTGAATAGGATGGCTGATTGGGTTGCTTCCTTTGCTGCCCATCATTCCGCAGAGGTCATCTTTATGCCACGTATAATATCTTGACTCTATTGATTGCACTCACGCTAGATTAACGTGAGTGACCGTTTTACCAAAATAAAAAAAATAAAAAAAAAGAAAAAAAAAAGAAAAAAAAGAAAGGCCTTGCAACTCCATCCGAAAGGAGATGGGTACTTCGCCTGTGGCTCTTTTTAGTCTCCAGGAAAAGCCCAGTCTTCTGTGCTAAGAAAGTTATAGGTTGATGGTGGTGCATGGGATGGCTGGACTAGGATGGACTCCACCAAAAGGTAAGGTATAGAATTTCCATCAATTGACAACCCTTGGGATTAACAACCCTCATCTCCATCATCCTCGTTCAACAGCCGTTGGATACATAGCTCTTGGTCCCACCAAATTTGAGGAGATGAGAACTCGGTAGCTTCGGCCGTCAAATATGGGGCATGCCAAAACGTATAACAAAAGGAGTGAAATAATGTGATTGGGTTTGGATGGAATTTGAATGTGAAACGATTTGGTAGTGTTATTTAATCATATTTGGTTAAATATCAATGGGAATTTCTATACATGGCAATCCACCCAGAAAAGCATGCATCCTCTTCCTCTAGATTTCTATGCCATCCATTCATTTCACAAAGTAATTAAAATAAATCATGGCATGGACACTAATAATAATACTCTACGTTTGTGGCAGTTGTGACAGTGGTGACAGTGGAAGATTCAATCAAGTAACTAACCGTTGATTGATGATGTTGGGGGAATACGGTTTTCCCCTCCAGCAATATAGTAACCCCGCCTCTAAAAGGCCGCATAGCCGCCGACCTTGGACGACTGAGGTCGGCGTCCGACCTCAGAATCTCTGACCTAGAGAATTCCCGACCCCAGAGGTCTGTCCTTGTCGACCACCTACTACGGCCGTACCCCTCCGAGGTCCGGCCGAGGGCCATATCCTGCACCCCAGCATTTATTACGCATGACCTCTGCAAACCCCCGGTTCACTCAACAATTAATGCGAATCTCCGGCCTACTCAACAATTAATGCGAATCTCCGGCCTACTCAACAATTAATGCGAATCTCCGGCTTACTCAACAATTAATGCGCACCTCCGGCTTACTCAACAATTAATGCGCATGGCTCCTATTATCTACGGACCCACGGCTCTCCACGGCAAATCAGCTCAGCGGAGTCCAGTCAACCGTGATAAGTCTCTGATCTCGGCCTTACCTCCGACATCAATGCAATGATTCACCCGATCGTGTGCCAGTCCAAGCAACATGCCGAGCCGTACAACGGTCTCGCCCCATCACATCACAGGTAAACCGACCCCCCTATAAAAGGGAACCCTTGCTTCTCAAAGGGGGGTTGAACACAGAAAACTCTAAAAATACTGTTCTCCTCTTTCTCCTTTAAACACAGATTGCCCCCCTTTGACTTAAGCATCGGAGGGCCGGCGCCGGAAAACCCGGCCACCGGCTTTTCTGCAGGCACCCCGACGGAGGACGCCGCCCGCCGACGGACCGCCACTCCCCTGTGTCCACCTGCCGCTCCCCCTCCTCGACCGACGACCGCCCCCGGGTCCAATTTCCAGCAACAGTTGGCGCTAGAGGAAGGGCCCGAGTCGCGATCATGAAGTTGAGAAGTAAGGGAGTCTCCAATATCTCCCGGCATCCCCCACAGAGTCCTGGACACTCCGTCCAGAATTCGCCTACTCCGGCTGACCCGGTTCCTCAGGTCCAGTCGGAGCAATTCAATGCTCTGGTGCAGCAAGTCCAGGCCCTGGCCGCTGCCGTTCAAGGCCTGCGGCGCGAGGAAGCCTTACCAACGCTCCCCCCGCAGGCCCAGGTCTTGCCGGAGTTTCCTCCCAACGGCCCGATTCTCCCAGGCCAGAACCTTCATGGCTCCTCCAGGGCCAACAACGAAGGGCGGGCCTCCCCCCAGAGAGAGCTGCCGGGGGAAGGACTCAACAGAAGACCCCAACCCTCTGAAGCCGAATCAGCCCCAGATCACCGCGAGCCGGAGCAAACCACGGTGACGATTCCACGGGTTGGGGAGCTCGACAGGAAAGTCGAGCACTTGAAGCGCCAGATCGAAGCGCTCCACAGTAAGAAGGCAAGACACGAGGGGGATTTTAAATTCACCACCAAGTCCCCCTTCTCCCGCCAGATCGAGGATGAGCCGGTCCATGCCACAAACCTCTACTTGCAAGGTTTCCGGCCCAATACATTTAGCGGCTCGAACCTTTTTTATTATTATTTAAATAATAAATTTTTTTTAATACGTATAAAAAATATTTTAAAATTTTTATTTAAAAATAATTCATCTAGCTTTTTGAGAGGAAAAATTACTAATTAAACTTTTATACTCAAGATCCATTAAAATACTATTTTCAATCGATAATATAGCTAATCCATTTAATCCATATAACAACAAATCTATCTAGAGCTCCTTTTTGAGATTGAATGAGTTTATCGATTTTTTTTTTTTTTGAGTTTTTCATACTCACAGTCATATTTTCTATTAGACATTTTAATCTATAAATAATATTATCAAACTAAGCAATTAAAAAAACACCAAAAAAAATCAAAATATAAAAAAATAAAAAATGATAAAACTTGATTGTGTCAAGAAAAACAAACTCGGGTCCCGACAAGTAGTGCCGAACTTAATTGTGTCGAGAAGATGCCGAATAGTGCCGAACTCGACGGCGAAAAGAGGCCGAACCACCGAAGTCACAACTAACCTACATTTGGACAAAAAAAAATCAATTCTAGTGTCTCTAATCAACTTAATAAAAATTAAATGGACGGTGGACCCAAAAAAAATTAATTCTAGTGTCTCACCGGTCACCACTCCCTTGGATCAGTGATTCAGTGGGAACTGAGGGATGCTCACGATCCAACGGAGGACGGTGGACTTTGGAGTGAGCCGAGCTGCCGAGTGCCGAGGAGGCCAGAGCGGCGGAGCCCGGAGGTCAGAGGAGCCGAGGATGGCGAGGAGAGCTGGAGAGGACTCCTCTCAGAGGAGATCCGGTCGGCGGCTCGCCACTCGCCGGGTCTTCTGTCGGCCGGAGCCCAGAGGTTGGAGGACGGGAGGAGCCGAGGATGGCGACGTCAGCCAGGAGAGGAGATCCGGCAGGCGGTCCAAGAGCTGGAGAGGAGATCCGGCCGGTGGCTCGCCACTCGCCGGGTTCTGCCTTCTTGGAGCCGGAGGAGGAGAACCGAAGACGGTGGAGTAGTGGACTTTAGAGCGGAGCCGACTAGCCGAGGAGGCCGGAGGCTCGAAGGCTCGGAGCCTCAGAGGAGCCGAGGACGACGAGGAGAGATGGAGCGGTGCTACGGTGGAGCCTGGAGAGGACTTCGGGGCACTGAGAACCGAGCAGCCGAGTCTGTCGAGAACCGGAGAACGGGAGATTGGGAGAAGGGGATGCCAGATGCACTGTAGCGGCGTAGCAGCCCGGTACTGGTAGCCGTCGCCCACTGCCCAGTGCCCAGCTACAAGCCTACGACTCCAGCTATCGGATGGGAAAGGGCCTTTCCGAAAGGCTGAAAGCTACGGATTAAATAAATAAAAAAAAACTGCGGGGGCCTTCTGTGGGTCGGGGGTTGTTGGTGGTAAAATGGACCACCCCACAAATGCAATTATAGCACCCAAATCCGTCAGCAAGATCGAGCTCATCCAAGTGATCGGGCTCTTCGGCTTTCGAAGCTCATCAAGTGATCGGGCTCTTCTAAGTGATCGAGCTCATAGGCCGAGCCAAGCACCGCGAGCCGAGCACAGCGAGCCGAGCACAGCAGGCTGCCGATCACAGCAGGCTGCCGAGCACAGCAGGCTGCCGAGCACAAAAGGCTGCCGAGCACAGAAGGCCGAGCACAGAAGGCCGAGACCAGAGAGCGCCGACCAGAAAGGCAACCCCGCCGAGCCCATGCCTTAGCCAAATATCCAATCTCCGCCTAACCCTCCAAGGGATCTGACAACTAAATATATGACTCCACTTCAATCTGCCACCATCCCCAAGTCATTAAGGCACAAGATCTTCGCAGGCATTCGGCACACCTTATCATTAATGCATGAGACCCCCTCAGGCCTCCAATGCACTCAGTCATTAAATGAACACGGCTCAAGATGATCTCCGGATCACTGAACCATCAAAGCGCACGGCTCTTTCTGACCACCGGTTCACTCAGCAATCAATGCACTTGTCATCTACGGACCCCAGGCCCACCACGGCCGGCGGTTCAACCACCCCAACGGGTCCGACCAATCGTGACAGCTCCCTGATAGTGACGGTAACCCATTAATTCGCCCAGTCACATCACAGGTAATCCGGCCGCTCTCCCTATATAAGAGGAGCTTCTCCCTCTAAGAGGGGGGGGGGCCTCTTCCTCCCAAGGGGATTATTTCGGGTTTCCACATACAATCCCTCTCTTTTCTTCAAAGTTAAGCCCCCCTCTGACTTAGGCATCGGAGGGCCGGCGCCGGGGAGCCCGGCCACCGGTTTTCCTTGCAGGACTTGCACACCCCCCGCGGCAGAGGACGCAGCCAGCCGGCGCACCGCCGCCCGCCTCCTACAGCAGCGGAGCTCCTCCTTCCCCGGCTTCACGGCGGCCCCCGAGTCCAATTTCCAGCAACAGTTGGCGCTAGAGGAAGGGCCCGAGTTCGCTGCCATGAAGCTAAGAAGCAAAGGGGTTTCCAACGCCTCTCGACGTCTTCCACCCAGTCCTGAGCATTCCGTCCGGAACTCACCACCTCCGGCCGAGTCAACCCCTCAGGTTCGGCCGGAGCAATTTGATGCCCTGGTGCAGCAAGTGCAGGCGTTGGCTACCACCGTCCAAAGCTTGCAACCCAGGGGCATCCCAGCAGCACCGCCTCCCCCGGCTCCAGTTCAACCGGAGCCCCCTACAAGCGGGCTTCCTCTTCGAGGTCAGGACTCTCAAGTCCAGGCCTCCCTCTGGAGAGAGCACCCAGTCAGAGATCACGGAGGCTGGCCACGGCCTTCAGAAGCTGAGTCGGTTCCAGGGCAACCTGCACCCGAACGGACCGCTGCAGCGATCCCCCAGAATGATGAACTCGACAAGAAGGTCGAAAAGCTGGAGCGCCAAATTCAGGCACTCCACGGGAGAAAATCAGGACGTGATAACGACTTCGAGTTCACTACGAAGTCTCTCTTCTCCCCAGAGATCGAAGATGAACCGGTCCCACCACGGTTCAAGATGCCCCAGGTGGAGCCTTACAACGGCAGGGCCGACCCCCTTGACCACCTGGAAAGTTATCGGGCCTTAATGGCCCTACAAGGAGCCTCGGAGGCCATGATGTGCAAAGCCTTTCCAGCAACGCTCCGAGGACCGGCCCGGCTTTGGTTCACCGGGTTGAAGCCGAGTACTGTCTCCTCCTTTGAGCAGCTCGGCAGGCAGTTTGCCAGTAATTTTGCCGCTAGCCAGCCCCAGCGGCGGACGTCGGACTCCCTCCTTGACATCAAACAAGAGGAGGGAGAGTCCTTCAAGGAGTACTTGGATCGGTTTACTGCCGCAACATGGGAAGTCCGGGAGCTGGACCAGTCAATCGCCATGTCGGCACTAAAGACTGGAGCCCGGTCTTACAGGTTCCTCTTCTCTATCGAGAAGAACTTCCCTGCGGACCTCACCGAAATGTTGACCCGAGCTCGCAAGTACGCCAAGGCTGAGGAAGCCATGGCCTCTCGGCGGGAGGAAGCCGAACGACCTGCCAAGATGCAGAAGAAGCACCAGGAGCACTCCCAACCAAGTAGCAGATTCCCCTGGCATGAGAAAGAGCCTCCTTGGCCCAAGAGCCTAGCTCGCCCGGGGTCTTCCCTCCAAAAATTTCAGACGTACACTCCTCTCACATCCACCCGAGCAGAAATCCTCATGGAGATTGAGGGTCGGGGCTACCTCCGACCTCCATTGAGAATGCGTCCGACAGAGTCGCGGAAGCACTCAAAAAAGTACTGCCGCTTCCACCGAGATCGCGGCCATGATACAGAGGATTGCTACGAGCTTCGTGATGAGATCGAGGCACTTGTCCGCCGAGGTCGGTTGAGTTATTTTGTCCGTGATCATACCTACAGGAGAGAGCCCGAGGAACAAAATTCAGTGCCGCATAAGGAGCAGAATGACCACTGACCTCTCACGGGCATCATCAATACCATCAGAGGGCGGGCAACTAGAGGTACCAGAAGCTCCGAGCTCGGAAAAAAGAGCTTCCTCAAAGCATCCGTGCTCTGTGAAAGTCACCATCTCCTTTTCTGATGAAGACCAAAAGGGTGTTGAGCCCTCTTTATGACGACGCTGTAGCTATTTCCCTCATCATTGCAAGGTTTTAAAAAAAAAAGATTTTAGTACATCATGAAAGCTCGGCTGATACCTTATTTTGTATGCCTTCCAAAGGATGAGCGCTCCTCTGGCTAGATTCATAGGAGATTCTACCCCAAGAAAGTACTATGAAGCTAAATCCTTTCATGGTCCAGAAGGCTGCCGAGCTCAGAAGGCCGCCGAGCTCAGAAGGCCGAGCTCCGAAGGCCGCCGAGCTCAGAAGGCCGAGCTCCGAAGGCCGCCGAGCTCAGAAGGCCGAGCACCAAAGGCCGCCGAGTTCAGAAGGCTGCCAAGCTCCGAAGCCCGAATGCAGAACACCTCCCCCAGAAAATCGAGCCAAAGAAAGCTAGTGCCAAGCTAAGTCCTAAGGGACTTCGAAGCTCGGAAGCCATCAAAATATCTCCAAAAGGTACAGGACGCCACTTTGGCTCCAAATAATTTCAATATTTTATCTATTTCCAGGTCGGAGAATCCAAAAAACGACCAACGTCGCCCCGAATAGGGCGCACGATCGCCAACGGACGAGGTCCGTCTCCTGTATGCGTCTCCAATGATGCTCTAGCTAGGCTCGAGACGCCGATTCGACGCCATTCGACGACATTCGACGCCATTCGACGCCGATTCGACGCCATTCGACGCCGATTCGACGCCATTCGACGACATTCGACGCCATTCGACGCCATTCGACGACATTCGACGCCATTCGACGCCATTCGACGCCATTCGACGCCGATTCGACGCCATTCGACGACATTCGACGCCATTCGACGCCATTCGACGGCACTTCGACGCCATTCGACGGCACTTCGACGCCATTCGACGACATTCAACGCCATTCGATGCCTTTCAACGCCATTCGACGCCTCCTGCGACAAGCCAAAGAAGGCCGCTGAGTCAACCTGGAGCACTTAACTCCAACTGCATGAAAGGTACACCCTACTTGGCACGTACATCTTTATATATATTTGGCTATATTACAGGATGATCGACGACTGGACTACTTCCTTCGTCCGAGCCAAAAAGCAGCTCGAACTCGGAAGTCGGGGGTAGTGTTGGTGGTAAAATGGACCACCCCACAAATGCAATTATAGCACCCAAATCCGTCAGCAAGATCGAGCTCATCCAAGTGATCGGGCTCTTCGGCTTTCGAAGCTCATCAAGTGATCGGGCTCTTCTAAGTGATCGAGCTCATAGGCCGAGCCAAGCACCGCGAGCCGAGCACAGCGAGCCGAGCACAGCAGGCTGCCGATCACAGCAGGCTGCCGAGCACAGCAGGCTGCCGAGCACAAAAGGCTGCCGAGCACAGAAGGCCGAGCACAGAAGGCCGAGACCAGAGAGCGCCGACCAGAAAGGCAACCCCGCCGAGCCCATGCCTTAGCCAAATATCCAATCTCCGCCTAACCCTCCAAGGGATCTGACAACTAAATATATGACTCCACTTCAATCTGCCACCATCCCCAAGTCATTAAGGCACAAGATCTTCGCAGGCATTCGGCACACCTTATCATTAATGCATGAGACCCCCTCAGGCCTCCAATGCACTCAGTCATTAAATGAACACGGCTCAAGATGATCTCCGGATCACTGAACCATCAAAGCGCACGGCTCTTTCTGACCACCGGTTCACTCAGCAATCAATGCACTTGTCATCTACGGACCCCAGGCCCACCACGGCCGGCGGTTCAACCACCCCAACGGGTCCGACCAATCGTGACAGCTCCCTGATAGTGACGGTAACCCATTAATTCGCCTAGTCACATCACAGGTAATCCGGCCGCTCTCCCTATATAAAGGGAGCTTCTCCCTCTAAGAGGGGGGGGGGGCCTCTTCCTCCCAAGGGGATTATTTCGGGCTTCCACATACAATCCCTCTCTCTTCTTCAAAGTTAAGCCCCCCTCTGACTTAGGCATCGGAGGGCCGGCGCCGGGGAGCCCGGCCACCGGTTTTCCTTGCAGGACTTGCACACCCCCCGCGGCAGAGGACGCAGCCAGCCGGCGCACCGCCGCCCGCCTCCTACAGCAGCGGAGCTCCTCCTTCCCCGGCTTCACGGCGGCCCCCGGGTCCAATTTCCAGCAACAGGGGCCTTAGGCGACCGCTTCAGTCGTCTAAGGCCCGAGCCGGCGCTGACTGTGTTGCACGCACAGAGGAAAAAGAAAGTTTCTGAGGCCAAGGAGCAGAAAAGCAGCAAAATTAATAAGGATGACACAAATCCAGTCTCTTCCCAGATGATATCGCTCTGCTGGCATAATTTTCAAAACTGGGATTTTTTTTTAGGGGGAGTCTAAGTCAAGCCTCAACTTTTGATGAATTGTGAGACAAGTTGAAGTAAAGAAGCAAGAGTAGGAGGGTAAGCAGGATGATGAATTTAGAGACAAGTCACCTGCATGCTGCTCGAGTTGTCATCCATCACTCATCCCTTCCCCCTTCTCTCTCATGATTATCCTTCAACTAATGCAGGAGCCTGAGTCATCCTAAATGTGCATCTTATTTGGATCGTTGCTTGGGTATGCCTGAATCACAACGGGTCCAATATTTTCAGCACCTAGTTACATTGAGTTCTTAATTCGGATTTGTAATTTGCTGATTTGTGTTTGTTGATTGAGTCCATTCTAGTGTAGTGTGCGCATGTAGTTTGGATTCATTTATGTTTTTGTTGGCTAGCTTGTTTGCATTGGGTCCTTAAATTGGTTTGTAATTGCTGAATTATATAAGTTAGGATTGAGTCCTTATCATTAAGTGCCTTGTGACAACCAGTTGGCTGAAGATTAAGAGGCGTAGAATAGAGATTCATGCTGCAAGGAAGAGTCCTTTCACTAGAAAATCTTCACGTGTGATGATCTATCCTTGCTGATTTTTAGGGATCATCATCTCCATGATTTGGCGCCCCTTTGAGGAGTTCTACTTAGAGAAGGATTCTCATCACGTGAAGGGGAGAAATAACCCTCATCGCATGAAAAAGTCAACTGTGAAGGAAGGAAATTAGATGTTGTCTTTAGGCATGAAGAATCCTTGAAGATTTTTCTTGGCGTATGGAGTCTTTTGACTTGGTCAAATCCTACTTTGGTTAGGAGTCCTATTGAGTCCCTACTATTTAAATTTAGTCATAAGTCTAAATCTGAGTTTGAGTCATATAATGACTTTCCTATTTTGTTCCAACGCCTCATCTATTTCAAGAGTGGACGTTAAAAAATAAAGGCAGAATTAATTTTGGTTTTCAGTTGCTCTTATGATCTAGAGGCGAGAGGCTTCTCCTTTCTCCTTTGGTGAAACTCTAAAGGTTCCTTTCTTTCTCGGTGAGACACCGAAAAATTTTTGGGTTTAAGATAGAGATGAGACTCTTCTATTCATCCCATAGGCCATAGTTATCTTGTTACTATCAAAACCATAGCATATTCCATTGTTTCTTCTTCCATCCGCTAACTTCCATCACGCTCAAGTCCTAAATCCCTTAACACCTAAGTCCCTAAGTTTCAGATCTAAACCGCAGGCCCTAATTCCTTTCTTCCACGTTCTAATTCAAATTAGCTTTGAGCCCAACCAATTTCAGTCATCATCCACAAAAATTCAGTAGCACCCATCCCTTGCTGCGTCAACCACTCATGACTCCCCCCTTCTCTCTCATGAATAATCTTCATGGTTGGTTGCGTGCTACTATCTACTTGCTCATCATTGCCTACTGTCCCTTCTTTGTTTGCTTCATTGCTCTACCTCCCCTTCTAACGTATGCCCAAATCCTCCATTTCTCTCACAAGAACATCTTTGAGCTCATCTCTAATTGCTGCATCACCAACCTTAGCCTTTGACATCATCCTCATTGAATCATCCCTACCATGCTATTAAACACGACACGAGCCTCTCCATTCCCCCACACTTTGCATACATGTCCACAAGCGTGCAGCTCCTAACACAGCATCCAATCTAATCCCCTTCCTATTAACATAACTATGGATTCATTCAGGGGCGGCCCAAGCCTTAGGCGACCTAGGCAGTCGCCCAAGGCCCCGAAGGAAGGCCCCCGCCAGACCGCGACTCCTAGCCTCCTAGCTCCCACTCCTAGTACAGTGTCCGTAGGGGTAGACCGGTAGAGACAGGGCCGCAAGAGCCAACGGCGAGGGTGAGTCACCGTGACGCCGTCCTGTGACTCCCGTCCCAATCCCATCGGCCATCGCCCATCATCCCTTTCTTTAAAATCCTTATCGTCCTTCTCCACTCCTCAATTCTCTTCTGTAGCTGACCTCCTCTTCTACTGTTCTACATGCTGCAAGTCTGCAACTTCGGCTTCATCGGCCCAAGCCTTTAAAGTTTAAAATCCTCCTCGCCACGCGAGCGAGCCGGCGAGGTTGTCTCCTCCGCCTCCCCGGCATCCTGCGAGGCTGCGACCTCCTCGCCTCCCTCCCGACTGCCTGCAAGTTTGCAACTTCGGCTTCACCAGCTTAAGCCTTTAAAGTTTAAAATTCTCTTCGCCGCGCCATAGAGCCGGCAAGGTCATCTCCTCCACCTCCCCGGCATCCCGCGACCTCCTCGCCTCCCTCCCAGCTCCTGTCCGGCCGTCTCCTGACTCACGTATGTGACCCTATCTTCTTCACGTCAGGTCGTCAGTCCGCTGCACTTGAGTTGTAAGTCTGTCTCTCTCGATGGACACTGGACAAGAAAGATATTTGATGAAATACCTATGAAAATCGGTTCTGCTGTAGGGCCACTTGTAGTTGATTATATCAGCCTAAACCAGTAAACCATATGTTATTTCTTTCTGTTTTTTAAATTTGAATATTTGGTACGATATATTGTTTGCTGTTAACTCAATTAGTAAGAACTTACAATATGAAGACATGAATATTGATGTTGCTACAGATTAATTATATTTTTTTTTCTTATTTGAAAAATTATAGGAAAAATGGATTCATGAATGCTTTAAATTCATCTAAAAAAATTTCAAATGAAATGAAAATAGAACCTACATTTCGTGAAAAACGTGTGATCCGTAGAAAAAAAATAATTTAATAAAAATACTGATGATGAGACAACAAGATCAGCTGAAGAATCTTTTAGAATTGATTACTTTTTATATATAGTAGATCAAGCTATTTTTTCAATTCAAAATAAGTTTGAACAATTCACCGAAAATGTTTTTGGTTTTTTGTTTAATTTTAGAAAGTTAAAATCTTTGAATGAAGAAAATTTGAAAAAATGTTGTCTTAATCTTAAAAACTTTTTAAAGCATGGTGAATATTCTGATATTGATGATCTTGATCTACGGAATTAAACGTTTTAAAAAAAAATTTACAAATAGAAACTAGTACCCCTATTGATACTTTAAGTTTTATTAAAAAAACAGATTCTTTTCCAAATGCATGCATTGCTTACAGGATATTGTTAGCAATACCTGTAACAGTTGCTTCTGCTGAAAGAAGTTTTTCAAAATTAAAGTTGATAAAATCTTATTTGCGGTCAACTATGTCACAAGAAAGATTAAATGGATTAGCTATATTATCGATTGAAAATAGTATTTTAATGAACCTTGAGTACAAAAGTTTGATTAGCAATTTTGCATATCAAAAAACTAGACGGATTATTTTAAATAAAATTTTAAAGTATTTTACACTTATTAAAAATTTATTATTATTATCATTATTATTTAAAAAAAAGTCTCCCTCAGTGAGTTTATCATAGGCCCCCAAATGGATTGGGCTGCCGATCCATTCACCTTGTTGCAAGGACATGAAACAAATGTGTAGGGTTCGATCTTCCTCGTGAGCATCTCACCGATGCAAATAATAAGCAAGCTTTCTCCATTGAACCACAAGTACAATACCGGCCAATCATGGTGTTGCACATGATAAAATTCTTTCAAGGCCCTGATCAAACAATCCCCCGTGCAATCTCCAAAACAATTCCAAGACAACACATTTCTATCCGGCATTTCATCGAACATCTGCTCTGCCTCTTCTATGGATCCCAAAATTCAAAAAACCAACAATGACTGAATTTGGAGACAACATCCCGCTGAGGCATTCTATCAAACATCTGGAGAGCAATAAAATCATCCCCATAAATAAATTGAATTAACGAATTCTGAATGCATGGTTCCGCTTGCAACCCGTATTTATAGAAGCATCCAGAATATCTTTAGAAAAAAGAGGCAGAGAGATGGGAAGTGTTTCTTGACCTGCTGTTTCTCGGTCCCAAGCCGCTGAAGCTGGACCTTGAGGGCTGGTCACGGCGACCACTGTTTCGGGAGTTCAAAACACGGCGCCTCTGGCGCCTCCTGCTCGCCTGTGTGACGACATGCCGAGGAAGAGGCCATCGATAACGACAACGTCAAGGCGGCGTTTCCAATTCTTGGTCCCGACGATCATCGCCATGGCCACCTGAACGTAATCCAGGATCAACATTGCCTTCCCTCAGCTCCTCCTCGCTGATCGTCGCCCTCGCCCCCTTCGCCTCCGCCTTTCCTCCCTCCCCCTCACCCTTTCTCTGGCTCTCACCTGGCCAAGAGCCAGAACGCTGCGCTCGAACGCAGGGGAAGGGGATATTTATACTGTCAAAATAACAAGTTTATTTTCATTGTTTTTGAGGTTATAAGTTTATTATTATTTGTTAATTCCTTTTTCTCCTTTTGTTTTTTTTTTTCATATTTAAGTATTTTCTTTTGAATATTTGAGTACATTTGAGTATTTCCATATATTTAACTTTTTCGTATATTTGGGGATCCTAAGTCTTTCTAGTTCGGGTAAAGAATGCCTTTGAACATTGTCACACATCTACACACACTCAAAAAAAAGGAACAGTCTAGGACATTAGTAGCCTTTTTAGAATAGACATGCAATAAGCATATGCTATGAAGAAAACTATAAAAATATCATGATTCCTTGACTGCTGGTAGGGTGGCTAGATTGAATGGCTAGAGATTTATCAGGAGTTTTGAGAGCCTTCTGCATTGCTTATAGTTCTCGCTTGCTTTGCCTCAGCCTTTTCTCTCGCTCTCACTTGACCAAGAGCCATAGAGGGAATGCAGCATTGGAATGCTGGGGAGGGGGTATTTATAATGTCAAGATAATGAGCTTGTTATTTATTATTTCCTTTTTCTTCTTTTGTTCGTATATTTTGACTATTTTCTATTTCAGATAAAGGAGGCTTCGGACCTCACGCTAGAGAAAACTACTAAAAATGCCATGGTCTTTTGACAACCAGTGGGGTGGGTGGGTTACTCTCATCCATTAGTAACCAAGTTGAAAGGTTGAGATTTTTCTTACAAATTTCTGGTTAGTGCTAGAATAGAATTTATGCAATCTTACATACTTTTATAATGGTTTTAATTCGATTATTGGAATGAATCTATTTGAAAAGATATACATTTCTTTTAATCAAGCAATCCCATAGCCTTATTTTGATTAAAGCCGAATAAATACGGAAATATATAGATCTTCCTGTCTAAAGAAATCTCCAAAAATTCTTTGTTGTTGACTCTTCTTTCAAGTGCCCTGCAAATTATTTAGCTTAATAAGTTTAAAGAAAGCTAAAAAGTTAGATTTTAATCAAATGTATTCAAAAACCACATAGAAACATAGAATCGAAAAGTTATTTTCATTTGATTTGTATAGTTTTCTTGATCAAATAGCATGTGACTGTTTTAACTCAAATAAAATTCTTTAACAAGGAGAAACCGATTGTAGCTTTATTTTATTTATTAGATGGATTTTATTTCTCGTGACGACTTTTAAAAAAGTTGATCTGGGTTTATTTATTCAGAACAAAGTGACGTACAAAATATTTTTCTCCCACTAAATATTGAAAACAATAGCATTAGAATAAATCATTCTCATAGTACTGAAGGCCTTACTGAATGATCCCTTTATACGAACAAAATAGAATGGTAATGATTAAATATATACAATTTTTTTTTCTTCTAAGAAACAAAATTTTTATAGATCAATAGCTCTAAAGAAAATACATACTCTATAACCATAGGATTGAAGTTGGTACTTTATCTCATTTTAAATCATTGTGTTATGCACTTTCTAAGCATCTAAAATTTGTCATTGCTTTTGCTTCTTTATTGTTCGTGATACTTTAATCTCATGGTTTTATTCTATGATTAATATCATTTCTTCACGTTTTTATTAAAGAAGCCCTCTATTGCCAAGAAATTCATCACATTGAAACTCTCTAGACTATAAAATGTCCTTCATGAGTTACATCTCTGACACTAAGGGCCAGATCTTTGGGGGTTAAAAAACTTATCTAGAAATCTATATTTTTCTGGCACGAGCATTATTGGCTGTTTGTGGTTCAGGTTGGATTTTCCATAAATGCATACATACTTCTATCAGTTTATGTGTACATTCGGCGGAGAGAGCAAGTTTTGCAAGAACCGCCCCCTAAGATTGGGATGGGACCAGCTGGCCCTACAGCCCGAGATACCCCACGACATCCCGTATACCAGGGATTTCGCTGTCAAACTCCATCAATCTTAAGAATCCACAAATCCTCTGGAGAAGGCGAGCGCTCGTGGCGCCGTCAAAAGAATCTCTCTAGAGAACTCCACCACCAAACCCGCTCCACCCGACTCAAGTTATTCCCCAGAGCGGGCTCCACTCCAGACCAAAAAGACGCACTTGGACGGCCTCAGTCGGCCCAGCACCGACTCTCCTGTCCGAACCCAAATACGAAGCCCCCCTCCATATACGGGATACGGCACCATAAATAGCCTCCCATGTAGCCTAGACTCTCTCTCTCTCTCTCTCTCCTAATTCCGTGTAAAGCACTCGCACCGCACCAAATAAATCTAAGCTCGCCTCCATCCCCTCCCTCTCGACCTTGGGGAGAAGAAAAAGGAAGAAAGACGAACGAATGGAATCGACGCCGGTGAATTGGGAAGCGCTGGACTCCCTCGTCCTAGAGTTCGCCAAGTCCGAGCACCTACTGGAGGACCCTTCTCCTTCAACTTCGCCATCCTCTTCTCCTTCCTCCTCTTCCTCCTCTTCGTCTTCATATCGATCGCGCCTTATCATCCGTCAGATCCGGCGGTGCATCGAGACGGGCGACGTAGATGGAGCCATCGACCAGTTGCGGCTTCACGTCCCGGCGGTCCTCGATGACCACCGGATTCTCTTCCGGTTGCAGAAGCAGGCAAATTTGGTTTTAGTTCCCAATCTTTTATTTGTTTCTTAGGTCTTTCTGTGTTTATTAATTGTGATTAGGTTTGTTTTTTCTTTTAGAAATTTATCGAGCTTTTGAGGAGAGGGACGGAGAAAGATCGAGATTTGGCCATTGAGTGCCTGCGGGTTGCTCTTGCTCCGTGCGCCCTGGATGCTTACCCGGTAACTAGCTTCCTTCTTTTGCATTTTTCTGATTACAATCGATTTTTTTTTCCATAAAAGAATCTGCTTTTCCCCTATTTTGTTTAATTTGGGAATCTAGGGCTTAAGAATGGGTGGCTGGGTGTGTGAGGAAATGGGTGAAGAATATAATGTAGGGCTTTTAGATGAAAATTTTTGTGCGAATAGAGATGGTATTATTTTCTAGGGAGAAGGGGTTGGTGCTTCTTTCTTTTTTTGGGTTTTTTGGTTCCCGGGTGGGGGGAGGGGAGGAGAGGGGAACAAGAGATTGTGCATGATTTGGCGTTAGATGCTTGCCCAAATAAGCAGCGGATGATAGAGTAATTGAAACGCTTCATGACCTTGCACTGGATGGATTGGACACTGGAAATGGTTTTGTTTGGTGCTGTCACTAAAATGACAGCTGGATAGATTACCTTGCCCAGCTCGTAGCCAATTCTCATCAAGCAAATGCCTATGTGATGTGAGAGGTTAGTTTGCTGGATAGCTGGATGCTTCCTGATAGGTGTCAGAATAGGACTTCAATTTAGATTGACACTGATATGACACATGGGAGTCTGGCATCAAATAAATCACATTCTTCCTTTGGTAGCATCGGATTCATAATTGTCAGAGTAAGGCCAGCACCGGTCATGGTAGGGCAACAAATTGTAAAAAGGAATGGCGGCAGCGAGCTTTCTCTATTATTAGATTCATGTTATGGATGCACTGAGCTTTTTGACAGTATATGGATTACATCGAGCACTTCATGGATTTAGGGGTTCATGTTCTGTACTTGCGCAGAAACAGTTCATGCATGCATTTCCTTTTAAACTAAATACAAGTCATTCTGTACTGTAAAAAATTATTTTCTTGTATTTATAAATAATAAATACAATTAGCTTTTTTCCTTTTTGAGTTCTGACATGTTTTATTTGTTTTGAAGGAAGCTTACGAGGAGTTCAAGCATGTCCTCTTGGCCTTAATATTTGAAAAAGAAGATCAAACCTCTCCTGTTGCAAATGAGGTAATACAAATATATCTTATATTAAGTCGACTGTAATGAAGGTGGATCGGACCATATATGTTTCTATGTTAACATGTATATAGTTAAGGAAACCTCGCATTGTTTCTCACTTGGACATACCTACGTACATACATGCATGTCTGCATGATTGTACAGCATAACATCTTGTGTATTTTCATTTTCTTTTGATAACCATATCAGCCAAATAGGTGAACTAATGGTCTGGTGATTGAACTACTTGAAGAAAAATTAATAACATAGCCATTTAGGATAAGTATTAAATTCTTTATAGTCCTTAATTATTGGTGGGCCTCATTTTTTTATGATCTTTAAGAATGTATTATGTTAGCAAACTTCTTACAAATTTGGTGTTAGTTTTGTTGCCTAGGACTCTGCTGGACCTAGGTCTGTGCAAGTACAACTTGTTATTACTAGTTACCATTATGCCTTTTGGGGGTTTTAACTGATCCAAAGTGTTATATTTTTTATTTCTCCTTATAAGCTTGACTATCCAAGGATAATTCATGGAGCCATAAAGTTGTAAGCCCAAGTACTGTGATTTCCAAATGTGCACATTAGTGCTGCTGCTTTGATGCTTGGCCATGGTGTGGATCTGACTAGCAGATGTTTATAGCTTAGCGTGTCCCAGATTTCCCAACCTCTCGTTTAAGTTCACCAATCAAATTTGAGCCAATAGACTAGTGTAGCTGAGCTCCAAGACTTTTGTAGCAAGGACCTAGAGAATTGTTTAATTTTACTTGTCAAATGCCAAATGGCATTGGGTCCAACGGTTGGCACCCTCTCTTAAGGGTTTGCTCTTCAGAGAGTTTTAGGGTTCAAACATTAGCAATGGCATATTAACACCGTATTTCTCAAAAAATTCACCAGCCAAAAAAGCTTTTAGGGCATGTTTGGTAGGCAATATAACTTAGGAATAATGTGGAATTAGGCCCTTATTCTGTGTTATGCTGCGAAACAATAAAAAGTGACCAAGTAACAAGAGTTATACCATTTGGGGTTATAAGTGGTCCCAGACGGTGTAACTCTTTTCCACCAAAATAGGATAGAGTTACACCATGGAATAAGGAAACTTATCCCCTCTAACTACCTTTTTGCTCCTGTGCACTCTTTATTCTTATCAAACAAGTAGGAAGAAAATTTTTCTTGGTGATGAAATCCAAATCTATCACAAAATCCAGAGCACTAATCTCTCACTTATCCTTTGCACTTATCCCTCCAACAAAATGCCAAAAAGCCTCTGTTAGGTGGTATAAGTCTATCCATCCAAGCCTTCAAAATTTATTCCGCCTACCATACATTATCTTAATCTTTTCTGTTGATGTGGACTTGCACTTGCGTCGGACCATAGGCTAGTTGGTACGTTAACAAATTGTAAGTTTATCACAGGATCAAAAATGGCCATATTCAGTTTGATTCTGGTTGTTCTTGAAAGACCCAATAATGTGACCCCAGACTTGGCCTGTCCCGAGTGGGCTAGCTGATTTGTATCGTTCTGTGCCATGTGAGCTCTATTTTAAATTTAACATGATTTGAATTGTGAGGCAGTTTGTCAGTAGTTATTCATGTCCAAAAAATTTGACTTTTTATGTGTACCAGTGGTCTGAAAGGAGGAGATTTGATCTAGCTGGACTATTATCTTCAATATTAAGAGCTCATTTACATGCTTATGATCCCATTTTTTCAATGACTTTGAGATACTTAATAAGGTATGTGTCAGCTTTTTAATATTCAATTTTGATATAAATTTGTATATGTATTCTGGGAACTTTGTCAAACTCCAGCAGCTGTCTCTCATCACCCATTAATATGCAGCATTCACAAAGTATTTTGCTTTCGTCAAGGCATTTTATCCCGTATATCAGATCTCACTGAAAGGTTGCTGTTTGAGGAACGGGACCCACCTGCAACTCCTCAGGAGAGTTTGTATGAAGCACCTCCTTTTGATGAAGTAAGTTTCTTCCCTGGCTATGTATTTATCTACATTAGGTTGTCCAGAGAAGTCTTTGTACTTACATTCAAATTTCAGGTTGATATTCAAGCTCTTGCACATGCTGTGGAGCTAACAAGACAAGGAGCAGTTGATAGCTTGAGATTTGCCAAGGGCGATTTAAATCAAGCATTTCAGGTTTTATTTTTTTAAAAGATTATAAAAACATAAGCTATGTGCAGTGTTAAACTATATATATATATATACATATATATTATATCTATTTATTTTTGTATGTGCATATTTATTTTACATATTCAGATGGCTATGTAATTTTTGTTATCCTGTAGTGATACGAGAATTCTATTTTAGGCAGAAGTTACTGCATACTTAAGGAAAGTAATCTTCAATAAACCAAATGACGTGCTTGCAACAATTATTCAAATATCCATTGCTATATCAACCTTAGACATATTTACTGGTTCACTTTTATCAGCTTTACCTGTTTTGCCTGGTTTAGACTGAAATATGATCCTTAGTTTTCAGTTGCCCTAATATATCACCTGACCACACCTCTTTTTATAGTTTGGGCATTCAAGATAATGTCATTGCATGGCATAATTCAATAGCACCTTAAAGCACATGTGTGTAGTGCATAAGCTGTCATGCCCCGAACCCAGAGTGTAACAAACACTGCATATCTGTATGGTGGACCATACACGCATGCAAGGCTATAGATCATATCAAAACAATAATAATTCTTGAAAATTTATTTAATTAAGAACTTATTTAAATAATTCTTACAGTGGTTCCAAAGTGACATAAATCAACCTATGCTAACAATTTACTTAATTTAAATAAAATATTTTAACTAGTTTAAATAGTCTGACTAGAACTTCAATAACTAAAAGTATATTTAGAAGATCTAAGGCACTTCTCCAAGTTCCGAGTGATCATGCATTTGGATCTGAAAAATAGAGAAAGTATGATAACGAGCTACACTAGCCCAGTAAGCAACATAACACTCCAAAGTAGGGGGCTAAGCATATGAAATAATTAGTTAAAGAGCAAGATATTGGCTGAAAAATAAATCAGCTCTTGAAGAATACATATTTTTTTTTGAAATTTATTATTATTTTCATAAATTGATACTAGAAACTCAACATCAGGTTATGGCCACGTAATCCAGTGGCATGGATTAGAATGCACAAAGTGCGAAACACCACTATTCTTAACCATCGGTGGTACAATGTCCAAATACTACTATTCTAATCACCGATGGTGCATTGTCGAAACTAGTTTCTCAGATTACAAGTCGACTGAGCCAACGAATAATCTTCATTGGCGGGGCTAGATTATAGCCGCACTGAAAATACATACATATAAAACAAATTTTTTATAATTTGCCCAGTCACATATTTTGGATTTCATAACATAGCACATAACATATTTTAAAATAATTATTTTCATAACATTAACATGCCTGACCTGTTTAACTAAGTATAAAAGAGATATTATAATCAAATTTAATCAATCAAATATTACTTTACCAAAAATTTGGAAAACACGCTTTGAAGTATTAGGTTACTTATGTTTTATCACTTCAAAATTCTAATCCAATTAGATAGGTTAGGTTCGCTTGCTTCAATATCATTAAAATATAATTAATTTTTAATCAATATCTTAAAAGTCAAGCAAAGTCAAAATTAAAATACTGTTGAAGATACAATCTCATGCCCAAATCAGATCGGTCAGGTGGCAGTGCATGACTACTTAGGTCAGTTTGAACAAGGCAAACTAAACTGATCAAGTGAAGATCAATAGCAGTCAAATTTCAAAAAGATCCGATTGGGGCCGAAGTAATGGGTCGGTTTACCGTTTGGGTGTCGGGGCGGTTCAGGGCCTTCCAAACAGAGGTCAACTTGGATCCGAGCAACAAGAAAAGCAAGGTTTACACTAAGATCCTTGAGCCTGTCTAGAGAGAGAAAGAGGGAGAGGAGAGAGAATCTTAGCTCGGGTTAAGTCAGAGGTCTAGGTTTGGTCCATCATAGTGGCATAAATCATCACTATATCTGGCCCATGGGCTAAGGAGAGAAATTAGAAACTAGGGAAGAACAACAAAATCTATATGTTTATAGAGATTAATAAATAAATAAATAAAGGAAACTAAGAATGGGAAGAAAAAGAGAACTAAGAAGAAGAAGAAGAAGGGAAGGAAGAGAGGGAAGAGGAGAGGAAAGAGAAAAGAAGAGGGAAGAAGGTCTGACGATGGCTGGGCCTTGGTGGCGGGTGTCGACGTCTGGTCAATAGCCAGCCGACAGCAGCCAACGGCTGCTGTGGTGACCGATGAGAAGGAAGAAGCCAAGGACTTGGCTCGGAACAGAGGAATAGGCTTGGTTTGTCTAGGAACAAAAGAATTGGGGGAAGGGGAGCTCACCGATGTCGGCGGAGATGGTGGATCTCAGTCGAGGGTAGCCGGTTCGGCGGGCTAGCGGCGGCGGCACTTGAAATAAGGAGGAGAAGAAAAACAAGACCATCGGTGGTCTAGAAGGAATTGGAGGGAATTTTGGGGGTGGCAGAGCTCGGATTCGGCAACACAATAGCTGCCAGAGGTGAGGAAGAGGGAAGGGATGCCCGACGGTGGATCAATCACAAGAGATGAGGGGGATTTATAAGGCTTTTGAAAGAGGATAAATTCGATAGTCGTTTGCAACTGTCACGAGCTCGGCGGTGGTTGAGCGATCCCAACAGCCGACGGCCATTCGCACCAGCCATGCGGAGGCCTTACCGGCCATGGCTCCACGTGGTTCTCCCCGACAGCGGGCGATCAGGCGGGGGATCGTGATCCCCTGTTTCTAATTGCTCTTCTTCTTTTCTTTTTTTTTTTTGAAGTCCTGAACTGAAGTCGGTTGAGCCTGACAACTTTAATCCAGAAAGGGCCCAAGAGGCCAGTTCTCACATAAGCAGAGCAGATCATTTTTTTCTTTGTATCTATAAATTAGTTGTTTTCAATCTCTTATTGTTTATGTTGTTAGATCTCACTTGAAAGCTATCAAAATCTCTAGATTTTGTAAGTTATGGTTGCTTTTAATCAAATCTAGACAAATATTTCGGGCCAACTTAGAATGGCTGACGAATATCGTTGTCAGCGTCCTATTTCATTGATCCTTATTTTGTCATTGAACCATATAGTGAAAGCTGATTGAATATGTTATCAACTAAGTTTGAATCTTTATTGTTAGTCTAGAATCATGAAGTAGTCATTCATGTAAGAACTTGAGGAGCTGTCGTTCAAGGAGAGATGACAATATGCATACTGACAAGTGGTTATATCTATCTACATCACTAGCACAAAATACAGGGAAATATGGCAAGTGGTTCTTCTTTGACAAGCATGTATGTTGTTTGGATTTACCTGCCTTGAGTTTTTGATGTATGTTTCTCTTTTGTCTATTATGCCTTCCACATGTCAAATCTTATTTTGGAAGCCAATCATCACTTAGTGTATTTTTCTCTATTATGTTTTTTTCTCTATTATGTATTTTTCTCTTTTTTATCAACATTTCCCTATCATTATTGGTCTTCATGTACTTCTTAGGAAAAAACCAGAAAGCTCCAACAAGGAGTTTAAAATTGAGTTGCAGTGCCAAAAATATATAAAAGGGTGCACAATTTCTATATAATGTATCGAATTAGGAGCATTAATGTATAGTTCACTCTTTGAGCATTTGCAGATGGAACATAAGAAATTTTTAACTAATGATGCCTCTTGGGATCTTTTTGAGACTCACTTTTTTTGTTACAGGAAACTCCATCATAGTATTTGTGAATTCATTTGTCCATTAGTTATGCGTTTTTTTACTATATTGAATTCTAATCTTGATGGAAGTATCTGGATTGAAGGTAACCAGAGATTCAACTCAACAAAGAAGCCTGATCATAACGGCTCAAAGTTTGTATCCTGTCCAAGAATTACTTATAGGTCCATCTTTTGAGGCTATCAACTTGAAATGAACCGACCTTACCACAAAGGCCGTGTTTGTTTGCTGGCTAAAGGATGGATAAGTTATCTGAACAACCAGTGAAACACCATCCAAAAAGTGATGGATAAACTTATTTGGTCAAATTGTCAAAGGCCCAAAAAGGTTCTTAACTTGAGTAAGTTTATTTTAGTGGGGAGGGTGAAATAGAGTTAACCTCCCAGAAATCTCTCTCTTTACTTTTTCACTTTTTTCACAACTTATTCCACTAACCATGAGAGCACCAATCAAACAGTGGATAACTTTATTCGCTGGTTAGCCGGGTAGGGGGGTGGATGCCTATGGGTAAATCTTTTTGGGGATGGTTTGCTATTTGGCATCCAAACACAGCCTGAAGGTCAAGAATTATCCTATAGGATATTTTTCAATAGGATCCATGAAATGGAGGAATAAAAAATTAATGCACATTTGGTGCTAGTCTTATGAAGTTGAACGTATAATCTGGACTTGGAACTGTGACTGTTGATTGGGTTTTAAAGATGATGACAATTTTGACGCTATTGAATTGCCTAGAATATATGCTATTTAGTAGCAAATAAGGTTTCAACTATCGACCCATATTGGCCAGTATGGGTGTACTATACCGACCTAGTTTGTCACTACTATGATGTAGGGGGCTAGTAATCCACATATCGACACATGGTGGATGTGATGTGCTGATGCTAATAGCATTCCATGTGTCATTAAAGTGAATTACCATACTGTATAGATCCCTATTGGCAACGTATTAATACAAGTTCTAGTACTAGGACTTAATAGTAAAGGTGGCAGTAGATGTTACAACTTACAAGCACTAAGATGGATGTGTGGTAAATTTGGTGAGGATCGAATTTAAAGCGAACCAATGGTGCTTAAGAGTTGATAGAATAATGGAAGACTAACTGAATCTGCTTCTATTCAAATGCATATCGTGATAAGCAGATGGAAGGGGGCTTGGATATGTGGAAGCATGGAGGAGGCAAAAGAAAACTTAGTCAATGTTGTGAGGAAGGACTCAAAAAAATTCCTTCAACTGGAGCTTCCCTCTTGAATTATTTAATTTAGGAAGAAAATATAAAAGCTGCCTCTGTTCGATCTATATTGTTGAAGTATCACATATAAATATGGGTAAGATTCTTGATATACATGCTTTCTAATGTACATGACAAACCCATTTTTGTTTCCTGAAGTTTGTCGTTTATGATCATTTGTTCAGAATTAGGCATGACTCTTGATTTGTTTTCATATTTATTTGCTTTGTGTGTCACATATTTTTGCACTCGATATCATTAACCATTTCAAACTTTGCCCAACACCTATATTTGAGTCTGGAGGAACCTACGGTGGTTACCATTGCGAGATCATAGTGGAAGAGAGAATTGTTGGTCCATTGTAAGATTTTACTAAATGAAAAAGTAGGGATGGCGATGGGTCAGGTCAGGTATCATATAAGCAAGTTAAGCCATTTTGGTATCGGGCCCCATACCGGTGTCACCCTGTCACTGAGTCTGTATGCTCGGTATAGGAGCCGGTTTGGGTAGTTTTAAGTCTCGATAATCATATTTGGAAATGTTTCCAAGAAACGTATGAATTGGCTTAACGGACAAGCCATGATATCTAAAGATCCATCATTGTTGAATTTCCATACTAGGCTAACTGGATCCCTTGAATCCTGGTTATAGAAGCTAAGTAGCTCTTTGATTTGCTGAAGAAAATTTGACACCAGCATCAGGTGTTGGGAAACTTTGATGGTCTAGCAATTTATGCTAACTTCCAAGGGTGCTTTCCCCCGCCTATTATTTTTTTAAATACGTGCTTAAACAAATTATTAAATCTGAGATCCACTAATCTCTTCTCTGATAGATCATATTATTCTCTTGTTTCTCTTCTTTTTAGGGATTTTTGCTACTTTTTTTCGTATGTATGTGATTATTGTAGATTTATTAACTGACATTCTTAATATGCTTATGTTTTGTTTAATTACAGATTTCAACACTACCCAAGTTAGCTTATCCCCCCCCCCACCAAAAAAAAAAAAAAAAAAAAAAGAAGTATATATCACTCTGTATTTGAAACCTTTGTGCTGATCTATTTCCTATTAATGCAAACAACACTTGTTTATTTGGATTTTTCCCCCCAAATTATACTTGCCAATTTAGCATTGATTATGCATATAATTGTTCACTCTTGGTATTTGTTATTTTGATATAAAATAAATAGAGGATCTATGAATTATTTTGATTATTTATAGCAAAACAGTCTGTCATAACTTTTTAATATATTATATTTGGAAATTTCTATCGCATTGGTGGATACTTAAATTTTTCCCTCTCTTGAACAAATCTTGGCTTTGCCATTGTGCGATAGCTTCCACAACTCACCCCACAATCTACCCCACCTGGAACAAATAAGATATGCAGTTGTGTTCTTCTTTTTTTTTTTTAAAGTTAGATTTACTAGGAAACTCTGGCTTTCTGGTTGCTGCACTTCTCTTGGATCTCTGTAGGAGACAGGATGCATGTGTATGTGCTCATGAGTGCGCACACACGTGTGCGCGCGCGCGTGAGAGAGAGATTAACTGAGATGCGAGTATTTAGCAAAAAAGGGAAACTCTCAAAATGCTCATAAAATGTAGTTTTTTGGTCAAAGATTCAAAGTCCCCTTAGGAGTTTCTTTATGACATGTTCTAGTCTTTTAGAGACGGTGGAGATGTGTGTCAGCGATGGCATAAAACAACATGACACGCTATGTCGAAACCATTTGATGTGTGTCTATAGAAAATGCTTCTTGGTCTTCAAGAGGACTTTCATTATGGAAACATATGCAGCTGGTGCAAAGCCTTAGATAACCTCCTTTATAATGTTACAGCAGTCAATACGTAACAAAAATGCCAATGGTTTTTTGACCTTTTCACTGTTTATCTAATTAAAGTAGTATTTTATTATATTCATATAATGATTCCACTTAAAAAATATTGAATTAGGATGGGCTGTCATATCAACAAATGTTATATTCCAGAAAATGTCAATGAGGGTTAAAAAAGAGAATATATGCTGTTATTTCCATTAGAACAGTACATACTGGTTTTTGGGCATTTGGAAGAGACCGTTATAATGGTTTAAGGATGTTTTACCAATGTCATGTGGCTATAGAATGTGGTGCTTGTTTATTGGCCACACCCTTGTAGGGTGGTATTAGTACCGAAGTTTCACTATAGCTGTTGTCCCATTATTCAACAATTCAAGTGAGCTTCCGAGAATTCATACATAATTGCAGGCTGTAGAGAGCATTGAATGTTCTCCAAGTAGAGGCAAGAGATGGCGACATGAAGCCACTTTGAAAATTGTCCAATTTTAATCATTTATGGAAATTTTTGTACCTTCTGGGATTACTTGATAGGTCTTATGAACTCTTAAAGATTATAATGATTTTTCCCCTCCTTTCAATCTGTATTAACTAAACCATTTTAATTGGACACTGATGAGTAGGATGTGCGCAGGTCAGATCTGTTTAGCTTAGGGGTAGAATTGAAATCAAACCAATTTGAATTAGTTTCTTAAAACTGAAACCTTAACCGAACTACGGTTATAGAAACCACCTAAAACCAAACGGAGAAATTCGTTTGGGTTCAGTTCAGTTTATCAGGTTGAGGAGATCCATTTTCAGTTCTGGTTGGACTGGGTTAGAATGTAACTTGAACCATATATTGTCAATTTTCATAACACTGTTATAAATTTGTTTGGGCTTACACTTGTATGGGCCCAATATTAAAACAAGTAAACTAGGTTTATGGGCTTACACTTTTATACAATTCACTTGGTGTTCTCACCTAATAACATTTTAAATATATATAGGTCCATTTTTCTGTTTGGGTTGGTTTTTTAAGATCTAATACAAAACAAACCAATTTTTCAGTTTGAAAATCTTTCAAACTGAATCAACTATAGAATAAAACTGTCTTAAATAGAACTGAAGTGACTGTTTCAATTCAGGTTCGCAGTTTAGTTGGTTTTTTTACGCATGCCTACTGATGAGGTAGTTTGATATTTTACTTCATGTTGTCATTGGCCATTAACTAGTTTTTACAATAGATGAATCTTTGCCAAACCCTTACATCAAGGTCTAGGGAACGGTCTCAAACCATGCAGTTCGGGCCGTCCCAGGCCGTACTAGCAGCGGACCGGGATAGTTCCGGCATTGAAACCGAGATGCCGTCGCTGGAGGGGGAGAAGGAGAAGAAAAAGAGAGAGAGAGAGAGAGAGAGAGAGAGAGAGAGAGAGAGAGTGAGTGAGTGGAAGGGAGGAAGAGGGAGAGGAAGGAAGAGAGGTTGGCCAACGGAGGTCCGGGAGCCTCCGCGTGGAGGAGGAGGAGGCCGGGGAGACACGGAGGCGGGACTCCACCTCCGGTCCCCTATTTTGTTCTCCACGTCTCTTCGGCCTTCGCCTCCTCCGCGCAAAGGTTCCCCAGCTTCCGCCGGTTGGCCTCAGCCGGCCTCTCTTCCTTCCTTTCCCTCTCCTTCCCTCCCCGCTCTCTCTCTTTTCCTCCCTTGTTCTCCTTCTCCGCTGTCTCTTCTATTGTGTCGGTACGTCATTGAATTTTGTGGATCTGTCATGTTTGATAGGCCTCTAAATCATATTTGGCATGCGTTTTGATTCGTGTTGACCATATTATAGCTTGAAATATTGTAGTTCTGCTTCATTCAGATTTTGACAACCAATGAGGATTTAGTTAATTTGCTACCGTGGTGCAATTTCTTCTTTTCCTGTTCTGTTAACCAACTGTTTTTTCCTTCTTGATATGCTTATCCTTTTTCCAATGACATGTTTTACAGAATGAACTTTGCCGAATGAAACTGGATCTCTCAATGCTTGATAAGCTGGTTCATGAGTATTGTGTATACAGGGGAATTGTTGATGGTGCTCCTAATTCTTCACCAGGTTAAACTTGAGATAGTAAACATAAGTTTAGTTGCCACAATGGCTTCAAATTATGTGCTATCGTCTTACCAGTTGTCTGTCTGACTGAATCTCCAGATTTTGCACATAGTTCGTCCAGAAATTGTTCTTCTCTTAGCATAGAATGTGGAATTAGTAGACTCTCTGATGGAGAAACTTCTGTGAACAATGCTGACACTGGAGGTGCTCAAGAAACTTATGCTGATGCTGCGAGCATGCAAGGAATCGACGACACAAGATTTGCATATGAAGTGACTAACAATAATGAAGATTGCAGCACCAGTGATGTCAACCATCAAGAAACCTCTTCTAGAAGGTTACGGAGGAGTAGAAATCATGCAACTGGACAAAGGAGACGCAAGAGATGGAGAGGACGGATTGAGAAGCTAGAACTTGATGCCTTCTTTCCTGAGTTTAATAAACAAGAGTCCTTGTGTCCAGCCCTTCCTAGCAGTGAAGATACACTTAGAGAAGAGCAGGTAAGCTTGATATTACCAGAGTAATCTATGGACATTTGTCATATAGTGATGATTATTTTCTGTTGACTAGGACTCCAAAATTCATTCTTCCTTTGAGCGCTTCAACAATATCGGGGATCACAAGTGTGAGATTATCCTAGAGATGAGGGAATTAGCAAATAAAGGAATGGCTGCAAAAGTTGTTGAGGAAATAAATGCCATAGATCCTGACTTTTTTACCGAAAATCCTATTCTACTATTTCAACTGAAACAGGTAATCATTAGGGCAAAGTATTTCTGATAGTAGCCGTATTGTGAAATGAGCAACTTTTGAGATCTTGACATTCTTATCACCATTCTGATGTCAGATTGAATTTCTTACACTGGTCAATGGTGGTGATCATGCTACAGCTCTTAAAGTTGCTTGCAGTCATTTAGGTCCTCTGGCTGCAAGCAATCAAGCTTTGCTGAAGCCTCTAAAGGAAACTTTGTTGGCTTTGCTTAGGCCTAGTGAAGATGCACTTACGAAAGGGATACCCTTGCCTGTCCTTGCAACTTCCCTCCAGGTAAACATTTACTTAGTTTGACCTAAAGCTGATGTCTGCTTTCTGTTCCTTGATTTTTGTCATGCTAGCATTTTAATGCAATTAAGTTGCTTCAGAATAAGCATCTGATTCTCATTCTGTTGGTTGTAAAAGAGGGAGAAAAGACCAGAACAAGCTTTTCCACTTCCTTTTCTTTCTGATGTCATTTTGAGTTACCATATTGCAGAATTCTGCTAGGGCCATTTTAGACCTTCTGTTGAACTTTACCCTGTGAACTAGATAGGTTGTTAGAGTCAACAGAGTTCAGGTGGCTATTATCAGTCCACTGGCTATGGAATTATCATTAAAAGACTGTGTAGGTCTGCTGACCTCTATTTTTACAGAATTTTTTTCAGCAGTTGTTTGTTTTCTGAATAGAAGAATAGTCATGCTGAAGCTATCATGACCTCCAGTTTAACATGACAATTTTGTCCTTGAGAATGGTATGGTATACAAGTTATCTAAGTTCTCTGTTTTGGAAAACCTGATAATATGTACATCAATTCATTCTGTGTTCTCCAGGGTCTTTGTAGTCCGTCTTTGCAACTGGACTTGCAACAGTTTGTGCTTTTAGAGTTTTTTGTTAGGGAAAAGGAGGATTCTTGTGAGCTTACAGCATATGGAAACTTCAAGTTGCTCGCTGCAGTCATATCTGACGTCTCAAATATCAATATTTGTTGAATGTAGTCAGTGTACATGTTAGGCACTTGATTTATAATTTATTCTTTAAAGCTATACACACACTGGCTCAGCTACTTCCTGGATACCTCCTAAATTTTTTTTATTGGAAGACAGTGGATTCTGGTTTTGGGGTGATAATGCCAATGCAACATGTCAGATTGACCACGGAGATTGTTGTTGTGGCTTGACTAGCTTATTGTACCCCAGGGACATGCTCTCCTGAATATGTGTTATTCGGAGGTTGAGCTTGGGCTAGTCACACTGATTTCTTCTTTGGATTTTGATTCCGAGACCCAAATAGCCAAATGATTATATAATTAGTTTGGCCAATGTATAACTTAAAGTACTTAAAATTTGCATGCATTGTATGCTCTAGATTTCCATATATGCAGTTAGTAAGGTGTGATTTAATCAAGTTTAGCATTGGAGCTTAGCATTTCAAACATTCTGTGATAAAGATTCATGGGATTGTCTTCTTTGATTTGGAGCAATAGCTCAAGTGCTCAAGGAAATTGAGTTGGTACTGGCTTTTGTTTTCAGAGGTATTCTTTGTTGCTTTAGGTTTGAACTTATTTTACCTTTCAAAATTTTAAGATTTGACTTGTTCCACTTCCAGTAGATCAAAATTAAGTAAGTTTTCTGAGTTCTGAAAAATTAGCCAGCGAATTTATAATGCTTATGTAAAAATGAGATGTTTCATATTCAACTGTTCCTAGTAATGTGTCATAAATGATCACGTCGGACACTGTTTTCATTTTTGAAGGTTAGTAGACATATTTCGCTTTGACAATTATCACCTCCTTGGAGGATATTAACCAACATTGTATGCGGGGTATGTGGCGGACCAACACTCATAGCTGACCCATGTATCTCCTCCATTCATTCTCTGCTTGAAATGTCATAGTCAAATATATATATATATATATATATATATATATATATATATATATATATATATATATATATATTAAAGAAGAATAAATCAGCATCTGCCACATACCCTGTTAGGTCAAGTAGACTCGTTCTGGAAAAAGTATTACTCTAGCTCTTTTTTATTTGAAAGATTGCTGCAAATTAATGCATTCTTTATTCTTGTATAGGTTGCGATGGGTAGGAGGCTTGGCATTGAAGAACCACAGCTGATGAAGATAATGAGAACAACACTTCATACACATACTGAATGGTTTAAGCTTCAGATGTGCAAAGACCGGTTTGAACAACTCCTCAAAATAGATCAGTTGAAAGAAGTTGAGGCTTCCATGCATAGTGATACAATGTCCAGGGCGTTTGGAGATGACTGTAATAATGGGTCTTCTCAAGTTACCATATGTTCAAGCAGCAAGATACCAGAAGACGGTAGCAGTCCTCAAGTATCATCTAGTGAAACTGTTTATGATGAAAATGCAATACTTAAAGTCATGGTGAGTTTTACCACAACATTAACTTGTATGTATCTGTAAGACATGATACCACTTGTTGATTCAAGCATGGTCAGGTTTTGGTTATGGTATGGTGACTGTTGTGTTCTGTCCTTGGCAGTTCTCCAGTCCTCTGTTGACTGCTGGGGAAAACCAATTCTAGATTCTGTAGGATGCGAATTCTTCCAGTCTGTCTAATTCTTAAACTGGTTTTGCATCTTTCGGTTATAATGGCCTTACCTTTCTCTTTTCTAACCCTTCAAATCAGGACTGCTTCGCAGGGCCAATTATGGACTATGCTGCATTTTCAGACTGCATAGACTTTTTCTTTTCCTTTGTATCTGCCATTTTTAAGATTTGATATAGCTGTTCAAGATTCACCCTATCCTTGTTTTACCTCATCTTTACCTTCATGTTCAGATCCCTGTTCCAATCATTTTATGCTCCTATGCATTCATCAGTGCCTATCACTGGGTTTATGTGGCAAGGCTTGCCTTCTAATGTCCTTTGATGTCTTCAAGTTGCTTGCCGATATACTTTGAAATCAAGGACATTGTTTATTCATTAAGTGTTGTAGTTTTTCTATTAGAAACTAAAACATGTTGTTGATCATTCTATGTGGACCGAATTTCTATTAGGTAGACATGCATCCACATGTATGTGTATGCTTGAATTCATGTAAAAGCAAGATTTACTGGCTTCTGTTATTGGTTCCTACTGTGCTGTGTACCAGTTGAAGTAAAACTTTATAATTTATGCAAAACCCAGGTAATTTCATATGGACCTATTTCTTGTCTCCTTCCTTGGGTCCAGGAGAAATAGTCCCAGAGAGTGGGGCAATGTTGATTCTCGGATAAGATGTATACTGTTGTTCGATAATGCCATATATCTTCACCTTTTCATGTTCTTTTTATGATGTTCGTGCCTATACTGTTTCTTGGCTCACGACCTTATACCTAATCGGTTACAGGAATTCCTGGCGTTGCCGAGGGCTGATGCCATCCATCTTCTCATGCAGTACAATGGGAATGCGGAGACCGTTATTCAACAAATATTTTCTTAGCCTGTTATGTAAAACTGCAATGCAGACTCTTCTACATTGTTTATTCATAAATACATTTGTTTATTCATTTGTTTCATAGCCTGATAGCGTCCGCTACACTTACGAAGTCTGCTGGTGTGCCCAGATGTCCATCTGCTCTACCACCAACTTGTATAATCCTATAGTTTGTATGAATGCTTCAAAGCTCTGTTTATAGACTCCATAAGAATTTCTCAGACACAATAATTTGTATAAGACTAAATTCTTAATAATACATGCTGGAATCTAGACCATAAGAGTTGCTTCCTTCTCTTGCATCCAATTTCTCCCCCGCATAGCATTTGCTGATTCACTCGTATGCTAACATGTTTGCAAAGGAGGTTTCTAATTCATTCAAATTAATTTGATATCGATGATTGCACAAATTCTGGGTTAGCTTTAATCCAATACTCAGAGAGCAACCTTGTACTCGATGTCTCCTGGGCAACATTTTATGTTCTCTGAGCCGCTCTGTCATGTCTTGGGTTAATTCCCTTCCTCTTTGATGTTTATCGGACGTCCGTCCTGTTTATATCGAATGATGCATACTTTAGAGCCTTTGATAGAAAAGTCTTTGATGAGTAACTTGGATGGCTACAGGCATTATTTACGTGCAATTGCTTTGCGCTCCTTGTGTTTGCCAAGCTCGTTTTGCTGCAACGAAGATCCCAAAGCCCAAGACATTTCTGGTACACAGTTGCAAGGCACCTCACATGCAGGCTTTAGCCCCTCGAACTAACTCTCCTTCTTCTTCTTCTCTTTTTTTTTTTTTTTTTTTTTTTTTTTTTTTTTTTGTGGTACATCCACGTCTCACCCATACCTAGCGTAAACATAACCCAAAGAGTCAAACAATAGAAGAGGATACAAGAAAGACAAAATGGAGTCATGGGTCTCCCAGATAAAATCTCCGGAGTGATGAGCCGTATATGATGCCACCCAATCTGCAGCACTATTGGCCTCTCTGAAAATATGGGTAGCCCGAAATACAACACATTCACCTAACAAAAGGTGCATATCGTGAAGCAAATGCGTCCCCCTGACGGCACTTCCGGGCCTCAAGATCCCGTCAATCACCATAGCAGAGTTCCCCTTAATTATGATGTGGTCTGCCCCCAACACCTGTCTAGCATAAAAAATACTCTCTTAGGCAGCACGCATCTCGGCACCTGCGACGGATTGATAGAAAATGCGTCGACCTCCGACAGCTACGAGCCTAGCCCGCTGATCCCCTAATGATGAAACCGTTGCCACAGCGGCCATTTTTCTTGGTACTACCGTTGAAATTTATTTAAAAAAACTAGAGGGTGGGGGTTCACTCTTCAGTTCAGTAGTTCCTCGCAAGGCTACCTTCTGCTTGAATGACATGTAGTTTTGAGCTTTTACTCTTGTTTCTTTTTCTTTTCTATTTTTTACATAAATATGCTGGGCTTAACGCTCAACAACCACAACTCCCCTTCCGAAAGAACATCAGATTGTCAATTCGTTGCTAAAGCCGGTTGGCCTTTTGCCGGCACTTTTATTTTAAATTGTTGTACTTCAAAAGAAGGGACTGCATAGAATCCATCAAGACCGCCGCTAATTTAAACCTGCTGAGATTGCAGGTGGATGTCGTCCCTGCTATGACATTGACAATTTTTGCAACTTCATGGCAAAGGTACACATAAAGGATTCTACCTCTCTAATCTCTGCACAGCTTCATGATCTTCTGTATGCGGATTCTGCTGCTGTACTTACTCTTGGGTTGTATAAATTTGCCGTCACAAAAAAAAAAGAACTATTTCTATATACGTATGTGAGGCCCAATAGTCTCATATCGGAAAGACTCGTTCCAGAGCCTGGACATATGAGGCGGGTGTCTTCTAATCCTGCAGACGCGTTTTGGATGGAAAACAAAACCGGAGAGGGATGAAGGACGCTTGCGGGAAGCCCTAGAACCGGACAATATCTGGCAGGGAAGCCCCGTGTTCCCCCCTCATGTGGCCCCACGTGGGCACTGGGTGCCTCACGTGCCTCGCAAAGGCGGGGGCGTGACATTTGGTATCAGAGCCGAGGACGGCTCTTGTCCGATGGTGGGAAGGGTGTGAGGCCCAATAGTCCTATATCGGAAAGACTCGTTCCAGAGCCTGGACATATGAGGCGGGTGTCTCCTAATCCTGCAGACGCGTTTTGGATGGAAAACAAAACCGGAGAGGGGTGAAGGACGCTTGCGTGAAGCCCCAGAACCGGACAATATCTGGCAGGGGAGCCCCGTGTTCCCCCCTTATGTGGCCCCACGTGGGCACTGGGTGCCTCACGTGCCTCGCAAAGGCGGGGGCGTGACAACGTACAAGATGGAATTCATATGATCTCGAATGAAGTTAGGGATAGCAACAGATTGGATATAGGCCGGGCATACTATTATCCATCCCTTACTTGCCTCAGAGTGGGGCGGGGCATGATAGCTAGAGTGAAATAAGGTGGGTTGGACGGATTGGATCAGAAAAAGTTACAAATATCTTCTTCTTTTTTTTTTGTGTCTCGAGAAGAAAATTTTTAAAAGTTATATATCATGTTTGGAGCAAGTTTTACTATGATCCATATCCACTGCATGTTGGATACAATCGGCCTTATTCAGATCAGATTGGATCGAATACCCGATATAGCATAGTCCTAAATGGAATGATATGAAGTTCTTGCCTTCCTTAATAAAATTTGACGGCATCCATCAATTCCAATTAATCAAAGTTGTAGTTGTAACTGATAATAAAATGGTTCATGCATCGACGCATGATACTTTTGGACATTGGCCAAAAATTTGTACCATATCATAAAGTGTTTTGTATCAGTAGATAGCACCTTTTTCTTTTCTGAAAAATAAAAGGGGAAGTGCCTGGGATGTGGGGTTTAGCCGCTTGGGATATCTTGCCAAAACGAAACGGAATATGGCCTTGAAAACCAAGTACTTGACTGGCACGTCTTTAATGGAACCTTATCCAGTTCTAAATTTATAATTAGCAAAAAAGTGTAATATACTTTCTTGGCCCAAAATGGATTCAATATTTCACTTATTTATGGTGAGAAAATATTTCACTTATAGTATGTCAATGTTCTCAGATGGTTTCCATTAAAGAAATAATTTTTGTGAGATTTAAGGAATGCAAGTTTAAAAGAATGTCGACTTATTTCACCGGTTCACATTACAATAAGATAAATCATATCAAAATTACATTACATTTCAAGGATTTGCAATTATGATATCTTGCTGTGGGTAGCTATATGATGCAGTGCATACTTTCAGTCAAGCTTTGATGAAAAGAGACAAATTTGGATAGTGCTAAAATAATCGCCCAAGGATACAATGCTTATCATATTTTTGTACAAAATTTAGAATTAGCCGTCATCAATGTGAATTGTTGCCTCTACACATTTTATAGAACGACTTAATGTCAATATTTTTCAGTTGAATTGGATCAGAGGATAAACTGAACCAACCAAAATATTGGCTCTTTTTTTCATCATTTTCAAAATATTGAGATTTAACACTTTTAGTTCTAACCGGTATCTACTTGAGATGCTAGGAGTCAAAAATGATTCCGCCGCATAATTGAATAAAAACATTGAGGAATTTTAACACTTTTATACATTGTAGGAACGAGAAACGAATTTTCTGAGCTACATAATTGAATAATCATTTACATTTTGAAAATTATTATTTACATATCTACAGATCAAGTTATCCTATTTTTCACATGGACACCTCTCTTGTTAGAGTTTTTGACTGACAGCATTAACCAATAACTACTTTGAGTTTCATTTAACACTAACACACCTAAAAAGTTTAAGGTTTTAAGAAGCTATTTTTATACAATTTTGTCAAGGATATTGACATTATATGGGTGGTAAAGTTATTTTAGCTAAAAATGGTAACTTATTTACACCTCATACAAAAATTAATGGGAGAGATATCCATGCAAAAATGGGATGAGTTGAGGATATAAATAGTGATTTTTAGATGACACATATAAATAAATGACAAATTTAGTGTAACCACTAACTTACCAAAACAGCCAATTAATTACAATAAAATAACTCATACCTTTTTCTTAATTTTACTTGCTGGGTTATAAGAGTTAGAGTGAGTGATAGAGTCAAAACAAGCTTTAAAGCTTGAACTAGAGCTCTCCTCCGATGGAGAAAATATTGGGCACATCCGGTCTACCAGCTCAACCGTAAATCTCGGACCAACAACATCACATCATGTTAGCCCAAGTTGCCGCCTAATAAAATAATAAAATAAAAGCAATGAGTCTTTTTCCTGGTGCCCTCACACGTGAGGCCCAAAGCATGTGGTTGGGCCGATCAAGTGGACCGGCTAGTCCAAGGGTTTGACAATAAAAGTTTCTAACTTCTATTTTTGGATTTGTACTCTCAAAAATCTAAACCAGGATGATTGAAAAGCAGCCCTTCCCTCTCAAAATTAATAAATAAATAAATGGCCGAAAAAAAATGACAAATGTTAAAAACACTCAGATAAAAAAATTACATGAAATAAATTTAATATAATAATAAGCAATGAAGATAATTATGAGAAGATCATGTATTTACTTATTAGAAATAAGTGTCGAATATTTGTTTTTATTCCTTGCAGAAGGCACCTCTTTTAACTAATCATCATCCAAGCACAGCACCTTCCACTACTCACCCCCAATGAAACCAGCCAAACGCTGGAACAACTCCAAAGACTTCTTACACGCAGGCTCGAACAGATAGAAGACATGATCCTCGCCTTTCGTCTCGAACAGCTCCACCATCCCTCCCCACCCACTCCCTTTTAGAGCCTCGTAATATGCACTCTCCCTATCCCTCAACAGATCCCTCTCCGCCACGACCACCAGCACCCGCCCGCATCCCAGTCCTGCTAGGCTTGGCGCCCCTTTCGCCATCCGGTCACTACAACAAAAATCATATTTGCCGACTCTTTATTGCCAACACTAGATAGAAGCGTCGGCAAATTTTTTTCAGTGATAAAGAATGCCGACGCTTTTAAAAAGTGTCAGAAAAAATAGGTTCCGTCCACGCTTTATTTAACATCACCGAAAGCCATTCATTAACGACGCTTATAAGCGTCGGAAGGGTTAATCACCGATGCTTATAAGCGTCGGTGGAAGCCAAAATCTGACGACACTTATAAGCATCGTAGGACTCCATTCCTTCCCCAAACAAAATCCGACCCCCTCCCTCCTCAACCCTTCTCCTCCGCCGACCGACCCCAAATCACTCTCCTCCGCCGCATCTCCTTCTCCTCCTCTCCCTCTCCATTGGCCTCCTCTCTTTGGCCAACTTCCTCCTCCTCCTAAACTTCTTACTCTGCACTCACAAGGCGTTTGAATTTTGGAACAGGCAAGGACAAGAACAAGGCCAGGTTTGGAATTTTTTTCTCTTGCTTCGATCTTTAAATTCTAGATTTTTTGGATTTTCTTTTGATTTTATAATCGGATTGTTTAGGAATTTTGTTCTATTTTTTTTTTATTTCATGATTTTATAATTGGATCTTTAAATTCATTTTTATCATCAATTTTTATCTGATTATGCAATCAAATGTTGTTTGTTTTCATTCATATGCAATCGGAACTCCGCCCTTTATAAAGCACTGATATGATTATTGTATTAGTAATACGAAATATGAGTTTTATCAATGAAATAGTAGAGTATTGTTAACTGGCATTGTTCGTTGAGAAAGATCCATGCATTTCTCTCCTTCCAACAAGCCCAAATCATGGCCAAAAACAGCATAGGAATAATAAGCTGGAAAGCTTTGGGGAAGTTTCTGAATCTCCAATCCATATATATGTATTCAAAGGATGTTTAGGGGTGGAGCACTCCAAGGAAACAACAAATCCTTTTCCAAATAGTAGAGAAAAATGGGTAAGTAGAAAATAAATGATCTACTGATTCCTAAGCATGATGACATAAAACACAACCTCCAGCAGTCTTCTGAATCTTCTTTTCAAGAATGTTCCTGGTGTTTAATTTCTTCTTCCAACATAATCAGAGAAAACATTTGATTTTTAGAAGTACATTTAGGCTCCAGATGGATGAAGCAAACTGACATGCATCTCAGGAATTTCTTTTTTCTTTTTTTTTTGATGAAACAGGAGATCAAAGATCACCCAGGATTTATTAAAAAATGAAGATCTCACGAATTTCACTTATGGAAAGATGCAAGTCTAGAACGAAAACATATTTCTGAGAGGTCTAAATAATCTTATTTTTGAAGTAAAATCATTAGTACCACCACGTGCTCACATTATCAATTCGGATAGTAATAATATTTAGATAGTAATTTTTACAAACACGAAATCTTTTTTATACAAGAAAAAAGGCATACTTAAAAGTAGATGTACAAATTGATCGGGTCGGACCGGATCATGAGTGACCCCGATCCAACCTTAAAATAGAGCTCCGTAGAGATGCAACAAATGAGTATATGAAGACGGAGATGATATATGAAAAGTTAAAACAAAAGATGTCCGATGATATATATATTTTTTTAATTTGATATTTTTTTAATTTAAGGGTAAAATAGGTATTATAAAAATTTATTAAGTTCCAATTCCTTTCTCTCCAAATCCTCCCACTTATGTGAGGAAAAAAAAGAAAGAATTGGAGCCCAAAATTTTTTCTCCTATTTTCTTCTTTTTTTTTTTTCTTTTTCTTTCACTAAAAATTTTTCAAATATCAAAATTTTTAACTTTTTCTTTCATTCCATTTCTTTCTCCTCAAGGCGGTCGCCAGCCCGGCCCAAACAAAGGCCCACTGCAGTCCATAGAGGCGTAGAGCTATTTCGCTGATACACGCAAACCCTCGTCGTGAAACAGTAAAAACACCCACTCTCTCTCTTCTTCTCCTTATCTAGTCTTCCGATCCGCTCTAGGGAGGGAGAAGAGTCTCTCTTCTCTTCTAATCGTCTTGGCCGAGAGGTATGGTTGGAAATCACAGCAAGACACCTTTTTTTTTTTCTGGTTGTTTTCCTATCCAGATTCTCTCGAATGTTCGATTTGGATCTTTCGGGGTGTTTTCTTTTGATTCTGTGTGATTTTTAAGGTAATGCTGCTGGATTTTGTTCCTGGGTTTTCGCTTCATTCCTGCTCCTCATTTTGTTCTCTTAAGTTTAAATCTTTGGGGGTTTTGATGCGTCGTATGTGTTAAAAATTTCTTTTTTTTAATTTTTATAAGAAATTTCTGTGAAAGAAGGGGAAAAGATCTGTTTTGGGTGTTCCACAATGGGGTGAATCGACGAGTCTGCTGTACCTGTTCATGTTTTGTTTAATTCCGATTGGATCCACAGAGAATGTGGTATGTCTGGAACCTCGCTGAATGGCTCTTTTCCGTTTATGTGGCTTGATCTGATGCCTTTTGTAATGAAATGATGCTTATAGTGCCGATTGACTCCAAAAGGTACTAGCTTTTTCATGGGTATTGGCTATCTGTTGCCAAATAACAAGTTTACTTCTTCTTTACCTGAAATTTGAAAATGTTGATTTAAATGGTGTAGCTAGCCTTTTGTTCTGTCTATTTTTTTTCATGAGTATACATGGCAGTAGATCTTTGCAGTTCGTGCTAGTTTTTTGAAATGGTTTGTATGTGGAGTCCAGGACTTACAGTCGGAAAGGAATTCATTTAAAGCTAATGGTTTAAAACTTTAAATATTGTGTGACATGAAGAAAAGCATGAGTTATTTTTGTCTATGTACTTAAGCATCAGAGTTCTAATAGTTTAAAACTTTAAATATTATGTCACATGAAGAGAAGCGTGGGTTATTTTTGTCTATGTACTTAAGCATCAGAGTTTTAAACCTTTTTTTTTTTTACTTTTTTTAGATGACTCATTCGATCCTCAACAGTAGGAATGTTCTACTTGAATGCCACACACTTATGAATCATTCAATCTCCCCTGCTCCAACCATGCTCTAAATCATATTTCAGTTATTGCTACCACATCTGCCAAGAATAAACAACAGCTGAACAGTAAATGTGCCATGCATTTTTTATTATCTTTTTGATACAGATATCATATGTATAACAAAATTACAGAATAAAAATTGCTATTAGTCTATAGTAATTAATTCCATTCACAATTTTTATATTTCCTTCCTAAACATCAGTAGATTACGTGTTTAGTGGCTAGCGCTTGACTTTCTGACTTTCACGGCGAAATTAACTACAACTCTTTTCCAAATCCAAGGATTTAAATTTCAAGTTGTAAGATTGAATTGATCTTTTTATGCATTTGGTGGTCAGATGGCGCTTAACTAATTATAAACATAATGAGAGAGCCTGATTGACTTAACTCAGGATGGTCCGATACTTAATATTTCTGGGTAACATGTAATTATCTTGAGCTCAAGGAATGTTACTTTACCATCATTCTTATAATAATGTATTCTTTAGGACTGATGAGGTTAGGCACATGCATCTTTGAAAGATAGCAAGCTTGTGATAACCAAGGCCTTGCCACCATGGTAACCTATGCTTTAGCGCCACAAAAGTTCTGTCTTCCTGACTATTGGGCCACCATAATGCGTAGCATGTATTTCATGTAGATCAACCCTTAAGTGTGAGGCAATTCTGATCATATGCATGCACTGCTTATAGGATATTGTTAACAATACCTGTAACAGTTGCTTCTGCTGAAAGAAGTTTTTCAAAATTAAAGTGATAAAATTTTATTTGCGGTCAACTATGTCACAAGAAAGATTAAATAGGTTAGCTATATTATTGATTGAAAATAGTATTTTAATAAATCTTGAGTACAAAAGTTTGATTAGTAATTTTGCATCTCAAAAAGCTAGACAAATTATTTTTAAATAATTTTTTAAAGTATTTTATCCTTATTAATTTTTTTCATCATTTTTTTTAAAAAAAGGCCTCCCTTAGTGAGTTAGCATTATGCCCCCCAACGCATTGGGCTGCCCCTGCTTGAGAATATGATTAGGCCTGTTAACAAGCTGAGCTGAGCTCGAGCCTCTCGGCTCGTTTCACGGAATCTCGGGCTCGGGCTTGGTACCGAGCTCTCTATTGCGCTCGAACTTGGGCTTGCTTGGCAAAGCAAAGGCTCGAGCTCGGGCTCGGCTCGGCTCGGCTCGTTAACATGCCTATTCCTAATTCAAAAAGTAGTGGCGTTCCCGTAATTCATTGCTATTGCAGGGGCTCTCTTGTATCAACTCCTACAGTAAATACCTGTCCATCTACCAAATCACGCCACGTGTCACCTTTTTCAGCCGTGCTAGAGCCGCATTAGCTCTCTTCCAAACTCGTAGCTTAAATCAGTCCTCTCTACCGTTTTTTCTTATCCCATATCGATGCTACAAAGCAACCTTTCTTATCTCAACATCCAGCCGGCAACATCTCAACACGGGATCTACATTAAATAAGTTATTCACGAGGAACATTTAACTGGTAGCTCTCCTCTTTAAAAAAGATACCCATGTTTACTATTCTATGTGGCACGTTCCGGCGGGCACTGTTAAGTCACAAGCTCCATTTGGGCTTGTGAGCTACTCGGGCTCGGGCTCGGGTTTAAACAGGCCTCATTTTGGGCTCGGGCTCGTTTGACTAATGAGCCGAGCTCGAGCCGAGCTTTTATCGGGCCCAGCCCGAGCCAAGCCCGAGCAGCTCGGCTCGTTAACAGGCCTAAATATGATGCATGAGAAAATAGTTTTGGCATATTTGGTTGATCATGAAAAAGTGGCACATTGCAGAGTGGTTTATGTTTGGTTGAGCATCTACTTTTCTATAAAAGTTGTATAAAATACCTATTTATCCGTAATAAAGAAAAATACCTTAGCAATGGATTTTAATGGCTTAAGGATACTTTTGGAAAAAGACCCCAATTCCCAACCGGTGGAAAAGTAGCTTTTCCATATCCACCATGGGTTTTTCTTTTCCATGAAACATAAAAATCTAATTTCTATTGGAAATACTACTTTTCCATATTCCTCCTTTGAAAATTTCAATCAAACAAGAGGCATTTCTTTATTTTTCCGTTGACTATACTTTCTCCCCTTCTTTTCTCGCAAACCAAACGAGTCCTAAGTGTCTATATAGTTCTAGTTAAGTGTCGCGCATATTTTTCTTTCTAATGCAGTATAATATAAATATAATTTTTTAATAAAAAGTATCTTTGACCAGTTATCTTGGTTTAGTAGTCAAGGCATTTTGACATGTGCAGACATCTTTATCTGTACATATTTGTATAGAAGTGCCCATGTGTTAGGGTTTTTGACATTGAAATGTCCAAAACTTTGGGACATCATGTAACTTGTAACCTGTGCCACTTCTCTACCAAAAAATAAAAAACGTGTTGTGGCTAGCTTGAACTTAGAAGGTTATTCTTAGAATTGTACTTTTCATTATTCACTTGCTGATATCACTCTGCTTGTTTAGCTAACTCAACCTAATATTTGAATTGTAGTTCTTTGTTCTTTACACCTTGTCTTGCATGACCTTGCCTCCTTGATCTTTAATCTATTTTTATATCAAATAGAGTATAACTAGGATTAGAAATCAGCGTCAACTAGTGTATATAAGCTGACCAAACTTTAAACTGCTTGACTGAACATGGACAAGGAAGCACAATAGCATAAGTCCGAAACTGTAAGACAAGCATAAAAGTAGTAAATAGTTTGAGTTCTTGAATATTCTTATGTGTCTCGTAATTCATGCTTGGTTAATAATGTCTGTGGATGATCTTGCTCTAAATAACAGAAAAGCACGGCATCCAAAACTGTGTAACGACAGTATGCGAGTCTTCGAAATAAGTACACTAAGAATCTTAATTTGCTCATCCACTGCCAGATTCTTGAGCACCAAGCAACTATCAAGTTAACCGAACAAACATAAACAATAACTAAGTGAAGAATTATTCAGTGAATATATCAATGATTTCAATGGAAACCTTATGATATAGTGCATCACACTAAAAATAAATGTGACATTGTTTATATTCTTTTCCTCCATCTTTCATGATGTATTTTTATTCTTATATTATTTGAAAATTCATTTCCTAGTCACTAAAATACCAAGAATTTCAAGAAAATCAATACAAGTTATACAAAGAGAAATTAGTTAAGAATAAAGATTGCATGCAATGTCTCTATAATTTAATTCAAATATGTTCTGAAATTTAATGCAATCCACTTAGCCAAAGTTATAAACAAAATCAAGATAAGGGGAAAAACATCAAAAGTCAAGGAGAGCATGTTAGCCGTAAAGAATCATGTGCTAATCTAGGGTTAGAAGAAAACAAGGGAAAGAAGGGATGCAGAAAGCTCACTTTTTGGACCCTCTTTTCCATTGGCCTTGTCAGCTTCCAATGCCCGTTCTTTGTCGGATGCACCAACCTCGACTGGTTGGTGCGGCTGCTTGGGAGCATCCACCTCCGCCTTCTTCTCTGGAACTTTTGTCGCCGCCTCTTTGGAACGCTTCTCTGCCTCTACCGCCCTCTTCTTTAGCCTTTCCTCAGCCTCCACCTTCTCTTTGGATGTGGCCACCATGGCCGTTATTTTGCTCGCTGCCGCCCTATCTTTGAAGAGGTCCGAGCGCCGCCTTACAAGATCGATCGCCATCTCGAGGAAGGCCATGGGTCCCTTCCTCTCGAGGATTGAGCTTATAACCTCCTCGTCAGCATCGAGGCCTAAGGTGGAAGAAGAGGAAGAGGGCTTTTGTTCTTCTTCTTCTTAGAATCCGAGATGACGGCCATGACGAGAACAGAGAGATCCAAAAAGAAACTTTGGAGAAGCCCTATTTTGATTCTGTTATTGAGAGAGAAGGGGGGGGGGGGGTGCAGCTCTTGCTTCAGTCCCCGAAAAACCTGGAAACTTTTTTTTTTCCCAGCATCAATCGGAGCAGATACTGAGCTCATTTTGGCATAACTATTTTAGATCTGGAGCCTAACTGGCTAAATTAGCTCCGACTTGTACAAGCTGACTTAAATAATGCATGAGCTAGGGCTGGCGCGTGCCCATGCAGTGGAAGCTTGGATAGCTAGGTTCCTTTCGATATCGTAATTGGGCCAAGCTTGATCGAGCTTAATTTGATATTAATTTTGAGCTTAGACTCTAAAAATAAAGCGTGATTTGCTTATTATTATTTCGAGCTCAAATATGTGTTTGATTTTAAAGTTTGAGTCTAATTGTTCAGTTTGATAATTCTAAATTGAGTTGAAATCAATTTAAGTTTGAATCAAGCTTCTGTTCAAGTCTTATCAAATAGACCCGGTCAAGCTGTGTTAGCTTTCATCTCAGTTTGAAATTAATTTCGACTTCATGTTTGATTTGTTTAGCTGCAAAATAAGCTTGATTCAAGCTTTCCTTGAGCTGGGCAATTCTTAATTTGACCTTATCTTTCTCACTGTGTTAAACAACCCTATATCCTAGCTCCATGTTCTGAGTTGTGGGCGTCTCTAGTTTCTCCAATAAACATGAGTTTGATAAATTGGATTGCTTCAAATGGGAAACCATATAGAGTAATTCAAGGACAGAAAGGTATAAAGCTTAAGAAATACACAATTAAGAGTTCTTAGAGATTGTAGTTTTAAGAGGAAAAAAAAGAATAGAACCATGATATAAGAAGGATGAATAGATAAAAAAATGATTCTTAAAGCATGTGAATAGATATTTTATTTGATAAAAAGAATGATTACATGTAAAATGACCATCAAAATCAAAGGATGGGAATAAAATTTTCAATCAATAGAAATTAAGTGTAAAATTCAAAGATGGCCCTCAAAGGAAGAACTTAATGCCAAATAATTGGAAGGAGCAAAGGAGCCAAAAAAAAGAGTAAAAAATAAAAAAAAGGCTTTCTTGAGACATCTCTACTACTATAAAGTGAACTTTAAGGACAGATCCCTGCTCCATTGTTTAACTCTATCATGGGACCTAGCCTCTTGGACTCTTTCTAAAGTCCCCCTTCATAGTCATCATGTGACACTATCTTCTTTCTTTGATATGTGATATATTTCTTTGGCTTGAAATCCGTTTTCACCCTTTTTATCATTCTTTTTTCCCATGATTAATGGAAGTTATATTCATTGCACATATAGGGCTCTAAGAGAATGAAAAGAAGAATGTAAACATAGAATCTTCAAGTGGTAGATTATCAAGCAAAAGGGATTCTGATTCTCATGATTAACAAAAAGAAAAACAACTAAAGCATTTTATGATTTCATGTAAGGGCGATATTCATTACACCAAAAAAGAAAATATATTTACCATACGCCAACACTCTTCCCTCTTTTTTTATATCAATCTTCAATAGAGAAGTGCCAACCAGTTGAACTAGCAGTTTTTGACGCACTTTATTGGGTTAAAGTTGAACACTTACTTTCCATTTTAAAGTGGGCCTAAAATGCATCTTAGAAAAAGTTATAGCAATTGCCCTGAGATTATCACCAAGTAAGCCTATTACTCAAATGCATCAGGAAAATTGCATGATACTTGTCAAAAATGAATCTTCAATATGTAACTATAATAGAACTTGAAACCCATGATTGGTCATCCGACATTCTCTAATATTTGATTTTTGCATGCTTGCTTCTAATCAAACCCACCTACAATCAAGAAAAAGCAAATAGGGCATGCTTTCAAATGTGAATGTCAATCCACCTATCCACTTTATGAATATCTTTTTTTTTAAGTTTTTGATTAGATATAGCATATCCTTTCATGCATTCGTTTGGAGCTAAAGCATCTACTCCATTTATACAAACATTAAAATACATCCTCTAGCGTTTGAACTTTTCCTTTTTGGCTGTAAAATGAGAAAGTTATTCTAGCAAGCTAGCCAATGGTTTAACACGAGAAAATGATCAAGCATACTTTGGGGTGTTCTAGGTTTAGCAAGGTCAAAGTTTTGTAAGCTCGATATGGAAGGTCTTAACTTTGAGATAACTTCCCACTATACTAAAATTCATTGTTGCTACCAAAGAAATGGATTGAGAAACATATAGTTAAAAGAAAATTCATCAAAATGGGAATCTAAGAAAAATATTGGCATAATAAGATTGGCAAAATATTCATCGAAATTCATTCAAACTTTTAACTCTTCTTCGACAATGCACACACTAATGCATGCTGCATGCATGCTGCGTATGCACCACAGAATGATATATTAACTCTTCTTTGCTTCCAAAACAAGAGGCGTAGTGTTAAAACTGTTGGACAATGGACTAAGAAAACTTGTATTGAATGGCATTTTCAAGGATATATTTGGAATTTACATATTATACCTCCTCCTACATCTCATTAGAAAAAAAATTCATCAAATTTTATCAAGTGTTAAAGGCTTTTGTGCGAGTGTCTTTTAACTTTTAAAAAACCTATATTTCCCATTTTAGCAAAAAAAAAAACCTATATTCCTCTGTTGTAGAAAAAAGGGGAAAAATGGTTCAGGTTGCCGTTCTGCACCCAAACCTAATTCAGGATGGATTAACTATGAGCCCAATAAAAAAAACGTTGCAGGTTTTGTCCAGGTTTGGCGATACCCGGTCTGCTTGCTCTTCGGTGCTCATTCTAAACTTTTACTGCGCATAGCGGCGGTGGCGAGTGAAATCGGAAGGAAGAGATGTCGTACATGAGAGGAGATCTGCTGACGAGGACTAGGAAGCTGGTGAAGGGTCTCGCCAAGCCCACCCCCGTTTGGCTCAAGGCCATGGAACAGTACGAGCCTTTCCCTTTCCGAATTTCCCCTTCCCCTTGTTTATTATAATTATTTCACTCAGGAAAAATTGGATGCCTTCATTTGATTGTGCCTCTCAGGGCACCGCCTGTGGCATTTCCTCGTACCGATGGAAAGATCAAGAAGATTGAGATGCCGGAGGATATTTACGTCAAGAGGTTCTTCAAGAAACATCCGGATTCTCTATACCACGACGCCGTAAAGTATTGTTCTCGATTGCCATCTCTGTTTTTTTTTTAACATCTTGTTTGTGTGCTCTTATTATTTGTCATGTTTGTCATAATGCATGGAAGTTTTAACATGATAAATATATTTGATTCATAATGAATGACAAATATTCGAATTGATGGAGCTATACTACAATATAAGAAATTTGGACAAAAATTTACATGCTCATAAGAAGATACCTGCATGATGTAATTCAAGAAATATAAGAATTTCGATTATTTCAACAATTTATTGATAGAAAAGCATCCTTAAACACCACATTTCTTGTATGGTTGTCAACTGTCCTTATTTGTAGAACATTACTTACCAAAATTTTAGTTATACTTCTGTATATGCCTCTATGTTCGGCAATATGTAACTGCCCAAAATATACTTTAAATGTGGGATAATTTGACTTTGTGTTTCTTAATTGTTAGGCGAAACATAGTCTTGGTGAAAGGTGTTTCTTTATAGATTTACAAGGCATTTTATGTTTTCAGAAGTCTTCAATTGAATTGATGGCATGGAAGATCTTGTTCTTGAAAAATTGACGAGTATAAATTTCTACATGGATGAAGTTGATACAATATGCTTTGCAAAGACCAACCCTTGAGTTAATAATCATTAGAAGCATATTTGGAGTGCCTGTTTTCAGAGTTAACTTTATCTCGTGGCAATCCTCTTAGTGATGTGGTATTCAGAGATTCTTTTTAATAGAAGTCATGATGATTATCTTGAACCAAACAATGAGGAACAGAGAACTTCATTCCCTCAAAGGATCTGAATATTTGAAAATTAATTTATCGGCATGTTCATTTGTTTGATTTGTTAGTGCCCATTCCATCATGTAGTTATCATAGTTTTCCTTCTTGTTCAAGGATGGCAATACCTTACAAATCAATTCATTTTAGGAGTGCTTGTCGTCCTACATTATGACCTTTTCATCTTCGGAGTTCTTCAATATTATTCAACATCTTGTTCCTTTCTAGCACCATGTTGCAAAAGGAAAGCAGTGAAAAACATTCATCTTAGCTCAGGAGTTTTCTCTTAAATATATGATGTTTACATTTAACCATAGTAATTACTTGACAAGAGTTGCAATAAGGACTGTTTCCTGGAGGAGGATGAGTCTCCTGTAATTGCAGGTGAGAGAGGGTGTATCCTCTCAGAAATTTACTGAAGCATTACCTATCAACAGGAAGAAAATGTGATTTCTCAAAAAATATGAATAAGACATTTGTTTCAAGACAGAATTATCTAGTGTGAATCCATTCAATGAGAGGTAATGATTAACATGAGTAATACAAATCTTTAGGAATGAGAGACTGATAGACACAGAGACAGGATATAGTGGTTTTAGTCTACAGCGCATATGCTTGATAATAATTACTTTTCACCTTTCTTTTGATCAGGAATTTGATTTATCCTTCTTATGGTAGGGTATTATCTTCTTAATATTTGTTAGAGGGGACTTCAAGTGGAATTCTCTAGAAAATTTTGCAGAATCCACATAATTGTTTGGGACAGAGATCCTCGCTCTCTTCCAATGCGGAAATCTCCATATTCTTTAGATATTACTAAGGCACATCTTATCCTGTAGATAAGCGCATGCCTGAAATGAGGCAATATTCTTATGGTGAAGTGTTGTAGAGGTATATGACCCTATAGGGATTTTATGAAATTTCATGGCACAAGGAAAGACCTGGTATTACAAAATCAGAAAATGCAATTTTAAAACTTATGTAAAATCCAAGAATTTCATGTTTTGCAATACATCTAAATGTATCTTTGGAGGTGGGCGGTAACATCTCAGCAAATCTGCTATATTATGTTATTATATTGGATGCTATATCTGTCTTAAATGCATTACAAATTATGGTATTACAAAATATAATGTCAATCATATTTGTTTTTAAAAAAATATTATGCTATTCATTCCTTACAATGTTGTTATGATTTTAACCTCTCCCAAGACCTTGGCTCAGAAAAGTAGCCCTGTATGTCTTGGTTGATATTCTGAAATATCACTAGATAATGGCTGATCAATATTTGTGTACAAGTGCCTTCATTTGATTGTTGGATCACATACTATATTGACTGATAAATTCATCTCCGGGTTGTTTTCCATCGTCCAAGACATTCAGATTCTTGGTTAAACTTTCATCGGTGCCGCATTTCAGTTGAGATGAAACTGAAATCTTAAAGTTATAAACCTTGTCATCTCTTGCACAGGCCTTTACTTAAATCCTTCATCTAGTCGGACCAGCCTTTCGCAGTTTTTGCCTTTTTAAATTGGTAGCATTCTAATAAAATCATATTAATAATTATTAGTCTTGACCATTTTTTTCCCTAGCTCACATTGTATCATGAGTGAATTTGGTGCCTTGGGAAGTCAGAATAATGAATTTTTCATTTTCATCAGGATAAGTGGATTTGATCCCCCTCCTGCACGAGTTTTTGCTTGGCGCGTGCTGCAACTAAAAGGACAGGGTGTCTGTGAAGAGGAGGCCATGGCTGTAGCTGATGTATATCCCCGTTTCTTTTGATTCTTCATATTTTTTTTTTCTTCAGGTGCACATGGTCAAAATTTGAAACATTGATCTACCCCCATATCCTTCGATTTTTACAAGTCCATTAGCTCTTATAACCAGGAACTTTGCTTGGATTTACTTCACTGAATCTTCATATCCTTGTCTTAACAATTTTCCTTTTTTGTTAGATGGAATATCGTGCTGAAAAGAAAGGAAAGAAGAAGGCATATGCCGAGTTGAAGCAAATTGCACGCCTCCAGGGGAAGGCACCACCTCCAAACCCATACCCAAGTGCCATCAAAGAGATACAAGCAGAGGAGAAGAAATATGTTCATGATCGTTTCTTTAATCCCAAGATACTTGAGATTGTGCGAAACATGAAAGCTGAAAAGGCTGCAAAGATGCAAGATCAACAAGGAGGTGGTGGTAGTGGTGCAGGTGGCGGCCAGCCTCGTGGCTGGAATGTTGGTCAGCGCCGGTGAACTCTCTTCATGGTTATATAAGGTGCTTTGTTAAATTTGGTCTTTTGTCTGATCAGTTTGTTCAGAAACTAGGGAACATTTCATGTTCAGGGGGTATGTAATTCCCACTTTGGGTGTCTTCTTAATAAATGAAAATAGTTGTTTATCAGGCAGTTTTAGCACAATGTATCAAAAATTGACACAGTAACTAATGGCATATTCATCGAGTGCTAGTTACTTATACCTTGTAGCCTGTGATTCACCATGTGTTCAATTTCTGGGCATGTATTTATAGGAAGCTTCTAATTACGTGTGACATCAAAGTTCCAGCAAGGTGAGAACATATTCATGTGTGTGTGTATGTATCTAAGGGATGGGGCGACGTCCATCCAGCCTCCTGCAGGTAGGGTTGAACTGAGGTCATTGGATACCATAGTAGAATAACTTTACCAACTGAACTAATTGGTGCCTTAGTCTTTGCAAATACAGATTGATATCTTTGCCCATCCCGAAATTGCAATATTTTACGAAGATCACCATCAATATTCTCCATCTTGGTGAATGGAGATCATGGTAAAAGCTGCACTAATGGCCCCTGTTAATGGGTTTTCTGGTCCTGCAAGAAATAGTGCAATTTTTGGAGCAACCCAGAAACAAACTGCTGGTGAATATTACCTCTTTCACTTGAATGTATTTAGGAAATTTGACGAAAGTTGTTGTAATGCTTAATTGTTAAAATTTCAATTCATGTCAATTACATAAATATGAGTGCGTCAGTTTATTCTTATATGCACCATGCATATTTTCTTTAGTATTATGCATTAATCACTGCAGGGCTGGACTTGTAGGTTCATAGGAAGATACTTAGTATAAAACCTTGAGATGTCATGAATGCTATTCATTTACATTTGGAACATCAAATCTCAGGCTAAATTTGGATCTTGATATCAACTTGGTCATTCTTTGAATCACAACCTTGCAAAAATCCAATCCATGCAGTTCTTATGATCTGAATGTTCTTCTTGTTGACCATCCAAAACCCTGGGTATTTTGATATGGAAAGAAATCCTCTAGTTCTTTAGCAACTGTCAAATGTGGATGTCATTAGGAAGATCGAGTATGAAACTAGTGTAATAGAGCAATGACAGAAGTTGCAAGAATAAATGGTAAACTGATGAAGGTCCAATTAAATTTATTGCTCACCTTTATGTCCATAAATGGCAAGAGGCTCAAAATAAAGTGGCAAGTCAGAAGAAATATTTGCTCGTACACTGGATATTTGCCTGCCTTGGATGAGCCATTGGTATTTGCTATTTATCTATAAGCTTCAAGCTCCATTTAGGTTGGCCAACCTTATTTGCATCACTTTACAGTCTAATGTTCATTTTCAAAAAGTGGTCTTAGAGATTTATAAGTCACGAATTATTGCAGTCCTAAAGAATCATGAGATGACAAATATGGCAAAGGTGAAGTACTAATGACACAAGATGTTCTCATGCCAAAGCAACAAGATTTATCATAACTGGTCAACAAATGTGTGTCCCAAAGCATGAGCAATTAGCCTAAAATTTGTAGTATATGGGTAACAATGGTCATGTGAGGAGTTTGGAGTCGACGGAATCGATTCCTTTTTTGTTTTGAATGTACAAAAATTTATGGAGCTTAGAATGTCCGGAAGTAACGTTCTTTTGCTGATATTATTACCAGTATTCGATACTAGGTCATTCATAACATTACTATACTTTCCCTATTCATTGCAGGTTGGTTATTGGCTGGAGTTGATCTTGCTTTTAATCTTAAGATTGTGCTGAATAATTGGCTGGATGATTGCTTTTTCTTCCAAATGGTTAAACTTTTCTTCGAGAAAATTATTTCTTCAATGAACTTTGTCATATTATGATATCTAAATATGATGCATATGATCCAACATGAATCTTTTTTTTCTCTTAAGATACATCTATTAAGCAACATATCATTCGAATTATATCAAATCAAAATTAGTTTTTGGGACTTTTATTTGTAATTTTTTAGTCTATGTTTACTATATTGCTCCTCCTTGTTTTCTTTTAGTAATAATAGCTCATGATTGCAGGGTTCATTTGGTGAAATTTTAGAACACCAGTGGCAGTCAAACGGATTCTTCTATCTCTATCAGAAGATAGATTGGTGATGTAAGACATTTCTTCGTTTTCATATTTTGATACACAATTTTGATATGATAGATTCTTGGCCCTTTTTTTAAATGCATAAATGCAGAATTTTATTTGGGATGTAAATACTCAACTTTTGAATCACTATTCAACTTAGTATAATTGATGTTTGATAATAGTATGCTCTATTGTCTATACACTATACTTCAAAACATTGAAATAAAAAAGATTCACAAATCACAACTATGATATACCCTCAATGTACTTGCATAACCCTCCAAAAGATATATCATATCTTTTGTTAATTTTTCCCCTTAATTATTCACTAATTAGTAAAAAAATGAATTTGCAGTTATGAATTGATTTAAAATCTTTTAAAATTATTCTTTTATCAGGAGTTTTTTCATATGCATCCATCGATTTCTCTGTTTTTATTTTTTCTCTAACATTTTCATGATTTATTCCTATCCTTTTCCATTATGAATTACCCCTCTGCAATTTACCCATATCTCAACTTTGTAATGCTGGAAATAATTATATAAAAGTCCTTATAGATTATGATATAACCAGCTATAGTGAATTGGCTTTGGCTTTTTTGTTTTATATTTTATCAAAAAGAAAACTATGTAAGCAACACTAATAGTTGAACTAGTGTAAATGGGTAAAAGTTGAACTGGAATTTCAAGCTAGATTTATCAGGTTCTTTATATTTTATCTGAATGTTAGGCGTATTCTGAAATGATAAAATAAAATATTTAAAAATTCTTAATGCGAGAAACTTTGCCTTAGGGGCATCACTGCAAATCTGCAACTTTTGTTTTTCCTGTTTCCAAGAATGAGGATGTGCTGGAACTAAAGCACTAGAAATCTATTATCTTGCTCAGTGGGATCATATCACATGCAGAAAAATTAACCCAGCAGAAACAGCATATCTTAACAGTCTCTCATTCTCACGATGCAACCAAGATTTCAGGCATAAGGTTAATTTACTAGTGAAGTTGCGCCATCCCAATATTGTCCAGTTCCTTGGAGCAGTCACTGAAAGGAAACCTTTGATGCTAATAACGGAGTATCTATGAGGGGTGTGAACGATAATATCTGTCTAAAACTAATTTTTGGTGAGCTAAGAGTTTGTAATGTTCTCTTGTTTCTGAAACAATGCTTTATGTACATTTCTTTACAGGGTGATCTTCACCAGTTCTTGAAAGAAAAGGGCTCACTTAGTCCATTAACCACTGTTAATTTTGCGCTAGATATTGCCAGGTAAATAAGATTTTATTTTCTTAGGCATGAATAGAAGTGCTATTCTCCTTTAACAAGATAGAAGCAATGGTAAATATAAAGGACAAATCCACTATATGTTATGTTTAATCGGTAATGGTAAACTGCAAATTGTACCATCAATTATCATGCAATGAAGATACTTTCTTGATACAGGAATAGAAGATTAGGTGGAATAGTTGATCTAGCAGCCTATTATATTGATATATCCCACTATTTGTTTATTATTTTATAGAGTTCTAAATTAAATGTATGTTGGTATACATATGCATACTCCTACATCTCCTCTTTAAACATTAATGACCAAGACCGGGGAAGGGTAAAAGGAGAATAACAAATAATTGAAAGAAACCTTATTTTCCAAACTCTTTTTTGGCTGCCACAACTCTCTCTCTCTCTCTGTGTGTGTGTGTGTGTGTGAGCTCATCATGGCTGCAATTTGGAAATGCCAATGAATTAAATTGGATTTTTCCTCTTTGTATTAGACATGAAAATAGAGATTACTTAAAATATGGTTTGTGAAGATATGACTTGTGATACTTCCACTTTTTTTAACTACTCCCCCCCCTCCCCTTCATGAGATGAGGCAGCCCTTATTATATTTCTTAACTAATTATAACCTTTTTCTTTTTATTTCGAAGCTGTATTTTAGTGGATTAAGGACCAATATGGTTGTTTTCTTACTGAGATGGTGGTCTTCAAATAGCCGTCTACCTTCTCTGTTTTTATTTAAGGACTCATATGCATGGCCGTGTGTTCTAATATTTTAGGTGAAACTGGCTGCGATGGGTCACTAGGACTGGGTTGCCATTGGGTATAAATCAAGCAATATTGACCTCCTGGCAGGTTAGGTTGGGTTCTGGTCAAGTCTATGTATGCTAGATCATCAAAACCCACCCTGTTCCAACACATTAATAATCCTAGAAGATCATAACTCCTAAGTTCTTTTTCATGTTTCAGGCCAAATTTTAGATGTAGCTCACATGCTAATATCTTCCCTTTTGTCCATTTTTCACTACAGTAGTTCTCGTCCCATTCTTAACCAGTGTCCCTTTTACAAATTTACAAATATCTCTTTGCTTTTTGTGCTTTAGACCTGTCTTTGGAGTTGTCTATAGACTTGCATGCAAGTGTGACCCATCATTTACCGTAGCAGCCATTCTATGACTTGGGCAGCATCCACAAGGTGATGGTTATTGTCTTTTCCTTTGACTAGTTCTAAGTGGCAGGAAGCTTCTATTTAGGGTAATGTACCTGCTTATGTAACTTCTTGATAACTCAAATATAACCCGCTACCTAAACATTTTTTTTAATACTAGGTTTTTTTGAATATTCGCTTCCCTAAACCCTGCACTTGCACCTACTCCTGATTCTGGTCAAGTCATCTGCGTACTTTTCCTTTTTCCCCCTCTCTTTTCTTTTTGCTCGTCTTGATGGAAGCCTCATTTTGTCCAACATGCATTGACTACCTTGCTGATGTTCTTGGTCTGCTTTTTGTCTTTGGAGCTCATTCCTGTCCGCTTGTTAGAACTTCAACTCCATCCCAAGCATGTATGTCCTATCAGAATGCTTTTGGATCTGTGCTTCCTTGGATTCCAGGCTTCATGGATTCTTTTGTAACAATTTATGCTTTGTAGTTCATTTTGTTTTCTTTTTTCTTTTTCTTTTTTTGGTTTGATGAGCAGATATTGTAGTGCCCACTCCTAATTTTCTAAACCAATCTTGTGATTTCTTTTTAATGGATTTCTTGCATGGGCCATCACTCTTCTGCTTGCTAAAAACACTGTTTACATGATTCTCACCTCTACTTATGTGGATGACATATCCTTGAACGCTAAAACTTGCCACTTCAATTTTTTCTTTTCATACATTTGTTTGACTTGCATCATTGTTGACTTGTTGATTTGACCTTCGGGTGTTTACAGGGGCATGGCATATCTTCATAGTGAGCCAATTGTTATAATTCATCAAGATTTAAAACCGAGGTTACTTCAATCACTGATTCTTACATGCTTTTGATTGGGCATAGAGCTGATTTAAATTAGTTTAATTTCAGGAATGTCCTTTTGGTGAACTCCAATGCAGACCATTTGAAGGTTGGAGATTTTGGACTAAGTAAGCTGATAAGAGTCCAGAAATCTCATGATGTGTACAAGATGACTGGAGAAACTGGAAGCTGTAAGTTTTTAGACCCATTTTATCAGATTTAATAATATCATGAATTTGAGACTGATTTTCATGTTGTTCTTTGAGAATCCAAGATCGATATATGGCTCCTGAAGTATTAAAGCACAGGAAATATGACAAGAAAGTCGATGTTTTCTCTTTTGCTATGATATTATATGAGGTAATTTGCCTTCGAAACAGCACTTGATTGGGAAATATTTAGGCTCTTTGCTTTTTGACAGATCTGTGCTTCTGCAGATGCTTGAAGGAGATCCCCCATTCTCAAACTATGAACCATATGAAGCTGCAAAATAGGCGGCAGACGGACACCAGCTAACATTTCGAGCAAAAGGATATGTTCAAGAATTGAGAGAGTATGTACAAATTTAGCTACTGAACAGCATTCATACTTCAACAACTAGTTACTGTATTTTTTTATTCCAGCGGTGGTTTTGTAACCCTTAACCTTTGATCATTTTCCTCAGCTAATATTCTCAATGCATCATGTGACATTTAAGATTTGGGTTATTGAATTCTGTAGGTTGACAAGCCAGTGTTGGTCTGCTGATATGAACCAGAGGCCCTCTTTTCTAGAGATACTCAAGAGGCTCAAAAAAATCAAGGAGATCTTACCGCAAGAGCATCACTGGCACATTTTGTAACTTAGCTTCTTACCCTGTAGATTATGTTTTTTCTTGTGCATCATTGGTTATGTTACCTTGATTGGTGGTATTGCAATTGATTATGCAGCAGACGTAGAATGTCTGTTGATGGAAATTGGCATTGTGGCTGATGAGACACCTCTGCTGTGGGCGCCATCATTTGCAAAAAAGTGGAGTTTAGTCCCCATCTTTCCCTGCTTTTTCCTTTTTTCCAATTTTCACTTTCTTATTTTTGGATGGCATGCTTGTCGAAAATAGATCAAGGTAGCTATTAAGCCCCAGCAAGCACTCTGGCTGTCAGATGTCAGCCGAGCATCAGCATCACTCATCCCTCTCTATCATCTGTCAGTGCAACACAACCGTGAACAGGTCATCAAATGTGCTTATGATTCCTCTGTAAAATTTGCTAGGTTCCCTTCTGTGGAAGGTATTCTTTTTGTGCATTGAGATCTTGAAAATGTTACCAAACAGATGTTGGTTTGCTTGCAATGCTGTGCTGGTCTGTAAATGGGACGTTTTACGATAATAAGGCTTATTTTTGTGTAAATATGTTTTCAGCTTTCTACAATTCGATATTGTAACAATTTTATCACAGCATCATTCTATACAATTGTTGGCTTTTCTTTCTAGTGTAAAAAGGTCAAGCCTATTCAGCTCACTGTTCCTATTGTCACTGCAAACCTCCAACTAAACCAGTTGTGAAGCTGTAGAAAGTCAGCACTCCAGAAGAGATGGGTAGCGCCACTGGCCAGTAAGAAAGCTAGTTTCCAGTGGTTGTACATACGGTAAGATACCGGGCTTTGTGTTGAAATTCACACCTGCCTGCATGGCCAGCGGTAACTTCATATACTCATTATCATCGGTCTTTATAGCTAATTTACATCCTCCATGATACAGGTAACACGTTAGTCCTGGTCCCTTTCGTCAAAACAATAGCATTCTCAAGTAAAATAACACAATCCTAGCTTTTTTTTGGTAAAGAATATGATAAAACTAGCAACTGGCAACTCTAGATTTTTTTTTTTTTTTTGTTTTTTTTTTGCTAAACCGGGTGATCTATACAACACGTGTACGGATACACCCAAGAAAATCGGAAAACAAAACATCCCGGAGCTCTCGAGGCAGCTCCCCGTCCCCAGCCCATAAGGTACTACCGGCATGGTTAGCCACATACGTGGCCACCCAATCCGCAGCCTCGTTGGCTTCTCTAAACACATGTTTCGCCTGGATCACCCCTCCGTCCCTCATCATCAACCCGATATCGCGGACCAAGGGATGGTCGGCAGCACCAGCTCTCAGACTCCCCTGGATCCAACTAATGACCGTAGCCGAGTCACCCTCCAAGATGACTGATCTAGCTGAGAGCACATGCTGAGCGTGTCGAAGACCCGCCTAGGCAGCTCTCAGCTCCGCTCCAGGGACCGTACAGTCAAATACCTGACAGCCTCCTGCCGCCACTACCCTGGAGGTCGGGTCCCGAATAACAAAACCCGCTCCACCTATCGTGCCACCATCCAGCACGGACCCATCAAAATTGACTTTGAGGAAGCTTGGGGGTGGGGGCTCCCAGGTGAAAAACACCGTGTGAGAAACTGCCGAGGCAGAAGGGGAACCCCAGATATTCCGAGCTATCAAAAGTCCATCTAAGGAGAAAGCATGACTAAACTTTGCCGCCTGCGCCCGGGCGCTCTCCGCCACGAGCCTTGGCGACTTGCTCTGCTCACCAAAGGTTCAAGCATTCCTGGCCAGCCATATCTGGTATGCTGTGCAGGTCGCTCTAATCGCCTCTTGGCGAGTCAATGGGTTACCCGACCACCAGCGGATAGTTCGTAAGAACTGGTCCCCACGGGTCCAACCATCCCATGGTAGCCCCGCCGCACACCACGCCGCCCTCGCCCATATGCACTGAAACAGTACATGGTCCACCGACTCATCAGCTCCGCATGCCCCGCACTCTGGGGGCATCCTCAAACCCCGTTCGCTCAATACTGCTCTTGTCGGAAGTCGAACCCAAGCGACCTTCCATAAGAACAGTGCGACCCTCGGATGGAGGCCTAGGCGCCAGACCCAGGCACAATCCGGCCCTGGCTCATGCTCTGGCCGGAGCACACGGGAGAGGTCCCCCACCCTCACTCCGGTCCTGCACGACGTGCTCCACACCCGGGTATCCGGACCCACATACCCCGGGATCGGAAGGGACCTAACCCTCTCAGCCAAGTGTGCCCCAAACATGTGACCCAACCTATCCTCATCCCAGGCAACCCCGCCCGGGACAAGGAGGTCACAGACCCGCAGTCCCTTGACTGCCTTAATGTCAACCATAGTCGGCCAGCGTCTCAAGGGTAGGGCACCCACCCATGGGTCACCAACCACATCAATACTCTGCCCATTTCCTATCAACCATCTAGTGTTTTCCTCGACCATGGGAAGATATCTGGCAATCTCTCGCCACATGAATGAACAGCGACGCCCACTGCGAATCGCCCCTGCAGTGCCAGTACGATCATATCTGGTAGCCATGGTCTGACTCCAGAGACCCTGTGGCTCCAGCGTGAATCGAGCTGCATGTCGGGCAATCAGCGCCTCACGTCGCTCCACCAGAAACGAGACTCCGAGGCCACCCTCACTCACTGGTAGGCAGACACTCTCCCATGCCACTAGATGCATCCCGTGACCCCCTCCATACGACCCCCACAGGAAGCTCCGAAGTAGCCGCTCAATCCTCATTAGCACTGTTTTCGGAACTACTGTGTTGGCCATGAAGTGGACAGGCATGGAAGCTAGCACTGACCTAATCGGCGTCAATCTACCCATCATGGAAAGTGAAGATGCCCTCCAACCCTCCAGTCTGCTCTGAATCCTCTGCACCAGACCAGAACACTCCGCCACCCGCAACTCTAGATTGCCAGCAGAAATACTTCGGGCCGCCAATTTGGTTTTAAAGTGCAAGTGCATAGGAAAGGGGGAAAAAGCATAGAAACTGTCTCGATATGATTTCTAATGAAATCTTGCTTCAATAAAGCTTGTATAAAGATCAAAATCAGCACTGAAACTAAATGCCTAAAACAAGCTTTTAGTTGAGGCATCTAGCAGAAATCATGGTGAAGAGAGGACCACAGACGGATATTTCCCATTTTAAAATCCTAGAGATTTTCAGTGCATTGAGTTTGTGGCAGAGAGCAATATTTTGTTAACCAAAAAGCTGCAGCAAACAATATTTTCCAAGAACAAAGAATGCTTCCTAGTAAATCCCAGGCTTTCTAAATACTTCAGAAAAGAGGTTTGGCTTCCCAGATCAGCTAGCTAGCTAGCTTGCTTGCTTGAGGACTGGGTTTTCTATTATTCAAGGCCAGGTCGATGCAATTGACCGTCTGGAATATTTTAATACACTTAAGCTAGACCAGGTGCCATGACACCTTCAACTTAATCAGGGCACAAGGAAGGTCGTTGACTCTAACAACAGCAATGAAAATTATCAACAAACTATTCCAGGAGTGCACAATGCATGATCAAGGGCTTCCCAAGGAAAGCTTGCCTCAACCTGAATATGTTTGCCGCCAATTTTATTCTGCTCAAGAGAATATATTATAAATCATCCAGTCATGCCCTCTATTCATATTTAAATAAGAGTATGGGTTCAACCAGTTGAACACCGTAATAAAAAGGTTAACATTAATCATAATTACTATTTCCAAGTAAAATAAGCATATGTTTGTTCCACCCGATCTGACTAGTTAAACAGGACTAAATATCATACGTGGACGTATCAACCAGGGCACATCTTCTGCGGAATCTTACATAACCTCACGCAGATATTGGTAATTTGACTGCCATTCTCTGTACAAGCCAAGGCCTCTCCGGATCTGGGTCAATAAATGAGTGCAGGAGAAACTGTTCAGCTTCCTCATCAAGCAATTCTCTAGCCCATGTAACTCGGTTCGAAAGGCAGCATCCAGGCCCAAAGCATCTGTGGACAAGTTTAGAGAAGGAACATAAGAAAACCGCTACCTTCAGCAACCGAGCATTTCATGGTAAGGCAACTGTGCAAAAGAACTAACAGAAAGAAACCACTACTGATAATGATTGTTCCCCCAGGAAACAAACATACTGCCTTTTCGAAAAATCATGCTTAACTGTTGATGCGGTGCTTTAAAACTGTCTAATCTGGCAGTCAACCAAAGAAGTTTATTCAACTAGTTGTTGGTTCTGAGATGTTCATTCTAGCACCTATAAGAATGAGCAATGCCAAAGTTGCAACAAATATATAGCTGGAACCCTAAATAACCACATCAAGACTATCATTTTTTTGAGGAAACACCAGAATTATCATTGAAACTTGCTAAAATAGAATTGTAGGAAGCCCATTCCCAATACTCTCAGAAGTACATACCTGTACTCATAAAAACAGGCATTTCTCTCATTCTCAGGCTTGTCCCAGTTATGCCACCCTACAGGTTTAATACAGCAATCTATCCATGTGTATGCTAAAACAACTCTTCCAAAAGGACCCCATGGCCGCCCAAGATATGAATATGAACTGCTGCCAGTCCCAGTAATAATACATCTGCACGGTTTGATTGTGAGTACCACAAAATAGACATAATAACACTTATGCAGCAAAAGAGAAACATCAACTGGAAAAAAATAAATTACACGATCCTTTAGATCCGAAGAATTCCTGCTTTGTATTTAGATGTGAGAAAAAACGCATTCAACATGCACATGTTAATCAACCTAAACAGGCATAAAATTCAACAAAATAATAAGTCCAGTGTAAATATATTAATTATAAGATGTAGAAGTATTAACCAAGTATAACTTCATAAATCAAGTAATCAACAGAGAACTACATAACCCCGATAAATGGGTTATGTTCAATTGTTACTTTCAGTTAAAGCCAGAATATATGTGCAGCTCTCAAAATTTGATGCCAATTTATTAAATCACATAAATAATAAACTTAGATTGCAAGATGATAACCATACATAATACCTCTCATGTTCATCGCTCATGCCCAACTCTGGTAGCAATATTGATATTGTATCAGCTTATATCTCGATATATATTGGCAAATGGAGCTGGTTGGCATCCCTCTCTACATGGGAGAGGTCCTGGGTTTGAATCCAGGGGGTGGAATCCCCACTAGATTTCTCAACAAATGTATGAGATGAATTAGTCTATGTCAGCTGAAATAATGCAGGCCAGTATATTAGAATAGCTATTGGCGAGTACCTGATACTGATACAAACTGATATCTTGGCTGAGATCTCGGCCAAGATAAAAAAAATAGAAGTACACAAACTCGCTAGATGGATAAATCTGACATATAGACCTTTAGCCAACCATTCCTATTAAGTCATACATCCACTGTCACTGCAAGTCTACTCGAATAATCTATCAAGCCTCTTTGACACATGTTAAGGGTGCTGATTAGTGGAAGCTGCAGAACAGCAAGAAGGGCTTTCATGGAACAATGTTGTATCAAAAACAAGAGCACAGAGTCTAAGCTACCAATGAATATCAAAAACCCTTAAACCTAAAACATTTTATGGATGCCATTCATCTTAAAGTGACCTGAATACTGTCGGTTAATTGGAAATAACCTGTGAACTGCTGATAGGCAGTCATGAAGAGATCATGTAGGGTTTATAGAAACGACAAACTTTAGTTTCAATAAGAATAGTTTGAACTTTAAAGCCAAATCTGAGGCCTGTAAGAAAGTGAAAAAACTTCTTGATGATTTTAAAAGCACATTTGCACTTATAGAAAAACTTATTAAATTAAGCATACATTCAATGCTCCCATATCTTATCAACCAAAAAAACTAATGAGTCAAAACTACTAATCCTAATGCATAATGTAATACAATCTCTGGGAAAAGAAGGAAAGCAACAAACCTTAAAAACACATAGCCAGTTGGTTCTTGGGAAGATTTTCTACTTTGAGCAGTTATAAATCCTGCAGACTTGCAATGGATATGACAATGTTCCAGCAGGGCAGTAGCATTCCCAAAGATGAAGTCCACGCTTCCTTCAATATAACAATCTCTCAGATATTGTTTTCCATAATGCAAATACAAGGTATCCTGCATTTTGAAGAAATATATATAAAAATTCAAACAAAGTATATAGTCAATAAAAAGCTTAATAGCATTGTTAACATCAACGATCAATTAAACATGTAATGCTGTTTCCATTTTGGAGACCAAGATGAGATTCAAATCTTATGCTTTCAAATAAAGAAAGAACTCAAAGTACCACAAAGAAATAATTTGGCTAATTGTTAGAATATCATATGCTAAAATTAAGAAAGAGATAAAGGACACATGTATACACAAAAGGCACTGTGTTGCTGGTGACACTGTGCTTAAAAACACTATTATTTTATTAAATGGCAAGGAACTAATTTATACACTTCTATCTTATGAGATGCAATTCCATTGCTCTCCAAAATAATGTTCAAGAGACCTATTCCCGACAGGTGGAATTGAATAAACAAGAAAGTGCATATAGCATAATTAAAAGAATTATGCATTTATTCTTAACCACAAAATAATCAATTCAAAGTATCACATGCATCTGCACATGTCTGGCACTGATATCAGTTGAGTAAGGATAGTGTCGAACTTATTAACAATGAAATGCTGGAAACCATTTTTTCTTCTTTTTATCCCAAGTCTAATATAAGAAAGAGCAGCAAGAATAAAAACCCGCTGACTAACCTAAATTCTCAAGTGATTCATGAAATTTTTCCTCTCAATCTTTAAGAACCAAGAAAAAATATCACAAACTCCAATCACTTATCATCATGCCCAAAGCAATTATTCTATCAGTTTTTCTCATTAGGTGTGAAGAAAGAATAAAGAGTTTGAGCACTGGCCTTCAGCATTGCAAGTACCCTTTGATCAAGCAAAGGCCTTACAAGTCCCCAGAATATCAACTTATCATGGTATGTATCAGACCTTGGCACTTGTACTCTTATGCTCATCTTATATCCCATATGCTAATCGTAGGTCATTCATATGCTTCTAAATTTTGATTCAGCAATGACTCAGTGAAACCACATATATTTTGAAACAAGGTACCCAGTTTGATTTATACCAAGCTGGAATGGCAACAGCAATTCCAGTCTTTTCTCCACGATCAAGCCATCGCTCATTCCCCTCAAATTGGACCCATCAATTCAAAGTTACCCAGGAGCGTGATTCTAAGTTCAGAAGAATCCACGTAATCATGTAGATCTTTGTGACTGATTGTCAAACTAGTCAACCCTCTTCTAACCAAGGAGACTAAGTACAAGAAGGGCTTGCTGTGAAACCTAGAAAGCCAGATGGCAAGTAACAATAACTATCTATCCGGTTACAGTTCAAGTTTAGGCAAGCACATAGCAGCCCTCTAAGCTTCCCGTATACTTGAAGTATTAGACAAAGAGGTAAGATCACAGAATTTGGTATGAGTACCAGTGTTCATCTTAGAAGCACAGAGAATAAAATAGATATTGAAATGCATTCTCATTTATAAAAGTTCAAGCTCAATAGCTTGAAAATCTCTACCCATCTTAACTCAGGACTCAGATCCATCCCAACTCAAAATTGTCTTCCAACACTCTTTACTGAGTATTTCAGTGACATTGCATGAGCAACAATTTCCCCAGCAAAGTCACAAATAAATAAAATATCCTGCTTTTTCCCTTTTTCCTTTTTATGGCAGGATCTTTACTACTAAAGATACAAGAAGCTCAGGCCTAATCAACTACTTTTCTTATGATTATTTATCCAACAAAAAAGAGATGATTTCCCCTAGTTGCTATTCAGCTTCTAAAACTGCACTGATCTTTTGACCAAGGGATCTGCACAACTTGGAGTTTGGTGAAAGTATAGCACCACAAAATTACCTCATGCACCCAATGTGATACAATTAAAAATGTCTTCACCTATCTCTATTTTTTGGATAACTGATTCAGTATAATGAATTAATATGGGTCTAGCATGGATTATTCGGCTTATAGGAGAGTCGAAAATTTCAATAAAAATCATTAGATCTTCACCATTAACCAAGATCTAGAATCAACAAAGGCCCATCACTAACATTATTGTGGTGGATCAGACTCATTGCTAGAAGAGTTTAACTTACCGCAAATCTTTAAAATCTACTGTCAGAATCTAAAAGTCTGGAAAGTGTTGTATCTTTATATGACTGACATGGGTCTAGCATGGATTATTCAACTTATAGGAGAGAGTCCAACAAACCCCAATCTAAACAATCAGATCATGTAAGTCCTTTGAAGAACAAAATCCCATATAATTTATAAATCTTATCACTGCATACATCAAAAATAATGTATTTAACCAATTCAAAAAAAGGTTGTCTTATCGATATTGTTCATCTATCTAAACATGATAATCCCTGGATCAAAGTCATTTATTTTAAAATAAATAAATATATATATATATATATATATATATATATACACACACATATATATATATATATATACACACACACACACACATATATATATATATATATATATATATATATATGATATCCTTATTAAATCTTAATTTTCTTTATGATGTTTCAGTCAGAAGTAGCAAAAGATCATAAGTCATTATACTTTGATATGTTTTCTATAAATGAGAATTCTTCATTTGCAAGAATAGTAAAAGAATAGGCAGCCATACAAGAATTGATGCATGTTTGGCACCAATATGTCCAGCATATAGAAGAACCCAGGTATTATGTGGTTTTGTTCATGTAGAGGAAATGTTACTATTTGTTCAAAGATGAAAGAGGTCCAAAACATACTCACTTCCTCCGTACTGACGACTTGTAGCAACTGTCAGTGGTTTCATTTGCTTTGAAATGATTCGTTAATAGTTTTTCTATTCTAGCCATCAGGACCAAATACTGGATTGCCTATATAAGGTTGCTATATAGGTTCATACTGCAAATAAATCAAAAAGGCAGTCTACTTAGCATTGTGCGGCCAAATATATCACGTGCTTAGTATTGTACAACTAATATATGAGCCTTCTTAGCATTTTGAAGCCACATATATAGCTTAGTCTGCAGCGGAAGCGGGTTCAAGCTAAGAGTTAGCTTTGATGCCTGGTACAAGTATTAGTGATGTTAAAATATTAATTATTTTATAATTATTGCTATTAAGCATTAGGTACTAAGCAATAAGCACAAATTGCCATCCAAAAAATATTACTGTCAATGTTGTTGTTGCTGTTGTATTTAATATATTACATTTGTTTTAAATAGTTAAAATAATAACTGCATATGCACCACAAACAGCAAATACACTATGTGGTCCCTTGACCGCCCCCATACCATAACTGCCTTTTAAAATTCTGGAAAGTATGGCTGTATGGCATGTATGTTTTCATTTCCCCTTTTCCTAATTTATGAATCCTATGCATACTTAGTTTATTATTTAGTGCACCAATCTCTTCAAAGAAACAAGGCCAGCTTGGAGAGAAATTTATCATTGAGTGCACCAATCTCTTCAAAGAAACAAGGTCATCTTGGAGAGAAAAACTTACGTAGGTTTCTGAGATTCAGCCATCTCTCAGATTTCCAATTAATATTTCCCTTGTCCAGTTTTTTTCTTTTACCAGTCAGACGATAGTTTCTATCCCTCACCCACATTCATTATTTAATCCTAGACTAATTTAGAATTAGTGTACCATTCACTGCATCAATCTCTTTAAATAAATAAGGTAAGAAGAGACTTTGAGATTCAGTCATCTCTCAAATTTCGAATTAATATTCCCTTGTCCAATTTCTTTTTTCTCCAGTCAGGTCCTAGCAGACTTTAGACCATAGTTTCTATCCCTCATTCATGTTCTAAAACCCATTACTTAATCCTAGATTAATTTAGAAAATCAATACTCATTAGACTGATATAAATCAGTTAATCGATACAATTTCCTATCATTTGTTTTCAGGAACTTTTTTACAAGAACCTTAATTCAGGCCCTATAAATTTGAAGGCTAATAAAAGATTTTTTTTTCTTTTTCATGTTGAATCAAATTCCATCTTTCTATCTAGCAAATTTTTTTTGTCTCACTTTCTTAGCACCTAAATAAAACCTTATTTTTTCCTTCACTCCTTGGTAAGCAAAACATAGTCTTATTGTGGTTAAAGGGATATTTAGTTGTCTATATGAAGAAAAAGGAGGGGCAGAGACTCAAAAACTTTTAATCTTTAGTTGTAATAGTAGTGCTTTGTGTTTTCGTTTCATTTCATAAAATGAGACATCAAACAAGAGAGGATTACCTCTTTTTTAAAGAAAAAAAAGGTGAAAACTGCGATTTTGAAATCACTCCGCACAGATCCTGCCAATGCAAAGAGGATATAGGACAAACTGCAAGTGATGACATCTAAGTAAAGGTGATAAAGGTAGATATAGGCAAATCAACACTCCAAATCAAACTGAAGAGAATCTTCAACACTCAAATGATCAAATGCAAGATCAAACGATAGATCTGGAGAAAAGAAAAAAATCATGAAATTTAATTTAGACTGCTTAAAAAACACCTAGAAAATTTTGCAAGATCAAAAGCTTAGGTAGAACAAATATCTCCATTGCTCACAAATCAAACCACTTACTATAACTTGACTAGAAATCATAATTCTACCAAGAAATTATTAAAATTAGCCCTCAAATTGTTCAACCCACTTGCTCATTTTGCATCAAACTTTTTAGCAATACTTTCTAGCATAATATTAATTAACATTAGTTAAATAAAGTTGTATAACTGTCACTTGTTTGAACGAGCAGTTAGGCATTTCAAATGGATAAGTTACCACAAGTGATGCCTCCAAAGGAGCAGCTGGATGATTATATCACAATTTTTTTTTTCTCAAAGTTCATTCAATATAACTAATCTCCACTAATAGAAGAAACCAAGAGAAAGAGAGCCCCCTTCAATTAAATTAAAATCGAAATCCCGGATGAGATCCAAACCTCAATGCCCCTCGTCAACAAACATCTACACAAGCAATATCAAACCCTAAGCAAGACATAAGTTGCACATTTGTCTATTTCGCTAGATGTCGGGACGAGTCAAGCAAGATCGGTGTCCCCAATTCCAGGTGATTGCAATTAGATGTGCACATGTGATATACTTCTGGCAATTTTTATGCAATAAACAGAGTAGGAAACAGGTCCAAGCTGTCTAAGAAGAGGGAAGAACAGTACCTGCCATCCAAGAAACCTGCAATTATAAAAGGCACACCGGTCCGCTGTCACTCGGATCGCGACGGCCTGCCCCGAACCCTGCGTAGGAGTATCAGCAAGCGATGCCGGTGAGTACAATTCAAGAAGACAAGCCGAGGCCAGGGAGCAAAAGGGGGCAGCGGTTGGTACCTGGGGGCAGAATTCTCGAAGGTGATATTCTCAGCAATGAAGTCTTCTCCTTCGACAATGGTGCTCCCACATCCGAAGGTCCCCGTGCCGATCACACGAGATGACTAAGAGAAGAAGGTAGGCTAATGGTTGGCGATCCGAAGCCCAGAGAATTTTTCGGATAGAAATAAACAGATGGTAGTAAGAGGTTAGACCTGGTGGTGGTTGATGCGGGTGGCGGTGTTGTCCCAGGAGAGGATGGTGGTCTCGGGCTGGGAGGCGGCGAGGGTGATGAGGTTCTTGGTCTTGGGCACGTACACCGCCTCCCGGTAGAACCCCGGCGCCACCTGGATCACCGTCCGCACCCGGTTCGACTGCGGCACTGCATCGATCGCCTCCTGGACGGTTCGGAAGTCCCCGCTCCCGTCCGCCGCCACCCTCAGCACCCGACGCGACATCGCCGCCGCTTCTTCTTTCTCTCTCGTTGGTTTGTTGCGCTCGTCCGTTGTTCTCGGTCGGAGTTTTCTGTTTCACTTGTGATTAAATTCCACCGCCATTTCTCTCTCCCACTGACAGATTCTCTTTGTCGCTGGTGCTAAAGATAAAGATGGGCTGATGAGAATACGAAGTGGAAACTTTTGCCGCGGCTTCACGACGTCCTTGAATCATAGCGAATCTATGCCACTGGCCGAGTCCTCACTTGAATGCCGAGCCGACTCCATCCTCCACAACAAATAGAGAGAGAGAGAGAGAGAGAGAGAGATTCGCCTTGCAGTGATCATGGATTTGGATGGAAAGCTAAAAAAAGTTGAAGAGGTACAACTTTTGCTTCAGTATCGCGCAATCTTTGTGGCTGGACCATACGCATGTTCTCTTCTTGAATTTTAGCCTTGTTCGTTTGACATTTGTTAGGATGAAGAGATGCCACCATCCTACATTTCTAGAAATGAAGTAGAGTTATGAATATTGTTGAGGAAGTGCTAGTTTAGAAAAGGTTTTAATAATTTTTCTGTCCTGTACATTGATTAGTTTGAGCCATGTTAAATTCTTTAAGAATCACATGAATTGTCCGGTTGCATGAATATAACAAGATGGCCTTCAAAATGGCTAAAATAAGGGATTTTCTTAATTACTGAAGTAGCCTGTGCTAAAATATAATGCTACTAGTTCAAGTAATAAATTTATTGAAAGATATATTCATGTGTTTGGGGACGAATGTGGTTCCAAACAGGACAATATTTTTTTTCCTTTTTTTTTGAAGAAAAAAGAATAGATTGTGGGGCTGCTTGGTACTATTTTTCAGTTCCAAAAATCCAAAAAATAAATGAATTGGGCTGAGCGCATGTACGATGAAACTTTTTATTTTAAAAAAAAATATAAAAATTTTTAGGGCTTTCAATAAAAAGTATAGACATATCAGGAATAACAGAAATTTTGCACAAACACTATCTTAAACACCACCAAGCAGTGTATGATATTTCGCTAAATTGGTAGAGTAATGAAAACACAAAATCAACAAAAATAACGCACAGGCCCTAAGTTATATAAATTATATTACTATGATGTTGTACGGTGAAGATCAATTTTGTTGCCCTCGACAAGCATTGAGATTATTTTGACTCTGGACTAGGCATTTTAACCAAAAAAAAGAAATGGCACCATGTGAGAATGCAAAATCAAGAGCATGGAACAACAGCAGTCTGTTGAGCATGTTTAAAATGAAGGATCGATAAGATGAACACAAGGAAAGAAAGGACAAAAAAATGCAACCGAGACTCCAAAATAAAGAAAAAAATTGAAATGCAAATATGGGTTTCATGTGCATGGTGCATGAGGCCCTTGAAGTCAGGCTCCTATGCTAGTTTTTAAGGCTTTCACAGTATCATAGTTGCAAGAATATCTTAAGGTTTTGATCCAACCATGCACAATTTTTTGTGCTTGAATGCACCATACCCTGACACACACTGCAGGTAATGAAATTATTCAACTTATGTTAGTGGTTCCACCTGCCTGGTTATAAACTGGAAAGTTCTTAGCTTAAACTTCAAAGCTGAACAGCTCCACCCCTGTTCCTGAACCTCTTTTATCCTTGTTTTTTTTTCTGGTAGGAAGGAAAAAACAAAGATAAAAGAGGTCCAGAAACAGCTTGAGGAATTGGAACATGCTGGAGAAACAAAAAGATTGGGACATACAAAGAAAAGGATTTAACCAACAAGGATGTTGTCTTAAGAATCAACTCATGGTTGGCTTGAGGGCAATTATAACAGCAGCCAATTATATGAAACACACCAATTATCTGCTTGTTACAACAACATTTGTTCTTAATTTTGAAACCATAATTATGGGTCTCTAGTCACCATCGGGGAAACCCTCCGAGTATGTTTTTTATGTGATCACAACAGAAGTTACTGTGGATGGAACTAGAGGAGTAAAGCTAGAAAGGTTTCCAAGAAACAAAAACCATTACACGTTTCTCTCATCTGCTGTCCTAACTCATAAAACAACACATGCCCGAAATCAGGCACTCGATCACTTACAAGGCCTCATCTTCTTGCATTTCCTGTAATTAATTGGAAAATGTGAACAGGCTGCATGACACAAGTGAAAGTAGATCAGATGTTAACGGAAGGCATGCTAAGTCAGCAAACTTAGCAACCAAGGTGCGATTGCATATATCTTTCAGTCCAAATAAGTAAGACTACATGCGGCAAGTTAAATGCATGCAGTTCTCAGGCCCACTTTTAAAAAGACAAATTCCTTCAGGAGTTTCTCCCAACCTGATACAACAATGATGAATTGGTACATAATGTGATCAAAATAGGATTAAAGCAGCTTCTTTCTCTCAAAGAAGGTCTTTAGATGCCATAACTGCAAGCCCGCCACTGATAAACATACAGCAAGTGAAAGAAAACTTAGCCATGCCATCCTAGAATTTGTCGTTCTGTTCATTCCCTGCATTGCTTCCTCACTGAAACATTATCAGGAAACAAAAATTCAATGCATGCTAATGACAAGCAAGGCTACTCAATATTTGATGAAGGCTTCGCAACCTAGTGGGAAAGTGGTCTAAAGATGATGAAACCAACAAAACTTATCAGTTCCTTTAGCATTTTAAAGTCGGAATTAATTAGCCAAACTTTATATAATGTAACAGATTGAAAGCTGCTCGCAAGAGATAATTACTTTCGAAATCAAGAGATAATTACTTCTGAAATCAAAAAAGAAAGGAACCATTCACCATAGACCACCATTCTCTTAGAGACAAAATAAGAGGGAAGGGTAGTTTTAGGGTTGATTCATAAAAATTCAACAGAACATCCTGGTTCACATCTGGACAGATAATCTGCACTGACTCAGATCTGTCCTGCATAGACTTGATAATAGCCCCCCATTTGCTTCAGTTAGCTTTGTAAAATTTTCACTCTAATAAAGAATCTTTTTCTCAAATTGAAGAGATGTTTAAATATCATATGTATTACCTTAAACGAAGATAGAACATATCATCATGGATTGACTGAACAGTATCCCTCAGTTGCAACAACTCCAGCTCTACGCGCTACAAAAGAAATCATAACACAGACAGATTAGAGCAAATTCCGGTGCCAGCTTGCAACAAACTGAATCTATGGATTAGGCTTTCCCCGTTGCACAATAAAGAAATAGTTTTCTCTTCCAGGGACAAGAGGCAGTTTTTACATCCTGTAAACCATCTTCCAGGTAAAGGTCAAACAGACAAAACTCATAAATGAAAAACCATGTTTTGAAAGAAAGCATTCATTGTTCAAGAAGCTTAAGGAATTCAAGTACCTGACGATTAGAGATATGGAAAGTTAAGGAGGGGGGAAACCAAAAATTTTCATCCACATAAAAATGAATGACAATATTTTTATGTTGTTCACATCATGTAACATATCAGGACCAAAATGCTGACAGATACAGAATAACAAGGAAAGAGCAACTTCTATGGCCCAGCCCCTTCTCAGGAATATGAGAAAAGATGAAATTGTATGATGATTTGAACACCATATGGCATCTAGGATAAAGAATTTAAAAAGATCATTTTGCATGCTCATTTTCTTGGTTAAGGATTGATAAATGTCCAACTTCATCAAACAACTTACCTTTCACAAAAACAACTCAAACAAATTTATTGTCATCATCATCAACAAAGCCATCTCCCATCAAAAATGTGGTAGGCCAATAGAGCAAAATTATTGAAAAGGTAATGTAAAAGAATTGAGATAAATGTTCAACTTCATCAAACATATTACCTTTCACAAAATCAATTCAACAACTTTATGTCATCATCATCAACAAAGCCTTCTCCCATCAAAGATACTGTAGGCCATAGAGCATAAATATTGAAAAGGTAATGTAAAAAGATTGAGCAGCTTTCAGCAAAGAGGACATCTCTTGTAACTTTGTACAACTAAAAATGAGGATTTCCTCCACATTTTTTCTGACTCTCCAATTCTTTAACTCCACTGTGGGACATTTCTCCTCTTCCAATTCATAATCACCTCTTATTTCTTTCCCTTATAATTGGATGATAAAGAACAATAAACATGCTCATTTTCTTTAACCTATCTCCCTTAAGTGAGAATTAAGCTAAATATGTATTAATTGATTCATAAGCTAAGCCCATCATTTGGTGTGTCAAATCTGGATCACACACTCCAAATTGAAGTACCATATCATGGACTTCTATATCAGTACAATATTAATACCTTCTCTTCTCCTTCTCTTTATACTATCCAAACTCTTCGGAACTCTTTAAACAAAAAATCCACTTGAGCTTAGTAAGCACCATTATTTAAATAAACTAATCAAAAGAGATAGATAAAGTGGGCATCTTAACTTATGTGTATCCCAAATAAAACTCGAAGTGTTGGAAGTAATCTTTTATTTTTATCCAATTAACCATTTCATGGAGACCAATATACCTCATAACCTACCAGCAGCAAAATCATATGACCCAAGGTCTTTGGCACAGCCATGAACAGACCAAAGATCAGTTCTAGTTCACTTTTTTTGTCATTAGTTTAATGGTTGTAACCATCATATTATAAGTGTTCTACTTTAGCTTCTCAATCTCTTGATACTTTGTTCTGTTGAACTAGAAATAAGTAATAACGCAAGGGCATGGCTTGTAAACATGTGATGTTACACAAGGGATTTTGCAAGAGGTCAATCTACTCTATGATAAATAGCATAACAACTGATGAAATTCCTTATAAACCTCCTGTAAAAAAGATGCCAGCCCATGGAAACCATAAACATCTCCCTTGGATTGTGGCGTAGGCCACTCTTTTATAGCTCACGCTTTCTCAGGATCCAGTTTCAAGCTATCTGCTGACAAAATGAAGCTAAGAAACACCACCTCATCGAACAAGAAAGAGCATTTCTTCAAATTGATATAGAGCTGCTCCTTGTAAAGAACCTCCATAACTTGGCGTAAATGAATCAAATGCTGAACTATAAATGAATATGTCATCAAAGTACACAGCTACAAATGATCCTGAGAAAGGTTTAAGTACCTCTATCTTAACTTGCATAAAGGTGATGGGTGTATTTCACAATTCAGACTGCATCACCAGCTATTCATAAAGTCCATCCTATGTTTTGAAGGCAGTTTTTCATTCATCGCCACTCCTCATCCTAATTTGATGATTCCCACTCCTTAAATCTAGTTTAGAGAATACCTTGGACCCAACAAATTTATCAAGCTTGTCTTCAAACCAACATATAGGAAATTGATACTTGATGTTAATTTGTTTATGGCATGGTTGTCCACACATATTCTCCATGAGCCATCCTTTTTGGATGTAAGCAAGGTTGGAACAGCACAAGGATTCTTGCATTCACTCACCAACCCCTTGCAATTAAGTCCTCTACTTGCTTTTGGATTTCAGCATGCTGTAGCGGTGGTATTCTATAAGCTGCAGGTTTGGTAAAGCTTTTCTCCCCCAGGATCAAATCAATGCCATGTTGGATACTCCTTAATGGTGGCAACCCTGTAGGCAAATCGTTACCAATTAGCTCCCTTAAGTCCCCCAATAGCTGCTGAATTTCCGATGCATAATCACCAAATTCTAAAGACTGCTCATCTTCTAGACTTTTACCAACTAGTGCATATATAATTTCCAATTCTTTGCTTGCAACTTCAAACTTCTCAGTAGTCAAAACTCCACTAACCTTGCTACCCTTAGGGGTATTAGAGACTTCTTCCCTAAGAGGATGCAAAATATAGTTCTTATTTTCCTCTGCAAAATAAATAAATGTTGAGTCGACCATAATGGATCATATCCTTATCATACGACCATGCCCTGCCCAACAAAATGCAACATGCATCCATAGGCACTATGTCGCACATAACCTCATCTTCAATATTGCCACCCATTGTGAATTTAACTAAGCATTTAGGAAGTAACTGGTATCTCATTTCCTTTCCAAATCATGCAATCTTGTAGGGGTTGGAATACTTTTCAAATAGGCAGGCAGCATTCAACTTTTCCATAACATCTTTTATAACAAGGTTCTCACTATTACCTTAATCAAGAATGACATTGCATGCCTTGCTACCATAAAGAACAAGAGTGCGAAAAATATCATGCCTTCTCCAATCTTCTTTCTCATCTCTAGGCAATACCATCATATGACGCACTATCAAAGATTTTTGCCTTCTACCGGATAAATGTCAACATCATCTACTTCATAATGGTACTCATTAAAAATTAGATGCGGAAAAGCTGCTTCTTCCTCCTCAAATCTACCAAGTTCACCCTTCTCTATGGGCATGCATAGGAAGTGGGTCTTTTTCTCCTGACAAGAGAAATAACATAATTGCAACTTGCTATTTGTCTTGGTGAAACTTGAACCAAAAGTGTTTTGTGCGCCGTATTTCGCTATTTCTTTTTCCTTCTCACCCTAGTCAACGTTAGCAACATACCTGCTACCCTTTTGGCTCGATACAACTTTTTGCCCATCTGTGGAGTTTTTTGTCTCTAAAACAGTCTTTACAAAACTTGAATTCCTCTGTATTGCACCCTCAATCCTTTCCAACAAAGGCCATCTCTGTATGCCATACTCGCCTTTCTACCATTAAGGTATATTGTCGAGCATCCTCTAGGTTGAACAAACAAACCACTACCATCTCATCTCTAACGGATTTATTTAATCTAGCAAGATAATGAGATGTTACTTGCTCTTCAGACTCGTTTAAACCAACCCAAATAGAGAGATTGTTGAATTTGAAAGTGCATTTCCTCAACAGTCATGCCTCTTCGTTTTAATGAGTGGAATTGCTCATACAACTCCATGTAATTAGCTGGCAAAAATTATGCAGCTTCGATTTCTTGCATTCCCATGTGCGAACTTTTTGGCCTTCCTTGTTTGGCACGTTGTTCTTCAACCCTCTTCTACCACTGAAGTGTAGCACCCTTCAATTCAAGCTTCATAGACAACACTTTTTAATCTTCAGCCATGGGTTTCCACCCAAAATAAGTCTCTAAGCTAGCTTCCTAGTCCAAAATGCTCCTGGTGCATTTTTCCATTAAAACCAGAAACTTCTAAATTGACTCCTCCATTCAAAGCAAGTGCACGTACTAACCTCTCCTCACATCTACCTTGTACTGCTTGATAGTAGGTCCAGTATCACGGAAGGGATTTTCCTCTTCTTCTAAATCTTCATCCATGGTGCTATCTTCCAATATGTCTAAGGGTTCATGGTCACCTTCCGGAGTCTATATACTGGCTTTTACACCTTCTCCTCATTGAAGGGCTTGCACAGTCCGCAACAAATCTTCAATCATATGTCTCATCTCAGCCATATCTCTTTATTGTCCCTGATTTCCTCGACCACCTCTACCTCTTTCACATCCAGCCTTGGCTTTGATACCAATTTGACCTAGCAAGAATGGAATTCTAGCAAGAACAAGAGAAATTACAGCAAAGAAAGCATAAAACTGAATTAGGAATGAAAGCAATCTAGGTTCAAGATCCCAAGGAATTCTTAGATCTGTATTATTTTCATTAGAAGGCAAAAAAAGAACTTACAAAGACTCTTAATAGACCTTTTATATAGGATAATAAAAACTTATGTAATGAAGGGTTGTGACGCTAGGGTTATTAGAGACCTGATATAAAAGGTCTATTAAGAGCCTTTGTAAGCACTTTTGTTGCCGTCTTATGAAAATAATATAGATCCGAGAATTCCTTGAGCTCTTGAACCCAGAATCATTTCATTCCTATTTCCTAATTTAGTTTTACGCCCTCTTTAATATAATGTCTTCTGTTCTTGCTAAAATTCCATGCTTGCTGCATCACTAAACCTTAGGGTAGCCTGCTGCATGTTAGAAGTTACTGGTAATGCCACATGATACGAAACTGTCTTTTTGCTTAGACATATCTTAAATGACACTATCATATACTTCAACCAGTCAATATGATATCATGCTTTTATTTCCACCTTATCCTTAACTGTTTAGTAATTGCTAGAACATGAAAATAACCCTCCATGATGCCCTTCCTAACATGAAAGCAATACTAGCTTCCAAAAATTGCTATTTCAAAAATCCTTTGCACCATCCTATATCATAACCTCTTTGCATATTCTTTATTTTAGATAAATGATGTAGTTAAACCATGTTTCCTTTTGTACAAAAGGAATAAGTGCAATGTCAATGTACGCAACTATTGGCAGCATTTTTGTAAATGATGCAGCAGCCTCTATAAGTCTCATTTTCTCCAAGTTAAATAATGAAAGAACGAGGTGCTATCAATCAAAGGGGAGTAAAAGCTGATGCTACCTAAAACAAGGAGAGAGAAGTTTTATTTGAAATTTGTAGATCACTTTAATATGATATTCGTAGAATAAAGGAATTAGAAACCAAACATTATTTATATTGGAACTCTGGATTTGAATTGAAGGCAAATTTAACAGGACCCTAGAGGAAAAGAATTGGTACATAAAGTTCAATTTGATATATGGAGACATTTGGCTTTTTTATCAAAGACTTCGTAAATATGAACATATTTTTAGAAACTTTTACCATAAATCTTTTGCTTGAGTAGAGACTAATGCCATTTTTTTATTGCTTTATCTTCATCTAATAAACTAGAGATAGGGTTAAGGACTATTAGCCAATTAATTGTTGGATGGGGACTTTAAAAACTAATTTGCTTCAAAGAATTCAGCAGCTACATAACTGTATAGGGTCTTTGCTCGCCTGCTTGAATATAGGAAATCTATTAGGTGCCCTTTGCTTGCTTTGTGTTTTGAATAGATTTTGATATTTTCCTATGTGGGGTCTCATAGAGATATGAATTTGCTACTCTAACAAGTCCTACATTTTGTCAAGAAATATTTATAAGTCTTATCCATTTCTTTTTTCTTTATTTTTCTTAGAGAGAATAATCTTGAAGCATCTTAGTTAGCTGAAGAGTTCAATTTAGCAAGATTTCAAATCTTGTAGGATAGGACTGTCTCAATTTTTCCATGGAATAGGATGAGCCACCGTTCTGCCCTGTCCAAATATCTGGAGAATAGGATGTCCTAAGATAAGATTTGCTGAATGGGATTTGGCAGGATAGCACACAGAATGGTACCCCATCATCCTAGTGTCCACAGGACAACCTGCCGGAACTTGAGCCCTTGCTATTTAGTAAGTCTCATTATGTTATAAGTTAAAAAGGCAATAAGAAGAGAATACAACCACTTTTAGTGATAACAATGAATATTATTGTTACTTTCTTCCTAGCTATCTCTTCTTTGTCTCTCTCTTCTATTCTCCATTTCACCTAAGATCATGTATATCTACACCTCCAAGAGAACAAACTTATTCCACTACTTTATTTTTTGCTTAAATAATAAATTTGGATTTCATAGAACTTTTGAGATCTAAGATTTATTTCAGCTCTCCACCTATCGTAGGTCTTATCTTGTAGATTAAAGGTCATCACACTTGACGAACTCAGCTAATTACAATGGTGAATTAAATTGGGCAAATTCAAATCTAAATTTTATGACAATAGGTCAAATTTAAGTTGAATTATGTTAGACCAATCCATCACGCTCTAATTCAAACATCACCCCACCCTCTCCAAGTTTGTTAGAACAAGTTCATTAGGGAAATGGATTTGCTTGAAAACTATTCTCATGTTGATTTCAATCCCTACAAGAAATCAGCATGCTCTACATGGAATAGAACCAGACATAAAACTAGAGTTTGTCAAACAAATTTTCACCCCAACTACTATAAAGGTAGATGGTACCAATAATATGAAAAGCATCCACAATATAAAGTTAAGGCAAGTGCCTAGCAGCCCCTTCTAGACAGATTGTCTAGGCAGTCAAGGAAGACATCTTCTATGATCATGCCAAACAACCATGTTATTTTAGATGATTTAAGAGATCATATTCATCTACTAAAAGAAACTTCATTGTCAAAATAGAACATGAGTTTTGCCTGTAAAAAGTCTTCCAAGAAAATGAAAATAGATGAGGACTCCAAAATACTTATCATTTATCTAAGATTCATATGCAAGAAATCTTGCAATATCACCATCCCAATGACTAAGCTTACAATGCTACCTAACCTAATTCTGACCATCATTGGCCCATTAAAATAATCCATTTTGACTTCAATGATATGTTCATCTCATAATTTTGACACTTATCAGCAGTAGCTAGCTAGCACACAGAACCACAGAAAAAGAAACTGTGGATTTACCATGATAAAACAAAGGCATACATGGATCAAAGACATAAAACCATATAGGCCTATATGAGTACTCCAAATAACTATGGAATTTTCCACATTATACTTCCTATGGAAATAATATGGATAAAGATCCAAACCACTAACAACATCCCTCGGTAAACAACAAGGGCAAGGAATGGGAAGCCAAACTGGCATCATCTCATCACACTTCTTTGATTGTGGCACAATCCATTATCAGCGTATCACACTGTACACCATAGTTACATGCCAGCATAATATTAAAACAGCTTCACTGAACTAGAGGAGGAAATCAGGTGACTTCTATCTTCTTCTCCGTCTATTTAAGACATTGTCGTTTTCTATGCTCTTTTGTGTATGTGGGTGTGTGCGCACACGCTTGCAATCACGGACGTGTGTGCAGATGAGGGGGTATCTTAATTTAAAATAACTATTCAATAGCATGACAAGATCCCGCAACTAATAACTAAATTCCAACCATGAACATTTTTGTCAGATAACAGATTATAAAGCAATACATATATCCAAGAGAATACATAATCATTGGCAAATCATATAATTCCAGCCGATAAAATTGTCAAAACATCAAATGAGTTGCTTACATCAAGGTGCCCCTTCCTAGCAATACTTGTCCAGTCTTTGGCGGCAACGCCCGTCCTCAAGTCGAACTCGAGCGTCACCGTGGTCGGCGGCTTGTGGTCGGGCGTCCAAAAACACGCCAAGTAATCCCCAGCCTCCATCGCAGTGAAAGCAAAATTCCCAGCCTCCACTTTATCCGCGGAGTGGATGCTATTCCCATGGGGCGACGAAATCTGAATAAATTCCAAATAATAAAAAACATAATAGAATTAAAACGGGGAAAATAGGTCGGATCATAATAGAATATAGGATCTGGGATTGAGGAAAATGGGAACTAGGGTTAGTTATTATACCCGGACGGTGACGCGGTGGGAGTCGGGAAGGGGGCTGGAGTCGTCGGGGTTGACGATGTTGTACTTGCCGACGGCCATGGCGTGGAGCTTGATGTCCTCGGAGATGCACTTGGGTTTGCCCGATTGGAAGTCGAAGCGGAGGGATCCGGTGGGAAAGGCGAAAAGAGAGGCCACCGCCAGGGCCAGCGCCAAGCGGAGACCCGCCGATCCTCCTCCTCCTCTAATTCCTAGCCCCATCTCGTCCTGATTCACAGAAGGACAAAAAGAAAAAGATTGGACGCTCTCCTTTCTTTTCTTTTCTCCTTCTCCACTCCTGTGGTCGGATGGAATCGGGAGGCGGTGGATATGGGGCGGAGGAGATCGGAGAGGAGATGCGACGCCGCTGAGAACGTGTGGGCATGGGGCGGAGGATATCGGGGAGGAGATGCGGAAAAGAAATACGCCGCTGGCTCCTGCGACGCGAACCCATGCACGGTGGGCTGGGTCAGCTAGAACTCGCCTGATCCAAGCTGTGCTTGGGCTTGGGCTGTGTTCAACGGATTGGCGGGCTTTATTTCGGATTATTAACAGTGCTGTGATTGTAGTTAGGGGGCGTTTGGTAACCCCAATAGGATCACCACGGTGATTTAAGATCTCCAGTGATTCGAATACTAGGTGATTTAATCCCCAGTGATCTAAGATCAATGTGTTTAGTAGGCTATGGTCCATTGATTAAAAATATCTGGATATCCATGAGTAACTTGTTTGGTATGGTACGGAGATCCAAGATCACCGACTATATAATACCACAAATATCCTTGATATATCTTAGATGGATTTTTTATGTATTTTTAATTCTCATAAATAAAAAATGTAAGTCAATATGCTAATTCTTATAATAGCTCCATAATTTTGTCACATATTCTACTTTTAGTAACCCTTATTATATATTTATTAATCATATAAAATATATTATAATAAAATATTAATATATTTATCAATATATTAATTATTAATATGTTCTATAAAAATATATTTATTACTCCTATAAATTATTAATCTTACAAAAATATGTTATTTTTCATTATAGAATTAATATTTTTATTTATACTTATAATAGATTTTTTAATACTAATAATTATTTTGAATAGAAAAATAAGGTAAATAGGAGTAATATATTAAATATTTTCATTATATAAATATAAAATATAATAATATATTTCTACTATAATTTAAAATTATTCTTCAATAATAATAGGATAATAATATGATTAGTAATATATTATAATATAATATATATATCATTAATATAATATATAATATCAACATAATATTATATATATATTATATTGATGGTATATTGATATTTTTCTGCTAAATTAAGGGGTATTTTTGTCTTTAACTTTCAATCCAAGATCACTGTCATGGGGTGATCTTGGATTCATGACCTCAAGGACGGGTATTCCATCATCGAGTTGGGCGGTGATTTGAAGAGTGGAGGTGATTTAAGATCACTGCTACATAGGATCACTATGGTGCAACCAAACGCGGTGATCTCATTACCTCCATCCATATCATCCTTGATCCTGGGACGATCATCTCATACCAAACGCCCCCTTAGGTTGTATTGGAGCTCAAGAAAGCCATCCTGAATAGAAATTATGGATTCTCGTTAGGATTGGATTAAGCTGGATAAGCCCCGACTTAGGTTGGAGTTAAATGTTGTCTTGTTAGATTGGGTTTTCAGTTCCTCCTAGCCGGAAATTGAATACATTAGATGATTTTCACGTATATTTTAATCCAGACCCTATTGATCCAATGATTGGATTAGTTCCAGCTCCATGTTCAGGTAAAAGATTTTTCATGAGATCCATTGAGTCTATAAATCGGATTCAAAATATATCGACTTTTTGCTTGCTTGACCGTCTCCGAATTTGGGCTAAATATGAACAGAGACCAAGTCCGGATGACAAAAACAGTTCACAAACGTGATAGCTTCAACACTAACCAAGTTTTAATTGATTTGACCTTGACAAAATTAAATGCTAAATCCTGAGTAAACTATTGGACAATAAGGTCCTAAAAAATCATTAAAACAAAAATAAAGTACATAAAATGCAATTTGAATTCAAATGAGAATAAAAATGAGGCTCTGATTGAAACTAATGAACAGGTAATAGGATAATCTGCTTGGCTAGTTATATAGAATTTATAGCACAAAAAGGTAAAATGGGATTGGTCATCATGCAGCAATTGGTCAACAGCCACTCCTGAAATTTTACATGCAGTGGGTCAGCATGCTTCCCAAAGTCCTTTCATAACGAGACTCTCTCTATGAAACGGTTACCTTTTGCTTTGGTACTTTGTCAAGAGCACAGGCTTAACCTTACCAGAAAGGAAAAAAAAAACTGAAGGTGAATGTTCAGTATGCTCGCTGTAGTGATTGTGGAATAAAAGCTAGCATTGGAAAGTTCTAAAGCCATGCAGTGCACAACAATTAGTTCAGTAATTATATTAAAAATTTTAAATGCCAGAAGAAGTAATAGAAAGATAATAATATTATAGATGAATTTGTGGTACAATATAATTCTGCAGAAAATCTGTCACTTGTGAGCAAGCTTAGAAGCTTTGTTTTGCTTGAGGTTAAAGCTTGAAATCATGGGTATGAAGTGTTTTTTATTTAGCAGTTCACTAACTATTTATCAATTATCAACAATTATTACCGACATACCAAATGTTAAAGTATTAACCATCACACTATTAAGGTAGGAAAAAAAACACCCTTCAATCCATATAATCCATTTCAATGAAAACCAAAATGATGCATGGCATCCTCTGTAAATTCTCATCTCATACGAACGTAATCCCTCTCCCTATCTTGTTTGAGGGCCATAAGAGCATTCAAAGGAGGGAGTTTCCACAGTGCGAAGAACTTCTGTGCCAGTTAAATATGATCAAAAATAGATCGCGATGCAACAAAATCTGTTTGCTCTAGGGCAATAGTAATAGGCAGATAAGGTTTCAATATGCTGACAATAATCTTAGCAATAAGTTTATACAGCGTAGAAATCAGGCTTGTAGGCCTGAAGTGCGAGACCTTTGAGGGATTGCTCACCTTAGGAACAAGAACAAAGTAGTCTTCCAAGAAACAAAATCAAAGGAACCTGAGTATGAATTTGAAATCTAGTAGCTGACATCATTTGAAAAGGGATTCGATCCAGCAGGTTTAGCTCTATTGATTTTTTCTTTCTGCTAATAACAAAGATAGAGTTGGGCCCAAGGAATACCGACTGCAATCCTTTGATCGATGGAATCATGTTTCAAAAAAAGCGGCTATATTTTAAGTATAAAAAACCCCTGATTTTTTAAAGTGCATTTAATTTGTATAAGCTCGTTTAGAATTATAACTACTGTCTCTCAAGCATGGTCCCATATCCCAAGCTACTTGGAAAACTGGCATCCTAAATCTTGATTCAGCTAAAAGGCTCAAGCATTCTCTCCAGAAACCTCTTAAACAATACATCTACTTCTTGTGGGCTACCTCCCAATCAATCTTTATTCAGCTTTCACTTGATTGCGAACACAACTTAATCCGATTATTAGTATACAATGGTAACAGTTGTCTTTGCTGCCAGAATTGGAAGATCACTTCACCATGCAACACATAGCACGGAGGTCATCTTTGCTCCATGAGATCATACAGTTACCCATGTGTTGAATGAATGGAACTACATCCTTTCTTTCACAAGACATCTAACTAGAAGTTGCTTAGCCATGGAAAAAAGAACAGGAAGTGATAACAATCCAGGATATCAATAATCAACAGAAAAGCAAAGTTGAGGACAACAAAGATAAATAGCCATCCATTCCTATACCAAGTACAGCAGGAAATGAAATTGAAACACAAAACATGATCACTAATAATAAACATGCCAGAGACTGTGAGCATCTTCCCTTCAAATGGAAATTCAGAAATTTGCACATGAACATCCATATGACTAATGGAAGCAACTCTGAACCTGAAGCAGAGTTTTGCTTAAGAGGACTATTGGTAACATGCCAAGCCTTCCATCCATATCCTGTCTGCTACAAGAAAATAAATTTCCAATATTAGTTTTGATAATATCAAAATTCTCAGATTTCATCGAGCATGCTGCTTTTTATCATTAGGAAGAATTGTTTTATCAACTGGAGGGACCACTGCTCCCTCTCTCCCCACTGCAGCAGTAGAAGTGAGGCAGCTTAACTCGACCGCAACTCCTGTAAGGTACATAAAATAAACTTCATAATCCAATTCAGCACCAGTTAATTAACAAAGGATAATTTCAACCACTGTCCAAGAAGATCTAGAATATGTATAAACATCACCCAGAATAACTTGTGCCAGTTAGATGTAAGACTTGTTAGTTTAATGAAGATGAAAAACTCTATAAAAGTTAACAACTTTGCTGAAACTGTTACATTCACATATATGGATTCTGTTTCTCTCCGGTTTGCCTGCAGAATTCTCACCAGATTCAACTGCTTTTTTGCTTCAGTTTCTACTGTTGCAGAACACTGCTGGTATCTCATTTGAACCACTGCTCTGTCCTATTGGCCCCATTGGTCAGTTAGGTCCCTCGGTGTTTCCTAGATGACCTCCAGAGTACTATGGAAGTCTTCCTCCATTCTATCTCCCTTACTTTTAGAGAATAGTGGTTTTAAATACAGAGTGCCGATACCTCAAGACAGGGATTCTTTAAAATGAAGGTCCTGTATATAGCACATAGTGGCACCCTTGAGAAATGATCCAATCCACAAGATAGAAAAGAGAGGAAATTTCTAGTTTGGTGGTCTAATCATCAAATCTGAGTTTCAGATGACCACATATATGAAGTCTTAGTTCTCAAGTCAAAGTATTTGATGTGAAAGTGAGTTAAGAAGTCTCTATGGCATTTAAAAGTCATGAAATGACTTCTTAGGCTTCACAAGATGTAATAGTCTAAAACCGCCATGATTGAAGTAGAAAATATTGGAGGCACGCTGAACATGATCGCTCCTAAAACACGGCCAATTTTTTTTTTTAAAAAAAATAGAAAACATAAATTTATATCTGAGTATGTCTTGCAGAAAATCAAAACATCAATACTTATGAATATAAAGTGACTAGTGATATAACTAGGATCCAAATTATATAATGTTCTTATAGTATAAATGAAAGAACTCAAATCCAGCGTGATCTATCCTATCAATTGCAGACTTTAGGTTTCTTTAGCATTTGCAGAATAGGAGTAACACTGGGTTTTTATTTCTTTACCAAGCATTTCTTGGACATTCAGAGCTTGTGTAGACAATCAGATATTTTCATATTGTCCATCAAAAGGAGTTGTGATATGTGGACCTGGAATATAGTGGGCTTCCACATACCTCTCTGCACAGAAGGTCCTGACATGTCATATATGCTCTGTATATTATCCTATATCAGTAAGAAGTCACCTGTACTGCAACACAACCCAAATATGTTGCTTAAGCCCGGTAGTCCCAAAAACCTGTCTTTTTTGTTTGGGGCAGTATGGAGGTGCCTTCTCTTCGCTCAGATCTTTACATGTTTCATATTCTGAAGTTCCACCAATCAGTTGGCAGCCACTACAATGTCAAATAAAGAGTTAAACCTAGATTCAGAAAGGTAAAACAATGTTTTGGTTTTCTTCTTTCTTTTCTTCTTTTTTTTTAACCTTAACATCTTCCAAGAAGCATGACTTCCTTGCATTCAATCTCTCTCTTTTTTTGATACATATGGCACATTCTCATATGTTTGTATTCTTGAATGAAGTGATGGGTTTTCTTTTCCTTGCATCCATTTTTTTTTCTCCTTTTCTGTTCATACATGGTGGTTTTATGTTTTACCTTGCCTGAGAACCTAGTAGATGTGGGTTTTCCAAAATCAGGATCTATAAGAAACATGCTCATGCTTATTTTTTGACAGGCACCAATGGCGGAGAAAATATACATCTCCAAAGACATTCTCGCATTAGTTTGAGTTTTTCTATGTTTGTCACTCTTTTGGATCCTGCATAGTTGTTACTATTAGTTTCTATAGTGACGTCCTTCAATATGACTTCCAACATATCTAGGGCCCATAAGCAACAAGCATTTTGCCCTGAAATATGAACTAGGACAATATGTTTGTTAAGATGGACCTAAATAATGATAGCATATTCAAAACAAGTCATATACAAGTCTTCTTTGTACTAGAATACAATAAAAATGGCCTAGAGGACAAGTTTGTTAAGATGGTGTAAGAACTCGTGCAGGTGTGCATTTAGTCTCTTATTAGTTATACACTGGAGAGATCTTGGGTACTTATATAGGAACAAAAAACCAAATAATATCTTCTAGCTAGCCTTTTTTCAGTGAAATTCTGTATTATTACAAATGGTATCAGAGCAAACCGGTCCCTAACCCACGGGAACTAGGGGATATTACAATATGGGCCCATTTGATGTTGATCATGGGCCAATCATTGTATTCTGATTTGAATTGATAGAATTTGGACTCTTAACCTGGCGAGGACGTAAAAGCTTCAGTGGGGGAGTATGCAAGAGACCCTTGCAAACATATATTTAATCCCACATAGGTTACACATTGTTAAGCTTTTGGATACCTATGTAGGGCCAAGAAATCCAAATAATACCTTCTGGAGTGAGGTCTTAGGTTAATGTAGATGGGTTGCACTAATGACAATGTATTTAAAAGAGGTCTTCCGTGTAGTAGATTGAAATAAAAATGGCCTAGATTAAAAAGAGGGAAATGCTCAAATGTTGTACAATAATATGTCATTTTCTGTTTTCTAAATGTGTTGTGTATCATTGCATGTTGGTACTCAAAGTTGGCATAATAAGGCCACCTCGGGATGGTAAGCGGTACTTAGATACTTGGTTATATGACACTCAAAAGTAAGGCTCAACACATTTTTCCAACAGAATTAAGCACTTCTTAAACAGAAAGGCTTTATCACCCAATAATTTAAATTCAAATATCATAATGTGGGTTATAGTCCAGAAATTCAGTTTCAATCCAAACTCAGATTGAGACTTGGATAGTTATAGTAACAATTTCTACGGTCTCAGTCTCACAGAATATTTAAGATACAAATAATACCAATATAATTACATTACAAAAAAAAACATTAAAAATAGAAAACTGAGATAAGTCAGATAAAATATACTAGTAAACACTTAAAAATATGACACATCATTTAGTGACAATCTAAGATACAATGTAGCATGAGAATGTTAGTTCTTAAAAGCACTAAAAAAAAATGAGATGTCTTAATATTTATTCTAGGTCTAAAGTGTCAAGCAACTGTGAGAGAGAGAGAGAGAGAGAGGGTGCAAACTGGGCGAGTCGGTATAATCTCTTGTGTTGATATAAGAAATCTAGGTTCAATCACACCCTCACTTCAATATTTGGTTGGGTTTCCATGCAGTCATAGTTCTCAAAATACTCAGAAGGCACAAAGAAGATCACAAGAAATTGCAAAACAATAATCCATCAAATATCAATAAGAATGACTATAAATTTTACTTCATTAAGAGACTTAACTTGCTGATAAATCAAATGAATGTTTCTACATTGAAGCTTATGAAATCCATGATTTTAAAATTTTTTGAAATAAAGAAAGTAACCCAAAAATTCCTTAAATTTCTTGGATCCGAAATTCAGATGCTTTCAAAATTTTCAAGAAAAAATCGTGAACTTGTCTTTAATCATAGGAAAATGATTCTTGGAGTCCTGATGTACCATTCATAAGTATGACACACCACTCTCATCTAAGAAAATGAAGAAAATATTCCGAGTTTAGTTTTTTTAACTTAAACCTCATATTTTAAGTTAGACTCTGATTTGTTAATTGGAACTAGTCAACGGCCGAAACAAGCCAGTCAGAAACTAACTGAAAAATTACCAAAGCCCAACTTTAAGTGGTCAAATTTGTGAAGTATTATATAAAACCAACTTACACACAAGTTGGTTTCACCCAAAGCCAAAGAGTTTCATCCAAAACCAATACAATGTAAAATTGTAAATGGTCTATGCAACTTTCAATCAGTAATGTTCCCAGAATGGTTGAAAACTTGAAAAACCGTTAGTAAAAATACAACTACAGATCACCTTAGAACTCGTGAAAACAAAATTTGAGCATCCTTTGTTCCAATTAAAGATGGAATTCTTAACCGTATATGTTACCATGGATAGGATTTACTAATGCAGAGTTGGAGGTGCAGTTCAAATCAAAATGATTGAACCATGTTCTGTATAAGGTAGGTCACAGAATATAGAGAAGCAGAACTCTTACTTGCATCGGACAATAACCGGAACAGGTTTCAGAGCCTTTGGTCCATTCCTTAATCCCTTCTTATAGCGGGAAACCTGCAATATAATAATCTTTGTTATCAATCTCCGGTCATTCTACAAATTCTTTCATATGCACAAGAATTCCAGAAACCTGCACTGTTGCAGGAAAAAGGCATGCAAGTTACTAGCGAACACCCATGCAAAAAGACAGCCAATATCCTATGCTAAAAGGAAGAAGTACAACCAAAATTCAAGATATAACGACTAAACTATAAAAGTAATTCGATAAATAAAAATCAGAAGTTGAGCAACAAATAAATAATTTATTCAGGCATGCAGCAATAGGCAAAACAAACTAGGTAGAAGAAAAGGAGGACAGAGTATACTAATAGTAGCTACAGACATACAGTAAAAGCTAGCATTTTAAGAGAATACTAGAGTTTACAATTTGTCGGGGAACAATTCACTACAGGTTTTATCATCAATAAGCTGGGAGCTCTAGTACTTGCATGCCCAAGTTGTTAAAATCCCCAGCCTAGTAATTCTTGAAACCTATGAAATAATAGCAGTGTCCATAGCTTATGTTGTCGCAAAGCAATTCAACAAATACCTGGAAGGCAAGGTAGTACACGAGATCAACAAGAAAACAACAATCCATTCAATTCCTATATTATACAAAGCAGCACTTCAGGGGAGAAGGATAATTAGAAGGGAACCCAAAGCACAAGAACTATAGCAGGGCATACCTTTTTCTTGGGGACGGCCATGAGCTCCATGGAGGCGCCGAAGGAGAAGTGGGGAAGGGAGGGAGCCGCTGCAGGAGGGGCCTGGGCGAAGGGATTCTCGAGAGAGACGGAGGGAAGGAAAGGACGAGGAAGAAGCGCCAGGTGGGAGGAAGCTCGCCGGAACAAAGACGCCGCCATTGCTTCCCGAGCTGTCGCTCTCCCTCTCACGCCCGCAGCTTTTACGCTGTTAATTAAGACTGCAAATGGGTCGGGTCGACCCGTGACCCGACCCGATCCGACCCGCATAGACCGCGATCCGAATTGTAAGATTTGCGGATCCGGATTGGGTTCTAAAATTGGACCGGACCATTTTTTGAGTCGGGTCTAGTTTTATTGAATCTGGACCCGACCCGACCCGACCCATTTTTTTTTTTTTTGGGGTCTATTTCGGGTTTACTAAATCTGGACCCGATTCCGACCCGAACCGACCCGAAGAGCCGACCCGAACCCGAAATGGAGCGGTATAAATTGAAATCACAGCGCTGGGTTTTTCTTCTCCCGAATCCCTATCGCCATTCGTCATCCTCTCTTCGCCGTCCTCCGAGTCGGGTCGACCGTGACCAGCGATGAAGCGGTAGTTCATGGCGTATGGGTTGTTGGTGGAGATGAAATGGAATGAGAGGAGGGGGACGGCGAAGAGCGCGACGAAGCGGTTGATGCCGGAGCACTGGTCGGGGCTGAATATCCTCCACCATTTGACAGAGCCATAGGCCAGGAACATGGCGACGTAGAGCGGGACTACCGCCGTGAGGACGTGGTAGAGATCGGCAGCTGTGATCATCCTGTCGACGAGGTTTGGAAGAGAAGTTGGAGAAGAGAATGAGCTATCGATTTGGCTTCAAACGACAGAGCAAAACAGAAGGAAACCCAAACGCCGAGCTCTCAAGTTTTTGGTTTAACTCGGGACAGGTATAGCAGCAAGAAAGCCAGAGAAGCAGACCCAAGATGGTTTCTTTAATGCATGGGAGATATCTCAGATATGTTCTTGTGCCAGAAGAAGAAGAAGAAGACACCAAGTGAGGGAACACTGAACTAAATATGGGTCATGTGCCAGTTTTCTGCAATAGAATTGGATTTCTGCAATGGGATTTTTTTGTCCTCCTGAGTCCTAAGAGGGGAGCAGGGAGACACCAAGTCCCGTCCAATCAGTCATATAGATAAAAAATACTGTGATATGAAATTTGGCTTATAGACCGGCTTAGTTAGAAGCCATGGGTCATCTGTTCTGACTGGAGGTGGTCACCCAGCACCTCATAATTATGATATGACCAAATTAGATTTGCCCAAATTCTTTTCAAAAAAAAATTGGTAATATCTAATCCACACCGATCCGATCCGACTCAGACTAGTCCAATCTGATTCCAATAATTTATTGGGCCAAAAATTATAGGTATGGATCCAACTCGATCCGATTTTCAATCGAATCGGACCTGAGAGCCTGACATTTGGGTCAACCGTCTCATTAATGGATGAGTTGCCATGTGGGAACGTGAGAGCCTCATTCATGCCGATTTTGAGTATAAGAACACACCCAATGAATAATTAAGTGTCAGCCCCAGCCTATAGTCATATGAATTTATTTTTAAGACCCCCAAGCTTAAAGAACCTGCATAAATATGGTGCCTAACAATCTTAGCTGATACTACTGGAAACAAAAGAGTAAAATAATTATAGTACCATTTTCTTACTATTATAGAGTAAATGGGATATTGGAGGAAAACAACAAAAATAAATTTTCTAGATTGGTATAACGGGCTAGCAAGATACAAATTTCTCCTCCATCCCAATATATTTTATTGCATTATATATTTTAATATACAAAACAATTATACATATTTGAAATTTGAATTTATATATGTCAGGGGCGGTCCAATGCATTTAGGGGCCTAAGATTCGACTCACCAAAAGAGGCTTTTTTAAAAAAATAATAAAAAATAATTTTTTAATAAGTGCAAAATACTTTAAAAATTTATTAAAAAATAATTCATTTAGTTTTTTAAGATGCAAAATTGCTAATCAAACTTTTGAGTTGGACAGAGAGTTTTGTCCGATGGTGTCCTCCTGGGACATACTTGGCACCAGTTCATAGGCAGTCTGGGGAGGTGCTACTACATTTAACCGTTTAATGCGTTTTGCCCATCCACAGGTTGTTATTATTGATTGTTCATTTCATCATTTGTAGCTATTAACTTTTTGAATAAAGTCCTATGTTGTAAAAAAATAGTCCAACTACTTTCAGCTTTCCTTTTTGAATAATGGAAAGAAAGAAACTATGGCTCGAACAACAGAATATCAAATTATCACAGACAGAAAAACAGAGAATACAAGTTAAGCTAGTCCTCGGAAGTAATTATAAATTGCCCCAACAGATCAATAAACAACAGACAAATGCCTAAATTAGATATCTGAATATGCCTAAATTCTGCAACTGAAAACCCTTTTTTTCAAATGAAATCATGTCCTGGAAATTACAGCAGGCAACAACCAACAAGCTTTCTTAATGCCAAGCTTAATACCCGGGGCTGAAATACAAGGAACAATACGGAACAATCATACAGTTAATTACATATTCTTTCAGGAGTTCTAAAATTTGATTGCACAACCATATGGACCAATGCCTATATTTTTGTGTTTTTTTTTTTGTTGGGGGGTGGGGGGTGGGGGTGGGGAGATGGGGGGACAGAGGAAGAAAAACTTTAGCAATCCAGGTTAATGCTCAGAAAGGATGTGATCCACACATAAAGAGAGGAAAATGATTTGCATATATTTCAGAAAAGTCAAGCTAAATATTTCAGTATGCAAAAATTGCACCCTATAAAAGAAAATCTTCAATATAATGTTATGAAACCTTTACAACAAACCCAAAATAACAAGACTTAAAAGCATACATAATACGAGAAGATAAAGCTCAACATCAAACACACCATCATTAGGCAAAATCTAAGAGCTCTACTACACTGAATAGGAACCAACATTATATAGTGGGTTTTTCTCCCATTTTAGCAATTCAATCCAGCAACTAATATCAGTGTTACAGCCTCCACACTAGTTCCTGTGAAAATACCATCCTATGCAAGAAGACTGGATTGCCAGAGAGATCATGAAACATTGGCTTGATGGCATGGAATGCAAGCTACCTTGCCAAGAGTATCATGTCATCATGGACGGTTACCACCCCAACCATTCTATAGGGTCCAGAGAACCAAAAAGGCCATTTGTCAAAGTTCAGTTTGAGAGTGCATCAAAAAAGGAAAAGGGGATGCATGCCACTCTAATTGAATCCAGCCTGCTGATATCACAAATAACTATCACATTTTTGCAAGATGAAGGGATTACAATCAAACAACTTCCAGACATCCACATTACCACTCATGGGATCCACCACCATTAGTCCACAGTCAAGTTACCAAAAATAGATTTCACTCAACTTCTTTAAAGAATGTCCAAAGTGTCATTCAGAAACAATCAACTACAAATCCATTTCAATAATCTCCTTAGTATCATTACATAATAATAATCTCAAAAGAATAGCTTAATTAGCAAGATTTATCCTCTCTGTGGGGTCGAGTCCATGGATCAAAGCATCACATCAAGTTTTGAGAAACCTTGATGAACGCTAAACCCAGCATAGGTGATGAACTCCTAGTCGATCCAACTTGGGAAAGAGAAGGGCCTACTAGTCATGAATTAGTATTTGAGATACTATTAAATTGTTAACTAGTCTAAATTAACAAAAGCAAATGGGCCATGTGTCAAACAATAAAGGAGTTTACTTAATCCTTGTTATTCCAAGACATCATGCAAAAGTATAAGGCTAAAAATCATCAAAGCGACATTTTTCCATCATAAAAATATGTCCAACAAATGAACCATCTCTTGTTGTACCTTTTTTGATTCTTGCATATGCAATCTAGTCCTAGGAGGTATCCTTCCCAAAAAGCATATTAATCTGTATGGTTTAGTCTCACCAAATTCAACTCCATTAGTGGTTCTGTAATCAATTTCCAGTGCAGATACTGAAAAGTACTGATTGATCATAAGACGAATACAGGCAAGATAGGTAGACAAATAGCTATATCAAACCTAAGATATTAGAAGCAACATTTCCTCATTCAGATTGAGGCGTAAGCAATCTTAGATCATGATCATCTAGAGAAAATTTCATAATGTTCAGCCGGGACAAATCAGATTAGATTAATTGATTTTGGGTTTGATTTTGATAATGTTATAAAAGAGACAGTCTAAATCCATGTTCAATCAGGGGTCTGGGTTTGGTCTGTCATAGTGGCATAAATCATCACTATATCTGGCCCATGTGTCACGAAGAGAAATTAACAACTAGGAAAGAACAAAATTTATATACATAGGGATTAATAAATAAATAAATAAAACTAAAAATGGGAAGAAAAATGAGAACTAAGAAAAAGAAGACGAGAAGGAAGAGTGAGAAAAGAAGGAAGAGAGGAGAGGGAAAAGGAGAGAAAAATGTCCGACAGTGGGTGGCAGATATCTGGCGGTCAATCACGGTGGAGTCGGCAGCGAAGACAGCAACGACTGCAACGGCAGCCAGCGGAGGTAGCAAGACCGAGAAGAAAGTCTCGTTTTGGCCCAAAAATAGAGGAATGGGGCTCGGTTTAGGGTTTGCTTGCTAGATAACCACATGGAGGAGGTGAGGGGTTTACCAAGGGTGGTGGTAGCCACTGGAGCTCAGCCGAAGACAGTTGGTTCCGACGGTTTTATGGTGGCGATGCTCGAAACATGCGAAGAAATGTAGAACAGGATATGGTGCGGACACCAGTGCCAGATCACCCGCCATACGGGTCTACAGTCACCACAAGAGGATGGTCCAGCCAGTTCGATTTTATTTTGGAGTGATGTTATGTTATTCGGGCTTATTAGGGTATTTTGTTATTTGACAGCCTTTAGGACTTATTTTGAGGATCTTTTGTGAGACTAGTTTCTTTTAGGGGGTTTTTTGCATTTTCTGGGTCTATAAATATGTAAACTATACATCGTTTAGGGTTATGCTATGATGAATAAAGATTTGTGATTTTCTTCTTTAGCCTTGGTGTGAAGTCTTGAGCTAGGGCTAGGTGCGAAGCCTAGTTCTCTTCCTCTCTTCTTCCTCTTCTCTTCTTCCTCTCCTCTCCTTCTTCTCTCTTTCTCCCTCTTTTCCCCTTGCTGTCCTGCATCAGCTTTGGTATCAAAACCAAGAGCTTTGCCTCCGTCACCAAAGCTTTCCGATATTGTGGCCATTGTTACTCCAGTCCCCAAATCTTCGACTGTCGTGGGTCTTGCCCTTCACGTGGGGGTTCAAACTTCACGCGAGATCCAGACCTTGGTCAGACTCCTTCTTCTTGGGGGAGACGCGAAGGATGCTATCTTCAAGGTATCTTCTCTTCAAGCCAAGAAATGGTCCCTGCTCATCTTTCAAACCAAAAACCCAAACCCTTTTCCCCTGTGTGTTCCCCTTCATCCGACGGCGCATGACGAAGACAAGCTAGCGAGCAGACATGAGAAGCGGAGCACGCCCGATCTCGAGTGACCCGATGCCACCCTGCTGCCCCGCAATGCCATCGCCCATCATCCGGAGTCGAGGAAGAACTCCAACACCACCTTCGGTCGCCTCCCTTGACCACGGCCGTCCCATTTCCACCTGCGATCCTTTGCCCAGCTGTTACCACGCTATGCGATCCATGGAAACAGATAACAACTTGCAAACCCTTCCCCGCAAAGCCCCATGAAGGAGCCGGATCAGAAGCGGGTTATCGGAGCAGATTCCCCGCTAACCCGAATCCAGTCGAGTTGGAAAAAAAGAAAGAAAGAAAAAAAAAAGTGCATGTGACCGTTAAGTCACGCATGTGGACCGGTTGCGGGTTATCGGAGCGGGTCGAGCTCGATAACTCGAATCCTATCAAATCCCCCCCCCCCCCCCCCCCCCCCAAAAAAGAAAAGAAAAAAAAGTGTGTATGTTCATCTTCTCCCTCTGTCTGCAGCCTCCCCTCTTTCGCCGTCACCGCCGCCCTCGTAGCGCTGCTCCGCCTGTCACCGCTTCCGCCTTGCCGTCTCCTGCCTCCCCTCTGCGACCGCCTGCAGCGCCGCCCCGCCCGCCGCCATCGCCATCCATTGCTACCTCCCCTCACCGATCTCTGCCTTCACCGCCATTTCTCGGCCTAGCACCGCCGCCGCCTCCACCTTCGCCGCTGCACCAGGCCGTCGCCTCCGTTTTCCCCCAGCCCCCTCTCTCTTCAAGGGTTCGGTGACGACCCACCGTGCACCACCACCTCCCCCCTGTTATTCATCAGGCCGCCGCCGAGCCCCTCCGCCCCTCGGTCCCCGACATCCCGTGAGCGAGCACCTCGACCGCTCTTCACGGTGTCGTTCCCTCAAACCCTCTTCCCTTTCCTCTCCACGGTTTCGTCCCCACCGCGTACCACCATCGCCGTTTCCATCGGTGTGCCCCGCCCCCTTCATCTTCCACTTCTTATGGGCCAGGTCATCAGGCCCGCCCACTTCCAAGCCCAATCCACAAGCCCAACTGCACTAGTCATCCAGTCCTTTCCTCCCTCCTGCAGTCCGCGGGCCCGACAGATAAACCATCACACTGGCCCATAGAGCCCCCAAAATACTTCATCTGCAGGCCCACAACCTCCAGGCATGTTTCTTCGCCTCTTTCTAGTTTGTAGGCTAGTCAGACCGGCCGAGTTGCTGTGATCAGACTAGATTCGAGCTATTTGGCGAGCTGGCTTGCCGCACTCTGATCGTCACCCTTTGCCGGGCCAGTTTTTACCAGTGATGGAGATATCCCGTGCTTCTTGGTTCGTCCACGAGGAGCGTCCGATTCTACTTAGCTCACACGAGAGGAGCTTCAATCGCTTGACCCAGACCTATTGGAGTACTACCAGAGCTATATCGAGCCGCGTTTGTCGAGGTCGACTTCTTTCCACCCGAAGAAAGTTGGTGCGGACGCCAGTACCAGATCATCCGCCATTCGAGTCTACAGTTGCCACAAGAGGATGGTCCAGCCAAATTAATTTTATTTTGGAGTGATTTTATGTTATTTAGGCTTATTAGGGTATTTTGTTATTTGATAGCCTTTAGGGCTTATTTTGAAGGTCTTTTGTGAGGCTAGTTTCTTTTAAGAGGTCTTTTGCATTTTTTGGGTTTATAAATATGGGGACCGTATATCGTTTAGGATTATGTTATGATGAATAAAGATTTTTGATTCTCTTCTTTAGCCTTGGTGTAAAGCCATGAGCTAGGGCTAGGTGTGAAGCCTAGTTCTTTCCCCCTCTTTTTTCTTCTTCTCTTCTTCCTTTTCTCTTCCCTCTCCTCTCCTTCTTCTCTCTTTCTCCCTCTTTTTCCCGCTGTCCTGCATCAGCTTTGGTATCAAAGCCAAAAAATTTGCCTCCGTCGCCAAAGCTCCCCAATCTTGTGGCCGCTGTTACTCCAGTCCCCAGATCTTCGACTATCGTGGGTCTTGCCCTTCACGTGGGGGTTGAAACTTCATGCGAGATCCAGACCTCGGTCAGAATCCTCCTTGGGGAGACGCGAAGGACGTTGTCTTTGAGGTATCTTCTCTCCAAGCCAAGAAATGGATCCCTGCTCATCTTTCAAACCAAAAACACAAACCCCTTTCCCCTATGTGTTCCCCTTCATCCGACGGCGCATGAGGAAGACAAGTTGGCGAGCAGACATGAGAAGCAGAGCATGCCCGATCCCGAGGGACCCGACGCCCCCTGCTACCCCGCGTTGCCGTCGCCCTTCATCCGGAGTCGAGGAAGAACTCCAACACCACCTCTAGTCGCCTCCCTCGATCCTTTGCCTGGCCGCTACCACGCTCCACGATCCATGAAAATAGGTAACAACCTGCAAACCCTTCCCCTCAAAGCCCCACGAAGGAGCCGGACCAGAAGCAGGTTACCAGAGCGGATTCCCCGCTAACCTGAATCCAGTCGGGTTGAAAAAAAAAGAAAGTGCACGTGACCCTTAAGTCACGCACGTGGACCGATTGTGGGTTATCGGAGCGGGTCGAGCCCGATAATCCGAATCATATCAGATTCAAAAAAAGAAAAGAAAAGAAAAAAAGAAAAAAAGAAAAAAAAGTGTACCTATTCATCTTCTCCCTCTATCTGCGGCCTCCCTTCCTTCACCATCGCCGCCGCCCTCGTAGCGCCGCTTCGACCGTCACCGCTTCCACCTCGCCGTCTCCTGCCTCCCCTCTGTGACCGCCCACAGGGTCGCCCCACCCGCCACCGTCGCCATCCACTGCTACCTCCCCACGCCGATCTTTGCCTTCACCGCTGTTTCTTGGCCTAGCACCGCTGCCGCCTTCGCCCGTGCCTTTGCCTCCACCTTCGCTGCTGCACCAAGCCGTCACCTCCCCCCTGGCCCCCTCTCTCTTCAAGGGTTCAGTGACGACCCACCGCGCACCACCACCTCCCTCCTGTTACTCATCAGGCCGCCGCTGAGCCCCTCCTTCCCTCGATCCCAGACATCCCGTGAGTGAGCACCTCGATCGCTCTTCACGGTGTCGTTCCCCCAAACCCTCTTCCCTCTCCTCTCCACGGTTTCGTCCCCATCGCATACCACCATCGCCGTTTCCATCGGTGTGCCCCGCCCCCTTCATCTTCCACTTCCGCCGCACACAACCCATCTTCCACGTCGTCGTCCACCCTCCTTCGTCTTCCCCAATCGCCCCTCCCTTCCCTCCTCGCTTGCTTAAGGGTTTCGGCATCGAAACCCTCTTCACACCACAGCAGATTCTCCCCCCCCGCCAACCCTTCCTTGCTTCTTATGGGCCCAGGTCATCAGGCCTGCCCACTTCCAAGCCCAATCCACAAGCCCAACTGCACTAGCCATCCAGCCCTTTCCTCCCTCCTATAGCCTGTAGACCCGACATATCCATTGTCACACCAGCCCACAGAGTTCCCAAAACACTTCATCTGCAGGCCTACAGCCTCCAGGCCTGTTTCTTCGCCTCTTTCTAGTTCGCAGGCCAGTCAGACCGGCCGAGTTGCTGTGATCAGACCAGATTCGTGCCATTTGGCGAGCCGGCTTGCCGCACTCTGATCGTCGCCCTCCGTGGAGCCAATTTTTACTAGTGATGGAGGTATCCAGTGCTTCTTGGTTCGTTGGCCAGGAGCGTTCGATTCTACTTGGCTTACACGCGAGGAGCTTCAGCCGCTTGATCCGAACCTATTGGAGTACTACCAGAGCTACACCGAGCCGCGTTCATCGAGATCGATTTCTTTCCACCCAGAGAGAGTTGACGCGGACACCAGTGCCAGATCACCCGTCATTTAGGTCTACTGTCGCCACAAGAGGATGGTCCAGCCAGTTTGATTTTATTTTGAAATGATTTTATGTTATTTGGGTTTATTAGGATATTTTGTTATTTCATAACCTTTAGGGCTTATTTTGAGGGTCTTTTGTGAGACTAGTTTATTTTAGGGGGTCTTTTGCATTTTCTGAGTCTATAAATATATGGACCGTACATCATTTAGGATTATACTATGATGAATAAAGATTTGTAATTCTCTTCTTTAGCCTTGGTATGAAGACTTGAGCTAGGGCTAGGTGCGAAGCCTAGTTCTCTCCCTCTTTTCTTCCTCTTCTCTTCTTCCTCTCCTCTCCTTCTTCTCTCTTTCTTCCTCATTTTCCCTGTTGTCCTGCATTGCATCAGGACAACCGGAGAAACTAGAGAGAAAGAGGAGATCTTGAGCCGTGGCGGTTGATCGCGGCAGCACGGTGGCCGCCGGAGACTAGCGAGAAGAAGGAAGGGATGCGCGAGAGTGATCAATGACCAAAAAAGAGAGAATTTAAAGGTGGACTTTTGAAAAGTTGAACTCGGTTTAATGGAAAGATAAGCACAGTGCACCACGATCTAGTGGCAGTTAGGAGTGGCTCAAATGGCCGAGCATCTGCTCCATGCCAGACTTCTGAAGTCCCGACTGGCCACAATTATCGTGGCCTTATCGACACAACAAAAAGGGAGAACGGAGAATCGTGATCGCCTTCTCTACTTCGGCCTTTGTTTTTTCTTATGAATTATAGAGAAAAGTCGGTTGGGCCTACCATCAAAGTAGACTTAATTGGGCGAAGTCTCCCTACTGGCGCACGAGCTGTCTATGGCCAGGAACACGCGCGAGAAGTTCCGCCTTCCGTGAGCCAAAGCTCGGTCCTGCCGCTCTCAGCGTGGTAACCGACCCATTGGAGAGCGCGCCATGCGTCCTCGTAGGCCGCCGGGAGAGGGTGCTCCGGCGCCAGCCGGTAGTCCACTGACACAGCGACCACCTTGGCTTTGGCGACTAGGTAGTTGAGGAAGTTGTAGTGTTTGGGCGAGAAGGCGCTCTCGGAGATGAAGCCGCCACCGTGGAAGTAGAAAAGGACGAGGAGCTTCTCAGAGGGGTTGGAGGTGTAGAGCCGCGCGGATACGTTGGTGTTGTGCCTATGAAGACGTCCTTGGAGATGACGCGGGTGGTGGGGTCGAGGCGCGGGTAGGGGCGACGTCAGTGCTAAAGAGGCGTTCGATGCGGCTGTCTTCTTAGGAGCTGAGGATAACTATGCCGCCGTTCTCTTTAGCTATATGTAGCCTGGTTCTTGGAGCCTAGTCCTACCGGATTCGACAATAAAGTTTCCGGTGGAATTCCAGGTTATTAATAATATTTCCCATTTGGTGGTATTCTACCAATGCCTGCATGTACATCTGTCTTGTTCCTGTATCATTTTTTGGAAGAGTTGTTTTGCAAGAGAAAATTCACAATTAAAATGTTTCCTTTTATTTTTCATAGCTTTTCACCCCAACATTTTTTCATTTTTCATCCATAGTAATTGATGGTTATGAGTTTGATTTTGCAGATGATGCATCCCAAAAATTGGTAGACATCTAATTATCATGACTTTGAGTAATAACAGCCTATAAGGCAACGACGATTGAACCAAATTCTTCTTATTTGGTTATACACAACCATTACAACATCTTGGGTTCGATACCTGTTGCTTACTTGGGCATGAAACGAACTTTCTCGAGCCGAGGCCCAGAACCTAGCCCGAGCCCATTTATGATCGTATTCGTATCGTCGCCAACCCGCTACCCACGAAGGAAACCGGCCAACCGCGTCATCATCTCCAGCGCCTTGTCGCAACCAGGATTGAGCAGATGAAACACGTGGTCCTCCGCCTCGGTCTCCAGCAGCTCCACCACCCCTCTCCACCCACTCCCCCTCAACGCCTTGCAATACGCCCTTCCCCTGTCCCTCAGCACATCCCTCTCCGCCGTGACCACCAGCACCCTCCCACACCCCAGCCCCGCCAGGCTCGGCGCTCCCTCCGCCATTGGGTTTATCTGCGGGTCGTCGCTCTCCACCGCGCTCCCCCACGCGAAAGGCCACAGCCGGTCGAGCATCTCCGCCTCCAGAAACGGCTTGTCAACCCGGTCCTTCTCGCAGCCCATCCGATCCGACCCCCAGAAGTGCGGGTGTATCAGCACCAATCCTTCGATCTTCGCCTCCGCCCGCATCGCCATGTTGTGAGCGATGTTCGCGCCGGCGCTGTCGCCGCCCAAGAACACGCGCGAGAATTCCACCCGCTCGGCGAGCCAGGGCACGGGCCCAGGCCCCTCGGCGTGGGACGCCACCCACTGGAGCGCGCGCGCCGCGTCCTCGTAGGCCGCCGGTAGCGGGTGCTCCGGCGCCAGACGGTAGTCCACCGACACGGCGATCACCTTGGCTTCGACCACGAGGGAGTTGACGAAGTTGTGGTAGAGGGCCGAGAAGGGGCTTAGGGAGCAGAAGCCGCCACCATGGTAGTAAACGAGGACGGGGAACTTCTGGGAAGGGCCGAGGGAGGAGAGGTCGGGGAGGAAGAGACGGGCGGATAGGTTCGTGTCGGGGTCGATGACGACGTCTTCGGAGGTGACGCCGGTGGAAGGGTCGAGGGAGGGTGGGACTAAGTCGGTGCCGAAGAGGCGTTCGATGCGGCCGTCCTTGTAGGTTCGAAGGAGGGGGAGGAGCTCGACAGCGATTTCCTTGCTGGGATCCATCGAGTTTGAAGGGTTTGGGTTTGGGTAGGGATGGGAGCTACGAAGAAACATAGTTGGATTCTTCTCCTTCGATCGGTTATTTATATCAATGAGTCGTCTGAAAATTAATAGGATTGAAGCAATGCTTTATATATATATATATATCGATACCCGTCTAAATACCGCGAGCTATTGTCTTGGTGTGAACTGCCTCTTATCTTGAACGGAACGCCTCACCAGCCACAAAAATCCTTGTCCCGTCCAGTGTTTCTTGTTATCCATCGTTCTCGACCATTGTCAACTGTGATGCCTTCGGACTGTGGGAAATTAAGGTTGGTCCCACAAATTCAGAGTCTAGCGTCATTGCTTGCGTGCACCACGTTCTGGTGTCTGCACATTTCAACGACGGCTATGGCTCATGGAACAAAACGAGCAGCGATCGGCGGAAAAAATAGGAAATAAGACTTCTGTTGCCAGGGTAATAGAGGGCAGTGAATACCGCTCGTTAATTTTCTTGGGGGGTTCTTTTGGTGAGATGGGGCGGTTGCTGTCGGTAGTTATATTGGGTGGTTATCAAATCGTTTTAAGCCACTGCACTTCAATAATCCACAACTATAAAAAATTCTAATTTATTTAAAATACATGTCTCTTAAATAATAACCTTTGAGATGTCATCTAAATCTGATAAAATAAGAAAAGAGAATAGAATCCATTCTTTCATGTCTTGTGATGCTTTTCTTGTATTCTTTTAGCTATAAAGGGTTAAATAGGTTCATTTTTCTCTAAGTACGTAGATTTAAAGAAAAAAAAATTACAGTCAGGCATTCTATTACGAAGGTAGGTTTTCCAAGTATTCACCTACAAATAACAGATTACAATCTCCTCCTTGCTGGACAGCGATTTCCTTGCTGGTATCCATCGAGTTTGAAGGGTTTGGGTTTGGGTTGGGATGGGAGCTAGGAAGAAACAAGAAGATGGGTCTAGTTGGAATCTCCTCCTTCGATCGGTTATTTATATCTATATATGAGTCGCCAAGGTTTTTTTTTTTTTTTTTGATTCGATACACGTCCATGTACAGCGAGCTATTGTCTTGGTGTGAACTGCCTCTATCTTTTTCTTTTTCTTTTTTTTTTGATAAATGCGGCAATTTATGTAGCTCTAACTTGAGTACATCCTGCCAAATCACGAGAAAGCAAAGAGTACAAAGGAGAAGGAATATCTCCTATAGATGTCCATAGAAAATCTCCGGAGTGCCGGGCGACGAAAGAGGCGACCCAGTCTGCTGCTCTGTTCGCCTCCCGAAACACATGTGCTGCCTGCAGACCACCCATCTCCTGAACCAGCCTGCGAGAGTCTCTGATGAGAGGATGGCCATCACCATATCTGTCCACACCTCGGATCCAGTCAATCACCACCGCAGAGTCCCCCTCGAGATACACCCCCTCAGCTCCGAGGGACCTCCTCGCATATAACAACTCCTCCCATGCAGCCCGAAGCTCTGCTCCTACAACAGTGATCCCCGGCGTGCGCCGACCCCCGGCTGCTATCAACCTACTAGAAGAATCTCTGATCACGAATCCGACACCACCAGATACACCATCCATCGACATACTACCATCGAAGTTCACTTTGAGATGACCAAGGGGTGGGGGCACCCAAGAAACATGGGCGAACCTGGGCGCTACAACAGCGGAAAGAGTGCCCCAGATGTCCCTGGCCATCTCAGTAGAGAACAACGTGGTAACTGCAGTAGCCTCCCTAGCCTGCACTACAGCTCTATCCACCATCATCCTCGGCGACAATCTTCTACCCTCAAATATGCCGGCATTCCTGTCCAACCAAATATGATAGGCCAGGTATGCCATGAGGATCCCCCCTCCCAAAATCTGGGGCTCCGCATAGAAACTCTCAGCAGATGAATCAAATCCTGTGTCGACTCCATCACCTGGGGTAAGGGTGCAGGTGAACTACTCCAAATCTCCCTCGCCCTAGGACACTGCAGAAGGGCATGATCGATGGTCTCCTCAATCTCCATGCACACCTGACAAAACTGGGTAACCCATACTCCTCGCCGAGCTAGCACGCTTCTGGTCAGTAGGCACCCCCATGCCACCTTTCAGATAAAAAGCGCCACTCGCGGGTGAACCCGCATCCTCCAGATCCATCCTCCCTCAATCTGTCGGGCTGGCTCCCTACTGCACAAATCATGAAGATCCCTAGCTCGTACCCGCGTCCGGCCTGATGGCATCCATACTAGCCTGTCAGGCTCCTCCCGGGCTGGTACCGGAAGAGCCAGAACCAACTCTGCCAACTGCTCCCCAAGAACCTCCCGAATCAGCCCAGCCCTCCACTGACCCCCAACAGGGTCCAGCAAATCACAAACTCTGTATCCACTCAACCTCGCCGAATCCACCATGGTCGGCAAACAGCTGATTTTCAGTCACCCAACAGTCCTCCAAAACATCAATAGATCGCCCGTCCCCAATGGCCTATCTAATTGCCGGAAGCACCAACATGGCTCTGGCACACATCTCCCTCCAAACAGGTGAATGGTGACTGCCAGCTCGTGTCCCAGGCAACAAAGGACCATACTTGGCCCTCATCAGCGAGGACCACATATTGTCGGGCTCTAGCATGAATCTGACTACGTGACGTGCCGCTAGAGCCTCCCGTCTCACCACCAAAGATTGCAACCCCAAACCTCCCAATCTAGTCGGCTGACACACAACATCCCATGCCAATAAGTGAATACCGCCTCTACCACGACTCCTCCCCCAGATGAAGTTCCTAAAGAGCTGCTTAAGAGTCCTCAGGAACGCCACTGGAATGAAAGAGTTGGAGAGAAAGTAAGTGGAAATCAAAGAGAAAACTGACCGAACCAAGGTGATCCTCCCCATCATCGATAATGTGTGCATCTGCCATCCCTCCAGTCTATGTCTGATACTAAGCTCCAGAGAGGAACAATCCCTGCTACGTAGCCGCCGAACTGAGAGTGGAATCTCCAAGTATCTCAATGTGCTGCTCACCCACCCCCAAAATCCCCAGAATAGAATTCTTCACTGCCAAAGTAGTCTTCGGGCTGAAACATATAGCTGACTTAGAGAAATTAATACATTGACCCGACACAGCACAATAGTCCCGGAGAATCCTACTGATGACACCTGCGGCCTGCCGAGTCGACCGGGCTAGCAATAAACAATCATCTGCGAAGAGCATGTGAGAAATCGGTGCCCTCCACTGGCCTGTAAACCTCTAACTCATGCAGGGATACAGCCTGTCTGAGAGCTCTCGAGAGCGCGTCGGCGCAGATGATGAAGAGCAAGGGGGAGAGGGGGCATCCCTGGCACAACCCTCTGGAAGACTCAAAGAAACGGGATGGCGTACCATTTACCAAAATGGCAAAAGAGGAGCCCCGAACACAGCCCATGACCCAGCTGATCCACCTCTCGGGAAACCCAAACCCCTGCAAAGACTGCTGTTGTGGAGTGATTGATCATAACCCTATTTGATTTGATGAGCTCAAAGCATCTGAGTATATCTCTTGTTTACTAATGAATTCAATTGAGTGTTTCAGTGAAAATCTTGTCTAAAGTGTTTCTAGACTTGGTTCATAATATTTTGGATAAGTTAAGAAGTCAGTTTGAACCAAAGTCTGAGACTCGAGTCGACTCCAGAGTATTACGAGTCGACTCCAAGCGTATCAGAATCACTGGCACGGGCTCGAGTCGACTCCGGATCATTACGAGTCGACTCCGACTGAGAACAGACAGACGAGCAGAAAGCATCAACTCGAAACCTGTCAGCGAGTCGACTCCTGAAGTGCGCGAGTCGACTCCGATGTTTACCGAGTCGACTCCGGAGTAGTATGAGTCGACTCCAAGGAGTTACAGACAGAAATGTCAGAGAGCGAATTTCGACCCTGAGATTCGAGTCGACTCCTGTGGTTGGTAGGTCGACTCCAAAGAAAGCGAGAGTCGACTCTCAGTGGTTCACAAGGCAAAAGTCAGAGAGCAGTTTTCGGACTCTGAGATTCGAGTCGACTCCCGCAATGCGCGAGTCGACTCCGAGACAGCGCGACCCCAAAAAGACAGAAGACCGAATTATTGTCTCTGAGAGCCGAGTTGACTCTCAGACAGCTCGAGTCGACCCCAAGGCAGCGCTACACCAAAAAGGCAGAAGGCCATGTTTCGGAAACTGAGAGCCGAGTCGACTCCAGAACAGTCCGAGTCGACTCCAAGACTGGACGAGCCAAAAGACAGAAGATCGGGAGTTCGGGCTCTGAGCGCCGAGTCGACTCCCAGGATTGTCGAGTCGACTCGAGTGGGCCAGGTTGAAAATTGGCTCCGTGGACTTCATGGGATGAGCCGACTCCGAAAATGCCAAGTCAGCTCCAGAAGTTGGCGAGTCGACTCCGGGTCAAGTCGAGTCGACTCCCAGTCGAAGAGGCCACTTTAATTCAAATCCGAAACAGTTGCCGAGTCGACTCCAGAAAAGCATGAGTCGACTCCCGCTACAGCCGAGTCGACTCCTGATCGCGCGAGTCGACTCCGACCCCCAACGGACATATTGTCAGGTTGTGCAGAGTGTGCAGAACGGGCAGAAAAAGGTGTCTAACGGCTAGTTTCCATGGGGGATGGCTTAAATAGCCACAGAGGACTGTAGCAAGGCAGAGAAGCACCATTCCATTCAAAGAAATCAAGCATTCATTCTCTGCATACTTGTCTTCAACGAAAAGAAGGAAGAGCGCCATTAACTCCATCCAACTTCCTCTTCCCAGCATTTTAAAGAAGCCTCCTCCTGCATTCAAGTCGACCAGACATTCCAGAGGAGACTCAAAGTTTAAGAAGCCCTACTCTACTCCAACTCAAAAGTGTTTGAGGGCTCTTAACTTCTCTCTAGTTTATATTGTAGCAAATATGCTTTTTAAGAAGCTCAGTTTTTCTGTTTGTTTCTTATTATTTCCATCTTGTCTTTGCTTGATTCAATCGGGGGATTGAATCAAGGGTGTAGAGGTTGGTTGGTGAGCCGAGTGTAAAACCAATGTGTAAGGGTTCGATTGTGATCCCGGGAAAACAATCGGGGTGGTTCTAGTCGGTGAGCCAGGGAAAACCGACCGAGTTCGTTGTGAGCTCGTAAAACAACAAGTTTGGTTGTGAGCTTGTAAAACAACCGGCTGTAATCCGAGGGGTTATAGTGAATTTCCATGTGAGACTTGGGGAGTGGACGTAGGAGTAAGGGTTAGCTCCGAACCACTATAAAAGCCTTGTGTTTGTGATTGTTTGTCTCTTTCTTTTACTCTCATTTCATTCACAGCACATAGCAATTAATTAATCATCTTGGTAAAGCATTAATTAGTCATCCACAATGTTTTAATTGCAAAATTATTTTAAAACCCAATTCACCCCCCCCCCCCTCTTGGGTTGTCTATCTGGGCAACAAGTGGTATCAGAGCCTAAACTCTTCTACCTTAAGAGTAAAAGATCAAAATGACAACCCCATTTGGATCTTCCCACATTGAGGGTCAGTCCACCCAAAGACCCCCATTCTTTAATGGATCCGACTACTCATATTGGAAGGCTAGGATGAGAATATTCATCCAAGCCCAAGACTATGAGATGTGGACCATTGTAGTAAATGGACCATACATCCCATCCATCTATATAGAGGGTGTCACTGTACCTAAACTAGAAAAGAATTGGGATGAACATGACATGAAAAAGGCACAACTCAATTCTAAAGCAATGAATGTGCTTTACTGTGCATTAGATAGGAATGAATTCAATAGAGTCTCTACTTGCATTTCTGCAAAAGAGATTTGGGACAGACTTGAAGTGACCCATGAGGGCACGAATCAAGTCAAAGAATCCAAAATAAATATATTAGTTCATAAGTATGAACTATTTAAGATGGATTCTAATGAGACAATCACTAGCATGTTCACTAGGTTTACTGACATTGTCAATGGCCTAAAAAGCCTTGGCAAAAACTATACTAACAGTGATCTTGTCAGAAAAATTCTTCGCTGTCTACCAAGGTCATGGGAAGCCAAGGTGACGGCAATCCAAGAAGCTAAGGACTTGAACAAGCTTCCACTTGAAGAGCTCCTTGGATCCCTAATGACTCACGAGCTAACAATGAAGCAGCACAGCGAAGAAGAGTCCTCCCATAAGAAAAAGGTAATAGCTCTCAAATCTACATCATCTAACAAAGATTTGTCTTGCAGTAGCAGCAGTGAAGAAGAAGATCATGAGGGAGATGATGATGAGGCTCTTCTTGTGCGCAAGTTCAGAAAATTCATCAACCACAAGAAGTCCTATCATCAAAGGAGAGGCCCCTCAAATTCCTATCGCAAGGATAAAGGTAAGGAAAGGAAAAATGAGGGGATTGGGTGTTATGAGTGCAAGAAGCCGGGGCACATCAGAGCTGAGTGTCCCTTACTAAAGAAGGGCAGCAAGTACAAGAAGAAGAAAGCCCTTGTCACCACCTTATCGGACTCCGACGCATCATCTTCATCATCGGATGAGGAACAAGAAGAAAAGGCCAATTTCTGTTTCATGGCCAATGAAAATGAGGTAACATCCAACACGCATCTCGATTTTACCTTTGATGAATTGTATGATGCATTTAATGAATTAATGATTGAATATAAGGCCATAAATCTTAAGAATAAAGAACTAAAAATAGCTAATCAATCTTACTTACATAAATACGATAAGTTAGTTAAGGATAAGGATTGTATCACCAAAGAAAATGCAGAACTTAAAACAAGCAACCAAATCTTGATACAAAAGAATAATACCTTAACTAAAGAAAATGAAAGGCTGAACAAAGAAACATTAGAACCCAAAAACAATAAACATATAAATGAGAGTATCACAAAAGAACTGAATGATCTAAAAGCAGAAAAACAAACACTAACTAAAGAACTTGAAAAATACAAACCCTTGGTTGAAAAATTTACATATAGTTCAGAAAAACTGAATATGATACTTAATAGTCAACGAGCAGTATTCAATAGAGCAGGTTTAGGATATAAACCTAAAAATAAGCAAAAACTTCTGAGTAACTTCTTTGTTAAAGCTGGAGAAAGCAAAACTAAGAAAGTAACCTGCTTTTGTTGTGGAACTGTAGGACATAAAGCAAATGTATGTGACTATAGGAAAGGGAAAACTAAAAGAAAAATTAAAAGGGTATGGGTTCCAAAAGGAACCAATATGACTAACCATGAAGGACCCAAGAAAACTTGGGTACCTAAGATTATATGATCTGCTTGTGTAGGAGTGTCTTGCAGCCAAGGTCAACAAAAATTGCTGGTACTTGGATAGTGGATGTTCAAGACACATGACGGGTGACAAGAATCAATTCTTCACCCTTGAAGCTAAGAAGGGAGGTGCTGTGACTTTTGGAGACAACAACCAAGGTCACATCATTGGTATAGGTAAAGTACAAATTATCCCTTCTACTTTTATTGATAATGTTAGATATGTTGACGGTCTTAAGCATAATTTATTAAGCATTAGTCAATTATGTGATAAAGGTTATGATGTTATGTTTAAACCATCACTATGCATCGTAACAAACCCAAATGACAATAGTTTAGTTTTTAAAGGAATAAGACGTGGAAATGTGTATGTTGTAGACCTTGAGGATCTTGCCAAACATAACCCATGCTTAGTTGTTAATGAAACTAAGGACAATGATGCTAGTTGGTTATGGCACCGTAAGTTAGGTCATGCAAGCATGGACACAATATCTAAACTAGTTAAAAGAGATTCGGTGATAGGTTTGCCAAAATTAAAGTTTGAAAAGAATAAAATATGTAAAGCATGTCAATTTGGCAAACAATCAAAGAACTCCTTTAAATCTATAAATTGTGTCTCAACCTCTAGACCTCTAGAACTACTACACATGGACCTATTCGGACCAACTAGAACCACAAGCCTAGGTGAAAATAAATATGGTCTAGTTATTGTAGATGATTATTCTAGATACACTTGGGTCATGTTCTTAGCTCATAAGGATCAAGCTTTTTCAGTTTTCAAGAAATTTCATAAAGAAGTAACCAATGCTAGAGATACTTCAGTAATAGCTATTAGAAGTGACCATGGTACCGAATTCGAAAATCATTTATTTGATGAGTTTTGTAGTAAAAAGGGGATAACACACAATTTTTCTGCACCTAGGACACCACAACAAAATGGAGTTGTGGAGAGGAAAAACAGAACTCTAGAGAAAATGGCTAGAACTATGTTATGTGAAAGTAACCTCCCTAAGTACTTTTGGGGAGAAGCCATTAAATAGAACTATGTTATGTGAAAGTAACCTCCCTAAGTACTTCTTGTCATATATTAAATAGAGTTTTATTGAGACCTATTATAAAGAAAATACCTTATGAACTTTGGAAAAACAGAAAACCAAAGGTAAACTATTTTCATATCTTTGGATGTAGGTGTTTTGTTCATAATAATGGGAAAGATAATCTAGGAAAATTTGATTCTAAATCTGATGAGGGCATATTCTTAGGGTACTCTACAACTAGTAAAGCATATAGAGTCTTTAATAAAAGAACCCTAGTTATAGAAGAATCCATACATGTTGTCTTCGATGATTCTAGTGATATCTCTTCTAGTAAGACAGTTAATTTTGATGATGATACGAAAATTCTTGAAGAAAAGATTGACGAGATGACATTACAAGATAACAGTCAAAAATTAATTGAAGATGCATCATCAAGCCAAGAGACTATAGTAGATCATGGGCTAACTAAAGCTTGGAGGTATGCTCACGGGCATCCTAAGGAATTAATTCTAGATGATCCGTCTCAACCTATTAGGACTAGAGCATCCCTTAGGAACTTAAACAATCATCTAGCTTTCGTTTCACATTTTGAGCATAAACTCATAGAAGAAGCTGAAAAAGATGTAAATTGGATAAATGCAATGCAAGAAGAATTAAACCAATTTACTAGAAACAAAGTATGGAATCTAGTTGAAAGACCTTCTGAATATCCAATTATAGGTACCAAATGGATTTACAAAAATAAACTTGATGAAAATGAAATTGTCATAAGGAATAAGGCTAGACTAGTAGCAAAGGGCTATAATCAAGAAGAAGGTATAGATTTTGATGAAACCTTTGCTCCTGTAGCTAGACTTGAGGCTATTAGATTATTATTAGCATATGCATGCTCTAAGGACTTCAAACTATTTCAAATGGATGTAAAAAGTGCATTTTTAAATGGGTATATTAATGAGGAGGTATATGTAGAACAACCTCCTGGTTTTGAAAATCATCAATACCCTAATCATGTATATAAATTGAACAAAGCACTTTATGGTTTGAAACAAGCACCTAGAGCATGGTATGAGAGGCTTAGCAAATTCCTATTAGAACATGAGTTCTCTAGGGGTAATGTAGATACAACACTATTTCTGAAAAAGCAAAACAAAGATATATTATTAGTGCAGATTTACTTTGATGATATTATTTTCGGTGCTACTAACAATCGCCTCTGCGAAGAATTTGCTGATTTGATGCAGAGTGAATTTGAGATGAGCATGATGGGAGAGCTGAACTACTTCCTCGGGCTTCAAATCAAACAGTCTGAAGGAGGCATCTTCATCAATCAAGCCAAATATATCAAGGAGATGCTTAAAAAGTTTGATATGGAGGGGAACAAGTCAATCAGCACCCCCATGAGCTCATCATGCAAATTAGACCAAGATGAATCAGGTAAATCTGTAGATCAGAAACTATATAGAGGTATGATAGGATCTTTATTGTATCTTACTGCAAGTAGACCTGATATCATGTTTAGTGTTTGCATGTGTGCTAGATATCAGTCTAATCCTAAGGAATCACATCTAATTGCAGTTAAGAGAATCTTTAAATACCTAATAGGAACTAAGAATATAGGTTTATGGTATTCTAAAGAATCTAGCCTAAAATTAATAGGATACACAGATTCAGACTTTGCTGGATGTAAACTTGATAGAAAAAGTACCAGCGGGTCTTGTCAATTTCTAGGAGAAAACTTAATCTCATGGTTTAGCAAAAAACAAAACTCGGTTGCATTATCTACTGCTGAAGCTGAATATGTTGCAGCCGGGAGTTGTTGTGCTCAAATCTTATGGATCAAACAACAATTAGAAGATTATGGCATTAAACAAGATAAAATACCCATTAATTGTGATAATACAAGTGCCATTAATCTAACTAAGAATCCAATTCAGCATTCAAGAACTAAACATATTGAGATAAGACATCACTTCATAAGAGATCATGTACTGAATGGTGATGTGACACTACTATTTGTTTGTACTGATGATCAATTAGCTGACATTTTTACAAAACCCCTAAGTGAAGAGAGATTTAGTGTGCTTAGGAGGGGATTAGGAGTGATTGATCCATGCTAGTGGTGTTTTCCACTAGCTCATTGATTTTGATGATTAGATTGTGGTTAATTTAGAGTTTCTTTACAATGATCATCAAATCAGATCATAACTTAGTGATTTCCCCTCATTCGGCACGAACATAGCATGATTTTTAGGTGCGTGCCAGAGTTCGAGACGACTCGAGTAAGTTTCAGAGTCAGCTCGTAAGGGGGAGTCGACTCGCACATTTACGGGAGTCGACTCGAAAACAATGGCAGCAGAGGGGGAGTCGACTCGCATACAGTAAGGAGTCGACTCGAGGTCAACAGGCGCCTAAGGAGAGTCGACTCGCGCATATTTTGGAGTCGACTCGAGGTCGAGTCGACTCGCGACTCAGTGGAGTCGACTCGCAGTCGGGATCCGACTTTTTAACCCTAACTCCATCGTTTAGAAAACACTTATTTTCACCGCCGCCACTGTTCAAAACCCTAGAGCCGACTCCTAGAACGTCTCCGGCCGCCCCTAGGTCCTTTTCCCGTTGATCCTTCATCGTCCATTAGGATTTCATACCATTCTAGGTCAACCATGCCTCGCAAAGCCACTGTCCCAAGCCGGAAGAGGCCCCATTCCGCGACCGGTGCCGAGCGGCATTCCAAGGCTCGGAACGACCCCGTGAGGCCACAACCTCCGGCTCGTTCCCCGCCGAGGGCCGTTCCCTCGAGGCCGTGTGCTGGTAAGGCGGTCTCCACCGGGTGATACGTCGATTTCGACTATCTCTCCCGGGAGGGCTTCACTATAGGAGATAGACTTAGGGCCCAGGGTTTAGAGTACTTTTGTTCCCTAGACCTCCCCACATACCCTGGCCTAATTAGAGAGTTCTATGGTACTGTCCATAGGGGGAATGGGGGAATAGAGGGAACCGTAGCCGATGTCCCATTGTTTATTTCCGAGGATTTTATAGCCCAAATCCTCCACCTTCCACAGTTAGGGGTGGCTCCCACACACCCCGAAGATAGGACTGAGGCCCTTACGGCCATTCTAGGGCATCCACCCCAGTCCCCTTTAGATGAGGTATCCGCCAGCTCACTTTCAGTTGAGATGCGGCTCCTCTTGAGCATCATTTCTCGGTCTTTGTTCCCAAAGACCGGACGGTTCGATTTTGTGTCTGAGAGGGACCTAGCACTCATGTACTACATTCTTCAGGATACCCCCATAAACTTTCCCAAGATGATATATAGATACCTATGTGAGCCACTAGATAGACCTAGGCTCACCCTCCCCTATGGCATGATGTTCACTCTTATCTTTAGGGAGGCCGAGATCCCTATTCCTGAGGGGGAACCCTCTCGCGCATTGCGATGGACAGATCGCATGCGTCCGGAGACCCTACACAGGATGGGGTTTCAGAAGGTAGAGGGGACCTGGGTTAGGAAGTCTTCCACCTCCACACATACCACCAGACATTTCCCTAGTCCTGAGCCAGACTCAGATTATCCTGACTTTCCCTCCACTTCTGCTCCTACCACCTCAGCCGGACCCTCCTCCTCAGCTCCTCAGCCCATGGAGGTCCGGATCGCTCCTGAGCAGCTCCGGGAGTTGCGCCAGGAGATAGTTAGAGACCTGCGGGATGATCTACTTCGGGAGCTCCGGGGTTCAGTGCCTGCTCCCTCTCCTGCACCATCTTCAGCGTTGGTCCCTTCCTTGACAGCCGTGACTGAGATGACGGCCCATGTGCGGGAAGAGATCGACAATGTACGGTTCCTGGTCCAAGCCCAGTTCCATAGCATGAGCGAAGTCTCGAGCACCACTCGGAAGATGCACGATAACGTCCGACAGGATATGGGCACCACTACCCAGGGGGCCGAGCGCTTGGCGAATGTGCTCATCGACAAGCTGGACACACTTCAGAAGTCGGTGACCGAGCTCGATACGACACATAGCAGGGCCACCTCGGCCATTATCCGACAGCTCGAGCACGTCACCAATGCAGTCACACTACTTGCAGAGCGCATGCCCCGGGGACCCGCATCCTCCTCGAGGAAGCCTTAGATCATTTTGTGTTATTTTGACATGTACTTTTTTGCTTTACTTATTGTATTCTAAAATGTATTTACATACACATCAATACAATGAGTAGACATATTCTCTTCAATTGTGTGCAATTTGATCTCTAAGTGATTGTTTGTTCTGCTTACCTCCTTTTTGACATGATGACAAAAAGGGGGAGAAATATTTAGTAGATATGTAAATGGAATCAATATAAAAGAACTCAAAATGAGAATCAAAAATTAAAACATAATTTGTTCTTAGTGGATTTGGTACCTCGAGGCTCATTATCTCTCTGTTGGGGCTCCTAATGGAGTAATCTCCAGAATCTATTCAAGGGATATTCGGAGATTAGCTGAATCCTACTCAAGAACAAATTGACAGATTTTTCCTCTAAAAACCAAAAATTTCAGTTCAAAAACTTTAATGCATTAAAAGAAAATTCAGAGAATCAAAACAAAGTTGAATGCATATGTTGAGGGGGAGAATCTGAATTTTTAAGAAAGCTAAATCATTAAATATATATAAGCCAAACAATTGATTGCATGATATGAAGGCTTATATAATTCCAAATGAAAGGGGGAGCTTTAATTCCAAAATTTATTGTTTCACACCTTTCAAGCTTGGATAAATTAAATAACCAGACACTTGAATTCATTTATGGATTTTATTTCCTTGTTTATTGAGCAATTCACTTTACATATACTCAATGTTTTGTCATCATCAAAAAGGGGGAGATTGTGGAGTGATTGATCATAACCCTATTTGATTTTGATGAGCTAAAAGCATCTGAGTATATCTCTTGTTTACTAATGAATTCAATTGAGTGTTTCAGTGAAAATCTTGTCTAAAGTGTTTCTAGACTTGGTTCATAATATTTTGGATAAGTTAAGAAGTCAGTTTGAACCAAAGTCTGAGACTCGAGTCGATTCCAGAGTATTACGAGTCGACTCCAAGCGTATCAGAATCACTGGCACGGGCTCGAGTCGACTCCGGATCATTACGAGTCGACTCCGACTGAGAACAGACAGACGAGCAGAAAGCATCAACTCAAAACCTGTTAGCGAGTCGACTCCTGAAGTGCGCGAGTCGACTCCGATGTTTACCGAGTCGACTCCGGAGTAGTATGAGTCGACTCCAAGGAGTTACAGACAGAAATGTCAGAGAGCGAATTTCGACCCAGATTCGAGACGACTCCTGTGGAACGCGAGTCGACTCCGATGGTTGGTAGGTCGACTCCAAAGAAAGCGAGAGTCGACTCTCAGTGGTTCACAAGGCAAAAGTCAGAGAGCAGTTTTCGGACTCTGAGATTCGAGTCGACTCCCGCAATGCGCGAGTCGACTCCGAGACAGCGCGACCCCAAAAAGACAGAAGACCGAATTATTGTCTCTGAGAGCCGAGTCGACTCCCAGACAGCTCGAGTCGACCCCAAGGTAGCGCTACACCAAAAAGGCAGAAGGCCATGTTTCGGAAACTGAGAGCCGAGTCGACTCCAGAACAGTCCGAGTCGACTCCAAGACTGGACGAGCCAAAAGACAGAAGATCGGGAGTTCGGGCTCTGAGCGCCGAGTCGACTCCCAGGATTGTCGAGTCGACTCGAGTGGGCCAGGTTGAAAATTGGCTCCGTGGACTTCATGGGATGAGCCGACTCCGAAAATGCCAAGTCAGCTCCAGAAGTTGGCGAGTCGACTCCGGGTCAAGTCGAGTCGACTCCCAGTCGAAGAGGCCACTTTAATTCAAATCCGGAACGGTTGCCGAGTCGACTCCAGAAAAGCATGAGTCGACTCCTGCTACAGCCGAGTCGACTCCTGATCGCGCGAGTCGACTCCGACCCCCAACGGACATATTGTCAGGTTGTGCAGAGTGTGCAGAACGGGCAGAAAAACGTGTCTAACGGCTAGTTTCCGTGGGGGATGGCTTAAATAGCCACAGAGGACTGTAGCAAGGCAGAGAAGCACCATTCCATTCAAAGAAATCAAGCATTCATTCTCTGCATACTTGTCTTCAACGAAAAGAAGGAAGAGCGCCATTAACTCCATCCAACTTCCTCTTCCCAGCATTTTAAAGAAGCCTCCTCCTGCATTCAAGTCGACCAGACATTCCAGAGGAGACTCAAAGTTCAAGAAGCCCTACTCTACTCCAACTCAAAAGTGTTTGAGGGCTCTTAACTTCTCTCTAGTTTATATTGTAGCAAATATGCTTTTTAAGAAGCTCAGTTTTTCTGTTTGTTTCTTATTATTTCCATCTTGTCTTTGCTTGATTCAATCGGGAGATTGAATCAAGGGTGTAGAGGTTGGTTGGTAAGCCGAGTGTAAAACCAACGTGTAAGGGTTCGATTGTGATCCCGGAAAAACAATCGGGGTGGTTCTAGTCGGTGAGCCAGGGAAAACCGACCGAGTTCATTGTGAGCTCGTAAAACAACAAGTTTGGTTGTGAGCTTGTAAAACAACCGGCTGTAATCCAAGGGGTTATAGTGAATTCCCAAGTGAGACTTGGGGAGTGGACGTAGGAGCAAGGGTTAGCTCCGAACCACTATAAAAGCCTTGTGTTTGTGATTGTTTGTCTCTTTCTTTTACTCTCATTTCATTCACAGCACATAGCAATTAATTAATCATCTTGGTAAAGCATTAATTAGTCATCCACAACGTTTTAATTGCAAAATTATTTTAAAACCCAATTCACCCCCCCTCTTGGGTTGTCTATCTGGGCAACAGCTGTACAAAATCCCATCTCATCCTGTCGTAGGCCCTCTCCATATCAAGCTTGATCCCCATCAAGCTCCTCCTCCTCAGGGCCCTACGAAGGTCAAACATAAGCTCCTGGGCAATAAGCACGTTGTCTATGATACTCCGCCCTCCCACAAACGCCCCCTGCTCCGGACTAATCAACCTCGGGAGAACATCCCTCAACCTAACGGCAAGTATCTTCGTTGCGGTCTTATACAGAGTCGTGCACAGGCTAATCGGGCGGAAGTGGCCCGGCTCAGTAGCATCCTGCCGCTTCGGTATCAATGTGATGAACGTTTTCTGCCAATCAGTAGACAATGTAGATGTACTGAAGAACTGCTGTATGGCTGCGATCACATCCTGTCCCACAATCGTCCAATACCTCCGAAAGAATAACGAAGGAAAACTGTCCGGCCCTGGAGCCTTGTCCCTCTCAAGGGACCAGACTGTCTCCCTAATCCCCCTCTCCGAAACCGGCCTGATCAGCGCTGCAGTCTCCTCCTCCGTCACCCCTACACTAGGCAACCGAATATCCACTAGGCTCACACCCCCTACCTCCTCAGTCCACCTAGCCCTGAAAAAACTCTCCAAAATCCTCGAAATCATATCCGGATCCTCCAATAACTGTCCATCCTCACCTTTGATGACTCTAATCCTGTTCTGATGTCTCCTGATCAATGTCGCCTGATGGAAGAATCTAGTATTTCGGTCCCCCTCCAAAATCCACTATATCCTGGACTTCTGTCTCCAAAGTATCTCCTGTTGTCTAAGAAGAGAGTCATGTCGTGCCAAGTGTGATCTAAGCTCCCCCATCTCCTCCTCCGATAAACCTCCACTCTGGACCTCCTGGGTCTGCAGTCTGGTGATGGCCTCCTCCGTATCCTCAATCCCCCTGAAGATGTTCCCCACGTCCTCATGGTTCCACCTCCTCAACCGTCTTCTCGTCAGTTCCAACCTCCGGGATATCCGGTACATAGCATCTCCCCTAACTGGTACACTCCACGCCTCCCTAACCATCTCCCATGATCGCGGATAACACAGCCAGAGCTTCTCAAATCTAAAAGGGGAACATATAGGAATAAGTGCCTCAGTACTCACCAGTAATGGACAATGGTCCGACGCTATCCTCGGCAGATGTCTGACATGATGCTCTGGAAAGCACTGAACCCACCCAGCAGTGGCACAAGCTCTGTCTAGTCTCTCCCATACACGAGCCCGTCCCTACTGATTATTGCACCAAGTGAACTGCGGGCCCGAGAAGCCCAGATCAACCAATCCATTGGAATCAAGAAATTCGTGAAACTCTTTAATTTTCCTTTTGTATGTGAAGGGTTCCCCCCCCCTCTTCTCATGGGAGCCGACAATACAGTTAAAGTCACCTGCCATTAACAACGGGTGACCCTGACTGATCAGTTGAGAGGCCTCCTCCCACAAAACTCTTCGCTCCCTAAAATCTGCACTAGCATACACAGCTGGAAGGACCCATGGGTTGCCGCTACCTTCCGAGATTACCATAATCATCTCTTGCGTACATGCATTGAAGACATCCACTCTACATTTGCTCTGAGCCCAAGTAACTATAATACCTCCCGATAAGCCTCGTGATTCTACTGCATAGAATCCTCAGGACCTCGGCACCGCCCTCCGCGCCTTCTGTAGGCTACTCCCTGATAACCGAGTCTCTAATAAAACACAAATATCCGGATTATGTTGATGCACCAACCTGCGAAAAGCTGGGGCAAAGGAAGGTTTCCCCGCTCCTCGGCAATTCCATAGGATCACCTTCATGGTACACTAGATGAGACGGCACGACCCGCACTCCCGGAGCCACTACCCTGAGCTCCCTCCAAGCTCCTCTCCCCTTCATTCACCACCACAATAGGATTAACCCCCTTTACAGAATCCATCATTTGAAGCAACAATTGGAGGTGCCTCCCTTCACTGTTCACCTGTGCCAAATGGCACGCCAGGGCTACAGGACCCTTTTCACAGCCCTCTGCTATCCCATGCTGCCCTCCATTAGTGTCCTCTCCTTCAACACGACCAAGATCTCCTCTCTGTGCATCGCCCTCCACAGACAGAACCCCGTTTCCTATTCTTTGTGCCAAATGGCACGCTACAGGGTCAGAGGCCTTTGATGATTGTTGGTTGATCATCATGGCCATTGAAGAAGAAATGCAAAGTGGACGCCGGATCAAGCCTTCATCTCCCGCACCAGCTGCCCCAGATCCTCCATCAGCACCGGTACTGTTTGAGCGTGCCAGCCGGCACACCTTGCCCACCGGACACACGTCGCCGCTGCCGGTGCGCTCTCTCGTTCCTTGCTCATCATCCCCTTCATCTTCTCCCGGCAACCTCCCACGTCCGACCATAGTCTCATCTAACCCGCCGAAATCCTGCCTCGTCGTTGTCCGCTTCCGCCAACCAGCTGCCGCCGGCACAACCAGAGAGACGCCCCTCCAAGGCTTTTTGGGGGTCCACGGCTGCCGACTCCCCAGAACTCCGGTCCGGCGGGCACATCTTGCCGCTAAGGGAGGAGGCGAGCTTCGGCTTCGCCGGCGATCCCCTTCCACCCTGCGCACCGGACGGGAGGTTATCGGGTCCAAAGCCTCTGAGATCACAGACATGGACGAAGAAGAGGACCCCTCCAAGAGCTGGGTCGAGCAGGCCTTGGGATAGCCGCTGGACCGTTTGAGCAGGCTAAGGCCTGATCCGTTGGGCTCCCCCTCCTTGGTAGCCCTTGGGCCCGGCCCATTCGACACCTTCGACGGGCCCGCTATCGGGCCCTGCCCAGTGGGCGCCTCCGACTGGGCCTCTGCTAGGGCCTTCCCCGATCGGCCCGCGAGAGAGACCATCGTCCCAACGGTCCGCCCGCTCACTGGGAGGCATTTCGAATCCTTGCCTCCGCCCACCATGACGCCCGCCGACGCCTTCTCCGGCGACCTCCGTCGTGCCACTTTGGATGGAATTTGCCACACCTCCAGGTCCGGTGTGGAGAAAGGCAAGCTCACCCCATTTTCGGATGGGTTCGGAGCCGAAACAGGGAAACCCTGTGCCAAACCGGAGCTGGTCGGAACCACAAGCTTCTTCCCCTTCCGGCTGTCCACCTTGGACGCCCCCGCTTGCCCGAGGCGGTGTGTAGCCAGCCATGGGCTATACAGCAAGGGCTCTTCCTTCTCCGACCCTGTTCCCCCTTCTGGATTAGTAGTCATTAAGGATTTCCCACCTTCTCCAACGCTACCTTCTTCGTGGTCTCCTCCTATCTCTACCTCACCCGCCGCAACAGGGTTTGAAGCACAGTTGGCCCTTCCATGGCGCACACGCCCACATCTGAAGTAATATTCTGACAGGTTTTCATACACGAATGCCTGCCAGAATTTCCCCTCGCACCCCTCCATGACCCCATTAACAAACATACCTGGCTTGAGGGGAGCACTGATATCCAGCTCGATTTTCACCCTTGCGAAGCCCCGCTTCTTCCCCTGATCCGTGGCACCGTCCAGAGCCAGGGGTCTCCCTGCCTTCGCCGCCAGTCGGAGTATGATCTCCTTCTCCCAATAATCTAGGGGTAAGTGGGGGAGTCGCAGCCACACCACCACTCTCCCCACCTTTGAGGATCCGGTAATATAATTTGGCCTCCATCTCTCCATAACAAATAGTTGTCCGGCCACCAACCATTGACCACACACCAAGGCGGCATCCCAATCTTCCTCACAAGCAAACCGGACAGCAAGAACACCATCCGACATAGTGAAACACTCGACCTCATAGGACAGATTTCCCCTCCGTCGCACCTCTCTCGCCACCCATTCGACTGGTACCTTCCTTCCAATGCTCCACATGAATACCGTCTGCTTCGCCAGGCACTCCTCGTCTTCTCCAGCAACTCTGTCGGTACCTCGAAGACCTCCGTGAACGTCCTCTGCAGTACTCCCAACTCTTCCTCAGAGATTCGATCGTTGGTCCACATCGCCGGCCTTGTCGAGCCCCTAGTCACCTCCGCCCACGACGGACCCTTTGCCGCACTAGGGGGGGCTCGGCGGCCCGCCTCCTCAGCTTGCGGAGGCTCCTTGCCCTTCGACTCGATTCCAGCCATCTCCGTGACCCGCACCTCCTGGTGGTCCTTCAACTCCACACACACCTTACCTTCCACAAATTTACCAGAACAACTTTATTCGGTTCAGTGTTTCTTGCTATCCATCGTTCTCGACCATTGTCAATGTGATGCCGTTGGACTAGGGGAAATAAATTAAGATTGGTCCCGCAAATTTAGACTCCAGCATCGTCCCTTGCGTCCGCCACTTTCTGGTGTTTGCACATTTGAAGGATGGCTTTAGCTCATCGAACAAAACGAGCACGGATCAGGGGAAAAAATAAGAAACAAAAACAGAAAGAAGACTCTGTTGCCAGGTATCGGCAGCAAGAACTGTAATAGAGGGCAGTAAAAACCGCTCGTTTTTGTTGGTGGTTATCAAATCGTTTTAAGCCACTGCACTTCAATACTCAACAATTATGAAGAATTCTAATTTATTTAAAAAACATGCATGTCTCTTAAATAATAACCTTTGAGATGTCATCTAAATTTGATAAAATAAGAAAAGAGGATAGAATCCATTCTTTCATGTCTTGTAATGGTTTTCTTGTATTCTTTTAGCTATAAAGGGTTAACTTAGTTCATTTTTCTCTAAGTATGTAGATTTAAAGAAAACAGATTAGTCAGGCATTGTGTTCCGAAGGTTGGTTTTCCAAATATTCATCTACAAATTTGAGACTACAATCCTAGTGGGGAAGACACGGTCCTTATGATAGCATTTTTGGTACACCTTGCTTATTTCTTCACCAATACCACAATACCACAACAAATAAATTCATTGTTTTTCAATGGCAACTCAAGTGGGTATTAAGTGGCTATTAATTCATTGTTCCTTCTTATACTAAAACCATAGGCTACAAGTGGGTAATAAGAAAAGAAATTGAAGCTTGACAGTATTATAGATAAATATAAGGCCAGATGGATGGACAAAGGATATAGTCAAAATGAAGCGCTTGATTACTTTAATGTGTATTCACCTACAACAAGACTAACTCTAATAAGAACAATGATGGTCATAGCCTCTATACATAATAAGGATATACATCAAATGGATGTTAATATCACTTTTCTCGGTAGTGATCTTGGTAAAAAAAATTATATTGATTAACTTGAAGGTTGCATTGAGTTTGGTCAAGAACACAAGGTTTGTGTGTTGAGTGAATCTTTATGCGGCCTTAAACAAGCACCTAAATAATTCAAAAAGAAGGTTAAAAATTAGGTTTCAAAAATAACAAAGTTGAAAATTATGTTTTTTTTCAAAAGTAACTGATCTTAGTTAAGTAGTCATTACGCTTTATAGAAGATTTGCTTATATTTGGTTCAAATTTAAAAATCATTAGAGAAATCAAAAGCTTTCTTAAACAAAGTTTTGATATTAAAGACATGGGTCCGGTGGATGTGATTTCTAGTGCATGAACTTTGGAGCTAGGGGTTAGTATTATAGTTTCAAAAGGAAGAAATTCCATCTCTACATATTACACTGTTAATTCGCAGCCAAGTAAGGTTGAACTAACAAACCCATAGCTTTGGGGGAGTGATAAAGAGGTTGTGAACACCTCTGATGGGATTTGCCTTTGCAAGTGTAGAAGTCACGTTGCTTCTTACGAACAACGTTAAAATTCTAATGCACTTGTACGTTAAGCCGGGATATATAAGCACATGACCTATAACGTGCTACCTTAAAAGAACTAATGAATCTCTATAAAATGTGAACAAATCTAGAATCTTGTATGAGATCAAGATTTTATCCTCTCATTTGCTTTTGATTTTGTTTAACCATAGGTTCAAGGATATCTACCTATGACTATATATTATGATATAACCTTTTATTTATTTTTAGTTTATTTTATTTTTATCTCTTTACTTCTTTTTTTAATTTTTTAGTTATTTTTAGAACATAGTGAGGGATATTGTAGTATTTTCTAAAAAGAATAAAATCAAGGTTTGGCGATGTGGTTAAAAGAAGCACTCCATCAGCTCCTCTACCAATAGCAGCTAGCCCATGCCAGACTCGTCCCACACTGAGCGGGTGGTGATTATGGTGGGGAGGTCGGTGGTGATGGTCTTGTGGCCCTCCCCTGGGGAGGCGATAGCGAGCTTGGCACTGAAGTCGTGGGCTTGCCTGGTGACTTCGGCAGCGATGTGAAGGTGGTTAGCAATGGTGATGACCGTGCCTGCGGTGAGGAAGCTGAGGACGATAGCAGGGTAGATTATGGAGTCTCCTCTTCTGGATGCCGACGCATGGGGGAGGGCGCCAGCGAGGTTGGATCAGTGGAGATCAGAGAATGTGAGGCAGAGGCCTGTGGCGGAGTCGACGTGAGCGGTCTTAATCTCGGCGAGGTAGAGTGGCAGGAAGCAGGAGAGGACGAAAAAGGTGGCTTTGAGGGCAGGGTTGGCGAGGAGTTGGTGGTAGCGGTAGGAGAAGGTATTTGCGTCGAGATAAGGATAGATCATGTGGCATCGGAGGGCTTGAAGGGCTCTTGACCCAGCATCGAAGGGCGGCGTCCAGATTCGGCTTCTTTGCTTTCTTTTATTATTTTATATGGTGGTAATTTTGCCTGACATGGTATGAGCTATTCCTATCCAAAAAAATTTCTCACTCTCTCTCTCTGGTTGTCACAACCCTCTTTTTGACGATAAAAGTTTCTATATTCTATTTTTGGATTTGTACTCTCAAAAATCTAAACCAGATGATTGAAAAGCAGCCCCTCCCTCTCAAAATTAATAAATAAATGGTTAAAAACTACTTAGATAAAAAAGTATATGAAATAAATTTAATATAATAATAAGCAATAAAGATAATTAAGAGATGATCATGTTGTTACTTGTTAGAAATAAGCGTAGGATATTTGCTTTTATTCCTTGCAGAAGGCACCTCTTTTAACTGATCATCATCCAAGCATATATCAGCACCTTCCGCTACTCACCCCTGATGAAACCAGCCAAACGCTGGAACAACTCCAAAGCCTTCTCACACGCAGGCTCGAACAGATGGAAGACGTGATCCTCGCCTTTCGTCTCAAACAGCTCCACCATCCCTCCCCACCCACTCCCCTTCAAAGCCTCGTAATACGCTCTCCCCCTATCCCTCAACAGATCCCTCTCCGCCACGACCACCAGCACCCGCCCGCATCCCAGCCCCGCCAGGCTCGGCGCCCCTTTCGCCATCGGGTTCAACCGCGGGTCGTCGCTCCCGGCCGCGCCCGGGCACACGAGCGACCACATAAGGTCCGTTGTCACCGGGTCAAGCAACGGCTTGTCGTCTCGGTTCTTCTCGCACCCCATCCGCTCCGATCCCCAGAAGAACGGGTGCAACAGCACCACCCCCTCGATCCTCGCCTTCGCCCCCATCACAATGTTGTGGACGATGTTGGCGCCGGCGCTGTCGCCGGCCAAGAACACGCGCGAAAAGTCCCCGTGCTCGGCGAGCCAGGGCTCGGGCCCGGCCCCCTCTGAGTGGGACACCACCCATTGGAGCGCGCGCCACGAGTCCTCGTAGGCCGCCGGGATGGGGTTTTCCGGCGCCAGCCGGTAGTCGACCGACACGGCGACCACATTGGCTCTGGTGACGAGGGAGTTAAGATGGTTGTGGTACTGGGTCCAGAAGGGGCTCCCGATGCAGAAGCCGCCGCCGTGGAAATAGACGAGGATGGGGAGCTTCTGAGAAGGGTGGAGGGAGGCGAGGTCGGGGAGGTAGAGGCGGGCGGATACGTTGGTCTCGCGATCGATCATGACGTCCTTGGAGGTGAGGCCGCTGGTGGGATCGAGTGAGGGAGGTACGAAGTCGGTGGGGAGAAGGCGTTCGACGCGGCCGTCCTTGTAGGTTCGGATGAAGGGGAGGATTTCCACTGCGATTTCGCCCCCGCTAGGATCCATTGCTTGGGTTGGAAGATCTCGATCGGTGGAGACCGAAAGAGGGCGAGAGATGAGATGGATGGTACTTCCCTTGGCGGATTAGTATCAGCCTCTTGTCTAAAAATAAGATGGGCGATAAAGTCGCCAGATACGAGGGGATGCATGGCGATTAATATTTTGATATCCAATGTTGGCAAGCGACGCTCTCTTTGGCATACGATATCTTGGGAAATCTTCTAGAACAATAAACATGCAGATGCGGTGTATCTTCGTTGACATGCTCGGTCATGACTCGCACGTGGCGTTGGCAATTGGCCAGCGTTAGCGGTGGAGTCACAACGATAAACACCCTGCACAATCCTGATCGCTAGCGGACCTAACATACGGTCAGACGTCTTCAATCCATATTCCTGACTTGGTTCCTAGATGAAATAAAAAGCTAGTATTAAGAAACATTGGTTATTTCTAAAATCCTTGTTGTTGAGGTCCTCCGACCTCAGACCTTAGCCCTCACCGAATTGGAACAGGAAAAAAAATACTGCATCTCCACAAAATGTATTGTCTGTTTTGGAGATCGGTGACTCCGGACCCAGTGGGCTCGCTGGAGGGTGCCACCCCTCACGGTTTTGTCCTTTAAAAGGCACTTTCTGAGGAAAGGATAATCGAGTCCTCCATTTAAGGCACAGATCTTTTCGCTATTCAGTCGATGTGGGACTAAGTCAGAGACCCTTTATTCCCACAACATCAGCCCCCCAGCGGGAAGTTCTGTGCCGAGGTTAAGGGCCCCTTCCTGGCGCGCCATTGTTGAGGTGGGAGGAACCTTAGCCCCCACCGAACTGGAACAGGAAAAGAAGATTGCGTCCCCACAGAAAGTATTGTCCACTTTGGGGATCGGTGGCTCCGGGCTCAGTGGGCTCGCTAGAGGGCGCCATCCCTCACGGTTTTGTCCCTTAAAAGGTGCATTCTAAGGGAAGGGTAATTGAGCCCTCCATTTAATGTACAGACCTTTTCGCTATTTAATCGATGTAGGACTAAGTCCGAGACCCTTTACTCCCACAACACTTGTAGTTCATGACCTGATGTAATCCAATCCAACAAACTTGAATAAAACATATACTTTGATGATCCAAGCATGTTAGATCAAAACATTGGATTAGGATCCTCTCCACTTCAATGCTGAGTTGGAGAGGTACAATTTATTAATCATGGATATCCTTTGCATTTCTTGCAAGCATCATGATTGCATTAAGCCTTACACCGTTACACGGTATATGCAAAATATATAGCATGTTATCTTATATACCATATGGAATTCATTCAATCAAAGCCATGTCATTCAATCTTTCATTAAAAGGAGTTTTTGACTTATTTAAATCTCAGTCAAAACTTTTATTATCCAATTTCGAATATTCCTACTCAAATCCAGCCCATGCAAAGATTAATATGATCATTCCTTTTCTTTGCCGTCCTTAATACTATGTTCCAACTATGAGACTATTTTTGCCTATGCAGATATGATACAATGAATGGTGCTCTTTGAGTTATCAATATAAAATGCAAGCCATCTAAATTTGATTGAGCCATGTGGTAGATATATCATGATTTAAAATATCTAAACAGCAAAGGGATGATTACAACAGGATTAGATTATAAGTCCTAATTTAAATCAGGAGTTAATTTAAACGATGTGTCATCATGTTTTATACTAATATTATGTGGATTATATTCTAGTGGCAATATTTAGAGGTGTAAGCAGGCTAAGTTCGCCTACTTGACTCAGGATAATTTGAGCTCAATTATATACGACGAGAAAGGCTCAAGCTAGAAATTTGGACCTAAGATTGATATCAAGTAGAGCTCAGGTCCAAAACTGTAAATTAAAAAAAAAAAAGTTTCTTAGGCTTTTTTTTTTGTTAGTTCCACCCTCAACTAACACTGCTTATATTGGGAATGTGAGAATTCTAGGTTTAAGTAAGGGCATAATGAGAACCTGCCTGGACTCCTTAGAATTGTAGAACATATTTAAGTGTGCTTGGATTTTTGTCGGAAATCAACGACGCAGACTTATTTTTTACCATCTTAGGAATATCTAAATAAAATAATAATAAAATGAACATAAAGTTAGCATGGTGCGCTAAGATTATTTAATATGATTAATCTAAAATCTGAGCTACGCCTGCTAAAGAGAGTACCGAAAAAATCACAAGGCATCCTTCTGTCGAGAGAAACGTACAAGAGAGGTTATACTAAAAGGAGAATCCATAGAAATACAAGAGAATCTCAAATAATAACAAGAGAATCACAAAAGATAAATTAAATTTAAAATTAATCTCATTTTAAATCAAACTAGGTCGACCCACTATGAAAAAATTATGTAAAAATAATTTATATTTTTACATACAGATAAATAAAATAATTAAATTTTTTTGATATTTCTAAAATGTTTATGTTTATAAGAAATTTTTTATTTATTTTTTGGTAGTAAATTATTATTTATTTAACAAGTCGAGGGTGTTTGTTTTCTTCCTTTTCAAATGACAAACACAATTTTTGTCGTCTTAGTTGTGCTCCTTCCCTCTTGTCTCTCAGCATGTCCCTCTCCGCCATGCCCACCAACACCCTCGGCGCCCCCATCCTTCCAGCCCGCTATTACAAACGGCCGCAACTCATCAAGCCTCTTCGACTTTCGGTCAAGCGCATGCTGCTCGTTCTCGTCCTCACTCTGTCCCCAAAAAGAGCGGGTGGAGCAGTGCGACCCCTTTAACACTCCACCCAGGACCCAACCACATGGCAGTATTGTGCGCGATATTGGTGTGACGCCCGTACTAAAACTTAACCCCGTGCTTAATAAACGCCGTATATTTGCATAGGAGACTATATAAACATACAAAACTATAGATCATATCAAAATAATAGTTTTTAAAAATTAATTTAATTAAGTTTTATACAAATAATTTTTACAATCAATTGTTCCAAAGTGACATAAGTCAGCATATGCTTAATTATTTATTCAAATAAAATAAAATATTCTAACTAGTCTAAATAGTCTAACTAGAATTCTAAAAAAAAATTGAGAATATCTTTAGAAAATTTAACACGCTCTCCCAAGTCCCAAGCAATGACAAATTTGTTAGACTAAGTTTTTATAATATTGGTTTTAATGATAACAAACATTATGCGAATATTTATTAAAAATATTTTTAAAGCGTTGTTAGTATGTTGCATGTTACCTTGTTTTATATGCATATATGAATTTCTTGGCATTGCATTGGTTGGTTATAAATATGAATTAGATTAATAATTAATGATGATATTTTTGTAGTTATTTATATTTTTAAATATTACTTTTTGTATAAATGAAAGTTGTATACATTCAAGTGAATAAATCATTCTTAAGTAACATGATTGTTACATATACTCGTTGTACATTGTCTTAGTATTTTTGGCATATCTTGATATATACTAGGTGATGGGGGTTAAAATGGATCGTCCAGGCCACAACAAAACTCCACCTCCCCTCCCCACCCACTAATCTTCAAAGCCTCGTCATACTCCTTCCTCCTTGTCGCTCAGCACGTCCCTCTCCTCCATGCCCAGCAACCCAGCCCCGCTAGGCTCAGCGGCCCCCCGTCGTCGGGTTTATGCGCGGATCATCGCCCCCCATCCTCCCAGCGCACTGTTACAAACGGCCACAACTCATCAAGCCTTCTCGACTTCAGGTCAAGCGCGTGCTGCCTATTCCCGTCCTTGCTCCGTCCCCGAAAAGAGCGGGTGGAGCAGCGCCACCGAGCCAAAGCTTAATAGTTGCATGACGACCGTACAAGCATATATAGCCGGCCATACATCATATCAAAATAATAATTTTAAAAATTAGTTTAATCAAAATTTTGTACAAATAATTTTTATGATCAATCATTCCGAAGTGACATAACTCATCATATACTTAATTATTTATTCAAATCAAATAAAATATTCTAACTAGTCTAAATGATTCGGCTAGAACTCTAAAAAAAAACTACGAATATCTTCAGAAAATTTAGTGCGCTCTCTCAAGTCCCAAGCAATGACGAATTTGGATCTGAACAATAGAGAAAAAAAAGATAATAGATTATACTAGCCCAATAAGCAACATAATACCCGTAAGTGAGGTCTAAGCAAGCCAAAAATTAGTTAAAGAACAAGATATTGACTAGAAATAAATTAATTTTTGAATAATACATATTCTCTTTTAAAGTTTACTATTATTTTCATAAACTAATATTAGAAATCCCAACATTAGGATATGGTCACGTAACCCAGCAGCATAAATCAAAATGCACAAAGTGTCAAATACCACTATTCTTAACCATCGATAGTTCAATATCTAAATACTACTATTCTATTCACCAGTGGTTAGGTGTCGAAGCTAGTTTTTCAAATTACAGGTTAACAGAGCCAACAAATAATTGCGTTGATGGGGCCAGATTATAGTCGTGCTGAGAGTACATACATATGAAACAAATTCATAATTTACACGGTCATATTTTTCAAATTTCATAAACTAATACAACATATATAAAAAAAAAGATTTACTAAGTATAAAACATGCCCGACTCATTTGACTAAGTATAAAACAAATATAAGGATTCTAGTATTATTTCGATGCTTACAAAGCCATTGAGGCCATATGGAAATGCTAATGCCATTAACTCAAATGCGTATGTACATAAGAAAGAAATGATACATTCTCGATACGCTCGATACATACTCGATGCATTCATAAAACATCATGGATACAAGATCAAAACAACTCTCAAGAGTAAATTTCGAGATAAGGGTTAAGTAGAGCAAGAGAGAAAACTTAGAAATTGATTATGACAAAGTTTCAACTTAAGATTACCTTAGAGGGTAATTCTGTAATTTTTACTATTAAGAGAATAAAATCTTATTGTGTCTAGCATCTTAATTTGCTTGGAATATCATATTGTTGTTTCAATATGCATAACTAACCTTCAAAGTGCAGAAAAATATTGTTAGAGTCGAGCCTAATTAGTTTGGAGTCGACCCCGATATATTTGGCACGCCTTGGAACGAAATGACATGCTTTTGGAACACTTGGCACAGAGTAGGAGTCGACCCCAGAAGAGATGGAGTCGACCCTGGCATGTTTTGGAAACATTCTGGCACATATGGCACAGATGAACAGTAACTCGGATCGACCCCAGAAAAGCTCGGGCCGACCCCAGTTTCAGCCACTGCAAAAATAGCTTTCTGGAATTGACTGAGAGGGCCGACCCCAGAAAAGCTTGAGCCGACCCCAGCCTGATGAACAATAACTTGAGCCGACCCCAACCTGATGAACAGTAACTTGAGCTGACCCCAGATTTGCTCGGGTCGACCCCAGCATGGCTGACAGCATAACGGCTATGTGGAGTGATTGAGTAAACCCTTATTTGATTTTGATGAGCTCAAAGCATTTGAGTATATTTTATGTTGTACTAATGAATTCAATCTAGTGTTTCAGGCAAATATGTATAAATTTCTAGTTAAGTGCCTCAAGCTCTGGTTCAAAGTAATTTGGATAAGTATTGGACTCAATTTGAACCAAAGTTTGCATCCCGAGTCGACTCCGGAAGATTACGAGTCTCCGAGTAATTTAAAGGTTCTGGCACAAGCTCGAGTCGACTCCGGTATTCTACGAGTCGACTCCAACTGAAAACAGACAGAAAGACAGAAAGAAGAGTTTCAGACCCTGTCAGCAAGTCGACTCCAAAAGGTTTCGAGTCGACTCCGATGCTTGCCGAGTCGACTCCCGATGGTTCCGAGTCGACTACAAAGGATAACAGACAGAAAGACAGAACGATGGATTTTAGATCCTGTTACCGAGTCGACTCCAGAAGGTTACGAGTCGACTCCGACGTTTGGTGAGTCGACTCCTAGAGAAAAGCAGTCTGAAAGGCAGAGAACCAATCTTGGAAACCCTGTGAACGAGTTGACTCCAAGAGTTCTAGAGTCGACCCCCAAGTCAGCCGAGTCGACTCCAACAAAGCGCGAGTCGACTCCGAGGCAGATCAGTTCAATAGATAGAGAATCGGTTTTTCGAACTCTGAGAACGAGTCGTCTTCCGAAGATCTCGAGTCACCTCTCAAGACAGCCGAGTCAACTCCAAGAAAACTCGAGTCGACTCGAGGAAGAAAAACAGAAAGATAGATTTCTGGAACCCTGAGAACGAGTCGACTCCTAAGTGCCCGAGCCATCTCCAGATGTTGGCGAGTCGACTCGAGGTTTGGTCCGAGTCGACTCTAGGACGGGACAAGCACTTTAATTCAAATTCTGAACAATGGGCGAGTCGTCTCTAGTAAAGCGTGAGTCGACTCCAGCAACAACCGAGTCGACTCCAGATCACACGAATCGACTCCGATCCCAACGGATACATTATTAGGATGTGCAGACGAGACAAAACGGCTCCAAATCAGTCTCTAACGGCTATTTTTCGAAGGGAACTGTTTAAATAGCAAGAGTAAACAATAGTAAAAAAAGAAGGAGAGCTATTCCATCTAAGCATTAAAGCATTTCAACCACCAGGAGCTTCCGTTGAGTAAATCCAAGAAAAAGAATGAACAAGTGCATTCAACTCAAAAATGAAAGTACTTCCTTCGCATTCAAGGCTCTACTACTGTCCTCTATCATTCGGCACATTCAAGAGGAGACTCAGAAATCGAGAAGCCCCCACTTCCTCATCTAAAATCTGTTTGAGGGCTTCTAACTCTACTTTGCTTATATTATTCTCACACTTGCTTTTTAGAAGCTTTCTTTGAGACTTCTTAAACTTTGTTCTTCTTACTTGATTCAATCAGGGGATTGAATCAAGGGTTGTAAGGTTTGTTGGTGAGCCAAAGATAAAACCAACGGTGTAAGGTTGTGGTTGGTGAACCGGAAAAAACTAACTGCGTTTGATTGTGAATCCGGAAAAACAATCGGTTGGTTCTAGTCAGTGAGCCTGTGAAAACCGACCGAGTTCGTTGTAACCTTGTGAAAACAACAAGTTGGGTTGTGAGCTTGTAAAACAATCGGCTATAATCCGAGGGATTATAGTGAACTTCCAAGTGTGGTTTGGAGAGTGGACGTAGAAGCAAGAGTTGGCTCCGAACCACTATAAATCTTCTGTGTTTGTATTGCTTCGTGTCTCTTTTACTCTCTTCACCCACTGCATCTAGTAATCTAACTAATTCGTTTGCAATAGATTTAGTTAATTACTCATCATATGTTTAATTGATCAATATTTAATTAAAACCCAATTCATCCCCCCTCTTGGATTGTCTCCTTGGGCAACAAGTGGTATCAGAGCAGGTGCTCTCATATCGATTGGTGCTCCAATCCTTAAAAAGAGTAAAAGATTAAAATGACAACCCCTTTTGGATCTTCCCTTAGTGAGGGGCAATCCACCGATAGGCTTCCATTGTTCAATGAAGCTAACTATACCTATTGGAAGGCTAGAATGAGGATATTTATCCAAGCCCAAGATTATGATGTTTGGAGCATCATAATTAATGGACCATATATTCCTTCTATCTATGTTGATAACATTGCTATACCCAAGCTTGAAAAAGATTGGGATGATAATGATAGAAGGAAGGCACAACTAAATGCCAAAGCAATGAATATTCTTTATTGTGCCTTGGACCCTAATGAATTCAATAGAATCTCTACTTGTAATTCTGCAAAAGAGATATGGAATAGACTTGAAGTGACCCACGAGGGCACAAATCAAGTCAAAGAATCTAAAATTAACATGCTAGTACACAAATATGAACTATTTAAAATGGAGTCTAATGAAACCATTTCTTGCATGTTCACAAGATTTACTGATATTGTCAACGGCTTAAAAAGCCTTGGCAAAAGTTATACTAACAGTGATCTTGTCAGAAAAATTCTTCACTTTTTACCAAGGTCATGGGAAGCCAAGGTCACGGCAATCCAAGAAGCAAAAGATTTAAACAAGCTGCCACTCGAGGAGCTTCTTAGATCTCTAATGACGCATGAGCTCACAATGAAACAACACAGCGAAGAAGATTCCTCCAATAAGAAAAAGGTAATTGCCCTCAAGTCTACTTCTTCTAACAAAGATCTATCTTGCAGTAGCAGCAGTGAAGAAGAAGACAATGAGGAAGATGAAGAAGAAGCTCTTCTTGTGCGAAAATTCAGAAGATTCATCAATAGAAAGAAGCCGAAGCATAAGAAGAGAGTTCCCTTGAGTTTCTTCTACAAGGATAAAGGTAAGAAAAAGGAAAGTGAGGGAACCGGATGCTATGAATGCAAGAAGCCCGGTCAATGCAGAGCCGACTGCCCCTTGCTGAAGAAGGGCAATAAGTACAAGAAGAAAAAAGCTCTTATCACCATCTGGACTGAATCCGATAAATCATCACCATCATCAGAAGAGGAAGAAGAAGAAAAAGCCAATTTCTGCTTTATGGCAAACGAAAATGAGGTAATATCTGAAACACATTTAGATTTTACCTTTGAAGAATTGTATGATGCCTTTAATGAACTAATGGATGAATATAGGTCAATAAACCTTAAAAACAAAGAATTAAAGCTAACTAATCAATCCTACATTCATAAAAATGATAAATTAATTAAGGATAAGGACTCTATCATCAAAGAAAACTTAGAACTTAAAACAAGCAACCAATTGCTAACTCAAAAAATTAGTACCTTAATTAAAGATAAAAAAGATTAACTAAGAAAATTTCAGAACTTAAAAACAGTAATCAAACTCTAAAAGATAACTTTACAAAAGATTTAAACTTACTAAAAACAGAAAAACTGAACTTAACAAAGAACTTGAAAAATATAAACCTATTGTTGAGAAGTTTACCTATAGCTCTGAAAAACTTGATATGATCCTTAATAGTCAAAGAGCTGTGTTTAATAGAGCCGGATTAGGGTATAAGCCCAAGAACAAGCAAAAATTTCTCAAAAACTTCTTTGTAAAAGCCGGTGAAAGTAAAACTAAAAATGTAACTTGTTTTTGTTGTGGTAGAGTAGGACATAAAGCTAATATATGTAACCATAGAAAAACAGAAACTAAAAGAATGATTAAAAAGATTTGGGTTCCAAAAGGAACCAACATAACTATCCTTGAAGGATCCAAGAAAACTTGGGTACCTAAGATTGTATGATTTCTTTGTGTAGGAGTGTCTTGCAGCCAAGCTCAATAAACACTGTTGGTACTTGGATAGTGGCTGCTGAAGACACATGACGGGTGACAAGGAGCAATTCTTCATCCTAGAGTCTAAAAAGGGAGGTGCGGTGACTTTTGGAGACAATAACCAAGATCACATCATTGGTATCGGTAAAATACAAATCACACCTTCAACCTTTGTTGATAATGTTCGGTTTGTAGATGATCTTAAGCATAACTTACTTAGCGTTAGTCAATTATGTGATAGAGGTTTTGATGTTCTGTTTAAGCCATCTTTATGCATCATAACCAACTCAATTGACAATAGCTTAGTGTTCAAAGGACTAAGACGTGGCAATGTTTATGTAGTAGATCTTGAAGATCTTGCCAAAAATAGCCGCTGCTTAGTGGCTAGTGATACTAAGGTCAATGATGCAAGTTGGTTATGGCATCGTAAATTAGGTCATGCAAGTATGGATACACTATCTAAATTAGTTAATAGAGATTCTGTGATTGGTTTGCCAAAGCTAAAATTTGAGAAAAATAAAATTTGTAGAGCGTGTCAATTTGGCAAACAATCTAGAAGTTCTTTTAAATCTATAAATTGTGTCTCTACTACTAGACCCCTTGAGCTACTTCACATGGATCTTTTTGGACCAACTAGGACCACAAGCCTTGGTGGAAACAAGTATGGTCTTGTCATTGTAGATGATTTTTCTAGATACACATGGATCATGTTTTTAGCTCATAAAGATGAAGCATTTTCAGTATTTAAGAAATTCCATAAGGAAGTGACTAACACAAGAAATGCTTCAGTTATAGCTATTAGGAGTGCTCATGGAACGAAATTTGAAAATCATCTATTTAAAAAAATTTGTAGTAAAAAGAGGATAACTCATAATTTTTATGCACCTAGGACTCCACAACAAAATGGAGTGATGGAAAGAAAGAATAAAACTCTAGAGAAAATGGCTAGGACCATGCTATGTGAAAGTGATCTCCCAAAGTATTTTTGGGGTGAAGCTATTAACACATCATTTTATATACTAAATAGAGTTTTATTGAGACCAATAATAAAAAAAACACCTTATGAACTTTAGAGAGATAGAAAGCCCAAAGTAAACTACTTTCATGTTTTTGGTTGTAGGTGTTTTATTCATAATAAGGGCAAAGATAACTTAGAAAAATTTGATTCCAAATCTGATGAAGGTATCTTTTTGGGATACTCTACATCGAGTAGGGCATATAGAGTCTTCAACAAAAGAACTCTTGTTATTGAAGAATCTATTCATTTTGTTTTTGATGAGACTAATGATGCTTCTTCTAGCAAGAGAGTAGCTTTTGATGATGATACAGGGATACTTAAAAAAAGATGGATGACATGACTTTACAAGAGGATGAACCAAAGCAAATTGAAGAAACTTCAACAAGCCAAGAGGTAATTGCTGAACATGGACTTACAAAGGCTTGAAGGTATGCTCACGGTCACCCTAAAGAGTTAATCTTAGATGATCCATCTCAACCTGTTAGAACTAGAGCATCTCTTAGAAACTTAAATAATCATCTTGCTTTTGTTTCACATTTAGAACCTAAAAATATTGAAGAAGCTAAAAGTGATGTAAATTAGATAAATGCCATGCAAGAGAAACTTAACCAATTTACAAGAAACAAAGTATGGAACTTAGTTGAAAGACCCTTTGAATACTCAATAATTGGAACTAAATGGGTGTACAAAAATAAACTTGATAAAAATGGAGTTGTGGTTAGGAACAAAACTAGACTAGTAGCAAAGGGCTATAATCAAGAAGAAGGTATGATTTTGATGAGACCTTTGCTCCTGTGGCAAGACTTGAGGCAATTAAATTGTTACTAGCATTTGCGTGTTTTAAAGATTTCAAATTATTTCAAATGCATGTAAAAAGTGCTTTCTTGAATGGGTATATTAATGAGGAGGTTTATGTAGAACAACCTCCTAATTTTGAAAATCATCAATACCCCAACCATGTTTACAAATTAAATAAAGCATTTTATGGTCTAAAACAAGCCCCTAGAGCATGGTATAAAAGACCTAGCAAATTTCTATTAGACCATGAATTTTATAGAGGGAATGTTGACACAACCTTGTTTTTGAAAAAGAAAAAAAAAGATATGTTAGTAGTGCAGATTTATATAGATGATATTATTTTCGGTGCTACTAACAATCGTCTTTACGAAGAATTTGCTGAATTAATGCAGAGTGAATTTGAGATGAGCATAATGGGAGGATTGAACTACTTTCTCGGACTTCAAATCAAACAATCTAAGGAGGAAATTTCCATCAATCAAGCTAAGTACATCAAGAAAATTGTGGAGTGATTGATTAAAACCCCATTTGATTTTGATGAGCTCAAAGCATTTGAGTATATCTTTTAATTACTAATGAATTCAATTGAGTGTTTCAGTGAAAATCCTGTCTAAGTGTCCCAAGACTTGGTTCATAATTGTTGGATAAGTTAAGGAGTCTGTTTGAACCAATGTCTGAGACTCGAGTCGACTCCCGAGTATCACGAGTCGACTCCAAGCGTATCAAGTTCACTGGCACGAGCTCGAGTCGACTCTAGATGAGTACGAGTCGACTCCGACTGAGAACAGACAGAAGAACAGAAAGGATCAACTCAGAACCTGTCAACGAGTCGACTCCTGAAGTGCGCGAGTCGACTCCAATGTTCACCAAGTCGACTCCAGGGAAGTAAGAGTCGACTCCAAGCAGTCACAGGCAGAAAAGTCAGAGAGCAGTTTTCGGGTCTGAGATTCGAGTCGACTCCAGTGGAATGCGAGTCGACTCCAAAGAAAGCAAGAGTCGACTCTCAGCGGTACACAAAGAAAGTTAGAGACTATTTTATGGACTCTGAGATTCGAGTCGACTCCCGCAATACGCGAGTCGACTCCAAGACACCGCGACCCCAAGACAGACAGAAAACCAAGTTACTGCCTCTGAGATTCGAGTCGACTCCCAGACAGCTCGAGTCGACTCCAAGACAGCTTCACGTCAAAAGGCAGAAGACCAACTTTCGGAAACTGAGAGCCGAGTCGACTCCAAGGAAGTTCGAGTCGACTCCAAGACTGGATGAGCCAAAAGACAGAGGATCGGGAGTTCGGGCTCTGAGATTCGAGTCGACTCCCAGGACAGTCGAGTCGACTCGAGTGGACAAAATTCAAAATTGGATCCACGGACTTCAGTGGATGAGCCGACTCCAAAATTGCCAAGTCAGCTCCAGAAGTTGACGAGTCGACTCCAGGTCAAGACGAGTCGACTCCCAGTCGTGAAGGCAACTTTAATTCAAATTTGGAACAGTTGCCGAGTCGACTCCGGAAAAGCTTGAGTCGACTCCCGCTACAGCCGAGTCGACTCCTGATCGCGCGAGTCGACTCCAACCCACCAACGGTCATATTGTCAGGCTGCGCAGAGTGTTCAGAACGGGCAGAAAAAGCACTCTAACGGCTAGCTTCCGTGGGGGTTGGCTTAAATAGCCACAGAGGACTGTAGCAAGGCAGAGAACAGCCATTCCACTCCAACTAATCAAGCATTCAAGCTCTGTAAGGTGCTCATCAACGAAAAAGGGAAGATCTGCATTTACTGCTCCACCTACATCTTCCCAGCAATTAAAGCCTTCTCCTCCAGCATTCAAGTCGACTACACATTCAAGAGGAGACCGGAGTTCAAGAAGCCTTACCTCTTCTTCAGCTTAAAAGCGTTTGAGGGCTTCTAAACTCCTCTTTAATTATATTGTTTTATATCTGCTTTTGAGAAGCTTATTTTCTGTTTTCTCTCTACTACTTGTATTTACTTGGTTCAATCGGGGGATTGAATCAAGGGGATTAAGGTTTGTTGGTGAGCCAAGATAAAACCAACGTGTGTAAGGGTTTGATTGTGATTCCGGAAAAACAATCAGGGTTGGTTCTAGTCGGTGAGCCTGGGAAAACCGACCGAGTTCGTTGTGAGCTCGTAAAACAACAAGTTTGGTTGTGAGCTTGCAAAACAACCGACTGTAATCCAAGGGGGTTATAGTGAATTCCCAAGTGAGACTTGGGGAGTGGACGTAGGAGCAAGGGTTAGCTCCAAACCACTATAAAACTTAGTGTTTGTGTTGGATTGTCTCTTCTTCTTCCCCTCACATCACTCACAGCACTTAGCATAAATTAAATAACTTGCAAAAGTTTTTAATTAATCAACCACATCGTTTTAAATATCTAAATTAATTTAAAAACCCAATTCACCCCCCCCCCTCTTGGGTTGTCTATCTGGGCAACAAGTGGTATCGGAGCCTAAACTCTTCCACCCAAGAGTAAAAGATCGAAATGACAACCCCATTTGGATCTTCCCACATTGAGGGTCAGTCCACCCAAAGACCCCCATTCTTTAATGGGTCTGACTACTCATATTGGAAGGCTAGGATGAGAATATTCATCCAAGCCCAAGACTATGAGATGTGGACTATTGTAGTAAATGGGCCATACATCCCATCCATATATGTAGAGGGTGTCAAGGTACCCAAACTAGAAACGGATTGGGATGAACATGACATGAGGAAGGCACAACTTAATTCCAAAGCTATGAATGTACTCTATTGTGCCTTAGATAGAAATGAATTCAATAGGGTTTCAACTTGCAATTCTGCAAAAGAAATTTGGGACAGACTTGAAGTGACCCATGAGGGCACGAATCAAGTCAAGGAATCCAAAATATACATCTTGGTTCATAAATATGAACTATTTAAAATGGATTCAAATGAAACAATCACATGCATGTTCACTAGGTTTACTGATATTGTCAATGGCCTAAAAAGCCTTGGCAAGAACTATACTAACAGTGAGCTTGTCAGGAAAATCCTTCGGTGTCTACCAAGGTCGTGGGAAGCTAAAGTGACGGCAATCCAAGAAGCCAAGGACTTGAACAAGTTACCACTTGAGGAGCTTCTTGGATCCCTTATGACGCACGAGCTCACCATGAAACAACACAACGAGGAAGAGTTCTCCCATAAGAAAAAGGTAATAGCTTTAAAATCTACTTCATCTAACAAAGACTTATCTTGCAGTAGCAGCAGTGAAGAAGAAGAACATGAGGAAGATGATGGTGAGGCGCTTCTTGTGCGTAAGTTCAAGAAATTCATCAACCACAAGAAGGCGTATCATCAAAGGAGAGGCCCCTCAAATTCCTATCGAAAGGATAAGGATAAGGAAAGGAAAAATGAGGGGATAGGATGTTACGAGTGCAAGAAGCCGGGTCACATAAGAGCAGAGTGCCCCTTACTGAAGAAGGGGAGTAAGTACAAGAAGAAGAAGGCTCTTGTCACTACACTATCCGACTCCGACTCATCATCCTCCTCATCAGATGATGAACAAGAAGAGAAGGCCAATTTCTGCTTCATGGCCAACGAAAACGAGGTAACTTCCGATACGCATCTTGATTTTTCTTTTGATGAACTTTATGATGCTTTTAATGAATTAATGGTAGAATATAAGGCTATAAATCTTAAGAATAAAGAACTAAAAATAGCTAATCAATCACACCTACATAAATACGATAAATTAGTTAAGGATAAGGATTTAATCACCAAAGAAAATATAGAACTTAAAACAAGCAACCAACTTTTAACTCAAAAGACTAACACCTTAACTAAAGATAATGAAAAACTAACTAAGAAATTTTCAGAACTTAAAAAATATAAACAAACCTTAGATAAGGATCTTACAAAAGAACTTAATGATCTAAAAGCTGAAAATCAAACACTAACTAAAGAACTTAACAAATACAAACCCTTAGTTGAAAAATTTACATATGGTTCTGAAAAATTAAACATGATACTAAATAGTCAACGAGCCGTATTTAATAAAGCAGGTTTAGGGTATAAACCAAGAAACAAACAAAAACTTCTTAGTAACTTCTTTGTTAAAGCTGGAGAAACTAAAACTAAGAAAATAACTTGCTTTTGCTGTGGTACAGTAGGTCATAAAGCAAATGTGTGTAATTTTAGGAAAAGTATAACTAAAAGAAAAGTTAAAAGGGTATGGGTTCCAAAAGGAACCAACTTGACTAACCATGAAGGACCCAAGAAAACTTGGGTACCTAAGATGACATGATTTGTTTGTGTAGGAGTGTCTTGCAGCCAAGGTCAACAAAAACTGCTGGTATTTGGATAGTGGCTGCTCAAGGCACATGACGGGTGATAAAGATCAATTTTTCACCCTTGAAGCTAAGAAGGGAGGTGCTGTGACTTTTGGAGACAACAACCAAGGTCACATCATTGGTATTGGTAAAGTTCAAATCATCCCTTCTACTTTTATAGATAATGTTAGATATGTTGATGGTCTTAAGCATAACTTGTTAAGCATTAGTCAATTATGTGATAAAGGATATGATGTTATGTTTAAACCATCACTATGCATTATAACAAATCCTAATGATAATAGTTTAGTTTTTAAAGGGATTAGGCGTGGAAATGTATATGTTGTAGACCTAGAAGATCTTGCAAAACATAACCAATGTTTAGTTGTTAATGAAACTAAAGAAAATGATGCTAGTTGGTTATGGCACCGTAAGTTAGGTCATGCAAGCATGGACACAATAACTAAACTAGTTAAAAGAGACTCCGTGATAGGTTTGCCAAAATTAAAATTTGAAAAGAACAAAATATGTGAAGCATGTCAATTTGGCAAACAATCTAGGAACTCATTTAAATCCATAAAATGTGTCTCTACTTCTAGACCTTTAGAATTATTACACATGGATCTATTCGGTCCAACTAGAACAACAAGCCTAGGTGGAAATAAATATGGTCTAGTCATTGTAGATGATTATTCTAGGTACACATGGGTCATGTTCCTAGCACATAAGGATCAAGCATTTTCTGTCTTTAAGAAATTTCATAAAGAAGTAACCAATGCTAGAGATAACTCAGTAATAGCTATTAGAAGTGACCATGGTACCGAATTCGAAAATCAGTCATTTGAGGAGTTTTGTAGTAAAAAGGGGATAACCCATAATTTTTCAGCACCTAGGACACCACAACAAAATGGAGTTGTGGAAAGAAAAAATAGAACACTAGAAGAAATGGCTAGAACTATGTTATGTGAAAGTAATCTCCCTAAGTACTTTTGGGGAGAAGCCCTTAATACTTCTTGCCATATATTAAATAGAGTTTTGTTAAGACCCATTATAAAGAAAACACCTTATGAACTTTGGAAAAACAGAAAACCAAAAGTTAATTACTTTCATGTTTTTGGATGTAGGTGTTTTGTTCATAATAATGGGAAAGATAATCTAGGTAAATTTGACTCTAAATCGGATGAAGGAATATACTTAGGTTATTCTACAACTAGTAAAGCCTATAGAGTCTTTAATAAAAGAACCTTAGTTATAGAAGAATCTATACATGTTGTTTTTGATGACTCTAGTGACATCTCGTCTAGTAAGAAGATTAATTTTGATGATGATGTTGAAATACTTGAAGAAAAGATAGATGAGATGGGATTTCAAGATAAAAATCAAAAGTTGATTGAAGGAGAATCATCAAGCCAAGACGGTATTGTGGATCATGGGCTAACTAAAGCTTGGAGGTATGCTCATGGGCATCCTAAGGAACTAATTCTAGATGATCCATCTCAACCCGTTAGGACTAGAGCATCCCTTAGGAATTTGAATAACCATCTAGCTTTTGTTTCACACTTTGAGCCCAAACATATAGAAGAAGCCGAAAATGATGTAAATTGGATAAATGCAATGCAAGAAGAACTAAACCAATTTACTAGAAATAAAGTATGGAATCTAGTAGAGAGACCTTCTGAATATCCAATTATAGGTACTAAATGGATATATATAAAAATAAGCTAGATGAAAATGGAATTGTTATAAGGAATAAGGCTAGACTAGTAGCAAAGGGTTATAATCAAGAAGAAGGCATAGATTTTGATGAAACCTTTGCTCCCGTAGCTAGACTTGAGGTTATTAGATTATTATTAGCATATGCATGCTCTAAGGACTTCAAACTATATCAAATGGATGTAAAAAGTACTTTTTTAAATGGGTATATTAATGAGGAGGTATATGTAGAACAACCTCCTGGTTTTGAAAATCATCAATATCCCAATCATGTATATAAACTAGACAAAGCACTTTATGGTTTAAAACAAGCACCTAGAGCATGGTATGAGAGGCTTAGCAAATTCCTATTAGAACATGAATTCTCTAGGGGAAATGAAGATACAACATTATTTCTGAAAAAGCAAAATAAGGATATATTATTAGTACAGATTTATGTTGATGATATCATTTTCGGTGCTACTAACAATCGCCTCTGCGAAGAGTTTGCTGATTTGATGCAGAGTGAGTTTGAGATGAGCATGATGGGAGAGCTGAACTACTTCCTCGGGCTTCAAATCAAACAGTCTGAAGGAGGCATCTTCATCAATCAAGCTAAATATATCAAGGAGATGCTCAAGAAGTTTGATATGGAGGGAAACAAATCAATCAGCACCCCCATGAGCTCATCATGCAAATTAGACCAAGATGAATCAGGTAAATCTGTAGATCAAAAACTTTATAGAGGTATGATAGGATCTTTACTGTATCTTACTGCAAGTAGACCTGATATTATGTTTAGTGTGTGCATGTGTGCTAGATATCAGGCTAATCCTAAAGAAACACACCTAGCTGCAGTTAAGAGAATTTTTAAATACTTAATAGGAACTAAGAACATAGGGCTATGGTACTCTAAAGAATCTAGCCTAAACTTAATAGGATACACAGATTCAGACTTCGCTGGATGTAAGCTTGATAGAAAAAGTACCAGCGGGTCGTGTCAATTTCTAGGAGAAAACCTTATCTCATGGTTTAGCAAGAAACAAAACTCGGTCGCATTATCCACTGCAGAAGCTGAATATGTTGCAGCCGGGAGTTGTTGTGCTCAAATCTTATGGATTAAACAACACTTAGAAGATTATGGCATTAAACAAGATAAAATTCCCATTAATTGTGATAATACAAGTGCCATAAATCTAACTAAAAATCCAATTCAACATTCAAGAACTAAACACATTGAGATAAGACATCACTTCATAAGAGATCATGTATTGAATGGTGATGTGACACTCCAAGTTGTTTGTACTGATAATCAATTAGCAGATATTTTTACAAAACCCCTAAGTGAAGAGAGGTTTAGTGTGCTTAGGAGGGGATTAGGAGTGATTGATCCATCCTAGTGGTAGTTTCCACTAGATTCATTGATTTTGATGATTACAATATGGTTAAAATAGAGTTCCTTTTCAATGATCATCAAATCAGATCTTAATTAGGTGATTTTCCCTCATTTGGCACGATTATAGCATGATTTTTAGGTGCGTGCCAAGGTTAGAGACGACTCGAGTAAGTTACAGAGGCGGCTCCTAAGGGGGAGTCGACTCGCGCATTGGCGGGAGTCGACTCGCAAAGATGGCAGCAGAGGGGGAGTCGACTCGCATATTGTCGGGAGTCGACTCGAGGCCTACAGGCGCATAAGGAGAGTCGACTCGCGCATATTCTGGAGTCGACTCGAGGTCGAGTCGACTCGCGACTCAGTGGAGTCGACTCGCAGTCGGGATCCGACTTTTTAACCCTAGATTTGTCGTTTCGAAAACACTTTTCTCTCAAGCCGCCACTGTTCAAAAAGCCCTAGAGCCGACTCCTAGGTCGTCCCCGATCGTCTCCAACCCTTTTTCCGTCGATTTTTCACCGGTTCTTAGGGTTTTCGTCCGTTCCTAGGTCGTCTCCGGTCCGTCCCAAGCTTCCTCCGTCGACCCTTCTCCGTCCTTTAGGTTCTTCATTCCATTTTAGGTCAAAATGCCACGTAAGACCGTGGTTAGGAAGAGGTCCCGTCCCGAGGCCGGTCCCGAGCGGCGCTCCAAGGCGCGGCACGATCCCGCGAGGCAACCACCTCCGGCTCGTTTCCCGCCTAGGGCGGTTCCCGCGAGGCCATTGGCCGGGAAGGTCGTCTCCACCGGAAGGTATGTCGATTTCGACCTCCTCTCCCGGGAAGGTTTCACCATAGGTGAAAGACTTAGGGTCCAGGGCTTAGAGTTCTTCCTTACATTGGACCTCCCCACATATCCAGGGCTCGTTAGAGAGTTTTACGGTACCGTCCATCGAGGAGATGGGGGTATCGAGGGCATAGTAGCCGGTGTCCCTGTGTTTGTCACGGAGGATCTTATTGGCCACATCCTCCACCTTCCACTAGTAGGGGTGGCTCCCACACATCCCAAGGACAGAGTTGAGGCCCTTACGGCCGTTCTCGGGCATCCACCCCAGTCACCCGTAGACGAGGTATCCGCCAGCTCACTACCGATTGAGATGCGGATCCTCTTGAGTATACTGTCTAGGTCCATCTTCCCTAAGACAGGGAGATTTGATTTTGTAAATGAGAGGGACCTAGCTCTTATGCTCTATATGCTTCACGACACCCCAATCAACTTCCCTAAACTCATATATCGATACATGTGTGAGCCCCTAGATAGACCTAGGCTCACCCTCCCATATGGCATGATATTCACCCTTCTGTTTAGGGAGTACGAGGTTCCCATTCCTGAGGGGGAGCCCTTTCGCGCTTTGCGATGGACTGATCGCACGCGTGCGGGGACCCTACACAGGATGGGGTTTCGGAAGAGAGAGGGGGTATGGGTTAGGAAGTCTACCCTCACCGCTCAAACCACCAGACCTTCACCCAGTCCTGAGCCCGATTCAGACTACCCAGACCTTCCAGACCATCCAGACCTTCCATCCACTCCTCCTGCTCCTACCACCTCCGCCGGACCTTCCTCCTCGGCACCACCCTCTATGGCGGTCCGGATTGATCCTGAGCAGCTCCGGGAGCTGCGACAGGAGATAGTCAGAGAGGTGAGGGATGAGCTGCTTCGGGAGCTCCGGGGTGCGATGCCTGCTCCCACTCCTGCACCCGTATCTTCTCAGTTGGTCCCTTCCTTGACAGCCGTGACTGACATGACGGCTCATGTACGGGAAGAGATCTACAATGTCCGGAGTTTGGTCCAGGCCCAGTTCCAGAGCATGAGTGAGGTCACGAGCACCACTCGACAGATGCGAGAGGACATAGGTCGTGACATGCACACCACCACCGAGGGGGCCGAGCGCTTGTCGAATGTACTCATCGACAAGCTGGATGCACTTCAGACGTCAGTGACTGGGCTTCAGACGTCGGTGACTGAGCTCTCCACTACACATAGCAGAGCCACTACGTCTATTATCACGCAGCTCGGACATGTTACAGATGCAGTCACCCTCCTCATGGAGCAGAGCCGATTGAGAGGAGGAGCACCATCCTCGAGAGGAGGAGCCACATCATCGAGAGGAGGAGCCCCCTCATCGAGAGGGGGAGATACATCCTCGAGGGGGGGATCTTCATCCTCGAGGAGACCATAGATGCTCTTTTTGTTTTGTTTTGTATTGTTTTGCTTTACTTATTGTATGCTCAAATGTATTCACATTCATATCAATACAATGAGTAGACATCTTATCTTCATTTCTGTGCCATGTGATGACTGGTTGTGCCATTTGTGCCATTGATTGTGTGTGATTACCTCCTTTTTGATATGATGACAAAAAGGGGGAGAAATATGTAAAAGGTGGGGGAGAAACATGGATAAAATATGTAAAAGAAATCAATAAAAAGATAAACTCAAGATAAACTCTTAAAAACACACACAAATTTGTTCTAAGTGGATTCGGTACCTCGAGGCTCATTATCTTTCTTTTGGGGCTCCTAATGGAGTAATCTCCAGAATCTATTCAAGGGATATTCGGAGATTAGCTGAATCTTACTCATGAACAAATTGACAGATTTTTCCCTCTAAAAACCAAAAAATTCAGTTCAAAAACTTCAAAGCATTAAAAGGAAATTCAGAGAATCAAAACATAGTTGAATGCATATGTTGAGGGGGAGAATCTGAATTTTAATCAAACTAAATCATTAATGACATATAAGCCAAACAATTGATTGCATAATATGAAGGCTTATATAATTCCAAATGAAAGGGGGAGCTTTAACTCCGAAATTTAATGTTTCACTCCTTTCAAGCTTGGACAAATTGAATTACCAGACATTTGAATTTATTTATGGATTTTATTTCATTATTTATTGAGCAACTCATTTTACATATACTCAATATTTTGTCATCATCAAAAAGGGGGAGATTGTGGAGTGATTGATTAAAACCCCATTTGATTTTGATGAGCTCAAAGCATTTGAGTATATCTTTTAATTACTAATGAATTCAATTGAGTGTTTCAGTGAAAATCCTGTCTAAGTGTCCCAAGACTTGGTTCATAATTGTTGGATAAGTTAAGGAGTCTGTTTGAACCAATGTCTGAGACTCGAGTCGACTCCCGAGTATCACGAGTCGACTCCAAGCGTATCAAGTTCACTGGCACGAGTTCGAGTCGACTCCAGATGAGTACGAGTCGACTCCGACTGAGAACAGACAGAAGAACAGAAAGGATCAACTCAGAACCTGTCAACGAGTCGACTCCTGAAGTGCGCGAGTCGACTCCAATGTTCACCAAGTCGACTCCAGGGAAGTAAGAGTCGACTCCAAGCAGTCACAGGCAGAAAAGTCAGAGAACAGTTTTCGGGTCTGAGATTCGAGTCGACTCCAGTGGAACGCGAGTCGACTCCAAAGAAAGCAAGAGTCGACTCTCAGCGGTACACAAAGAAAGTCAGAGACCATTTTATGGACTCTGAGATTCGAGTCGACTCCCGCAATACGCGAGTCGACTCCAAGACACCGCGACCCCAAGACAGACAGAAAACTAAGTTACTGCCTCTGAGATTCGAGTCGACTCCCAGACAGCTCGAGTCGACTCCAAGACAGCTTCACGTCAAAAGGCAGAAGACCAACTTTCGGAAACTGAGAGCCGAGTCGACTTCAAGGAAGTTCGAGTCGACTCCAAGACTGGATGAGCCAAAAGACAGAGGATCGGGAGTTCGGGCTCTGAGATTCGAGTCGACTCCCAGGACAGTCGAGTCGACTCGAGTGGACAAAATTCAAAATTGGATCCACGGACTTCAGTGGATGAGCCGACTCCAAAATTGCCAAGTCAGCTCCAGAAGTTGACGAGTCGACTCCAGGTCAAGACGAGTCGACTCCCAGTCGTGAAGGCAACTTTAATTCAAATTTGAAACAGTGGCCGAGTCGACTCCGGAAAAGCTTGAGTCGACTCCCGCTACAGCCGAGTCGACTCCTGATCGCGCGAGTCGATTCCAACCCACCAACGGTCATATTGTCAGGCTGCGCAGAGTGTTCAGAACGGACAGAAAAAGCACTCTAACGGCTAGTTTCCGTGGGGGTTGGCTTAAATAGCCACAGAGGACTGTAGCAAGGCAGAGAACAGCCATTCCACTCCAACTAATCAAGCATTCAAGCTCTGCAAGGTGCTCATCAACGAAAAAGGGAAGATCTGCATTTACTGCTCCACCTACATCTTCCCAGCAATTAAAGCCTTCTCCTCCAGCATTCAAGTCGACTACACATTCAAGAGGAGACCGGAGTTCAAGAAGCCTTACCTCTTCTTCAGCTTAAAAGCGTTTGAGGGCTTCTAAACTCCTCTTTGATTATATTGTTTTATATCTGCTTTTGAGAAGCTTATTTTCTGTTTTCTCTCTACTACTTGTATTTACTTGGTTCAATCGGGGGATTGAATCAAGGGGATTAAGGTTTGTTGGTGAGCCAAGATAAAACCAACGTGTGTAAGGGTTTGATTGTGATCCCGAGAAAACAATCAGGGTTGGTTCTAGTCGGTGAGCCTGGGAAAACCGACCGAGTTCGTTGTGAGCTCGTAAAACAACAAGTTTGGTTTGTGAGCTTGCAAAACAACCGACTGTAATCCAAGGGGGTTATAGTGAATTCCCAAGTGAGACTTGGGGAGTGGACGTAGGAGCAAGGGTTAGCTCCAAACCACTATAAAACTTGGTGTTTGTGTTGGATTGTCTCTTCTTCTTCCCCTCACATCACTCACAGCACTTAGCATAAATTAAATAACTTGCAAAAGTTTTTAATTAATCAACCACATCGTTTTAAATATCTAAATTAATTTAAAAACCCAATTCACCCCCCCCCCCTCTTGGGTTGTCTATCTGGGCAACAAGTGGTATCAGAGCCTAAACTCTTCCACCCAAGAGTAAAAGATCGAAATGACAACCCCATTTGGATCTTCCCACATTGAGGGTCAGTCCACCCAAAGACCCCCATTCTTTAATGGGTCTGACTACTCATATTGGAAGGCTAGGATGAGAATATTCATCCAAGCCCAAGACTATGAGATGTGGACTATTGTAGTAAATGGGCCATACATCCCATCCATATATGTAGAGGGTGTCAAGGTACCCAAACTAGAAACGGATTGGGATGAACATGACATGAGGAAGGCACAACTTAATTCCAAAGCTATGAATGTACTCTATTGTGCCTTAGATAGAAATGAATTCAATAGGGTTTCAACTTGCAATTCTGCAAAAGAAATTTGGGACAGACTTGAAGTGACCCATGAGGGCACGAATCAAGTCAAGGAATCCAAAATAAACATCTTGGTTCATAAATATGAACTATTTAAAATGGATTCAAATGAAACAATCACATGCATGTTCACTAGGTTTACTGATATTGTCAATGGCCTAAAAAGCCTTGGCAAGAACTATACTAACAGTGAGCTTGTCAGGAAAATCCTTCGGTGTCTACCAAGGTCGTGGGAAGCTAAAGTGACGGCAATCTAAGAAGCCAAGGACTTGAACAAGTTACCACTTGAGGAGCTTCTTGGATCCCTTATGACGCACGAGCTCACCATGAAACAACACAACGAGGAAGAGTTCTCCCATAAGAAAAAGGTAATAGCTTTAAAATCTACTTCATCTAACAAAGACTTATCTTGCAGTAGCAGCAGTGAAGAAGAAGAACATGAGGAAGATGATGGTGAGGCGCTTCTTGTGCGTAAGTTCAAGAAATTCATCAACCACAAGAAGGCGTATCATCATAGGAGAGGCCCCTCAAATTCCTATCGAAAGGATAAGGGTAAGGAAAGGGAAAATGAGGGGATAGGATGTTACGAGTGCAAGAAGCCGGGTCACATAAGAGCAGAGTGCCCCTTACTGAAGAAGGGGAGTAAGTACAAGAAGAAGAAGGCTCTTGTCACTACACTATCCGACTCCGACTCATCATCCTCCTCATCAGATGATGAACAAGAAGAGAAGGCCAATTTCTGCTTCATGGCCAACGAAAACGAGGTAACTTCCGATACGCATCTTGATTTTTCTTTTGATGAACTTTATGATGCTTTTAATGAATTAATGGTAGAATATAAGGCTATAAATCTTAAGAATAAAGAACTAAAAATAGCTAATCAATCACACCTACATAAATACGATAAATTAGTTAAGGATAAGGATTTAATCACCAAAGAAAATATAGAACTTAAAACAAGCAACCAACTTTTAACTCAAAAGACTAACACCTTAACTAAAGATAATGAAAAACTAACTAAGGAATTTTCAGAACTTAAAAAATATAAACAAACCTTAGATAAAGATCTTACAAAAGAACTTAATGATCTAAAAGCTGAAAATCAAATGCCTACGAAAGCTCCATTGAAAATCAAAAGAACTAAGGAAGTCTCCTACCTCGTCTCCGACCTCTTTCTTCGTCCTTTCTCCATTGTTTCCTCCCTTTTTCCCGTATTTCCATTCTTATTAGGTCAAAAATGCCTAGGAAAGCTGTCGTCCCTAGCCGGAAGAGACCTCTCACAGCGAGCGGCGCCGAGAGATGGTCGAGGGCGCGGAACGAACCCGTGAGGCCAACACCTCTGGTTCCTTCTCCGCGTAGGTCGATTCCCTCGCGTCCGTGCGCCGGGAGGGTTGTCTCCACCGGGAGGAAGGTCAACTTCGACTTCCTCTCCCGAGAAGGGTTCACACTAGGGCATCACCTTAGGGCCCAAGGCTTAGATTATTTTTGTTCCCTTGACCTCCCTACATACCCAGGGTTAGTTAGGGAATTCTATGGGACCGTCACAGGGGGTGGCGGTGGTATTTAAGGGACTGTAGCAAATGTCCCTGTTTCTATTTCGGAGGATCTCATTGCTCGAGTCCTCCACCTCTCCCGAGAGGAGATTGCTCCCACTCATCCCACCGGTAGGACTGAGGCCCTTACGGCCATCCTAGGGAGACCACCTCAATCCCCCATAGAGGAGGTGTTTGCAAATCAGCTTTCAGCTGAAATGCGACTCCTCCTGAGTACCATTTCTAGGACTCTCTTTCCCAAGACCGGTAGGTTTGATTTCATTTCTGAAAAAGACCTAGCCTTGATGTTCTATATCCTACATGACATTCCCCTCAACTTCCCAAAACTCATTTACAGCTACATTTGTGAACCTCTACACAAGCCTAGATTGAGTCTCCCCTACGGCATGCTTTTTACACTAATTTTTAGGGAGTTAGAAGTTCCTATCCCTGAGGGAGAACCCTCTCGCTCACTCAGATACACAGACCATATGGGTGAGGGGACTCTCCACCGAATAGGTTTCCACAAGGTGGAGGGTACTTGGGTTAGGAAGTCATCCACATCCATACCATCTGAGCCCACTACTCATCACTCACCTACCTCTGACCATGATCAAGACCACTCCACAGATCCTTCCACCTTTCCATCCACAGCTGGTCCCTCATTCACTGCCGAGCCCTCGACCTCTGCTGGACCTTCCACAATGCCACCACCTCAGCAGCCACTAGAGATCAGAATTAGTCCTGAGCAACTCCGAGAGTTGAGGGATGACATAATGAGGGAACTCAGAGGTACCACTAGTGCACCCTCCACTGACCTCACCCCCTCCACAGTAGCAGTGTCTGTCATGGTAGCTGAAGTCAAGAAGGAGCTGTCAAGTCTGAAGAGTCTAGTTCATGGTCAGTACTTGAGCCTCACAGCTATTAGGGAAGACACGAAGCAAATGCAAGATTCTGTTAGATCTGAGTTGCTAAAGCTAAATTCTGGAGCAGAAAGGCTTGCAAATGTAATGATAGACAAGCTGGATGCAATCAATGAGAATGTAACCCAACTGACCCAGACACAAGCTAGGGCGACTTCAGAGATTATTACACAACTAGGGAATGTTTCAGAAGGAATGAGCCTGCTCCTCCAGGCTCAGCGGCGAAGTATGGGAGCCTCATCGTCTTCCACCAGACATCCTTAGTTGTACTTTTGTTTTATTATCATGTAAAAGTCCTTTTGGGCTTTCAAACAATGTACTCAAATTTTGTAATTCATACAATGAATTGAAGTTATTTTCAAAAAAAAAACCTTGAGTATTGTGCCTTGTTATGTCTTTCTGTGTTATGTGCTTTTTGCTATGATGATAAAAAGGGGGAGAAAAATAAGATATTTGCAAGTAAAGGAATCTAAACAAGAACATTTTTAAGCAAAAAGAAAACCAAATGTGATTTGTTCTCAGTGAAGAAAATAAGATATAATTGCAATTAAACCAAATGTGATTTGTTCTTAGTGGATTCGGTACCTCGAGGTTCATTATTCTTCTGTTGGGGCTCCTCAAGGAGTAATCTCCAGAATCTATTCAAGGGATATTCGGAGATTAGTTGAATCATATTAAAGAACAAATTGTCAGATTTTTCCTTCTCTAATTAAAAAAAATTAAAAAAAAACTTGAACAAAGTTCAAACAAAATAGAATGCAAATATTGACGGGGAGAATCTGAAATTCTAAGAAAGCAAATTAATTAAAATAATATAAACCAAACAATTGAATGTATGTTTTTGAAGGCTTATATAATTCTAAATGAAAGGGGAAGCTTTAATTTCAAAGTATACTGACTCATACCTTTCAATTTTGGATACACTAAATAACTAGACATTTGAATTCACTTCAAAATTTTACTACAATTCACTTCTTGATTGAGCAATTCACTTTACAAATACTCAATGTTTTGTCATCATCAAAAAGGGGGAGATTGTGGAGTGATTGAGTAAACCACTATTTGATTTTGATGAGCTCAAAGCATTTGAGTATATTTTATGTTGTACTAATGAATTCAATCTAGTGTTTCAGGCAAATATGTGTGAATTTCTAGTTAAGTACCTCAAGCTCTGGTTCAAAGTAATTTGGATAAGTATTGGGCTCAATTTGAACCAAAGTCTGCATCCCGAGTCGACTCCGGAAGATTACGAGTCGACTCCGAGTGGTTTAAAGGTTCTGGCACAAGCTTGAGTCAACTCTGACTGAGAATAAACAGAAAGACAAAAAGAAGAGTTTCAGACCCTGTCAGCGAGTCGACTCCAAAAGGTTTCGAGTCGACTCCGATGCTTGCCGAGTCGACTTCCGATGGTTCCGAGTCGACTCCAAAGGGTAACAGATAGAAAGACAAAACGATGGATTTTAGATCCTGTTACCGAGTCGACTCCAGAGTCGAACCCCAAGTCAGCCGAGTCGACTCCAACAAAGCGCGAGTCGACTCTGAGGCAGATCAGTTCAATAGACAGAGAATCGGTTTTTCGGACTCTGAGAACGAGTCGTCTCCCGAAGATCTCGAGTCGCCTCTCAAGATAGCCGAGTCGACTCCAAGAAAATCCGAGTCAACTCGAGGAAGAAAAACAGAAAGATGGGTTTCTGAAACCCTGAGAACGAGCCGACTCCTAAGTGCCCGAGTCATCTCCAGATATTGGCGAGCCGACTCGAGGTTTGGTCTGAGTCGACTCCAGAATGGGACAAGCACTTTAATTCAAATCCTGAACAATGGGCGAGTCGACTCAAGGACGGGACAAGCACTTTAATTCAAATCCTGAACAATGGGCGAGTTATCTCCAGTAAAGCGTGAGTCGACTCCAGCAACAGCCGAGTCGACTCTAGATCACACGAGTCGACTCCGATCCCAACGGATACATTGTCAGGATGTGCAGACGGGACAGAATGGCTCCAAAGCAGTCTCTAACGGCTATTTTTCGAAGGGAACTGTTTAAATAGCAAGAGTAAACAATAGTAAAAAAAGAAGGAGAGCTATTCCATCTAAGCATTAAAGCATTTCAACCACCAAGAGCTTCCGTTAAGTAAATCCAAGAAAAAGAAGGAAGAAGTGCATTCAACTCAAATCTGAAAGTGCTTCCTTCGCATTCAAGGCTCTACTACTGTCCTCTATCATACGGCACATTTAAGAGGAGACTCAGAAATCAAGAAGCCCTCACTTTCTCATCTAAAACCTGTTTGAGGGCTTCTGACTCTACTTTGCTTATATTGTTCTCACACATGCTTTTTAGAAGCTTTCTTTGAGATTTCTTAAACTTTGTTCTTCTTACTTGATTCAATCAGGGAATTGAATCAAGGGTTGTAAGGTTTGTTAGTGAGCCAAAAATAAAACCAACGGTGTAAGATTGTGGTTGGTGAACCGGGGAAAACCAACTGGGTTTGATTGTGAACCCGGAAAAACAATCGATTGGTTCTAATCGGTGAGCCTGTGAAAACCGACCGAGTTCGTTGTAACCTCGTGAAAACAACAAGTTGGGTTGTGAGCTTGTAAAACAACCGGCTGTAATCCGAGGGATTATAGTGAACTCTCAAGTGTGGCTTGGGGAGTGGACGTAGGAGCAAGAGTTGGCTCCGAACCACTATAAATCTTCTGTGTTTGTATTGCTTCGTGTCTTTTTCACTCTCTTCACCCACTGCATCTAGTAATCTAACTAATTCGCTTGCAATAGATTTAGTTAATTACTCATCATATGTTTAATTGATCAATATTTAATTAAAATCCAATTCACCCCCTTCTCTTGGGTTGTCTCCTTGGGCAACAGGCTAGTTCTGCAGAAGTACTTTTTGAGCTCCCAATGGCTATAAACGGCTAGTTTCTCCATTCCAACGGCTACGAAGTCATCTTTGGAGGTTGGAGAAGTATTTAAGAGCCACTATTTATCAAAGAAAGGGATCTTGGTGGAAATTGAAGTGTACATTCAATAGAAAAGAAAATCCAAGAGAGTTTCATTTATTACTTCATCTCAAAATCTGAAAGAAGGTGGTTGAGCAGAATTCAAGAGACTTCAAGAGCTCTACCAACCCTTGAGGAGTGAAGCAATCTCAGCAAAGAAGACAAGAGAATCTTCAAAGCGATAATTATTTTTTTATCCCTTCTTGAAGTGCATATTTGTTATATTTGCTCACTTAGGAGCTTTAAACCTTATATTTTTCGTTCAGTATAAGGTTTGTTGGTAAGCTCGTAAAACCAACGGTGTAGGTTGTTGGTAAGCCCGTAAAATCAACGTAGGTTGTTGGTGAGCCTGTAAAACCAACATAGGTTGTTGGTGAGCCCGTAAAACCAACGGTTAGGTTAATTGGTGATCCCGTAAAATAAATTGTAAGGGTTTTTGGATTTGAGCCCGGAAAAACAATCCAACTGTAATCCGAGGGGTTATAGTGAATTTCCAAAAAAACGCCTAGAAAGTGGATGTAGGTGCTTTGGGGTGCACCGAACCACTATACTTGATTGTGTTTGCATTGTGTGCTTCTTGGTTTATTTTCTTTACTTAAGCAATTGCTCTAGCTTAAATTCTAAAAGTAACTTAATCACACTTCTTTAGAGCTTTACTACTATTGCTTCTACTGCACCTATATTATCACATAGGCCAGACCACATTCACTTAAAAATTAATTTGAGGCCTTAAAATTTAGAAAACCCAATTCACCCCCTCTTGGGTTGTCACCTTGGGCAACAAGTGGTATCAGAGCAGGTGCTCTATAATTTCTTGCCTTGTGACTTTGACCTAATCGTCAAAGAGCCAAAGATCATGACAACTCAAATAGATAGTTTTTTAGGAGAGAGACAATTAATTGATAGACCTCCACTATTTAATGGTATAAACTACACACATTGGAGAGCACGCATACGCATTTTCATTCAAGCACATGACTACGATTTATGGAGATCATAGTCAATGGGCTACACACAAACACTAATCATGATAAGAAAATGGCTCAGTAAAATTCAAAAACCATGAATATTCTATATTGTGTATTGGATGATAGTGAACTTAACAGCATATATTTTTGCATAACTGCTAAGAAAATATGGAGTATGCTTGAAGTTAAATATGAATGCACTAACATTTCTAATAAATTTGAAACTAGCTCCGAAGAAGAAGAGTAGCAAACTGAAATTGAAAATCTATGCTTTGTGGCACATGAAGATGAGGTATGTACTCGAATACAAAGTGATTTCTCATTCAAAAATCAAGTACATACTGAAGGTCAATCTGATTTTACATTTGATGAACTTCATGATGCTTTTTCTGATTTATACTTAGAATACAAGAAGCTTAATTTAAAAAATAAGAAGCTTAGTTTAAAGAATAAAAAGTTACATCTGAAAATGTCAGAAGAAAGAAATTCTACTGCTGAAATGAAAGACAAATTAAATTTTGAGAATGAACACTTAAGGTTAAATTCAGAAGAATTGATTCAGAAAAATCAGAATTTAATTGAAGAAAATCAAAACTTAAGTAAAAAAGTTAACCAACTAAAATCTTCTATTAACAAATTCACTGTAAGTTCAGAAAGATTAAAAATGATGTTTGAAAGCCAGCATGCTATTTTTAATAAATCAAGACTTGGCTGGACTTCTTTACTTAAATTCCTAAATAAAAGGGTTATCAATTCACCAAGCAAACCATCAAATAAGATAACTTATTTCAAACATGAAAAAGTTGGGCATAACAACTTTGCCTGTAGTTCCAATACTATTAAAATAAATGGTAAAGTTGTTACTATTAAACAAATTTGGGTTACAAAAGGAACCATATGCACTAACCATCAAGGATCCAATCAAGTTTGGGTACCTAAAATGAAAATATGAGGGTGCAGATATAGGTGTGCCAAGTTACCCATGGAATAAATGGAACTCTCATACAAATGGGTGCGTTGACACATAATTTAAGATAAGTCTCAACTTATTCATTAAATCTAGTATCAGGTTTAACATTCTACATCATATATTAAAATTACGATACTCTTTGCATCAAAGCTTTAAATGCCTTATATGTATGTTAAATTTTTATCTCAACGATCTTAGCATAAAATTTTTCTAGTGCTTGCGTGATAATAAGAAAATAATGAATGAATATGTATAACCTTCTCCTTTAAGTTTTTTAAAATCTAAATTTCTTCTCTAGTCTAAATGTTTGATGCTGATTCATGCTAAAACTTTATTGAGCATAATACTTATGAAATCTTATGTTATCCTTTGTGAAGGTATGAATGTAATTCATCATGTTATTATTATACCATTCATTCCTTATATGATTATCTGAAATGTATTATGATTTGCTTTATAAGTCTCATATATGCATCATAGGTTAAATCATAATCATCTCAAATTGGTTCAATCATAAATGATTAATGTGTTATGATAATAATAAGAAATTTACTTAAAAATTTTTATAATAACAAATTGTCTTTCCTCTTACAAGTAATGCTCAAGACTATTCTAAAATTTAAAATCAATAAATCTGATTATTAAAATATTTCATTGAGCATAATCATTGTATCCATGATTAATATCTTTCTCTAAAATTATCTCGAACTCTGCTGATTATTTTTAACCTATCATATTTAATCTGAGCATAAAAATCTTTTAAAGCATGAATATTAATTCCTTTAAACTATCTCTCATAAGTCAAAAATAAAATCTTATCTGCTCTAAAAGAAGATTGCTTATCTCTCTCAAACATGATTATTTGTGTTGAAAGCTGAATCATAATCAGAATTTTGATAGAAATAATCGTTTAAGATAATTTGATTAAAACCTAACTTGTATATCTTATTGATAATTCTCTTAAACAAATAAAATCTAAGCTAAATTGATTTTGAAAACAAGAAATTGATTTGATCTTGATGAATCTTCCTATTACCTCACATGCTTGTCCTTGAACCATCTTACTTAATGAAACTATCTCTTTAGTTCAAGTGACTTGTGCTTGCTTATATTTAGGCAATCTCTTGAGTTGAATGACTCAATATTCAATTATTGTCATGTCTTATTTTGAGTCATCTAGTTAAAAAAATATGTTGTATGAATGTTTTGTATCTTGAAGAAACTAATGACTTTCCTTCAAGAAAGAAAAAGATTTTGCTAATAATGCAGGATCTATGAGCAAGAAATGAGAGATTTCAACTTGAAGGATACCTCCACGTAAGGTACAATAAATATTTACATGCATATAAGAGAGAGGACCTTCTTCAGCTAAAAAATTTACACATAAGAAATCTAGTAGGTATTTAACTTGAAGAATGCAAAATGAATCGGTAACTTTAGATACCTCTCTTGTAAATTAACTGAGCAAAGTCAATAACTTAAATCTGATTGTGGCATGATTAAAGTCTTTAATTACTAATTTCTTGATATCATGCCTACAGATGTATTGACTAACTTATGCTTTTGGAAATTATTATATGGTTTGCCTAAATTGAAATATACCTTTGCCTATGTAATGCATAACCATGAAATACCCAAGTTTATGCTTCAAATTTTGATTTAAAATAACTTGTGATAAACTTTGAATTCTTGAGCATAATGAAAATGTTGTTTGCATGATATACATATATATGATACATTAGATTATTTCTTTATTCTGCTCTTTCATGTAAATTACTTGAGACTAACAAAAAGAGAGAGAGATAAAGAAAAGAAAATGAACATTATTCAAAAAAAGTAAAAGCTAAGTAAAAGCAAATACTCCAATCTTAAGGAAAAGCAAAACAAGCATAATATATTCGGCACATTTGTGAGACTTGTGTGAGCATTCTTTTGGAAGGAATAAAATCCGTAATTAATTACATTTAAACAGGGAGAGTTTGGAGTGAACATTTTTTAAGGAAACGGTTTAACCTTTCTATATTGCTCATCATAGGGATGGTGTCAATAGGGAGGCGAGTGGTAGTATCCGGCACTATTTGACCCAACTATTCAGTGTAGGGCATATTAGGGACGGCACAAGAGGGGGGCTAGTGGTAGTACCTCGTGCTCCTTCCAACTCTACCGGATAGGAAGCAAATAGAGTATAGAGCATAGAAAAGTAAAACAAAAAAGAACTGAAGATCAAATGTTCATTGACTGCTTAAAGAAAAAAATTCATAAAAATGAGGGAATGAATGACAAGATAAATAAAAATATAGAAAAGAAGGATTGTTGCTCACATTGATAATCTCAAAGTAAAAACAAATGAAACTAACAAAATTTGAAAAAACAAATGAAGTTTCAATCACCTTAAAGCACACTTTGACATGCTTGTTCTTAATGCTTTAATATATAATGTTATGACTTAATGCATATTATGTCTTGCATGTGACATGATGTTTTGAATTATGTATTTAGATAACAAATATCTTCTTTAAAGTATAACTTATAATGCTCCATGCTTGAACAACTTGTTTAAAATATATTTCTACCAATAGCAATTTCATTTTTCTTTTATGACATTTATAATTTGAAATAGGCTCTAACTTTGCACACAAGTTTTTGCTTACCTTTAACTTCGAAAAAACTTATATTTCAAAGCCTAATGAAAATTATTTTCACTTGCATTCCATAATTATCAATGATATTTTTGATTTCTCTTGTACCCTTCTGATCAAAACTCTTCTTATTAAATCGGTTCCAATGCTTGAATATTTGAAAAATTACATAAAAATTCTTCTAAAGTATTTTTGAAAGAAATTTCAGATTTGTCGTTCATGATCATCTTTGAAATCTAAAGTTTGAATATATTTGCAAAAAGGAGAAGAGAAGGACACTTCTATTTTAATGAATATCTTCAAAAAAAATAAAAGAAAAGAACAATATGAATTTGCAGAATATATTGATTCTAATTTATCTTTCAATTTGCCTAACATTAGTACATAATTCCCTCCAATTTGTACCAAAATATAATATGAATTACAAATATTCTGGATGTGCTCTAATGTTTTTGAAATATGTGTTTTCAATCTTATTAATTTAAGATGAGCTACAATGTAGAAGATGCATATCTCAAATTATAATCTTGAAAGCTTCCTTGAAATTTTTTATGAAATTCAGAATCTGATTTTGTAATGAAGGCTTAAACTTAATTTAAAAATACTTCTACTGTTGCATTTTTGTAACTTTCATTATATGCTTCAATGATTGCATCATTTTGGAGAATAACTCAATATGATTTCTAGATGAAAACTACAGTATAAGAAAAATAGAATTAATTTTAATGCCTTGGTTGTTTGCTTCGATACGCATCTGAAACATATCATTTTCTATCTTATAAGTTTACTAAAATTGGTCTAAATGATGTATTTTTCAATGATCTTGATTGCGAACAAATATTTCTAAATATATAATTTTATTTTGATATTGAAAAGATTTATTGTGCTTCATGTATACATTGCTAAGAAACCATGACTAAAAAATTGAAATTTATAAATATACACTTGATGATCTTCTATATATTTTTTTTTCTTCTGCAAAATCAATGGCTTCTATCATTAAAAGGAAAAAGCTATTTTAAAGGAGAGTGAATGATCCTAAAGCTAGAAATATTTCAACTCACTCAAATGATTCTTAAAAGAAAGAAAATGTAATTGCATTTGAAGAAAATTTGAGCTTCAAAAGAATTATTTTTTGATTAAGTTTTTAGTACATATTCTCAAAAATTAAGAGCAAGCACAACTTGTTCTTGAAAGATTAAAAAGAGTGATGGCTATAAATCTTGAAAAACTCTAGATCACTCTACATTCTTGATATTACAAAATTTCAATTTTATTCACAATTATCATTAAAATCTGAAATTCAATAAAAGAAAAGAATGTTTAAAGAACAACGCATCTTTTGAGAGGGAGCTTTAAATATTCAATCTATTTGCACTCTGCATCTTATTCAAAAGTTACTTTCATTTGATGCATACCTTGAATGTTTTATGTTTGATTCATGATCATTACCGTCAATTTTAGAATTTAACTATTTTACTTACAAAGCATGAACTGATATCAAGAGCCTTATATAAGTGAAAGAGAAATGAATATTCTTAAAGCTAAATCATTAAAGATTACTCTATGTAAATTTAGCAAAGGACTTTTAATATGCTTTTAATGCCTAATTGGTTTCAAACTGATATCAATTTGAGCATATTTTGGTATTGGACTTTGTGCTTCATTGAATATCTTTTGAAAGTTGGATTTTCATCTGTACTTAATTGGTAAATCATTTATTTTGAAAACTAATTGAAAAGGATTCCATTTGTCTTAGTATTGAAAATTTACTTTGGAATCTACTAATGAGCTTTTATTGGCTTGCACTTTAGTGTTTCAATCCTGAGCTAATTTATGTTAATTGATTTTGATGCTATGATCTTTAAAGGAGTAAAAGAAAGTCTTTAAAAGAGCTCTAAAAGAACTTTCAAAACTTTGGATTATATGTATGCTCTAAGATATATCATAAATTGCATGAATTTATATTTTGGTATCTGTGCACCAATACTTTTATATTTTGGGAGAACCTTGAAATCATTAAGAATTAATAATTCAACATGATCATATGTTTTTCGAGTATATAAGTTTTGATATTTATCTGCTCTTATTCTATACTCTAAAAATTAATTAGAGTGCTCTCATGTTGCTACATACTTAATATATTGGAAAAAGATTTTAAATGAAAAAGATTTCATATGATATTAAAGATTTTTTTAAAAAGAGGGATTGGATTTTTGTTCGTGCTTTTTTTGAATATCATTCTTGATACTCCTTGAAATAACTTGAGAAAGATTCCATCTACACTTGATTTGAAAACTATCTTTGGAATCTATAATTAGAGATGTCTTCTGGCTCGTATCAAATGTCTCATTCTTAAAGCCAAACTTTTCGTCCTTAATGTTTCATTATTTTGCAATCTTCTTGATATTGTCAAAACGGAAGAGAAATATTTGAGTATATGTTCATAATGCTTTATGTTTTGAATTGAATATAAATCAGCTTAGATTGAAATATGTTGATTATGTTAAAGCTGATTAACTCTAAAACATTATCATAAAATATGTTCTTAAAGTGTCTCCTAGATTTTATATTTGTTTTGATATGTATTTACTCTTTGTGGTAGTTTGTATTTCTTCTCTAAAATACTGTACTTTTGGCATAGATGAAATACAATGTTTCTCTTGAGTTATGATCTTTTTGATTGTCCTTACAATGCTATCTATTTCATTGTTATTCATTCTTTTTGATGATAACAAAAAGGGAAAGAAAATATGAGAGAGAAACTAGAAGCAAATTCTATACGAAAAATTATATAGGAGAGAAAATATGAGCATCAACCTTAAACTAAGAGGCATATATTATGTACTTAAGGGGGAGACATGTGACAAAAAAAATCTAAATTTTGATAAAAAGAAAATCTGAATTTTGGCATATAATCATAGAGATTTTTCTTGCCTCGATACATAACATGACACTCTTGTTTTGGCACAAACTTTTGAAAATTTTGCCTTTAATGATATACAAGAGTAAGGGGGAGCAAAGCTGAAATTTTTTTAACATTCATTTGGATAAGATAACGAAAACTTTTGGTTCATTGATACTTACTCTAAATTGGATTATTTTGAAACTCTTGAACCAAAAGCACGTTATAAATGTTAAATCTAATTTTTCATATGAATGCCAATTTGTTTATACTCAATATTTTGTAATCATCAAAAAGGGGGAGATTGAGGATTCTAGTATTATTTCGATGCTTACAAAGCCATTGAGGCCATATGGAAGTGCTAATGCTATTAACTCAAATGCATATGTACATAAGAAAGAAATGATACATTCTCGATACGCTCGATATATACTCGATACATTCATAAAACATCATGGATACAAGATCAAAACAACTCTCAAGAGTAAATTTCGAGATAAGGGTTATAGTAGAGCGAGAGAGAAAACTTAGAAATTGATTATGACAAAGTTTCAAGTTAAGATTACTTTAAAGGGTAATTCTGTAATTTTTACTATCAAGAGAATAAAATCTTATTGTGTCTGGCATCCTAATTTGCTTGGAATATCATATTGTTGTTTCAATGTGTATAACTAACCTTCAAAGTGTAGAAAAACATGGTTAGAGTCGACCCCAATTAGTTTGGAGTCGACCCCGATATATTTGGCACGCCTTAGAACAAAATGGCACGCCTTTGGAACACTTGGCATAGAGTAGGAGTCGACCCCAGAAGAGATGGAGTCGACCCTGGCATGTTTTGGAAATATTCTGGCACATCCTGGCACATATGGCACAGATGAACTGTAACTCGGATCAACCCCAAAAAAGCTCGGGCCGACCCCAGCTTCAGCCACTGCAAAAACAGCTTTCTGGAATTGACTGAGAGGGCCGACCCCAGAAAAGCTTGAGCCGACCCCAGCCTAATGAACAATAACTTGAGCCGACCCCAGCCTGATGAACAGTAACTTGAGCCGACCCCAGATTTGCTCGGGTCGACCCCAGCATGGTTGACAGCATAACGGCTAGTTCTACAGAAGTACTTTTTGAGCTTCCAACGGCTATAAACGGCTAGTTTCTCCATTCCAACGGCAAGGAAGTCATCTTTGGAGGTTGGAGAAATATTTAAGAGCCACTATTCATCAAAGGAAGGGATCTTGGTGGAAATTGAAGCGTACATTCAAGAGAAAAGAAAATCCAAGAGAGTTTCATTCATTGCTTCATCTCAAAATCTGAAAGAAGGTGGTTGAGCAGAATTCAAGAGACTTCAAGAGCTCTACCAACCCTTGAGGAGTGAAGCAATCTCAGCAAAGAAGAGAAGAGGATCTTCAAAACGATAATTAATTTTTTATTCCTTCTTGAAGTGCATATTTGTTATATTTGCTCACTTAGGAGCTTTAAACCTTATATTTTTCGTTCATTATAAGGTTTGTTGGTGAGCCCGTAAAACCAACGGTGTAGGTTATTGGTGAGCTCGTAAAATCAACGTAGGTTGTTGGTGAGCCCGTAAAACCAACATAGGTTGTTGGTGAGCCCGTAAAACCAACGGTTAGGTTAATTGGTGATCCCGTAAAACTAATTGTAAGGGTTTTTGGATTGTGAGCCCGGAAAAACAATCCAACTGTAATCCGAGGGGTTATAGTGAATTCCCAAGAAAACGCTTGGAAAGTGGACGTAGGTGCTTTGGGGTGCACCGAACCACTATACTTGATTGTGTTTGCATTGTGTGCTTCTTGGTTTATTTTCTTTACTTAAGTAATTGCTCTAGCTTAAATTCTAAAAGTAACTTAATCATAATTTTTTAGAGCTTTACTGCTATTGCTTCCACTGCACCTATATTATCACATAGGCCAAACCACATTCACTTAAAAATTAATTTGAGGCCTTAAAATTTACAAAACCCAATTCATCCCCCCTCTTGGGTTGTCACCTTGGGCAACAAAATATAACAATCAAATTCAATAAACTAATTATCATTTTACTGAAATTCAAAAAATACACTTTGAAGCATTAGGTTACTTAACTCTTTTTGCTTCAAAATTCTACTTCAATTAGACAGATCAGATTCACCTGCTTTAATGTCATTAAAATATAATTAACTTTTATCAATATCTTAAAAATCAAGCAAAGTCAAAAATTAAAATGCTATTGGGGATACGACCTAATACCCAAATTCGGATAAAAAAAAGCAAGGTCTATCATGTGGTAGTGCCCGACTGCCCAGGTGGGTCTGAGCAAGGTACACTCAACTGGTCAAGTTCAGCATGATATAAGTGACTCAATTAAGATCAATAGTAGTCGAATTTCAAAAAGATCCGGCAAGAGCTAAGGTAATGGGGTCTTTTGTCTGAGTACTGGGAGAATTCAGAGCCTCCACACTAGATCAATTTGAATTTGAGCAAAGAGAGTTAGGGCTTTGAGCTAAGATCCTTGGGTTAGCTTAGAGAAAGATAGAGGAAGAAGAGAGAGAGTCCAAATTCGGATTCAATTAGGAGTCTCGGTTTGGTCTATCATAGTAGCATAAATCATCACCATATCTAGTCCATGCGTCACGAAGAGAAATTAACAACTAGGGAAGAACAATGTTTATTTATATAAAGATTAATAAATAAATAAAGAAAACTAAAAATGGGAAGAAAAATGAGAACTAAGAAGAAGAAGAAGAAGACATGAAGGAAGAGCGAGAAAAGAAGGAAGAGAGGAGAGGGAAGAAGAGAGAAAAAGGCTCGGTGGTAGGTGCCAGGTATCCGGTGGTCAGTCACGGTGGAGTTAGCAGTGGAGACGGCAACGAGTGTAATAGCAGCCGACGGAGGTAGCAAGACCGAGAAGAAAGTCTTGGTTTAGCCCAAAAATAGGAGAATGGGGCTCGGTTTAGGGTTTGCTTGTCAGATAACCACGTGGAGGAGGTGAAGGGTTTACCAAGGGTGGTAGTAGCCATAGGAGCTCAGCTGAAGATAATTGGCTTCAACAGTTTTATGGTAGCGATGCTCGAAACATGCGAAGAAAAGCAAAAAGAGAATATCTTGAGCGGTGGCGGTCGATCACGGTAGCACGGTAGTGATCAATCACTAAAAAAGAGAGAATTTAAAGGTGGATTTTTGGAAAGTTGAACTCAGCTTAATGGGAAGATAAGCACGGTGCACCGCAATCTAATGGCAATTAGGAGAGACCCGAATGGCCGAGCACCTGCTCCATGCCGGACTCCTGAAGTTCCCCTAGCCACAATTATCGTGGCCTTATCGACTCAACAAAATGGGAGAATAGGAATCGTGATCGCCTCCTCTGCTTCAGCCTTTTTTTTTGAGTTGTAGAGAAAAGTCGGTTGGGCCTACCTCCAAAATAGACTTAATTGCGCAAGGTCTCATAGTTGGCGCACGAGCTGTCCATGGCCAAGAACACCGCGAGAAGTCTTCGCCTTCCGTGAGCCAAAGCTCGATCCTGCCGCTCTCGGCGTGGGACCCGACCCATTGGAGAGCGCACCTTGCGTCCTCGTAGGCCGCCGGGACATGGTGCTCCGGCGCTAGCCGGTAGTCCACGGACACAACGACCACCTTAGCTTTTGCAACTAAGGAGTTGAGGAAGTTGTAGTGTTTGGGCGAGAAGGCGCTCTCGGAGATGAAGCCGCCATAGTGGAAGTAGACGAGAACGAGGAGCTTCTCGGAGGGGTTGGAGATGTAGAGCCGTGCGAATACGTTGGTGTTGCACCTATAAAGACGTCCGTGGAGATGACGCGGGTGGTGGGGTCGAAGCGGGTAGGGGCCGGCGCACACCTAGTCTCACAACACTTGGGACAGAGCTTCGGGTAGCATGGGAGGGGATCTCTTGTGTTAGGAGGGTGTTGGCTGCAGTGTGTGTACCTTGAGGGTGATTCATCGATCGTGATTGATTGGATTCGGAGAGTGGATAGGTACGGTGATGGCCATCCTCTCATTCGAGAGTGTTGCAGATTGATTCAGGAGTTCAGGAAGGTTCATATATCACATGTGTTCAGGAAGGCGAATAGTGCTGCGGACTGGGTCGCCTCCTTCGTCGTCCGACATTCCGGAGAGTTTTGGTGGACATCGGCGGGAGGCATACCCCAACCTTGTACCTTTTACTTTTTTTTGATTTGGCCGGATGTACTCACGTTAGGGCTATATGGATTACTATTTTTAAAAAAAAAAAGAAAAAAAAAGAAAAAAAGAAAAGAAGAAGACGGGTAGGGGCAACGTTAGTGCCGAAGAGGCGTTTGATGCGGCCGTCTTCTTGGGAGCTGAGGATAACTATGCCTTCGTTCTCTTTATCTGTTTGTAGCTTGGAGCCTTCCGGATTCGGCAATAAAGTTTTCGGTGGAATTCCAGGTCATCAATAAACCCCATATTATTTCCCGTTTGGTGGTGTTCTACTGCTCTAGTAAAATGCTTTTGGACTGACGACTGTAATGTACATCTGTCTCGTTCCTGTGTCGATTTTTTTAGAAGAGGTGTTTTGCGAGAGAGAATTCACAATTAAAATGTTTTCTTTTATTTTTCATGGCTTTTCACCCCCAACATGTTTTCATTTTTCATCCATAAATTGGGTTGACATAGTAATTGATGGTTATGAGAGTGATTTTGCTGATGATGCATCCCTAAAATTGATAGTCATCTAATTATCATGACTTTTGAGTAATAACAGCCTCTAAGGCAACGAAGAATGAACCAAATTCTTCTTATTTAGTTATACGCAATCATTACAACATCTTGGTTTCTTATTTGGGCTCTAACCGAACTTTCTCGAGACGAGGCCCAGAACCTAGCCCGATCCCATTTCTTATCATTGCCGTCGTCAACCCGCTACTCACGAAAGAAATCCGCCAACCGCGCCATCATCTCCAGCGCCTTGTCGCAGCCAGGATTTAATAGATGAAACACGTGGTCCTCCCCCTCGGTCTCCAGCAGCTCCACCACCCCTCTCCACCCACTCGCCCTCAACGCCTTGCAATACGCCCTTCCCCTGTCCCTCAGCACATCCCTCTCCGCCGTGACCACCAGCACCCTCCCACACCCCAGCCCCGCCAGGCTCGGCGCCCCCTCCGCCATTGGGTTTATCTGCGGGTCGTCGCTCTCCACCGCGCTCCCCCACGCGAAAGGCCACAGCCGGTCGAGCATCTCCGCCTCCAGAAACGGCTTGTCAACCCGGTCCTTCTCGCAGCCCATTCGATCCGACCCCCAGAAGTACGGGTGTATCAGCACCAATCCTTCGATCTTCGCCTCCGCCCGCATCGCCATGTTGTGAGCGATGTTCGCGCCGGCGCTGTCGCCGGCCAGGAACACGCGCGAGAATTCCCCCCGCTCGGCGAGCCAAGGCACGGGCCCAGGCCCCTCGGCGTGGGACGCCACCCACTGGAGCGCGCGCGCCGCGTCCTCGTAGGCCCCCGGGAGCGGGTGCTCCGGCGCCAGACGGTAGTCCACCGACACGGCGATCACCCTGGCTTCGACCACGAGGGAGCTGACGAAGTTGTGGTAGACGGCCGAGAAGGCGCTTTGGGAGCAGAAGCCGCCGGCATGGTAGTAAAGGACGACGGGGAGCTTCTGGGAAGGGCCGAGGGAGGTGAGGTCGGGGAGGAAGAGACGGGCGGATAGGTTGGTGGCGGAGTCGATGAGGACGTCTTCGGAGGTGACGCCGGTGGCAGGGTCGAGGGAGGGTGGGACGAAGTCGTCGCTGCCGAAGAGGCGTTCGATGCGGCCGTCCTTGTAGGTTCGAATGAGGGGGAGGAGTTCGACAGCGATTTCCTTGCCGGGATCCATCGAGTTTGAAGGGTTTGGGTTTGGGAAGGGATGGGGGCTACGAAGAAACAAGAAGATGGGTCTAGTTGGATTCTCCTCCTTCGATCGGTTATTAATATCAATGAGTCGTCTGAAAATTAATAGGATTGAAGCAGTGCTTCTTTTTTTTTTTATCGATACCCGTCTACATACCGCGAGCTATTGTCTTGGTGTGAACTGCCTCTTATCTTGAACAGAACACCTCAGCAGCCACAAAAATCCTTGCCCCGTCCAGGGTTTCTTGTTATCCATCGTTCTCGACCATTGTCAACTGTGATGCCTTCGGACTGTGGGAAATTAAGGTTGGTCCCACAAATTTAGAGTCTAGCGTCATTGCTTGCGTGCACCACGTTCTGGTGTCTGCACATTTCAACGACGGCTATGGCTCATGGAACAAAACGAGCAGCGATCGGCGGAAAAAATAGGAAATAAGACTTCTGTTGCCAGGGTAATAGAGGGGCATTGACTTGGGGTAAGGGGGCTGGGGAGGTTGAGGGAGGAGAGTGAGTGATTGACTTGGGAGGCGCGCCCTAGGTGCGCAATTTTTCGTGCGGTGAGTGGGGCTTTCTCCCAAGCGCCTGGTGTGAGTGAAGGAGGGGTTCACGATGCCTTGGGAGGTGCTTTAGGTATCGTGTTACTAGTGGTGCATTTTATCAAACAGGAGGTAGGGTGTGGAGGATGGCAATGGTGGGGGTTGAGAAGTCGGAGAAGAGGGAGGCGAACTTGGGTGAGACAGGAGAGAAATCCCACCCAAAGGCGACGGAGAAGGGCACGACGTGGGCGAATGTGGTCAAGGGGTCGTCGAGGAAGCCGATATGGACCAACCACCAGATCACGACGGCGGAACTGGAAGCCCTGAAACGGCGCTTCACGGATGTGGTTGAGTTCCCGCCGGAGAGGATGGAGGTGGCCAGGGCGGCGTGGCGTGACACTGCGGTGATCATACGCAGTCTGGGGCGGTGGGTGCCGGCGGAATGGATCAGCCGGGAGCTGCGGGTTGCCGGAAAACTCGACTATGATGTCGAGGAGTTTGTGATGGCGGAGGAGACCTTTGCATTCCGTTTCCGGTGTGAGAAGGACCGGGAGGCGGCCATGGAAGGTGGACCCTGGCTGGTGGCTGGCCAGCTACTGGCCATGGAACGCTGGCGGCCAAATTTCGTGCCGGGGACCAACCAGTTGGGCAGAACAGTGGTTTGGCTCCGGTTGCCAAGTTTGCCGACGGAATACTGGTCGAAGGAGACGATCTGGGGTATTGCGGCGAAGGCTGGGCGACCATTGGCGCTAGACAAGGTCACCGACGAGGGTCGGAAACTTGGCTTCGCCCGTGTCAAGGTGGAGGTGGATGCGGGCGCGCCGTTCCGGCCGGGAACCTTCATCAAGGTAAGATCTGACCTACATTGGCAGGCTTTCCGCTACGAAAGCCTGCCTGGGTTCTGCTTTAAGTGTGCCCGGCTGGGGCACGAAGAGGGGGCATGCCCTTTTCCTCCTACGGCTCCGGCGACGCCCGGAGATCTGGGAGATCAGGGCACCCAGCAAACTGAGATGGAGAACCCCCCCCAGGAGTCGACATCTGAGTTGAAGAAGGGACATGCTTCGGGGAGTCGGCTGCCTTTCGGCCCGTGGTTGACAACATCCAAGGTATGGCAGCCGAAGGCGAATAAACCTATGAAGAAGGCCACCGTGACGAAGGCTGGCCAGACTGTGCCGGCGCGAGATCATCCCCCTGCGTCGGAGCCGAGGTCTCCCACGGTTGCGTCGAACATCCTGGTGTCACCCACGGATACAGACGGATGGCAAAAACCCACTAAACTGGCTAGGAGAAGATCGCCGGAGATGAAGACGAAGGACGTTCCGGCGATGGAAGCCGGGATGACCCCACTCGGTGGGGTGTTAGGGTCTGACCTGGACTCTGTTAAAGGGTCGGGTTCGACCAGGTTCGTGGGACAACAGTGCAGAACGGAGTTGGGAAAGAACCCGGGCCTGACCCACACTGACGGTGACGGGCTGGGCCTGGCGGAAAAGGGCCTAGCTATTGCAACTGGGCTGGCCCATGGACAGGGAAAAAGCTCGTTGAAACGGGTCAGAAGCCCGGCTAAAGGGAGCGGTGTACCGGAAGCGGGTAGGGCTGGGTTGACTCAGTTGGCCCGATCGGCGTCTTCGACTTCATTCGAAGACTCTCGACTACGCCGGAGGGAGGAAGGTCGGAGGCACTTCCGGAGTGCCTCCCTGCCGCCGGCGAGAGCCTCCAGCCGACCGAAGACGGGCGGTGCCCCAGCCGTTGCTGGTGCTGCGGGGACCCGACGAGCGGAGGATGGCACACCTGTGGCGAGCGCGATGATGGTAGCAGGCGAGGCCCCACTCTCGAGGGCGGTCGTGGCTCGCGACGGCGGCAGTGCTCCAGCTAACGGGAAGGAGGTGGCGATGGACCTGCAACAGCGGAGGGAGTTGTTTCCGGCACCGGTGTCACAGGGGAAGGCGACCTCCTTGAAGGGTCAGAGAGACAAGGGAAAGAGGAAAAAGGAGACGGTGGACGTGGAGGAATCCCTCAGCCCACTTGCAGCTCCGGCAAGGTTCTCCCCATCTTCTTCTACGGGGGTGGTGATGAGAGGAATTTTAGGGGGCACGGGACAGAGCACCATTTCTCCTATTCAAGAGCATGGGAAGATAGTGGACTTGCTGCGTGCAGCAATTCAGGGAGAGGGAGAATTGGTGAAGCAGGATGTGACTGCACAGGACGTGGGAAGCCCAAGTAGACAGGGCCACACCTCATCCCACAGTGCTAAATGAAGATTTTAGCTTGGAATTGTAGGGGGGCGGCCAAGCCTTCATTCATGTCTACTTTCAAGAGGTTAGTGCAGCTTCACTGCCCAGAGATCTGCTTTCTTTGTGAAACGAGGGTGTCTGGAGAAGGGTTGCGTCGAGTGCAGCGACGCATAGAAGTTGAGTGGGAGTCCTTTGTAGTAGAATCTCAGGGCATGTCTGGAGGTATTTTGATGCTGTGGAGGCGAGGGGTAGCTTCTGTGGATGTCTTTCGTAATTGTGCTCAGCAGGTTGTGATGGTCATCTCAGAACCGAATGAACCACCATGGGTCCTGTGTGGGGTGTACGCTAGTACTGATTACCGGTCGAGGAGAGTCCTTTGGGGTGAGCTGACCTGATTGTTGACTCAGGGAGTCCCGACTGTGGTGGTGGGTGACTTTAATTGCATCCTTAGCCCTAATGAGAAACGGGGTGGTAGGGCCTACTCTGATTCAGTGGACAGGAGGGAGTTTCGGGAGTTTGTTGATGATGCCGGCCTTGTGGACCTTGGCTTCTCCGGGCCGCGATTTACCTGGTGTAACAACCAGCTTGGACGTGCGCGAGTATGGGAGCGGCTGGATAGGGCTCTTGCATCTTCGGACTGGATCCAGCGCTTCCCATCATACCAGGTTAGTCACCTTGCTCGGGTTGCCTCAGATCACTGTCCTCTTTTGATTTCTACAGTTCCGAGCTCTAGCCACCATAGCCCATTCCGATTTGAGAAGCTGTGGCTGTCGTACCCCCAATCTTGGGAAGTAGTTAGGGGGGCCTAGGGCATGCCAGTGTATGGAGATGCCATGCAAAAGGTGTCGCGCAGATTGGAGCTTACTAAACGACGCCTTCGCAGATGGAACCGGGAGGTTGTGGGAAACATCTTTCGGAGACTAGAGGAGGTGGAGGGGTTGATTACGGATCTTCAGGGGAGAGAGGATCGAGATGGGGAGCTGGAGGAGGATGAGATGGCAGACCTGCGACGTCACTTGTCCTCTCATCACTCGTTACTGCATCAGCAGGAGATTTTCTGGAGGCAGAAGTCGAGGGCACAGTGGGTCAGGGAGGGGGATCGAAATACTAGCTTCTTTCATCGATCGACGATCATCAGTAGGCAAAGGAACATGATACGATCTCTGAGAGTTGGGGCGAGTCAGCGGGTGGAGGGGGACTCGGCGGTGAGGCAGGTGATGTTCGACTTCTTCAGGTCTAGATGGACGGAGGTGGGGGGGGCACATACGCTTGGCCAGCTCCCTAGGCCGGCAGTTAGGATGGAGGAGGGTGATAATGAAGTACTGATTCAGCCAGTGTCAGATAGAGAGGTGCAGGAGGTCGTATGGGCCTTAGCAGAGGATAAGGCTCCTGGACCGGATGGATTCCCACCTTTTTTCTTTCGGAGATATTGGAGCATCATTCGGTGGTCTGTGGTGGAGGCAGTGCAGCTATATTTTAGTAGGGCGGTGATGGCAGATGACTGGCAGGCTACTTATATTACTCTGGTTCCGAAGCGTCAGGATGCGTCGGAGCCGGGCCACTATCGGCCTATTAGTTTGTGTACTACTTTGTATAAGATAGTGGCAAGGATCATGGCAGGGAGGATGAAGGCCTTGATGCCTAGCATTATCAGTCAGGAGCAGGGAGCGTTTGTGGGAGGGAGGAGTATATCAGATAACATTTTACTAGCTCAGGAGATGATGGGAGACTTACAGCGGGCCCCGAGGAGGCGATGTTTGATGGCAGTAAAGCTGGATATGGAGCGTGCTTATGACCGTATTCGATGGGATTTTCTTAGATGGGCACTGGAGAGTTTTGGATTCCATCAGACCTGGATTGACTGGATTTTTGGCTGCGTGCAGGGGCCTAGGTTCTCCATCTTGGTTAATGGTACGCCCTCGCCTTTCTTTCGGGCCTCTCTAGGGCTTCGGCAGGGGTGCCCTCTATCCCCTTACCTGTTCATCATCTGTTCTGATGCACTATCTCGTGCTTTACATGTAGCTAGCGAGAACCGGGAGTTGGCTGCTTATAGCCCAGCCCCGGGAGCTCGCCCTATTTCTCACCTCCTTTTTGCAGATGACTGCCTGCTACTAGTCAGGGCGAGGGTGAGGGACGCGCGAGCCCTCCAGAGGGTTTTGATGGAGTATTGTGCGGCATCAGGGCAGAGGATCAATTGCCAAAAGTCATCCATTCATTTCAGTCCGAGCACGGAGCGGAGAGTCAGACACGAGATCAGGGCGATATTGGAGATGCGGGAGCAGGAGGGGGCATTGGACTATCTGGGAGTTCCCATCACAGGGAGGAGGCTGCGGACGACTGAGTGTTCCTTTTTGGTGTAGAGGGTGCGGAGCAGACTCGAGGGCTGGAGAGCCTCGTCACTCTCCATGATGGGCAGGTTGACGTTGATCAGGTCTGTCTTATGTTCTATGCCTGTTTACATTATGGCCCATACTACTGTGCCGAAGACGGTGCTGGCAGGGATAGAGCGGAGTATGCGTAGTTTCCTGTGGGGCTCCTCTGGGAGGGGTCAGGGGGTGCACCTGGTTGCCTGGGAGAGAGTTTGTCTGCCGCTGAGGGAGGGTGGCCTGGGGGTGCAGTCACTTTTGGCGAGGCGTGAGGCACTCCTGGCGCGACGAGCAGTGCAGGTTGTTCTGGAGCCACATGGGCTTTGGAGTCAGGCCATGATAGCGAGATATGGTCGGGCTGGCTCAGTAGGCCAGGTGGTGGGCGGTCGGAGGGCGTCTTTCATGTGGCGGGAGGTTGGGAGGTATATGCATATGGCTTTGGCACATACTAGGTGGTTGATTGGCGATGGGCGGAGCATTGATGTGATGGAGGACCCTTGGGTGGATGCACTCCCGCTGAGGATGTGGCCGACGATGATCAGCGATGAGGAGACTGTTGGGCTCCGAGTGTACGATCTCTTCAGGCCTGGGGAGGCTGAGTGGGATGAGGACAGGCTGGGTCAGTTATTCGGGGAGCACTTAGCGGAGCAGATACGGGCCCTCCCTGTCCCGGGTTCAGCTGGTCCGGATGTTAGGGTATGGAGCACCACTTGTACAGCCAGTGTCAGGATTGGTGATGTTTCTCGGGTTATTCAGCAGGAGTCGGAGCTGGGGAGGGACTGTGGCTGGGTTTGGAGATTTGGGTTACACCAGAGGGTTGCATTATTCCTCTGGAAGGTAGCCTGGGATCGACTGCCGACGAGCTTGGCACTGAGCCGACGGGGAGTTAGCATTCCTCCTCTGTGCCAGTCTTGTGAGGCAGAGGAGTCGATGGACCACGTACTATTCCAGTGTGTCTGGGCGCGGATGGCTTGGAGGCTTTCTGGGATTCCGGAGGCTGCATGGAGCCGGTGGGACTATTTTCTGGAGGAGGTCCGGCGTTGGTCCAGTTCCCACCAGATGCGTTCTGTGGCTATTAGGGCGTCCTGCATAGTCTATCAGATATGGTTGGCCAGGAACGCCCGAGTTTTTGGTGAGCCTAGCCGGTCCCCACGATTTGTGATGGAGCGGGCGCGGGCACAGGCAGCAGAGATTCTTCAGGCAGGTCCGGATCATAGACCTTTGACAGCTCGGGACATCTGGGGCTCCCATGCTACTTTGGCAGCCTCTCATACGGTGTTTTTCACCTGGGAGCCCCCACCCCTAAGCTTCCTCAAGGTCAATTTTGATGGCTCGGTCCTGGATGGTGGCAGGAGGGGAGGAGCAGGGTTTGTTATCAGGGGTCCGAGTTCCAGCACGGTGGCAGCAGGGGGTTGTCAGATCTTTGACACCTCGGTCCCTGGGGCTGAGCTACGGGCGGCTTGGATGGGCTTACGATATGCGCGACATGTACTTCGGGCGAGTTCCATCCTCCTGGAGGGTGACTCGACCACGGTGATTGGCTGGGTCCGAAAGGGCTCTCACAGAGGTGGAGGGGCTCATCCTTTGCTCCGTGATATATGGTTGTTGGTGAGGGAGGGGTTTACTTTTCAGGCTAGGCATATATATCGTGAAGCAAATGGGGCGGCTGATTGGGTGGCGTCTTATGTGGCGAACCACTCAGGAAGCACCCTATGGGTTGGTGAGGATGACTTGCCCGGTGCATTCCGGGACCTTTTGTTTGCAGATTCTGCTGGGTGTATTCGTACCCGTGTAGTATGATATGCCCGTTTTTAGCAAAAAAAAAAAAAATACTGCTCGTTAATTTTCTTGGGGGGTTCTTTTGGTGAGATGGGGCGGAGTTCTTGTCGGTAGTTATATTGGGTGGTCATCAAATTCCTTTTATTAATACTCTTATACAGCCCATTCCTATGTATTGTGATAATAAAGTGGCAATATACATTGCTAAACACTATAAAATATCTAACAAAACTAAGCATATTATCATGAAATATCACCGGAGATTGGTGAAAAAGGGTAAAGTAGTTGTGGAATATCTTTCAGCGGAATTTATGTTGGCAGATTTATTTACTAGCTGTCAAAACAAAGAAAACTATTCAAAGCTTTAATTAAAGGAGATGGGATTATTACCAATACATTGAAATCAACTGATTGTAGCCTGCTCCAGTTTTGAAAAATTGGGGTTCAAAGGAAATTTAATTAGTTAAGATCCATTGAAATGATAACAATCAGGTTACGTTTCTAGTGCATGATTTGGAGCTAGGGGTTTGTATTATAGTTTCAAAAGGAAGAAATTCCATCTCTACATATTACACTGTTAATTCGCAACAAAGTATGGTTGAACCAACAAACCCATAGCTTTGGGGGAGTGATAAAGAGGTTGTGAACACTTCTGATGGGATTGTCAGGTTGCTTCTTACAAACCACGATAAAATTCTAAAGCACTTGCTAAGCTGGGATGAGCACTTGCTACCTTAAAAGAACTAATGAATCTCTATATAATGTGAACAAATCTAGAATCTTATATGAGATCAAGATTTTATCTTCTCATTTGCTTTTGATTTTGTTTAACCATCGGTTAAGGATATCTACCTATGACTATATATTGTGCATATAGCCTTTTATTTTTTTTAGTTTATTTTATTTTTATCTCTTTACTTCTTTTTTAACTTTTTTTTATTTTTTTTAGAAAATAGTGAGGAATATTGTAGTATTTTCTAAAAAAATAAATCAAGGTTTGGCGATGCGGTTAAAAGACATAACCGATGGGTATCGTTTATTTCTGTGGGCAAACGATTTATATGGATGCTGCATTTGTGGAAACTAGGGGATCTGCAAGCACGGCTTAGAATGAATCAACTAACGGTTTCTTGTGCCACTCGTATTTTTCCTTTTTTTTTGGTATTTGTCTTGGATATTGCACTTCTATACTTAACAATTATAAGGAATTATGATTTGTTTAAGCCTATCAAAAAAGATGTGTCCTCCCAAAGGGGCATGTCACTTGGATAATAAACATTGGGTTGTTATATATATCTGTGCTTTTCTTGTATTCTTTTGACTGTCAAGGTTCAAATTGATTCATCTTTATCTAAGTTTGCAGATTTAGAGGAAAAATATTAGAGTCGGGCATTGTATCTTGGAGGTAGGTTTTCCGTGTAGCGGCCTGCAAATTTTGGATTACAGTCTTAGAATGTAGTAGAATGGAGCGCTTAGAATATAGGGGAAACTAATGACCGGTCTATTTTTTGACCGGTCTCTAACGTTTAATCCCTGTTGACTAGTTGTTTAACAAGCAGTCCAGCTATATTTCAATATTTTATTATAAAATGAAAATGCCCCCACCTTACTGATCTTCCATTCCTACCTCTCCCATTACCAAAGAAGAGGGGAAAAAAAGAAGTCGGCCTAGCCGCGGCCCGCCCCCTCCTGAGCCCTCTCCCGCGGTCGTGCCGCCGGAAATGCCCATGCCCCCTCTTGAGCCCCCTTCCACGGCCTCGCCGCTAGATATGCCCTCGCCCCCTCCCCCCTCTGGCGGCCGTCACCGACCACGGCCCACCCTCCTCCCGCGTCCACCATGGCTCGGCCCCTTTCCGGCCTCGCGGGAGGAGAGATGTTCTCCACTGGCCAGCCGCAGCCACCGCCACCGGCAGCCCGACTACCTCTCGGGCCCCCTCCTGCGGCCGCCATGGCCCGGCCCCCTTCTGGTATCGCCGATTTGCGGGAGGAGAAGAAAGAAGAACGGAAGAAGAGAAGAAAAAAAAGAAAAAGAAAAAAAAAGAAAAGAAAGAATAAATAAATATATTTTAAAAACAGCTTTTTCGAAAAAGCTCAAATTCCTTTCCTTTTTTTTTTCTTCTTTTTTTTTCTTTTTTTTTTCTTTTCTTTTCTCCCCTCTTCTTCTCCTCCCTTCCTCTCTTCCCTTCTATATTATAACATATTAATTTAATATAATATTAAACCATTTAATATAATATATCAATGTATTATGGTATAATGTAATATAATATTATATTTATAGTATAATATAATAATAAAAATATAAAATATTATAATTATTAATATAAATTAATTTTTTATAATATAATATAATATTAAATTAATTTCTCTGCGTCATAATTTACATGGAATGCTCAACATTGACACATGGATATTTCAGCAACAAGAAAAGCAGCCTTTCTGAAGTCAAGAAATTGCATTCTTCTGACTGCCCTAAATATCAAGCCTCAAAATCTAGTTGTCCTAGGGATACTTGTCAAGATTTATATTACTGCTTTTGGTCAAGATTCTGCATTTGTCAAGATTTGTATTATTGCTTTTGATAGAGATGCATCGTCTCTTTGCAGCTTCAAAAAACTTCTAGGAATAGTTTGTCTTTTGCTGACTTTTAAACAGCAAAGCAATAACATAAAACAGTAGCCCAAAAGCAATCAACACTGGAAGCATTATTCATCAGTTAAGCTTCCCTCTCAACTCCAGTAAAAATCTGCTTAGCCACTTGCATATTTATTAACAAGAGATGAAGTAATCAAGCCACCAAAAAAAAAAAAAAAAAAAAAACTTGTACTGGAATGGCTTACCACCATTAATCCATATCAACATCCACGATGGACGGAAGGTGACCAAACATGAGGTAGAATATTATCATTTCCCCCTCAAAATATGAGCAACTGACACACTCTCCTCGAGACCTCATTGCTCACCATGTTCTCAGGAACCATAGATCTCTCAAAGACATCTTAAAGATGCTGACAGCTTTCTTGAGATGAGGTACCAAGGAAAATCCTTCACCTGTTCAAGCTGATTATCTGTCTGTAGTAAACTATTTGATGAAAGATCAGCAGAAACTATTGAATTTATTGCATCTTGGTAAGGTTCCTTCTGCTGGCTAAAAGAGCATCTTAAACTTCAAGCACAATGCAGTCATCTAGCAGCAGTTGGCACCACCAAATACAATCTTTGAAATTTATTGCAACCTATGTGAGAAAATATGGGTTTCAGCAATGCTTTAATATCACCAATAATCCTTGAATGAACAAAGGCCACCCTTGAAATGGTGAAAATGGATCTTCATCTGATATCTCACAAGAATTTGTTGTGCATGTAATTTTGACACATGCTTTATAAATAAATGGCAGTCGCAGTCCCCACATAACCGTAGGTTCTTCACACTTCTTATTGTTGACAGAAGTACAGCCCTTAGCAAGGCAAATGCTAAAGCAAGCTTCTCATTGTACCTCAAAAGCCAAGTCTCTTTATCTTCATCGCCTAAATCTAACAGAACATCTTCAGTCACTGGGAAAATCCTTCATGTCTTAGCTTTCTCCCGATTTCATCTAGCCAGGAATATATCATGCTGGCCTCTGGATTGGAACAATCTCCTGCAACAAACTGATAAGCAACTCCATCTAATTCAACCGAACTAGACTGGTTCAGTCCTGATGTCACTATGCTTCAATAAAATCCTCATATTTTGAGGCATCATCCCATCTACTGGCAGCAGCACAGATATTAGATGGCAGAATACAGCAACCAGATTGATGATGCTCTAGTTTGAGAACTTGACTTCTCACTTTATCTGCAATTCTGATCTCTATGTGAATCCTACAAGCACCAAGAAGGCACCCAATACCATCACATCTGGCTTCATTGTCATGCTTCTGACGATCCCTTCTGCCTCTTCCAACAACCCTGCTCGAATCGACAAATCAACCATGCAACCATAATGCTTCATCTCAGGCTGAACCCCATAAACTTTTGACATATTCACAAAGTACCTGCACCCTTCATCCACCAACCCAATGGGCTTTGCACTCTTCTCCAGTTGCATCACTTTAAAGAGGTGCAGTGCCTTCATGAACCTGTTACTCTGCATAGCACGAAATCATGCAGCTCCAACAAACCACACCTCTTTCTGGCATTAGATCAAATAACTCCCTCACCAAATCCAGCCGCCGAAGCCGGTCGCCGTCGGCGAGCTCGCAGAGGCACACCACGCAGCCCGGCTCATCTCGTTCCCCCTCCGTGGCCGCCGACGGCAAGGCCTCGTAGGCGAAGGGGCGTCCGGAGGAGGCCACGACGACGAGTCCGGCGAGGCCGGACCCGGCAGCGGAGAAGAGGGGATCGTCGGCCGCGGCGGAGGAGGGGTGGAGGCGTTGGAGGCCGAGGGAGTGGAGGAGGCAGAGGAGGAGGGAGCGGAGGTAGGAGACCCACCCGGCGGCCGCCACGACGAGAAGGATCGGTATGGAGTCGCTGGAGGCGTCGTGGAGTCGGTTCGGGAGCCCCATTTCTTTGCCCCTTCTCCATTCCTTCTTTTAATTTAATTTCTTTCTTAATTTGATAATTATTACAGAGTGAAGAATCGGGAGAAAGAAAGAGGGAGAAGAGGCAGTGGGCGTCTGGGGCGGCGGCGGGGGAGAAGGAGAGGGCTTTGAAGGGGGCATTGAGGAGGAGGAGGAAGGGGAATAGGTGGGAGAGGAAGAGGCGGCGGAATGAAGTGTTTTGGAAGGAAGTAGAAGCTTTTAAATGAAGTATTTTTTAAAAGAATAGATTTTTTGGTAAAGCTAAAATTAGATTTTTTGTTTTTTTAAAAAAAACTATTTTTAGCTTAAAAAAAAAAAAAAAAAAAACTGAAACAGCAATTCAAAATTTTATTAAATTTTTTTTATTTAAAAAATATTTTTGGAGGGCCAGAAAGTACTTTTCGGCCCTCCAAAAACTTTCCAAATAGAGCCTAAAGCTCCGAGCGGGTTGGTCCCTTGAACTTGAGCTATAATGTAGAATACTGAATACAAGTATTCGGATCCAAACAAATTTGGACTCAAATTCAAGCTCAGGCTAGGTTGTGCATCCCGCCCCCTTAACATCGCAAAGTATTAGTTACCTTTTCTAGTTTTGTTAAAATGATGCAACTAGTATCGCATAGTCATACTTTATGATTCTTAAAATTTATTTTACATGCACGTGCAAGATGAGTGGAACTGCTTCCTTTTTTTCATTTTCAACTTTATGTTTACCTTTTGACAGTAATCACAACAACTTTCTAATCTTTGGCTGTTCAAATGACTGAGGTAAGACTATCAAATCTCACTTTGTGCACTAGCTTAATCACTCATATAAAGTAACATAAACTTACACATCTAAATATATCTACATTATGCCAAACTTTAGTTTGTCTGCCAGCTTGATGTGTTAATAGATTTTTTTTTCTTCATTCATCGTTGGCTTACCATTTTTGTAAAATAGAAATTGCTCTATGTAATCTTGGTATGATCTCATTATTAAGGGACGAAGGATTTATCTTCCTTGGCACGAACCTATCATTTGATTGCGCAATGATCACTTCGAGAGTTGTGCATATATAAAAAATTATGTTATTAAATGCATCTTAGTATTTTTAAATAGTTTATATTTCAAAAAAATTATTTTATACTTGATCCACTATAAATTTTGGAAACTTGCTACATATCATAAGTTCATTACCTTTTTTCTATTTTTTTTAATAGATGTAGCAGAGTAGACGGGGCTTAGGACCAAGCAGTGAGATGTTTAGGGTTTAGAAGATATTTGAGGAGTTTTTTTGCGAATAAATTAGATTTATACATGATTTTATTAGTAATGATTGTGGACTATTTCTTTTAAATAAATGTATTAGATTATTTGCTTTTACCACTAAGTTTGGAATAACATAAAAAGGGCAAACCTTGCATGTTATGTAGGGTTAAACTCTAGGGATGTGCGGCTGTCCGCCCCATGCTTAGCTTGGGCTATCAACTCGAGGTGTGATAGATAAAGAAATTAATAAATAAGAAAAAATATAGGAAGAAGAGGGAAGAATTTAAAAGAAGAAGAAAACAAAGGAAGAGAAAAAGAGAGGAGAAGGAAAAGAAGAGGAGAGATTGGGGGTGGGTGTTGAGGATCTAGTAGTCGGGTACTATAGAGCTGACAGCCATTGCGGCAGCGACAACGACCAAGGACGACACCAACGGCTGGGGGCGGTGGCGGTTTGAGAACATGCCGATTGAAGATGGACCAAGATCTCAAGTGGGGTTAAAATCAGGAGTTAGGGGCTCTTCGGCTTAGGGAGGAATAGAGGAGTAAAGAAGGGAGCTCATCGGCAAGTAGCAGAGGTGGCAAATTTCGGCAAACGATGGTAGATTCTGGTGAGATTAGTGGTGGCAACATTCGAAAATAGGGCAAAATAGGGCAACAGAGGGTTTTTAGAGGGAGAGGGGGTTTTGGGTGGTGGCGCTCGGCCATGGTGGCATGACGACCATTAGAGAAGAGGAGATGCGGTGGATTTTTAAAAATATTTTTGGAAGAGATGAACTCAGCTTAACGAGAAGATAGGGCCGACTATCGGTAGACAACGACCTAACGGCCAACGACCGTTCGCACTGACCCTGCAGAGTCGTCATTGCCCACAGCTCTGCGACCCTAATCACAACGGCTGAGGAATCGAATGGAGGATCGCGTTATTCTCTATTCTTATCCTCTCTTTTTTTGAATTTTATATTGAAGTCGGTTGGGCCAGCCGACTTTAATTCAATATGGGTCCAATTTGGGCGGGTCATCACAAGATGTGATGCTAAACCAAGCACTTTCATATGGAGAACATCTATCACTCTACCTCTCACTCTATATTTCAAAGATTAAAAACAAATACGAAGATAAAAGAAGGGAGCTAGAGAGAGTGGTTATGTAAAATAAGATACAAGGTTTTGCTTTTGTGCACATGAAAATTTCCTCCTACAAGTACAAGATAAGGAAGATAGTTAAACATAAAGTTGTTATTGCAGCAGTAGTAGATCTGAGATTTTATATGAATGAAATGAACGCCCCAAACATTTCCTATATGTACAATATCTATCATCTTCCATATCAAAGAAGATGCTCTAAAAACAACATGGCAATAAGAGAGAAAGCCAAAGTTGATTTCAAAATGTTGTAGGAAATACCGTTGTTTTCGCATGTTAAATTGCTAAATTAGTTGTCTCGAATTCAAGATTTGAGGGTAGAGAGACAATGCTCTACTAGCCCAACCCAAGCACCACTTGCTACCATAGTTCTGCCTTAGCCCACATCAAACCCTAAAACCAACTTTGCCAAACTTTTAACCCTACTATCAATTGTGTTGAATTGGGTTTCTAGTATTTTGCTTGCTAGCAGGGGCGGCCCAATATATTTGGAGGCCTAAGGCGGATTCAGTGAATAAGGCCTTTTTTTAAATAATAAAAAAATTTAATAAGTATAAAATACTTAAAAAAATATGAAAATAGATAGCCATCGAGTATATTATTTCAACAAAAAAGCATGTATGCAACAAAGACAGATAAAAAGTTTTTTCAGTTTAATATAATTTTTGAATAAAAGCACAAAAAGTAATTATGCTTAAGGAAGGGCCCATAAAATTGATTAAATAACTAGGATAATGCTTTGCAGTATTGTTTACCATGTCAAGCAAGAGCAGAGTAGGAAAAGGTTATCCCATCGCACTTCATGGTCAAGGTAAAGGAAAGAATTTGTCCAGGAAGAAACCTCTCTATGAAAGAAAGTAGGGGCATTATGAGAAATTCACTCTATCTAATTAATAAAAGTCTCATCCCACCATCTCCCCTTCAAGTGAGTACCCAAGCAGCCACTGCAATATCACAGCACAGCAGCCATTCAACCCCCCCTCCCTCCTTTTCTTTCTCTACCCTCCAAGAAGTCCATCTCCAATCCCCCTATGTTTCTTCCTGATGGCCCAGCTGGATCAGGAGTAATATGAGGGAAGGAAAACCAAGACCAAAACAAAAAAGAGAAGGGATGAAAGATGAGAGTGGCTTCAGACGTGTATCAAGCCAACCAAATCCCTCATCTATCTCTCTCTCTCTCTCTCTCTCTCTCTCTCTCTCTCCACCCAAAACAAAACTACTATCCCCAACTTCCCAAATTGCCCCTCTGCACGCCAGGAAACTCTCCACCTCCCCTTCCATCAAGGGGGAAGACTCGTAGCCAGCTCATGTTTCTATTTTATATAGGGCCTTTGCTTCCTTTTGGTCTGCCTCCCGGAGGCCTTTCATTGGCTCGAGGCCTTAGGCGACCGGCTTGGGCCGGCCCTGCATGCATTGATCTATGAAGGAGTTTTATCTACTTGATAGTATATATACACAATAGTTATACATAGTAGAACTATGCCATAAACTTACAGCTCAAAAGTTTAAGCAGTCAGGACCAGCCTATGCTAATAAATTCATATTTTTTCTACCCAACCTCATAATCTTCTTGTCACAGTTGGCTTTTACTTGAGAGAGAGGTGGCTCACTCATGACCTAGGTCCTACTTGATCTTACCAAATTCTTTTTGATCTAGATATCCTCTACTCAAAAGTTTAAACTATCAGAAAAAGGATCGGCCCGCACTAATAAATCCATATAGCATATACGGCTATAATAATTAGCATCCCCAACTAATGACAACTAGCATCCCTAACTACCATATTTCCCTCTCCATATGGCCAGGTACTGAGGTACAAGAGACATGCAGCACCGATTGACATGGCTAAATCAGGCAATGCAAAAGCCTGACCCGACCCAGGGTAGTTCTATATACACCCCCCCTATTGCTCAGGACACCCCTCAAAAACCAAAAAGAAAATACCCAAACTAACCTTTAGTGTAATTACCATATTGCCCTTGAAATTTTCTCATACACCCCCCTTCCTCCTCCTCCGTTTCGTTTTGAAAAGAAAAAAAAAAAACACCCCTCAAACCCCCCTTAAACCCCTCGATCCATTTACATCGTTTAGGCGATATTTGAAGGAGATTTAAGCCCCATTCGAAGCATGGACAAGCAACTAGTGATTTGGGACGAAGAATCGGCCGCAAAGGTACGTGTTCCACCTTGTTTCGAAATTTTTTTTTTTTCACGGTTCGTGCTCCGTTCGGCACTGGATCGCCAAACAAAAGGCTTCTGTTCGGCTGAACAGTGCCGAACAGAAGCCTTCTGTTCGGCAACCCTCAACCGAACAGATCTGTTCGGCTGCACAGTGCCGAACAGAAGGCTTCTGTCCGGCACTGTTCAGCCGAACAGAAGCCTTTTGTTCGGCGATCCAGTGCCGAACGGAGCACGAACCGTGAAAAAAAAATTTCGGGAGAAGCCGGCGAGGCGGTTCCGAGAGAAGCCGGCGAGGTGGTCGGAGATCGGGAGAATGCCGGCGACGAGAGGGAGAAGAGGGAACAGGGGGGTTTTGGGCATTGGCGAGGTGTTTTGGAGGGAAAGAGCGGGGTGGGGGGGGTTTGGGGGGTGTAGAGAGCAATTTAGGTGAGGGGGTGGGGAGGGTGGGGGGTAATTTAGGAATTTTTAATTTTTTAGGGGTGTCCTTAGCAAATGGGGGGGGGGGTGTAGAGAGTATTTAATTTTTTTTTAATTTTTGGGGGGTGTCGAGCAATAGGGGGGGTGTATATAGAACCACCCCCCGACCCATCACACCCATCGATTTAACCCCATCACAGTTGACAGTTCGGTCCTCGCTTCCCCTAGCTTCGGACCATCGAATATTCCACGTACCCTCCTTTGCCGCCTATTCGTCCTCCTGCCTAATAATAAATTCCGGTAAGCCCAATTCGATGCCTGGCGGCATCCTAATCTCCTCGCCTGTATAGGTAACCGGCATAACTCCAGCGGAAGACCACCTTCTTCCCTGCAAACGCAAACCAGAATCGAAGAACCCCAAGGCCGGGATGCTCCGCCTCTTGTCCCGGCCATTCCGCCGCCTTCCCCGCTCCCCACGGCGGCGTTTCTCCTCCCAAACCTCCGGCGAGCCCTCACAACGCCACCTCAAAGATTCCTCCTCCCCTCCTTCTCTCCTCGAGAAACCGCTCCCTTCTTCCCCTCTCTTCCCCCTTCCCTACTCACCCCGCCGCTCCCTACCCTTTTACGCCCTCACTGGAACCCTAGTCTCCTCCCTTGCCCTCGTCGCCTATCTCTCCTACCCCTCCTCCGACGATCGCCGCCGGTCCCGATCGGAGCGAATCTACGCAGACCTCGAGGAAACCCTAGAACGATCCAAGGGCTCCGTGCAGAGGGTCCTGGACCAAATGAAGCAGACCTTCGCCGCCGCCGCCGTCCTCTGGAACTTGCTCGCCTCCGTGCTGTCGACGGCCAATCAGGAGGTCCGGTCCGGGTTCGAGCTACGGGTGGCGGCGCTTCTCGCAGACATCTCGGCCGCGAACGGGGTCCGCCGGTCGGCCATCGTGGGGGCGGGCAGCGGGGCCGTCGTGGACTGGTTGCTTGAGAGTGTGGCATCGTCCGGGAACGGAGGGGATCATAGTGGTATCCAGGCTGAGGCCGCGAGGGCGCTCGCGCACCTAATCGCGGACCCTAATGTATGCCAGTCCGTGCTCGGGCGGCCCCATGCAATCCCGAAACTCCTCAAGTTCATTTTCTCCTTCCAGCCCAAGAGGCCGAAGAAGGTAAGTCCTCTGTCTCGAGGTGTGTCGAAAAAGGAGGGAATTTGATTCTGGTTTTTCGTTGCCATGCTTAAACGTATTGGAATTTCCTGGAGATTATAATGCATTGCCATTTGTAAAGGATGCTTAGTCCCAATTTTTCTTAGGTTTCTCATTTATTTTTTCCTCTATTTCTTTTTCGATGCCCCTTGCATATGAAATGGATGAGTAACCAGGAAAAACTACAGTACGTGCCAATTCCCTATCCTATGACTTTTTTTAGCTGTACGCAGGATTTGAACCCTGCACTGTCTCCAAATCCCGCGATCTATTATATATGAATTAGTTTGTCGCTTAATTGTCTACAAGCATGGGTCTGTCAGCTGTTCGGGCAGGAACTTTTCTAGCTGATCCATTCCCTTGGCAACTTTTCTTTTTAACACCTACTCTTAAGAAAAAAATCTTTCTATTTGTCATTTTATGTATCTATCTAATTATTTGTTGGAAGACATCAGAAAGAATTCTCTTTCTATAATCTATGTCAATAAGGGCATGGTAAAGATAATTAATGTGAAAAAATAAGTAGATTATAGAGAATTCTTTATTGGAATTCATTGTTGTTGAATCTTTATGCAAAAGCTTGCAGTCCTTTGGCTTACAAAATTGGGATATATATGTAGTTTACGTACATACTGATTCCTAGATCATTCTTATAATCTTATAAGTAGCACTTCCTCAATCCAATATACTATTGAAATAAGACTTATTATTAAAAATTATTGCTTAGCATAGCACTCTGCAATGGTGATAACATAGAATTCCATAATGATGGCAACAGTGGTGGAAGTCTGAAAACACTCCTAGTAGCTGGCCATGATATACTCCTTAATGAATTTTATACCAACTGATTATTTTTGATAATTTACAAAGAGAACCTCCCAAAAGTCTCATAAATTAACTAGATTTTCCTTTAATATGGCACATCCATTCTAATTAAGACTTCATATTAGCACCTCATTAAGCTAAATTTGTCTAGTCCAACTGACTATGATCTTACTGAATTGCCCCAAAAGCACTAATTGCCTAGAGATCATTTTCTATGTGGATTTCAACTAAAATTTGACCCAAGAGAATTTCCCCCTTCTATTGGATGCTTTAAAATATCAAGTCTATACCTTGCTCATTAAATGGGTTGATAATCTTACTGATATGGCAATGTCAACAATATCTTGAATATATCATCATGGTTTGAAGTTTCAGCCAAAGGAAATGTATCAATTGAAATATTTTGGACTGTCGAAGGGATGAACTCAAAAGACCAAATAAAACCTAAAATGGCTTGTGTTGGTCTTGTTTGGAAAGTTTTAGCCTACAAATTGTTGTGTTAACTTTTGGTTTGAGCCACATTGCATCTTTAATGCTACTCATCGCACAATTATTTTTATTTGAAGCATTTCAGTCAAATTTTGGCCAGTGAATAAACTTCAGACGTTAATGCATGATTATTTCTTTTAGGTAAATTTTAGAAGTATAGTCTAATTTATGTTCTTGCTGTAGAGTTTGTGTTACATGGACACTCATGTCCGGCTCCAAAAATATGTATCAGATATGTATATAGCTGAATTGGATGCATGTCAGAAACTTGGATACTTAGATTTTTTTCAGCTTTTATAGATAGATGGATAATTCGACTCTTCCAATAATGGGTTCCACCTACTATAATAATGTTGAAAGTGATTTTTTTCTTTTCAAAGATTGGTCAAGGATGTAGATATTGACATAACTTTGCAAAATATCATTTTTTATTGTATCTCTCAACAAATTAGGAAGTTTGAAAAATACGTAATGAAAGATCTGAACAAATAGTATATTCTGAAATTTTCTTCATACAATATTGAAATATAATTTAATTATAATTATTTTTTATGTATCTCCATATCTCCTTCTTTTCTCTTGCTGAGTTAGACACTTGGATATGTCTCCGAATCCAATTCACATATTCATTTCCATGCAACATTGCAGAGTAATGGTTTTAGATAAATTCCAGGCTTTTCTGAAGCTCAAGTTGATTGTGTGATTTTCCCCTTTTTTGTTGGTCTTGATTGTTTGTTTGTGTTGCAAGTATTATGAAAATGGCTCCATTATTCTTTTGTTATATGTTAGTATGATTTAGAATTGATGTATACAATAACTTGGATCTGAAGCAGTCGAGCCAAAGCAACTTTTGCCTCAACTGAGATTGGAGTACCTTGTCAGTTTGCATTCCTGTATTCTTTGAGTGGGATCCTTTTTTTTTTTTGACGCGATGTTTATCTGATGTTTTAATGATCTAGCTGTGAGTATTAAGTATATACTAAATGTAGCGGACCACCCAGCTTCTTCCTTGATAAATACAGTTTGATCTATTTTGATTTTTGAGGGTCGAAATGTTGGCATATAAATGTTGTGCTAGTTTATCACATCGTAAGCTGCCATTTGCATTTGACGTTTGAGTGCAAGTTGTGATGATTCACAAAATTGAAGAAGAAGAGAACATCAGAAAGTTGAAAGTTTAAACTAATTGAAGGTGTTCTTTGCCTTTACTTGATTATACTGTGAAATTTATTATGTATCATGTGATTATACTGTGAAATTTATTATAAAAGGGGGAAAAATCTAATGACATCCCTCAATTATTGTTGTTTAACTTTTTAGTGCTCTCAAACATGCTGAACCAGCTTTAATAGTCTGTTCTAGGTCTCACGGACTAGGACTTGTGATTTATTTATTTATTTTTTTTGATACAAGTTTTAGTTGGTTTTAATTGAATTAGTTGGTTCTCCTTGGTAGCCAGTGCTTTTTTCTTTTCTCTTTCCCGAATGCCTTCTGGATTTATCTGTTACATGGAGGAAATGTATATAGATGTTACATGGGTGGTTGCTATGCATGCTTGTGGGATTCTGCACGTGATGTAAAGCATGCATCTGTGCTGTTTTGTAAAAGGTGGTTGTGGTACGCGGGTGGTTAAGGGACCACATACCATATATGCGGGTGCTTATTTGAATAGTATTGTTTACCTATTTAAAAATAAATAATATACATTAAGTACAATGAAAACATTAATAATGTTTAAAATCTTTTTGAATAAATAATCATAATAAGCTAGGATTGCTTCACATAACGTACAAACAACTTGTAGTCAACTTTAAGTCATCAACTAGTCTGATGGGCAAAATCTAAACCCTTTGCCTACTAAATAGAGGAATCAAGGATCGAAGAATTATTAGCCTAAAAGATCAAAAAATGCTCATATAACCTTTTCTAGATCAGTTGTTTTTTCCCCTAATTATTAATTATCAACTTTAATTCATATTATTGTTTGAATTCTTACAAATGCCCCCCAAAATTAGTATTTTTAAGTTTGCATATTTATTCGTATCCTAGACATTTAGTTTTCGAGATTCGTCTAATATTTATCCCTTTATTGGATGTTCTGAACCTTTCCTGTTACATTAACTTTCTTTCTTGTCAAAGCAGCAGTTTAAACACACTTCGTTGGATGGTCCAGATTTTTGTAAAGGAAGGAGCATGCTTGTTGCTGCCCTTATGGATGTAATCACTTCAAACTGTGATAAGATAGATCATTCATCATTTCAGCCGTTGTTGCCTGGAAATGCAGATATGAGAGATATTGCAGTAGCACTTGAAGTTGTTGAGCAAGGTGGAATGCACTTTCATGATCACCATGGGAATGAAGATGATGATGATGGTGACCGAGGAATGCGCGGAATCGGGATTAAAGTTCTTGGTGGCACAACTGTTTTGGGATTTTCAGGAACAGACGGCTTCTTGAACTTGGGAAAGCTTGATTATGGTCACCTAGAATCATTTGTGCATATCTGCAAGAATCTGGTATTCCAAGATAATAGTTGCAGTTCACCAAAAATTGAGAAATTAACTTCTGTCACTGTCCCAGGCCTCTGGGATGATTTGCAGAGAGAACATGTTGCTGTACCTTTTGCTGCATGGGCTCTAGCAAATTGGGCATTGGCATCAGAGCTTAACCGGTCTCATATTCAAGAACTTGATAGAGATGGGCATGCTATCATGACTGCTTTAATGGCACCAGAGAGAACAGTAAAATGGCATGGGAGCTTGGCGGCTCAAGCTCTTTTAGATGATTGGAATTTGCCATTGACTGTTTCTGTTCCAAATTGGAGCTCCAGTCTTCTTTCTACAGCTTTTTACGCTAGTGAAGCTGAAGACGTCGCATTGGCTCGAGTAGCATTATCAGCTTTTCTTGTCTCTATTGACAGAAGTAATGATGCAAAGAAAGTGGTTATGGAAAAGGGCCTTTATCTCATGAGAGGAATAGCTAAACAGTCGGAAAAATATAAACATTTGCAAGAAGCATTAGCTAGGATATTGGAATTACTTTATGCAGCAGACATGCACTTATCTCTTGAGGAAAGTCAAAAGTGGTCTGGTATTCTTCTTCGTTGGGTTTTTAGTCAAGCTTCCTTCGACACTACACGTCTTTCAGCTACAAAAATCCTTTCTTGCATCCTTGAAGACCATGGGCCAGCTACAATACCAATTTCTCAAGGATGGTTAACTCTCTTGCTCACTGAGATTCTTGGAATCAGCAAGAAATCATATTTGAAAGCAAGCACTGACAAAGTAAAGGTTAGAAATTATTCTCATTTCTTTTATCTTTTATATATAGAAATACATGTACATATATAAACAGATATGTCGATAGATATGAAATTTTCAATGTATTATATTAGACAAATGTGTTAGCTAGTACCTTAGTTCATTGGCTTGTATTAGTAGGGCATTCTTCATCTAAAGGCTTTTCATATCATGAACTTGTCTAAGTCAGACTCTTCTTGTTACTTGAGAAAGTTCTGGTAAGCTCATTAGGTGCTGCCATAAGTAATAACTCCTACCATTGCTAAAGCTTTCTCTTTAAGGCTTTTTACTCTGAATATCATTCTCAAAGAATCTTTCCTTTCGCCCTTCTGGAAAGGGTTTGAAGAGGGGCTTGGTAGCTAGGAAGGTCAAAAGTCAGGGGGGAAAGCACTGTACTATTGGGCCAGTAGTGGTTTTGGTCTTGGCTTTCTCGTAGGTTTGGGGATTTTTTAATGCTACTTTAGGATTAAAAAAGGCTTCAAGCTCAAGTGCAAGCTGAGTAAATTTGTTCAGCTTTACTGCAAGTCTAAAGAAAGGGAGGGGCATGGTTTTGTTGTTTAGTTTATTTCAATTTATTTTACTAAATTAAGGAAAAGAAGGAAATGATTTTGGCTTCTTGAAACTTGTATAAATAATTTTTGTTTCTCCACATCTGATTTGATGCAGAATGAAATTTGATTCCATTAAACTCATCTATTAGTAATTTTAATACCTTCTATATGCTATACATGATTTTCATGTTTGGAAGTGGAAAGAGAGACATGGATCCATTGTATTAAGTCGTAAAACAACTCAAGGTAACACATAACTCATAGAGTCATCATCCTTTGTTTGTTAGACTAACTGCAGTAGTTACCAGTTGGGAGATGGGAGAAGATCGATTAATGTAATAGTTGGTAATAAAGCTCATCATTGTGTGTCCACCATGGCAATGGTGTTACCTTGGGATAATGTAGAGGGCCTAGTTTAGCATTCTACTTGCCCTAAAGTTTCATTTTGCTGAAATTTTAGAGGTGGTCCTAAATTTTCATTTGATGCAGGAATACAATAAAGCTCCTGTTTCTAGTATTTTGTTATCCTTCAATCTGGGATGTTATATCAGGGCTTTAAACTTATAAATAACTATTAGATTTTATTTATGTCCATTGTAAATGCTTTTGATAATGAGAATTAATATTTTTGTTATGTTTGTTGAATGCATTATAACCTTTAGTGGGTTGTCACTTGAGTTTGTACCAAGTTATTAGGCCTAGAATTGCTTTAGTTATGATTATTTATTGTTTTCCCCCTTTCCTTCAATGTGTTAGTGTTTTTTAGGCAAGCAACATTTTGTTGACTATCTACTCCAAGAATTATGGACTCGTTGAAATAAGACTGTACTGTTGGTACCATACTGTTCTGATAGGAGAATGGGACTGCTAGGGGGTGTGGGATATTGTTCCTTGACTGGATTAGGACATCTTGCTTGTCCTAGCCCAAAACTAGTCAAGATTAACCGGTATTAGGGCTGGTACGGCCGACACCAAGTGTGACCTAGCGGAGTCACTTGATTTGAGAAAGGAAAAAGAGCAAGAGACTTGAGGGCCACACATTGTCTTCTTTTGCTTGGGTAAATGCTGTGAATGGAGACTTGAGAGAGAGAGAGAGAGAGAGGAGAAAGGAGAAGGGAAGTAGGGCAAATTTTGGCCTGCCCTTTTTTTGGCATGAACCCATACACCCCTTGATTGTCTTGATAATCACTGGAACATAGAAAAAAAAATATTCACTAAAAATGCGTTTAATCTAAAAAATAAAAAATACAAAATACAAAAAAAATTTGTTACAGTACCAGGATGCATAACCGTCCCAAGAGTCGATGGTACTGTCATATCTCAGTGCTATGCAATTCCAATTTTAGTATTGGTAATGGAGTCTCGGTATTGGTATTTTAAACCTTGATGTTCTCTTTTTGAATACCAAGAAGAGCGGATTGCAAGAAAAAACTAACTATTCATGATCAAAAGATCTTCTTCCAACCCTCTAACTAATTAAAAATTAAGGAAGCTACCTAGTTATCTATAGAATGAAAGCCAAGGGGTGACATTATGAATATATCTAAGAACTATGCTTACAAAATTCTATGGAGCACCAATTTTTTGATGACCACATCTAGGTGAAACAACTTAATCAAGATGCCACTATTTGTCTTAGTAAGAATTAAGCAGTTCAAGTTATACCTTATCTTTATATTAGGCAGCCTATTTGGGGCCGTTGCTTGGTGCAATGGTAAAAGGCTTGGGCTAGCAAGCACAATGACGTAGTTTCGAGTCTTGGGGCAGCCACTTTGTGTAAAAAAAATGTCTAAGGTTAGGCTTGTCCCCAGTTTGCCCCTCCTAGGACCCTAAATTGTTAGGATTTATAATTGGGTAATGGCTTTTTTCAGAAAAAAAGAATTGGCACTTGTCCAACGGTTGTTAAGCATGATATACATTGTTGATCTTTTTCCTATTAGTTTAAGCTTTTGGGGTTGATTGGTTATTCAATAGTAGTTTATGTCTAGCTATTAATAGAAGACTTTTCTTTGGATACCTGCTTAAATTTGGTATAAAAGCTATTGATTGGCCCCTGTGTTTGTTTGCTATATTCTTTTGATGAATATTTTTGATCATGAAAGCGAATGGAAGTCTCATCATTGCTATCATGGAGCAAAGTGCAATGCAATTTATAAAAGCCTGCAAGCATCTAGCCCAAAAATGAAAATTAGTGCCATACAAATACATTAATATGGTCCATCATGTGACATAATTGCATATGCAACTATATTGACAATGGAGGTAGCACCATGAAATAACTTCTGGACAATTTAAGGATTAACGTACATGCCATCTTCATGATGGGATGTCATATTTATGCTGATAACTTCTAACTGTTTGGTTTCTTTCTGGTGGATGATAGTTTCTTTGAGTCTAGTGTGGTGTTGTCTATTTGTGAAATGCACAACATTGCTTGAGAGGTTCTGGGTTCAATCTAGGGTGGTGAAAAATTACCACCATATTGCTCTCTCACACACACACAGAGAGAGAGAGAGAGGAGAGAGAGAGAGAGAGGTTGTCAAACATTGTTTTCACTAATAAATATGTTTTTAGGCAAGGTTTGAAATATTGTGCGATGGGGCCATCCTATTTTTTCCTATTGAACGAAACACCCCATGTACCGATATTTGAAATGGTGAATTTCTGGTCCCATTATGGTCCATTTTTTAACTCACCCCATTTCGACGCTTGGAATGGTCCCTGTCTTGACACTCAGTATTTAACCTCGCTTTTAGGCAAATTGGGGAAAAGGATTTTTTGTTGACCTATGAGGACAGCTTATTCAAATAGATAGTTAAACAAGATCCAAAGATTGAAAGTGGGGATATAAATGAAGATATAATTCTATACACAAACTTTTACTATTATTTCTATGCAAGGTTCATTGAACCAATACCGAAGATCGTACCAGCCGGCGACCAATACGGTACGGTATGGGCTTGTATTGTGCTGTTCTAGGACGATTCAGGTTGATTCAACAATCACTGCTTCTAAGGATCCAGAGTTGCCAACATTTTTTTCTCTACATGAGGAAGTTGTCAATGATAGCATCCATGATGAGAGATGCATCCATGGGTACTTGTTGCTATGAATTTGTCTAGGTGGAATTACTGTTGGTATGGTCTAGTCAAAAGTGCCACTTCTTATGCCACAAGATGGTGTTCGAAAGAAAAGAAACACCTCGTACATTCAATCGGAGGGATGAATGTTTTTGGAAGTTTAAGCCATAGTTTGTCATAAACCCTAGCTTCTTCAGGAGCAAGTGTAACCACAAATTGGCGCCATATTATAATAGTGTAGCAGGTCAGGATTGAGTGTCTTATTCTCGTTCTGGAGTTAAGATTAACTTTGGAAGAAAAAAAAAGTGATAGCCTACCTTATTGACTATGATATATATTAGGATATTCTAGAATTATTTTTGAGCTATACATAAAAATTTGATAGAGCTCAAAAATACCTTCTTTGTTAAATTGTGATATGATGGGAAGCTATTTGACATTACCGATCATTTTTTTAAAGTATTAGTAAAATCATGTGTCTTGTCTAACTACCAAGATGTTTATGATCTTAATATCTTCTTAAAATTCTCATGTGGTTTCCTTTTTTATCATACACACATGTACACTCATTTATACTTGATATTTCTGGATGTACTTGGCATATATCTATGAATGAATCATTTCAAACCTTGTCTGAGGATTAATTCTATAATGGTAACCCAAGTTAAATACGAATTGAGTAGGCAATGGAGTTGCCTTAACAATTGGTCCAGTGTATCAATTAAAAAGTTTTATCAACTTTTAGGCTCAAACTTGAATTTGTCTTTGGTACTTATATACTGAGTTCCTGAAATCTATAGACATAGAATTGTTATATCATTTGCCCTACATGACCATTTAATTTTTGTTAGAAAATCTGTCTTATAAAATTTATGCTCCAATGCTTCTGATTGAAGTGATTATTCTCTGCAGACTCAAATTGATCAGTCCAATGCTCAGTCAGCGGCACAAGTTGCCAATCAGTTAGCCACTGCTGTTATAAAACTAGCTGGGGTTCAGTTGAAATCTGAGCCTGATTCCTTTGATGAATTTCCTCTTGCTGATTTTCTCTCTACTGAACCTTTTGCTGCATTATTTAAAAACATGAAGAAGAATAATTTGCCCAAGTTTGATGCTGCCGATTCAGCATTTGCTACACTTAAGGGTATAAAAGCACTGACAGAGCTTTGTTCAGAAGATGCTACATGCCAAAGTACGATAGCTAAATTTGGAGTGCTTTGCTTGCTCAGACGCTTCCTTTTGGATGATGATTATGAAAAGCTTGCTGCTAACGAGACATACGATGCATCAAGGCTTCTAGAGTCTCAAGATCGGAATTCAACTGTTTCTGGTGATTCATCTGCTACAGACCCTGATGATCATTCTAGCATAAGAGTTCCTCCTACAGCACATATTCGGAGGCATGCTGCTCGGCTGCTTACAATTCTGTCTCTTCTACCAAACATTAAGAAAGCTATTTTAGCAGATGAAATATGGTGTAAATGGCTTGAGGATTGTGCCAGCGGGAACATCCCTTGTTGCAGTGACCTTAAAATTCAAAGTTATGCCAGGGCAACTCTCTTAAATGTATTTTGTTCAGAAGAAGAAGATTTAGAGGCAGGAAGTCATAAGCATCCTGAAATGGATGGAGGGAACCAAAAGACAAAGTGCCCTCAATTTGAAGATATGATATTCTTGCTAAATCCTGAATTGCCATACTGGAAATGTCCTGACAAGAGCCATTTGGGAAATTCACAAGATCCATCTGCTTCGCCTTCTAATGGTGGTAAATGTATTGAACATGAGATTGATAGCACTTCCAGCTCTTCAGATGGCTCGGAAGTAGTATCCAAGTCAGCAGTTCCTTTACTGGATGTTGTCTTTGTCCATGGCCTACGTGGTGGGCCTTTCAAGTCGTGGCGCATAGCAGATAACAAGTCCTCAACAACCAGTAAATCTGGCCTGGTAGAGAACATAGATCAAGAAGCTGGGAAACAGGGTACATGCTGGCCAAGAGAATGGCTTGCTGCTGATTTTCCTGATGCTCGCTTATTTACTGTTAGATACAAGGTTTGTGCTGCGACAACATGTCATTTTATGCCTTTTGTTTTCTCAGAGACATGTTTCCTGAACCATCTCAGACTTGTTTTTGAAAACAATACACAAAAAAAGATCACAGTCCTTGCCCATTGTAGTCACAGCAATAGCAGTTTTTATTTTCAAAGGTCCACTACATTTTGGACCTTCTGATGAACATCTACCTTCTAATTGAACGTTTGGTGCAGACAAATCTTACTCAATGGTCGGGAGCTAGCTTGCCTCTTCAGGTTTGTGCTTTTTCAGTACTTCCTCTAAAGATTTTATAATTATAGATGTGCCTTTTGTGGCATAACTCCATATGCTGTGTAAGCAGAGTTAAGATTTAAGACATTATTGAAAAAATGTTATTGTAGCCTGATGGCACTAGCTACTCTTCTTGTTATAGTGTTAGATCGATCTGAGATGTTGAAAAGCTTCTGTTCAATGAATACCTGTGCAACATCTTGTTATAGGCTGGAAACTGAAAGTTCTCTCATTTTGGTGGAAAAGTATTGTCTGGTAAATATAGTAAAAAAGGAGTATTGGCTATTTTCTTACCAAAATTGGCAGAGAAATGTCATGTGAAAAGAGATGATGGGGAGCAGCATGCTTGTTAAAAGAGGAACTGCCTCTTTTGTCTCCTAAGAATTGATGATTAAAGGTATGCATAGTTATTTAACACATGACTAGTGGCATGATTTGCTAATGTGGCTCTTTTCACATTGGAAAAGAAAGAAGGGAGAAGAAGGGGGGGGGGGGGGGGGGGGGGGGGAGCAAGAGTGTTTTTTCAATGACCTAAAATCTCACGAACAATATTTGTTTACATCTATGTTAATTTCTTGAGCATGCGGCTAAAGTTAGTTACAGTTCTTGCAAATACAACCATCTATCATCCAACAACTGAACATTGGGCATTTTGGTATACCATCCTTGGTTCTTGAATAAAAAATTGAGATATTTTGGTAGCGTTTCCCATAGCTTTGCACATGAATGTTAGATGTTTTGAGCCTTTAACAGTATTTTATTTTTAATTGTAATGTGCTATATATGATTCATTGGTATCCTCTCCAGTTGTTTATTGTTGTTGCCTTCGTCATCATATCATGCTTTGAGATCTTGATGCTAGAGAAAGAAGATAGGGGAGAATTTTTTTGCTGCAAAAATCCTAAGGTTCTATTTAGTTGCTGAGAAAGTGATATGAAATAATTTGTTAGTGGTGAATCTTGTACTCTGTTTGATGAAGAAGGAATTCAAGGAGATTGAAGGAGAACTAAGGACTAAAACTTTCTCCAAAATGGCGTTAAAGTGGTGCTGATTTTGAGAGCAAGAAGAAAAGCCTAGTGGATCACAATGAGTAACCTCTATCCTAACTACTCTCTCTAATTTCTCTTAGCAATCTCTCAGTTGACCTAGACAAGAGAAAGTTCTTAATTTTCTTTCTTTTCTTTTCTTTTCTCTTGTTGACTTACTCTACTTTCATTTCTTAGCTACCAAATGGAGCTCAAGAGAATCTGAAACGACCTCTGTGAGTGCCATTGATCGAAATAAAAAAAATGTGAAGGAAGTTTGGCCCGTTAATCTCATCCATCAAATCCCACCTGCCTAATGATAATCATAGACATAATTAAAGGTTTTAGCTTATCATGTTTTCTTTGAAGACTAATTTATCTTTTGTAGAATGGTAAAATATCTTGTTTAAATTATTTGAAAATTTTATGACAGTTGATTTATACTTTTTGTAAATTGGTTAACTGATGCTGATAGTTGCTTGAACATTAACTATTATATTTTCTTAAAAAGAAGCATTGAAATGAAATTACAAATCTTCTAGGAATTGATCTAGGCAAGTCTATTTTTAAGTGATTTGCTGATTGTTTATTACAATTAAACCATCCTAAATATGTCCAAGCTATTTCAAGAAGAGAAAATATGTTTTGTTAATTTAATTCGAGATATTTTAATATCATGGGTGATAGCATTTTAAAAACATGCAATATAATGACTAATTTATATTGACAATATGAGCCATCACAGTTGCATTTACATCACTTTCATGTATGTTGCCATGTTGATTAGCATCTACATTCAGGATTGCTTGATTTTCTTGTTTATACCAACTGTCGACAGCTATTTATTTTTTACTGTTCAACCATCCTAGATATGTGCAACCTATTTATTTTTGTTAATTTCATTTAAGATATTTGATATCATTCATAGTAATATTTTGAAAAGTATACGATATGGTCAGGCATTAATCTTGATAATATGAGTCACCATAATTGTATTTACATCACTTGTATGTGGCCATGTTGATCAGTGTATCATATTCTGGATCTATCAACTGTCTTGTCTTTCCCTACAATTTAGATATTCGTTTAAGAAATTTCAATAATCTGGGAACTGTATCCATATCAGGGGACCGCATGAATCACATTTCTTAATCATGATGCTTTCAGCATGATCTGCTGCAAGCTTATGATCTGAACTATTGGATAAGCAAGTCTGTTCCATGTAATTCTCCTTCCTCTCCATTGGAAATTTGATATAAAGTCCTACCTGCTCTTTTCCCATCTCTTTCTCAGATTTAATGTGAAACCTAAATTACCCTAGCATAGTTTTGTATACTAGTTGATATGTAAAACTTGGGAGCTATCTGTACACAAGAGAAAAAGAGCAGTCCGATGCACTAGACTCCTGCCATTGCAGGGTCAGGGGAGGGTTAGATATACACAGCCTTAACTTTGCATGCGGAGAGGCTGTTTCCATATTTCGAATCCATGACCTCCAAGTCATAATGGAGCTACCTAACAGTTGCGCCAAAGCCCATCCTCAAATTACCTGTACACCAGAAAGGCTTAAAAATCTGAATAAGTTGTGCCTTAGAGCTAGTGTCCATAATGAGAAAACAGGACCTTAGAAACTCTAGAAGTACTGACTCAGGTGAAGAAAGATTAATTACATGAGAGGTGATGATCATGACCATGGATCAGAGCATGAAATACTTAAAAATCAAGGGTGATAAAGCCATGACAAAAGTGAGAAAAACATATTGAAGTGGTATTCAGGGGCTTATGATTTGACGAGAAAGTATGAGAGCTTCAGCGTTCGCAAGAAGATTCATACAATAAAAAGCTTCAATTCTGATTTCATAAGAAAAGGAGGCAAAAAAGTAAATCTTAAATCCTCTTTCAGATATGTTTTAGCAGGTATGGTTGACAGTATCTAGAAATTATGAACTCTTAAATCACAGAATGATAGCTGTCCAAAATGTAGAAGGCTTATAGGTTAGAAAGGACTCTACAGCTTGGTTTAACCCTCTGGGTTACTTTTTCTAAAATGGAGAAGAAACCCCTCTCAGATGCTTCACAGGTGTTGAAAAAAAGATGCTTCAAGGGCAAAGAATGGACTCTCCTCATTTTGAATCAATCCTCCGTACTATTTTTGGCCTTGTCCATGGTGATGTTCTAATGAATTAGTTAATGAACGTAGTCTGGAATATTGTAAGTCTGACAATGACAATTTGAAATGAAAACATGGGAAACTTGTCCTATCTGATGGATAATCATGTAATATAGTTTTCTGACTGTGAAAGTCTCAAAAGTTAATATGGTAATCTTGAGCTTTGAAATTGTGAAGCTTGAGGAGCAAGTTTTGGAGGGGAAGACATTATGGCTTAGATAATCAAACCAAAGGTAAACAATATAAAGGATTCACATCTTATGACTCGACAAAGTACGGGCAGTTTTCATAGACCCATGTTCAGTCCATGTTGAAACTCATTAAAGAGATTAATGAAATTTGTATTAAAAGAACATGCTGGAAATACAAATTCTCTAACTTATCACTTGTCAACAATTTGACATATAACTTTTTATGGTTAAATTTTACATCCATTTGTGTAGGAGGTCAGTTCAATGCTGCTAAGAAAGCTAATTGGTGCGGGAATTGGGAATCGACCTGTTGTATTTGTGACTCATAGGTATGTAATCAGAGCTTCAGTTTCTAATCTTATGGTAAATCGTTTGCATCCATTTGGTTGCTTCACATAATTCAAATATACAATGAAAGTCTATTTACATGATGCAATGAATATGTGTACAAAATTTTTTATGAGGTCTTAAAATAGGTCTAGGATGCTTGGGTTATATGTTATATGGATATATGTTATACATATAACCAATTAACCACCTACTATAGAAGTCTTATGCCTATTTGCCTGGGTAATTTCCAAGTGGCACAAGTTTTCATTCTTCCAGGAGGTTAAAGGCATTTTTGAAGTTAAAGAAAGATATCTATATGTGAATACATTAGAAGGAATACTACATAAAATGATCTTGATTCTGTTCTTCTGCTGATATACATGGTACATACATGCCTACGTATGTAAGTACAAACATATGTACATAAAAAAACTGTGGAAACATTGTCTTACTTCTTTATTGCTTCATTTCTGCAGCATGGGTGGACTGGTTGTTAAGCAGATGTTATTTCAGGCAAAGATAAATAATCTGGACAAGTTTATGAACAATACGATTGGAGTAGTATGGATCTCCCTCACCAAAGATATTCATAGTCATTCTTTGTTAAATACTAATGTAATCCTTAAAACAGGTGTTCTATAGCTGTCCACATTTTGGTAGCAAGCTTGCTGATATGCCTTGGCGTATGGGCCTGGTTCTCCGTCCAGCACCATCAGTCAGTATCCTAAAATCCTAAACCTGGATAAGGAGTTGCTATGAGCCACTGAACTTGCAGCATTTGAAATTCTAATTTCAGAAGTTGATAACGTTATTCGTATTTATGCTTTCTTGTAGATTGGGGAACTAAGAAGTGGCTCCCCGAGATTGGTAGAACTGAATGACCTTCTTCGCCATCTCCAAAAAAAAGGACTTCTTGAGGTTCTCAGTTTCAGTGAGGTAAAGAAATATTCCTTCATACTGCATTATCAGATGTTTTCAGATAATTTATGCCAATACGCTGTTACAGACCCAGGTTACCCCAATTGTTGAAGGTTATGGTGGCTGGGCCTTTCGCATGGAGATTGTACCAATTGAATCTGCATATCCTGGCTTTGGCGAACTTGTGGTAAGAAAAACATGGCTTTTCCGAAAATAAAATCTTGGCTATGAATTTTGATATACATAAGTTCAATTATGTGGGCTTTTGTTGTGTCCGTTGGAATTCTAGTTAAGTTTCTCACTTGCACACGAATTTTTGCCTTCACATCCACTTGCTACATCATTCTGAGAACTAGAATCCCGTTTGATATGTAAAATCTGTTTTTGAAGTATTTATTTGATTCCGTTGAATGTTCTTCTGTGAAGTATGATACAGATTTTATTGCTAAGCACAAACGTGTATAATCTAATATCACTTTTATTGCTTTTTCATGTGATACATTGGCATAGGTACTGGATGCCACTGATCATATAAACTCATGCAAGCCAGTTAGCCGTATTGATCCATCCTATGCAGAGACGTTGGACTTCTTAAAGAAATTGAAAGCACGCCTTACATGAGTGTCCATATATTTCATTTAAGATCTTAGTCCCTTTGATGACAAGTTGTACTTTGATAGCCACAAAATTCTGCCAGGTTTTTTACAAAGTGCAGAATTTGCTACAAAGAGCTTGTGAAGGTGCTAATAGTAGATAATCTGATATTTCATGAAAGCCTTTCAAGGGAAGATTGTTATGAAACATGAAGCATGAAGCATTTATAGGAACATTCACCGGATACAGGTTATAGTTATCTGCATTCTGTTCTAAAGAAAATCACTTGTAAAAGAAATTACCCTCATTTATATGAGTGCAAATGTCTCGCACCTTGTAAGAAAATTTTGTAAGAGAAACAGGAAACATCTGTATATATAATTTGTTGAATTTTTTAATTTTGTCATATTGCTGAATTTTACATGAGCGCAATGGTTAGGTAGCTTGCTGGAAGGAAACGAATCGGGGTCGCTGAATATTATTTTGTTGATGTTAAGGTTATCATATGATGATAAGAATTTCGGCATTTGTTGCTGCTTGAAATATTTGAAAAGTCCTTAACTGGCCATGCAGATGAGGCAGGTAGACCTTGAGAAACCAATTCTTCGTGCAGATTTTACATTAAACCCTACCATCAAGTGGCATGTTTTAAGCTAATCTAATTTAGTTTATAAAGATATTCGGAAACTTCATGGGAGAGGACAGCAATGCGAAGTATTAAGTTGATCCATTGACAGATAGGAACCACATTGCAAATAACTTCCAGAAGAATGTAGTCTTTGTTACAGAAAATGTGGGTGGTGATTTGTCACCCACTTCCTATGGTGTTATTTCACCGTGGTAACTATAGTTGGTGTAACGAGATTTCTTCATTCTTGGCTCTTTAGCTAGTTTTTGTAACAGCTTAGACTGCTCGGCTTCAGCATTTAGTCAGATCCGTCGCATCTTCATACAACTTTCTGACATTGCTATCAGGAATGCCGCGGCTGTGATGCGTCATGAATGCTCGAGAGTTAATAGAACTGCTGACTGACTTCCAGTCTAACCAAGAAGTGGAGCTGAAACCATACTCTCCCAAATTAATCTTGAACAACTTTTAGATGCCAATCAGTTTTTATATAGAGATATTGATAATTCCAAATTTGGGGTCATTGTTTTTGACAGGAGTAACGAGTCTTTATTCTGCACATAAGTACCTCTTTTTGGAAAGAAAACTTGGTTTAGATTGATAAAATATCACCCACAAAAGGGAGAAGAAATGTACATAAAAGTCAGGAAGAAATACTCCATAATTTTCAAGCAAAAGTAGGAAATTTTTTAATGCAAAAATCATAAATTTTTTAATCCCTTTATTATTTCTAGTTGGAACCTCTGATTAGTTTTCAAGAGGCTCATTGTGTATCCAGCATAAACAAGTATGATTAAAGGATGAAAAAAAGAATATTAACGGGTTTTTTTTGGTATATAAAAAAATTATTAACGCTTAAACAAAAGAAAATATACCAAAAGAGAACATTTACCCAATTACTCCAAACAGTTCCACATTTCAAACCTTAAAAAAAAAAAAAGACACAAGGAAAACACATAGAACACCCAAAAACAAACAAAGAACAAAAGAGACAAGAAATGCAGAACATAAGTTTTTTTTTAAAAAAAGAAAACGAATAGAGCAAAAAAAAAAAAAAAGATCCAATTTTTAACCAGTTTACCCTTATCTATAATCTCTAATAATCCTGCATCATTGTCATAATCTTATATAATCCGATCGTGGCTCCATAGGATGGAGTGCTGATGGAAATCATGTGGGATCGAACCACAGGTGGCATTGAAGCGTCCCCATCATAATCAAACATCTACCCATCTCAAATCAAGTCTACAAGATTCCACAATCTAAAGAGGGGGAAAAAATAAAAAATAAACCTCGGAGGACAACAAAAGCAAACCTGGAGTTACTTTCCAAAACGAGTTTTTGTCTTTTGCAGATGAAAATTAGACTAAAGAAACAACAAAACACAAAAAACAGTAATAGGCAGGAAAAAAAAAAATCTAAAAAATTGGCAGATCGATAAACTATATATCGATTTATTTAGAGATATATATTAATTTGTTGGATGATTAATTTACTTGATATGTACCAATCTAGTCATATAGTACGTACTAAAAAAAAGTCTGTATCGAAAATGAAGAAGAAAAAATCTATTTTTTTTTTTAAGCGGTAGATTGATGACTCTATTGAAAAGAAGAGCCATTGATTTTTAAATTTTTCTTTAAAATATGTACTAAAAAAATATACTAAAATAGAAAGTCCCCTCCCCCCCCCCCCCCCCCCCCCCCCCCTCTCTCTCTCTCTCTCTCTCTCTCTCTCTATATATATATATATATATATATATAGTGCCTGCCCCATATTATTTTGGTTTTGGAAGATACGGGGATGGGAATGGGTTGGAGCCGCGCTGCTTACGTGAGCTAAAATACAGCAGTTAATGCAGACGGTTTGGCTCTAAGTGCCGTGACGTGTCAAACATAAAATGTGCTGACGTGGTTGAGGACATTCCTGTCTTTTGCTGGCATATACTTTGATGAAAATATGGAGCATTAGATCGTCCAATTGAACTGATCCGTATTAGAAAATTTCTAGATTTTAAGACGACGCAGCCAAATCCTGCCAAAAAAAAACACGTTCCAATAATGGATTGCCCTTATAAAGATCCTAAGCTCTTCTGATAACGATCTTATCTTTCTACTCTCTTTTTTTGGATATTATCTTTCTACTTGTCCTTGGAACAAGTGGGTATTTAGTGTCCCGGATCTTTTTCGCTGACATCTTGCTCTCATTCTTATGCACTCTATTCTTTATTGCAAGCCGAAGGAAGACTACAGCTTTTTCTGACGCCGCATTTCAATTAGCTTTTTCTTGCTTTCTTGGACACTAATCTTCTTGGAGCCGCATCTCCTCCTCATTCGGTTCCTCCTCTTTCGATTCCTTCTCGTCTAAGTGAGAAAAAGAGAGGCTGCTCCTCCTCGTTCGACTCTTTCGGACTTCCCCATTCGAATTCTTTGCGTGCCCCTTCCGGCTGGGGAGGAGGGCGGGGGGAGGCCGGAGAGAGAGTGGCGAAGAACTCGGAATTAGGGAGAAAGGGGGAGCTGAGGCGGCCGTATTTGTAGGGAAGCCACTGCTGCCTTTTGGTTGCATGGCCCATAGGCTATCTTTTAATGGATAATCCGAAACCCAACCCAATTAGGACTCGGTATTGGGCTGACCATTGGGGCAGCTGTAGTAGCTGTTGGGCTTTTATTGTAGCCTTTGAATGGCAGATACGGTATCCATGTTCTGCCCGTTACGGGGCAGTCTACCTTGCAAGTTATGGCAGCGTTAAATTATTTTATCATGCATGAAGATTAACGCTTCTGTTGAATTAATTAAATTCCCATGAATAACAACAACATTTTTTTTAGGTATGCATGTTGTGAATATAAAAGGTCAGATTTAATGTAGTTTTTTTTTTTTTTGGTACACCGGCAACTCACACTAGTCTCGCATGAGCATAACCAACTGAGTCAAAAGACAGAATAGACCACAACGGTGGAGGTACTGGAACGCACCGAGTCCAAAAGGTCTCTCCAGAATGATGAGCAGCAAAGGAAGCGACCCAGTCAGCAGCTCTGTTCACCTCTCGCAATACATGCACAACACTGAATACATCACACTTCTGTAGTAATCGCCGAACGTTCTCGATAAGCGGATGATCGAGAGCCTCCGACGCCTCCTGTAGAATCCACTCAACCACCTGTATTGAATCCCACTCTAGGATAATGCAATGGGCCTCCAGAACTTGCCTCGCACAGGAGATGCCCTCCCAAGCGGCCCTGAACTCCGCCCCAACAGATGACTTGAAGATGTGCCACCCTTCCTAATTACAAAGGCAACACCCGTGCCTCCTCCACTGACAGACAAGCTGCCATCAAAGTTCACCTTAAGGTGGCCAGGGGGTGGGGGTTCCTAGAAAGTGAGTGCATACCTAGGCGCTGTAACAACGATAGAGGAGATCCAGATGTTCCTAGCCAACACAGATGAAACTGTCACAGTAACCTCGGATACCTTGTCGGCCAACCGTATAGCTTTGTCCACCACAACTCTCAGAGGGGCCCTTCTGCTCTCGAAGACCCTATCATTTCTATCTAGCCAAATATGATAGGCTAGATAGGCACTAGTAATGCCCCAGGTGGCCGAACTCAAAGCCTGGACAGCAGACTTGAAATGCCGAAGTAAATCCTCCGCAGACCAAGTAACCCTCAGGTTGAGATACATCTAGTTGATATAAAAATGGACCTGCATGGAAAACAGATAGTCCTATACTTATCCCTGAGAAAATAATGCATAGTCTTAGAGTGTCAAAGACATATAAAAGAATAAAAAAAGACAGCAAGAGCGTTCATGGCAGTCCTAAACCTATCCTCTCCCAGCCACGACCTTTGTAGAGGATAGCGGATTGCTTTCCGTTCCTTCTTTCCTCATGATTGGTAAGAACAATGTGTTGCACTGCTTAACATTTGACTTAATATGAATTAACCGTAAGCTTCTTGGCCATGGTTAAAATATGATGATAGAAATATTTGACTGGCGAAGCAGATGAGGCAGGCAAACATTGAGAAACTGATTCTTCCGGTAGATTTTACCTTAAGACCTGCATCAAGTGGCATGTTTTAAGCTAATTTAATTTAGTTTGAAGGTATTTGGAACCCTCATGGGAGAGGATGGGGATGCCAAGTATTTATTAAGTTGATTCGAGGACAGAGATAGCTTCTTGGAAGCAAGTAATCTTTGTGCTCAGTTTCAGAATTTAGCTAGATCTTGTGCACTTTATCCAACTTTCTGAAACTGCTATCAAGAATGCTGTTCCTGTGATGCATCATGAATTCCTGAGAGTTGATTTCCTAGTTGATCTGGAACCACTTTTGAATCCCAATCGGTTTTTATATAGACATATTGTTAGTTCAAAATTTGGGATCATTTTTTTGACTAGACTTGACGAGTTCTGGTCCCATCGCACCTCGTGTGTCCTCTATATCTCACAGTAACAACCCATTAAGATCAACCATACCATAAGCGGTAAATATAAAAGCCGCAAGCCATGTTTCTTAGTACCGAGACAGCATCATTTGCAACTAGGGATGACAAGCGGATCAGGTCAGATTAGATATAGGTACTTATGTTTGATGCCGGTCAGATCAAAAATTCATCAATCTAAATTTCAACTATTTATTAAACAGATCAAAATTTTAAATCTAAATCTAATCTATTTATTAAATAAATAAATCCAAATAATCTATTTATTTAAAAATTTAAGCCAAATGGATTAAATGAATTAAATAAATTTTTAATGAATTAAATGGATTTAAATAGATCAAAGGTTTAATCATAAACTTAACTTGTTCAATAAAAAAATTTAGGCAGATTAACCCATTTACGATTCAAATTTATTTATGCGAAACCAAAATCTACTTAAGATCGGCCATAAATTGCCACACCATGCAACAGAATTTAGACATGGCCCTAATAATTAATTTTTTTAATTATTTTTTTTCAATAAATCGGATAGAAAGTTATGTTTGTTAAAGAAAGAGATCAAACCCTTACCATCTCCAGCGAAGGGAAGAAGAACGGGATTGATGACGTCCTTTGGCGTAGCAGCACCCTCTTCTTTGAGGCTGTTGGAAAACCCCCGCTTTCTCTCCGCCACTCCCCCACCATCCCCAAATCCCCATCTCTCCTTCAACCCAAATAACCCCAGCTTCTCCTTCTCCTGCTATTGCTCGTCGTCCTCCTCTCCCTCATTTTCTCCCCCTATAACCGCTGCTGCTCCTCCCTCTCCATCCGGCCCTCCCGTGGCGAAGAAGAGGGTGAGGTACCGCAAGCTCCACCCGGGGGAGAGCAAGGGCATCGTCGAGGAGATGCGGTTCGTCGCCATGAGGCTCCGGAGCACACCCACCGGCGGCGACGTGAGGGCGGAGGGGGAGGGAGAGCTCGAGCCGGGCGGCGTTAGGGACACCTGGCAGCCGAGCATGGAGGGGTTCCTCAAGTACTTGGTCGACAGCAAGCTCGTCTTCCACACCGTTGAGCGCATCGTGGACGAGTCCACCGATGTCGCCTGTGAGCTTCCCTTCTCCTTCCCCTTCTTTCTTTCCTGCACTTCCTTTTGATTTATCTCTCTTCCTGTTTTGTTCTGTCATTTGTGCTTTTTAAGAATTGGGGAGGAGTAAGGTCTATAAAGTACACCAATTCCATGTACATTTATCTCACAGTATGTCTATGCTTCAACCATGTTTCTCCCTGAGTATGTTCATTTTACATTATGGCTATCTCTTACCGAACCATTATTTGCTCCATGCATATTACGTCTTTAACTTTGTTCGATTCTAGGTGTACGAATCAACAAAGTATTCATTTGCAACTTTTCCATTTTAAGATGAGTTTGTTTTCTTCATCTTAGAGATTTCTAATTAGCTCCAAAAGAGCTGCACGAGAGAAGAAAGTTCGGAAAGGCTGGATAAGATTCTATTAGCAAATAATTGCTAGATAATTTAGATAAGATTTCTTGGTTTTGGTTTTGGTTATTTTTCTCTCATCAATGATTCTTTTCAGTGTGACTAAAAGGAGTCCCTAAGATAAACCATCAGCTAGACTTGTGTATGTGTGTAGTCTCAACTAAAGCGAGGTATATAAAGGTCAAGATTAGGAAGTAAGAGAAGGAATGAAATGGTAGGAACAACCGATTGGAAAACTTAACGTAACAAGGAAGGAAAAAAAATCCAAAAGTATATATATATATATTGTATTTCAAGTCAATTTTCTTAATGGAATATAGGGTTAGATGACAATCAGCACTCTGATAGCAATCCTTTTGCACCTCTGATTTTAAAATACCAGCAACATGGGTACCTGTTTGCTCAGTTGTAGTGTCAAGTTACATGTTATGCTAGTTTTTTGAATCTGCACTGCATTAAGTGTTTTTAGCAACAATCTCAGAAGCCAGTGTTCAATTGACTTGCTAAGCGTGCATTTAAAAAAAATAATATTTCATAAGTTCTAGGGAAACTACTGAACTTTTTTTAGTTGTGGACAAGAACAGAGGTTTCACATGGGACTGCTGAACAACCTATTGGCTTAAATCTTTTTTGGCATCTGATTACATCACAGGGGTAGGAAGACTGATGTTAAACATGTAGACTTTATAATCTTTCAAAAAATGGCTACTTTTAGGTCATTCACATCTAGATGTAGATTTTTTTGCCTTTAAGAAGCTGACTGCACACACGCTTGGTTGGGAAGAACTCTTAAGGGTTTTGAAAGCGGTTCGTCTCTAGGAATCCCCTCTTATTGTTTCCTATCTTCTTTGAAAGTTCATGAGTAAAATCTTTGCGCACCATAACTATCAGCAGGGGTATTGTTTCTAATAGCACATTATTTTTTGCCTGCAAAAACTGAAGAGAGGATTGGCTAAAGCTTATGCATTAGAAATAGTTGAAAAATTGTCTGAACATTGCTACGTTCTTGTTTTAGTTTGTATGTTAAACCAGATTTGAACATTCATGCATCAGATGAAGTGGAAAATTAAAATTGTTTATTGGAAATTATTTATGTACTCTATGAAGCATTTGCAAAGGTGCTAAAGAAGACAGAAAGAGAAGTATGCTAAATGGACAGTGTGCCCTTATCAAGCATTAGGGTAATGAATATATGAAGAACTTGAATATAATTTCTTTATAATGTTTCTACAGATGTTTACTTCAGAAGAACTGGTTTGGAGCGATCGGCTAGTCTTTCAAAAGATTTAGAGTGGTTCAGACAACAAGATATTGTGATTCCAGAACCAAGTTCTCCTGGAACTACTTATTCTACTTATCTTAAAGAACTGGCTGAGAGAAGTGCACCATCCTTCTTATGCCATTTGTACAACATATATTTTGCACATATCTCAGGTGGCCAAGTAATAGGTAAAAAGGTATCCTAGCAATCCATTTTCAAAATTAATATAATACTGCATGGTTTGATTAATGCATTGTTCATTTAATGGTTTTAAGCTTTCACCCGAACTTAAAAACTGAAATAAAAAAATATTGGTTCCGGCTTGAGGCAATTCAAGTACAAGGTTGCTTCTGGGATTTCAGCTGAGGCCTGAAACTGACTTCTGCAACCAAATGTGCTGTATATGGACAATGCTTGCTTTTTTTTAAAAAAAATGTTTCTTCATTTTTTTGAATTCCATGAGAGATTTTCTGAAGATCAAGCTTAAATTTTATGAGTTTTTAAAAGTTCTAAAAACTTATCTTTGATGTAAAAGTAAATTAGTTGGCATAGGTCTCGCCATGCTAGAGTTGCATCTTTTCGACATACATTTTTTAGATCATAATCAAAAAAATGATAAATATTTTCTTAAATGATGTCACACATGATTGTAAAACTTGTTTTCATTTTTATTTACAGTTCTTTGATTTTTCAGTATGAAATCACCAAAGTGATATGATTTCTAAAGTTTAACTTTTTTAATAGTTTGAATTAATTTTCATTAGAGGCAGCCCTAGGTAGGAACGCTTAGCAAATGAGAATTCATAAACCTGACTCCAATATGTTTGGAAAGGTCTTGATGGTTTTACTTGTGGTTTTGGTTGAAAATGGAGCCATACCACCGAAACCACCAAAACCACCAAAACCATTGAAATCAATATGTGGTTTGCCTAGTAGTTGAAACCTAGTTTGGTAACCTTGATTTTATAGGAACCCCAACCGCATATGACTTTGATTTTTGAACAAGTGGATGAGATAATTACGGTCATGTACTAGATTCTGAAATATTGATATGTTTTGTATAACATACGGTTGGATTTCTTGGAAAATATTTATAAGAAATGATAAGGGATTCTCCTACTTATCTGAACTTCAGATCTTTGAATTCCTGTTTTTTAGGTTTGTGAGAAGCTTTTGGAAGGAAAGGAACTTGAGTTCTACAAATGGGATGGGAATGCACAAGAGTTGTTGAAAGATGTGAGGGAGAATCTCAACGAGTTGGGACAGGTAACAAATTAGTTATACCATTTAGTGTTATTACTCGCACTGGCATGACTTCAAATTTAGTTCATAAACTACATATTATTAATTGGATTGTATACTTCATGGATGCAGCATTGGACCCGAGATGAAAAGAACAGATGCCTAAGAGAAGCAGCAAAGTCATTCCGCTTTTCAGGACAAATTGTCCGCTTGATCATTCTGTAGCAATTTCTGCAGTCCATCCTGAACGTGTTTTACTGTATAAGAAACCCATGGGCAACAAAGTGTCAGGGAAGAAATGATGTAGAACCAATTTCATATGTCTTTTTGACATCGGACTCATTATTTATTGTTTTTGTTGGGTCCATTATTTGAAGTTCCTCAGTAATCAATTGCATCATATCTTCTCTCTAACAATCTTTATGCCCATTCTGATCCTAAATGCTTTAAAGTCGGCTTATCTGTGCTCGTCCTGCTTTCTTCTTCCCCTTTTATTGTCAAAGTTGGATGGTGCCTTCTTATAGTTTACTTGGCTAGCAATTCAAGTGCTAGACTGCAAGTGCTGAAGCTTAGATCTTGATACAATCATCAATGCACTATAGAAATTGTAGTTACTTCTATCGGTCTTAAGCTGAAAACAATTGATGTACATCGTTTTCTTCCTTTTAAGTAGATCTCCCTGTAACTCATATTGATTTTTAGGATTTTTTTTTTTTTTGTCTCAAAACTTCTTTCTTTTAGACCATTTTTTTGCACCTTCCTCCCATTCATTGGCTCTGTAGTGTAGTTTTCCCGGGACCCTGGTCAACTGGAATGCTGAAAAATCATTTAGGTCCTCTGTGCTTGAGACTGAATTTTGGAAGAATCTTCAGCTCCTGAATTTTATACTTGGATTTGAATCCTGTGAAACAGCCCTCGCTGATACAGCAGTGTTATTTGGACATTCGAATGGCAGATTAATGATTACTCGCAAATGCTTTGATGAGCTGAGAACAGTATTTTCTGCTTGCTGCTTATAAAAGCTGGATTGCTTTTGATATAATGATCTTATCCATCTTTCCTGGACATCAGAGCCTCTTAACCAAATAAGCTATGCAATTCTAGGGTATTAGCTAGTTTCAGCTTAGCGAGATATCATATCGTATTTGATAAAAAATCTTGAAGCACCTCGATGGGATTTACACCATGTCGTCAACCAAGTACCAGAGGGGTAGATTGACAAGAATGAGATAGTCCTTATTGCTTGGACTAACACAAGTAGCTCTTTAATCCCAAGGCTGCAGCATGAACAGGGTGGACCATTGGATAGCTCAAGAACCTACAAAAATTTAATCTGGCTGCCTCGAAAACGAGCCACCTACCAAAACACGGTCCTGACCCGATTCTAAAGTTTATGAAGCCTAATACCACTTGGATTTCAATCTCTAGCCTTTTTGCTTTTCTGTTTTCTGGAGAAAAAAAAGAAAAAAATGAAGGAAATCCACCTGTATTATAATTACCAAGCACTAATACTTGGGGATGAAATCTCTTCTTCTTTTCTTTTTGACTGAGAGAAAAGGGGGTTGTAAGGCAGGAGAACTTCTGGTTGCTAAGCAGAGTTGGCTGTGATCATTTGAGATAAGATCCAATTCACGCCTTTTGCACTATTTTGAGATAGAATTAGGTTCGAGCCCTATTACACAAACTGGGTTAAGTTGCTCAGCTTTCAATCCTAGACTTGAGCTGAGCTGAATCAGGATCCACACTCACGTCCGAGCCTAGTTTAGTATATATTGTGTGCGGCTCAATCTGGACCCAACTATGGTTAGAGGCTCAGGGTTTAGGGTTTAGGCTCAAGGCTCGTCCGAATCGGACCCCAAAGATTGGCACCTGGAGGCCTGTCTCGGTTTCGTAGCATGGAGTGATGAAGTGGGGGCATTTAAATGTGAGACCCTGAAGACCGAGGCTGAGGAGGTCATTCCGCCGGACAACCTGTAACGCGAGCGGGCCACTCTCTTTTCTTCAAGCGGCGGTACCATCTCTTCCCTAATCGCTCTTGAAAAATCTTTTCTTAGGGGCATCTGGTGGGTTACAGAATCTTGAATCGTCTCGATCGTTTTTTTTCCGTCAATTTATTTATATTATATTTTTTTAATTTTAGGGTTTGATTTCTTTTCCCCACAACAAACTTCTTCTTCCACTTGACTAAATATGCTAAATTTATTGATGTGTTTAGTGTGCCTCTCGGGGTTTAGGGTTCTTTTGGTTGCACTTCGACCCTCCCTGGTGCTTTTAGTGTCAAATTTGCATCATATTCTCTCGGCAAGTGGTTATATGCCCACGCTCCATTCGTGTTCAAGGTTTATGATCTCAGTTTCGGCTTAGGTGGCGAACTAGCTGGGTCCAATATTGCATCAATTTGTAACTTTGTTATAGCATCGAATAAATTGACTTGCCAAAATGGGATTGCATTCTACTTTGTATTTGATTTTGCATTTCGATTCAGTTGAATAAGTTCCCCATATGAGATTTTATCATCATCCCTCTTTATTAGATTCTTTTTAAGTCTTTTGGGGCGAGGAGGTTGCTGGGTTGATATTGCTTGACAAACAAATGAACGTTGTAGGGCAGGCTTGTCTCTTGCCTACGGGTTGCCTTAGCCGAGAATTCAGCAGCTGATGTTGGTTAGGTTGTCAGCCAGTTATAGAACTTTCTGCAATCCTTCCGCGGAGATTTCTTGCATTAGTATTGTACTCGGTAATCCATGCCATGTTGATGGGAAAGTCATGGGTGATGATCGTGTGATCAAGCCATTACTTAACATCAGCTAACAATGTAAATTTTGTTAATTGTCTATATGCTGGCTTTTATATCTTGTTGGGTACAGTTGAAAACTGGAATACAGCACATAGTTGGTAATGGAGCATTCTTACATTGTATGCCATGAACTATGAAGTGGTATATGGTAGACACGTTCCAAATCTATTACATTAACTTAGCTAAATAGCTGCAACTGCAAAGGAGTTAACTTCAGCAGGTGGGTGTTTGAGTAAATTAACATGTATCTGAGGACCATAAGCTGTTAAAATTTCTATAGATATCAATGCTAAAAAAATATATCACCATGGTTTCAGATTCACATGGAAGACATTATGGACTCCATGTTTAAGTTTAGTGACCAAGCTAGTATTTTAGGTCCACAAACAAGCTAAGCTAAAGCCAAGCTTTAGTTTGCTTTTTTCTTTGGTTTGACTTGGTTATGTCAAGGGGGTGCTCAAGGTCAGCTTGAGCTTAAGCCAAGCTCAACAAGAGATGCTTAGGCTTGACTGATTAAGTTATTCTGGAGCCCTGTCCAAGCCTTTGCTTATGTTTGAAGTTGACAATTATTGAAGCTCATCCTGTTCAGTAGTCAAGCATTTCAGTGTCGATTGTTCCCAGGTGCTATCGGACTGAAGGAGTTTGAATAGGTCTCTTAGCTAGCCAAGCCTTATCTTATGTATGATGATGTCTCAATTCATTTGAAACCCTAATTATGTTCTGTTAATAAGAAATCCAGAGCAAGCCCTTATTAATTTGTTCCTTTGTTCAAAAGGAAAACCATGTTGTTTAGCTAAAGAAAGAAAAGACTCTAAAGCTTTAGGAATGCATCCTTTTTCCATGAACATTGTTCTTTATTTACTCCTATGTGAAGACAAACTAGCTAGTTGATTCACCTCTTTACTATAATTTACACTATTACAAATATCATTTCTTATTTCTTTTTGTTCGTTTTGTTAGATTGGACCATGAGTACAAAGGCCTTTTCTGCTACCCTATAGTTTTTGGCTATTTGAAGTTTTAGGTTAATGCCCCCTTGCAACTTAGTTGCCATAGTTATCGCAAAACTCCACACAGCTCTGTGGGAGGAGCTTGGTTTGCGAGGCACTAATTAAAAGCCTAAAGCCATCTCATACTCGAATTAGCTGGGCGCTGCTTGCTTCTTGTGTTCGTTGAAGCTGCTGGCTGAAGGATGAATTCCATGGTCTATAGCATGCTTAGTATTTCATGCTTCAGATGCCATGCCATCACCTTGATTTGCATCACAACACATGAGGTGTACTTTATGTGCCCTTGTAGTATGGCCCTGTCCTGTCTCTGGGTTAGCCATGGAGCAGTCTCTGGTTTAGACCATGATGCTGCTTAGAAGTATTTGGAGCACCTTTGTTTCAAGTTGAGTTGGGTATGAACCAACAGAGATCAACTTGGTCGCATGCAGTCTGCTTTGCAAAGGACTGTGTATGTGAAAGTAAGCTCTTTCAGGGTGCTGCAAATGACGGTCCTCTTATATGGAGCGTTAGAAGGCTAGCTAAGTGATTAGCATCCAAAACACCTACTGGAGTTGGAAGACCAATTTTCTGGCTTCAAGAACTGTCATGGACTATTATTTAGATTAAATATAAATCCAAAGAGAAGACCATACTGCACAAGCAGAGGGAAAAATTAAGCCTCGGCCTGAGATCGGAACAAGTGGGTGGAAGTCCTGCTAGATATGAGAGCAACAAGACCCGGGAGCGCAAAGTCCTAGAGACATCAAATTTTAAGAGATTGACATCATGTAGCCTTTGCCATAAAAAGGCATTGTAGCCTTCCTCCTCCTCGTCCTCCTCTATGAGTTCAGAAGAGTTGAACCCTCTTCCTCTCCCTCATTCACAACCTTCTGAGTTGCCCTCAAGGACAATTAATTTAACTACATCTTTGAGGTGAGCTTAGCACTTACTTTGAGAGCTTGGCCTCTTTGAAAATTGGACTTTCTCAGGGACTTGAGCTTAGTCTGAGTCAATTCAGCTTGACTCTAAGCCTTAAAAATCTTATTTATGAAAGAATTAAGTTTTAAAAACTGGACTAGCAGCGATTTGTGAGTGGTTGATGGAGGGTGATTCTAATGATTTCTCTCAAGTGGATCTTAGGTGCATGCTTACCTAACAGCATGATAAGAAATATCATGGTGGCGTAATCATGCCAATAACCTTGATATGACCTAATAACCTAGCTATTCGAGTTTGATTGGTGTTGTTCATTGTCTTCAAAGTTTAAAGGTCCAGACTTGATTTTTCTGAAGTTTATTGGTTCAATTGGACCTAACCAGCTCTCATAAAATACCACAAGATCCATACCCATCTAGACTGGATTCTTTCCTGTTTAGGGGACCATATCCAACCGATGGGCCTCAAATTTGGGTATGAATCAAGTCCAATTCAAGTGCTAATTTGATCTGGTCTTATCTCACCTGCTTATGCCCCTAAACAAAACCTATCCTTGTTGGCATTTTGGAAACCAGAAAAAGAAACAATGCTTCAATTGAATAGGACAATGAATAGTCAAAAATCTTCCAATGGGTCAGTTCTAAAACAATATTCTGAGAGAAAATGATGGTAAATACGCAATCCTATCTAGCACCCACTTCCTTCTGTTTTCCTGAAGTTTTTCCCATGAATTAAATTTCCAGACCCTTATTTGACTGAGAAATGCATTTATCAGGTTCATTTTTGTTTCTAGTCGGCTGAATAAAGTGTAATTATCCTCTATCAAGTCTCTATGGCCTAGTAAGACTGAGCCGGCTCAACCCAGCCTGCTGACAAACTATGATGAACCTTGGAATGGACTAGAAGGTAGTGGAGAAAAATTGGAGTCCACTTTTTCCTTTCAAAAAAGTTTTTTTATTTACCTCTGGAGTAGGATCTTGATCTTAGCTACAAATGAAAAACTGAGGAATACTGTATTTCCAGAAATTTTCTTTCCAAAATCTTTTTTTAATGAAGAACTTGCTCTCCAATAATAAGTGATAAACCATAAATGTGATTTGCAGTCTCAGAATCAAAAACTTTTGCTTTATAATTTTGAATTTTTTAGTAGGGGGTATTGCAAAAGTATCCAATATATATCCATTTTTCCAAATATGCATATTTTTCTTCTTTTTTTTTCCTTCGTCAAAATGGCACATCCTATTTTTGCTGGATCATTATGCCCTGAACAAATAAATGGACAAGTAATACAGGTCAGGGCACATGTGAAAATGCTCTTGTACTGGTTATGAAAGCAGAGATATAATTGTGTGATTACATTTCAAAATGGACTTAGAAGTGAGCCGTTTTGCAAAAACCAAATAAAATAGATTTTTATTACAAAATTATATTTCAGAAAGCGCAATCCATTAGTATGCAACGTTTCAGTGGCTGCATTGAATTTTTACATCATTTATCTGAGAACCAATGTTAGGAATGAAAGCAGTGATTTTCATTGCATCATGCCATTTTCTGTTGTCATTTGAAAGATGACATCTTTCTAAAGTTGCACATTCAGTTCATTGTTTGATTCACTTTGCTCCAGATGTCTAAAATATGTTAATTTGCAATTTTTCTTTTTCTTAGGATATTTGCAATTCCTTGGTGAAACATTTTAATTTTGATCTTTTTTTTTTTTTGCAACTTATTGAGGTGATAGTTACCTTTCCTGCAGTTTGCTAGATTCTCCAGATTGTTTGTTTTATCTTAACAATATGCCATTTAGGGTATTTTATCATTATTTATCATAAATTGCATGCTTTTTGACTTTTTTGTAACTGGCTTCTTCTTATTGCCTTATACTTGCTAGAGAAATGGCAAAATAGCATTCCACTGATATTTCTTTTTTTTTTTAATGTTCTTATATTGTCTAGTGGTGAGGGTGAAGAGGGGCAACTAAAGCGCTGCGATAGTAATGGTGGACCTTTTGTGGCCCTTGCTGGGGTTTGCCATTCCAGCAATTCTAACAGGCCAAGCCATTAGAGTGAAAAGGAGGCGTTCTGAGGAGCAGCGTCTTAAGGGTATTCGAGGGCGTGAGAAGAACTCAGATGAAATTTTTGTCTGCGAAAGGGTTTGTACTTCAAAAAGAATGTTGAAGAAGGTTGGTGCATTCTCAAAAGACCCAATTCCTGACACATGTGTTACTGTTTGTGGTGTTTCTGAGCTTGATGCTTGTGCTGATGCTTGTGCACGGACAGTTTGTGTTAACCAACACCAGGTGCCCAATTGGAACGACATCTGCCTAAAACGGTGCCAAAGTGAATGCCTAAAGTTGTCATCATCATCGATTCGCTAGACCAATGTTTGTTCTTATTAAACACCATTTAGGTTGTTGTCTCTATAGACTATTTGCTCCATGTACAATAAGTTTTGTTACCTCATTGCACCTTCTTGTTACTTCTGAGTTATGGTTAATTTGTGCTTCTCATGTAATTTCATTAAATATATAGTGTTCTGATGGGGTGGGTGAATTTTTGTTTTGATATTGTTGAACTATTTTGTGGTTTAACAGGTTCATAGCTAGGATCTTTGTAGGGAGCCCACAGTATTATTACTTTCATAGTCAATGCGGACAAGGGTGTCATCATCAAGGCATCCCTGATATGGTTTATTGGGAAGGAACCATGTGTTGCCTAATAACATTTGTTTGAAGTATGAAATTTTTAAGAGTCTCAGCTTGATGGTTCTGTAGTATATGTTCTAAACCCAGTATTGGAAGCCCTTGTAAAGCAATAGAAATGTACCATGTGCTGTGCTGAATACTGAATTTCTTCCTCTCACCTAACGTTTTTGTTTTCCTTCAGTGCAAAATCGGGTTTTTGCCATTTCATCTTAAATATCATGGACTATTTTTCAGAAATTTATACTAGATTTTGAATTTGAGAACATTGTGAATTGCCGAGTTTGTTACAATAAGATCATGCGGCTTACATTGCTTAAGGTGTGATTGCCAGTTACTGAGCTCTAAATTTTGCTTGTATTTTGGGTTGAAAGTTGAGATCCTCTTTTTGTGTGCCTAATAAGTCTTTGGGCAGTTAATCATCTATAGTTGTTAGACAATGAAACGATTTAAAGTTAATCAAAAACGTGGGTTCATGAGAAGATATGACTGTATGTACATTCCAAGGTCAATTATTCATAGTGGAATCAAAGTACTCACTTTTTACTATTTCAACTGTTACTATTGTAGTCATCTAGCCTCATCCCAACTCAGATTCACTGGATCTATGTTATCATGAGCATAACCATCAAACTTTGTCAAATCTATTTGACATTGGTTTTATGGATCATTTTTGCTATTTTTTTTGCTAAAGGTTTATGTATGACGTTTCTGCAAGCTGGATGAAGTTCTTCCTGAGAACTTCCATCCAAGTGTTCTCTCTCTGATCCTTTGGCACAACAAGCATCTTTGTCTGATGTCTCTGCATGTTTTTGAACTTGTGCCCATCATGATCTTCATCATTTTACTTGTCTGTCAGTTCAACTGTTATGCCTCTTCTTACATGTCTTGCATATCTGGTATCCCATTCTTTGTAAATTAACCATACATATCAACACTCTCATCTTTGCCACTTATCTGGCTTACAAGGTCATTTTTTGTTAACATTCAAATTTCAAATACCCATACAATGTTGGCCAGCTATATTGCCATTTTATAATTTGTTTTATTCTTTAGCTATTAGCGTATCTGTGGTCACAGGACATCCAAGTCTCTAGTCTTTATCATTCAATGCCTGTGCAAGGCTTGCTCATCGTTATTTAGTTCCTAGCGTCTTTGCATCATAGGATCGAGGTTTTTTTTTTTCCCCTGCATGCTGGCTGTTGCAGGTTCTTGCATGAGAGTCAGCCTTGATTCCTTGACATCATTCATTAAATTTTGAGTCTCTGGTTTTAGTACGGCATCAAATTTAAGTGCAATTTTTCTTAAGATCTATGAACTCAGCAACAACGATATCTTTACCAATCACCACTAAATATTTATAGCATCGCTCTAGAAATCTGAAGACAAATTCTTACCAGTTGCTGTGAGATAGTTGAAAGGATATCTGACTAGGAAACTGGGCAGTTTGGTGGAAACTGACACCAAATATGCTCTTGATATGAAATTCTTTGTTGGTCTAGATTAAATATTTAAACAGAACTTATCAATGCATCTGGCGGTTGATTGATCTCTTGATCTAAAATGCTCCGTGATCTGGATGCAATATTTAAAGACTACTCATTAATTGATATAGTGTCTCTAAAATGTACTATGTTATCCTTTGGATATCAGCATAATTATCTGATTAATAGATTAGATGTGTTTAAATTAATTGACATTTGGTGGACTAAGATTAGGAGATGTTCTCTACAGCCATGCTGGTTTTATGAGATAAGGTATTTATCCATGAGTTGATCTTGGTGTGTGTGGCTATATATATATATATATATATATATATATATATATATATATATATATATATATATATATATATATATATATATATATATATATATATATATATATATATATATATGTATGTATGTATGTATGTATATATTAAGAAAACTGTAGTTAGTTAGGAAATACTAATGGACACTCTTGAATCTTGAGGCACTTTTCTATAGTCATATTTCAGAGTCTGCAGCTGGCCTAGAGACTCACCTATATCAGGACGAAAACCATTCGTAACTTATATTTTCTTAAATGGGAACACTGGTGCAACCAATACTAATTTCCTAACTCCTTTTTTTTCCCCTTTTGGTTTGGGAAAAATGGCAGGAATGTCACTTCCTCGGTTTAAGCCCGGGTCCTCGGCCCGCCACACGAGCTGGGGATAGATAGGTGACAACCAGCGGACCAAAGTGCTGTCAGACCATACTGATCTCTACATTCATCTGGAGAGAGACTTGGCTACAATAATTGAGTGGATCTGAGGTTAGCACACCTATGATGTTGGGCACCCACTGCTTCGAGATATCCAGAGGCTCGCAGGAGAGTGTGGCCACTTTAGAGCCTCTCATATCCATCGGAAGGTGAACATTGCAGCAGACTGGGTCATTTTTTATGTTATGCATCATTTAGGTGGGTTTCTATAGAAGGATTAGGACTCGGTTCCTTCTCCTCTTCGCCATGTACTTTTTTTTAACGTTATTGGGTGTGCTCATACACAATTGGTGCAAGTAACCGTTGTATCAGAAAAAAAAAAAAAAAAAAAAGCTTCCATCACATCAACTTTTCTTATCTAAACTTCTCTCCTGTACCTGATTATTACTGGTCCTCCCTTGCTTCAGACTATCAAAACTTTCACTAATCTTCTCCTAAATTTCATCGATCACCATAAAGCAATTCCGAGTTGTATGAGATATTTTAAACATCCGGCCGGTGTTGTGTGGAGCTATCTTGGCTTAGGAACCGACGTGCCACAGATTGGATAGAGTGACCACTTGGAGGAGTTACTTATGGCTCATGACTCTGCTTGTTGGCCGGTTGTAAGGTGCCTAAGTACTTAAACCATTTGGTATGGGGTCGAGGCATGTAATCGTCCAACTACAAATGTTGGATGATGTTATTTAACGTAGAACAGGTTTAGTGGGGCCTTGCTCATTCCAGTTGGGTTGAGGCCTATCAGACCCAGATCTCCATATATCATAGGCATCATAAAACCTGATGTGCAGCAGTTTCTACCCCACTGCATAATATAATTTCTTCACACTTCTACCATGTATAAGTTGAGAACCTCAGTGAAGCTGTTTCCTGACCATGCTCTCTTCTTGTTGGTTTAAATATCCATGTGGAGTAATGAAGAGAAAAAAAATCATATAAATGTTACCAGTTGATATGATCACTTTCAGACATCAAATATTCTTTTACTCTTGAAGTAAGGGTTGTATGCGAGTTCTATATTTAACTTTCAATCATAATTGCTTTATAATCATAATGGAGATACAAATTGGCTAGGTCTGCTGCAAGCATATCCAAAACTTTTAACGAGGCTCAAACACGAAGAAATCTAATCTAGGGTCATCTCTTAACATCTCTATTTGCAATCACCATATTTCAGCGTCATGAAATTATAATTATATATATATATATATATATATATATATATATATATATATATATATATATATATATATATATATATATATATATATATATATATATATATATATATATATATATCCGCAAAACATGTGTTTGGTATATAATTAATTATCTCCATGGTAAAACAATAAATTTATTATAATCCTAGATTATTGCAGCTGATTTAAGGTCTTCATCCATAATAAATTTATTATAAGGGAAACATTCAAATTGCGGCAGTTGTTTCTCATCATGAGAGAATTCCTGATCATTAGCAGCTCTGAAAAATAATCAATATAATGACCTGAAACAGTTTGTAAGCATGCTCATTATTTTTCCGCTAAGATGAAGGGGTCAAGCACATTATAATCAAAGTTAGAAAAGTATCTTCGAATGGGATAAGTTATCATGATGAATTGAAATACAGTGCCAAGTAGAAGACGTGAAGTTGAGATTATGGGCCTATCAGAAGCCAGGTCTTTCATTCCAGGATAACTACACACAATCTAAGGAACAATGTTACTGTGCTGCTTCCGTGGATGACCCTCCAATGCTTAAGTTAGGAAGAGTATTTGTACAGAAATAAAGAAGAAATTAGAGAGACAGAATATTGCTCTAATTGAGATTTTGGCAGTTACCTTTCATGGTGGATCTTTAGGTTTATTTATAGCTTAGGGATACAGAATCTCTAGAGATTGCATTCTAACAACCCGGAGTTGTGTTGTAACCGCCGAAGATTCCGCTGTAACTACATGAGATTCAACTGTAACTATCTGAGATCATGCCAAACGGCTTAAGATTGCGGCAGCTATAACTCCAGGAGTAACGAAAGAAGTGTGTTTTTGGCCATTGTTTGAGATGAAAGGGCTTTGCTTGGTGTCGAGCTGATTGTTTGGTCGAGCAAGGAACCTGACTTCACAAGTTGGTTGCTTCTAATCTGCTTAGCTCGGCCATCTAGTTGGTGGAAATTGATTTAGTTTGATTCTATCAAGGAGGTGTTGGGGCTACTATGTTGGTTGTGGGTTGGATGAATCTGATTGCACCACATCACCATACTTATTTGATGCCACATCAGTTACAGAGATGGGTTGAGATGGGTTGAGAGGGGTCGATGAGATGTTCCTGCATCTCAGTTGCATCCAAATGAAGGTTACCTGAAGAAATTGGACATAAGCATCTAAACAGGCCTTGAAAACATTTAGGTTCGCATGGTCGTAGGTCATGATACTTTTATATCATATCTAAGGCTTCCGTAACTAATCTTGAAAACTACATATGCCTTTCCTGTCCCGATCGAGAAGTCGAAGTCGAGCAATGACTATAATTAAATTCTTTTTTCTCTAATCAGACACCAGCTCAAGACGCTGACATTTGCTCTTCTAATTGTCAGGGACTCAGGATTCATATAAAACCTATGACTTTAACAAGAAGAAAATCCATCCTCTCAATTGGAAAATCCCGAACGAAACTTTGACAAAGTAAATCAGATAAAATATAGATACCAAAACATCATTAGAAAGTCAAGGTCCGGCCCATGGATTCAATGGTCCAGATTGGATCACATATCGACCCGACCTCGCTGGCTTGATGATGGGCCGGGCCTACCGCCTACGTCCCTCATGATGCCGTGAGGCGGGGCTCTTCTCTCGAGGCCATCTCGTCACCCGCAACCTCATAAAACTCACCGTCCTACGTACCGTCACCGCCACGATGCACCTCATTCATCGCGTCACACGGCCATCAATTGGTCCACATCCGGAACAGCGTTCCCAACGGTGGTCCTCGAGTCGCACGAGCCGGGGTCCAAGGTTGAACGGAAAAGTACGACCGTGCGATCCACGGGGCCACGGTGATGATGACTCCTTCGGCTTCAAGCGAGCATGGAGACGTGGGACCACGGAAGTTTCGCCGTATGATGATGTGGACGGCCGTGATGGATGGTGGCCGGGTTGGTGGTCTCGCGTTTGGCCACGTCAGCTACGCGTGAATCCGAGCTTTCGGGTCCCCGAGGCAGCCGCAGAACAAAGGCGTTTGACCCCGCTTTCCGTATGGCATTTTATCTTGTTTTCAAATTTTATAATTAAAGATATGATTAAAAAATGTCAAAATTATGGGGGTTGGGGGCTTGTGGAGACTCGCCGGTCACCACTCACCGGCAGGTGGAGAAGCGTCCGTCCACCTAAAACTGGTGTTATTTCAAACCCTGTCTTGTTGGTAGGATGCAATGTCGCTAAACAGATTTGAGATTTATAAAGCCATTTATCTGGGGGGTGTATAGGTCTTCATCTGCGGCAATATTAATTAGTCGATGAATTTTGAGTTACTAACTTACTTGACAGTAGACTGATCAGCGGACTTTGAAAATGGCTTGAGAGAGCGGATAGAGGATTCCAAACCTCTTCTAGTGCCTGGGTGATGGCTTTCTAGAGGAAATTTGAATTCTTATATGCTCTTGCATAGGGTAATGGTTTGGTATGCTTTGCAAAGCTAGGAATCATGATAAACCGTTGGCAATTAGAATGCACAAGAAAAATGAATCATTTCTCCGTACTCATGAAAGGTGGTGTTAGTGTGCTATAATGCCGCATTCTCATTTGAAGCACTTGGTCTCGTAACCTGTAATTATTATCGTTAAACCGTTGGCTAGTCATGCTTTTTGGTTGCATGCCTGCTGTCATAGAAATTCTTTGTTTGCTTTAAAGGAGAGTGCACTATATTATAGAGGCATAGAATATTGAAAAGGAGAGTGCTTTTATACCGAAGAGGAGGAGTCATGCCAAAGTTTGAAACTTTTACGGATATAGTTGTAAAACACATATTTAACTTTCATCATGTGTTTAGGTAGGATCATGAAGGAGACCATGGGTGAGATTAGAAGGATGGATGGTCCTCATCCACTATTTAGTTCAAAAATCTTAAAAAAGAATAGATAAAAAGAAGAGATTCTCCATCCATCCTAGCCCACCAAATAAACACCATAGCAAAGGACAAGCATAAGACAGCTCTAAATAAATTCCATAGCAAAGGACGAGCACAACCATTTTCAATATTGAATATACTTTTTATTTGATATACAAAATAAAATCATTTCATTTCTCTCCCTTGCCTTCTGAACATATACACATCGTGGTTGAAAAGAAACAAGATCATTCGTACAATTAAAATTTGAAGTAAATTGATCAGTCTAGATAAAAAATATTGGTTACATAAGATTATAACCATCCATCAAAATTTATATTTCTTTCCCCTGCATTACACATACCCAAAAACCAGCACTACTTTAGCCTGATATCCAATTAATTTCACGCACATTTATTACATGTTGCAATGCTACTATTATGAACTTCTATAAGTACCTAGACAAACATGAGCAATTACTCAGCTAACAATTTATCCAAGTGAACCGTTCACTTTTTCTTTTCTTTTTAGACATGCTAGTAATGTTACATGTCACTCAACGCAGCCCATCATGGTTCAATCTGCTATACAATTCTGTCCATCTCCATTGCATACATGTGCCTACATACTCAAAATATACCTTTTCTCAGGGCACTGACACATTCTCTTTCTTTTTATACATGCCATCAAGAATGCAATTTTTAGGAGTGCTATCACAAATGTTGGGATCCTACTACTTCCAAGTGAAAAGGAAGAACACAAATTTAATTGGATCTCATGCAATATCTATATTTAATAGGAATTTGCCCAAGATGACGATTCAAATTGTTGCATATTTCTACCCCTCTGCAGTACACATATGAGCCCAAAAACTCATAACATACCTTTTCCCAGGGAATTGACATCATTTTTTTATGCAACCAACAGCCTTAGTTAAATCATTCCATTTCCAAGAAATTAACACATTTAACTAAGAGGAGAATGAAATTCTAAGCCCCTAAGGACTATATAATCTAAGTATATTTCTTTCATCCTCTTATTCATATACCCTCCCTCTCTCTCTCTCTTTATGTTCGAGCCTGCTGCTATGTGATGTTTGCTGACTTTTAAACGAGAATAATCTTTCATGGGCTACATACGTCTACAAAAAGGCAAACAGCTCGGCCGACTGGGTGGCCTCATTTGCGACCCACCATTCGGAAGAATTCATCTGGAGCGATTATGCATCTGTGCCTCAGTCTTTATGTTATTTTTTTTTAATTTTGTCGGTTGTACCTATACTTGGATTGCCATTGTACCACACAAAAAAAAAAAAAAAAAAAAGTAGTGTTCCCTGTTGAAATATCTCAGCTTTATGTAATTACTTCTGTCTTATGTCTGTGCGGGACAGGGCCACAGTTCAATCATGGTCCCCTGTTGTTTGTTGCTGGCTGTTCTGCTATTTTTTTTTTCTCATGTAACTTATTTCCTGTCCAAACTTTGTCTCCTTTATTTACCAAAAAGAAACTATGAATACAAATATTTTAATTATTTCATACAAAAAAGCAATTAAATAGCATCATTGCCATTCATCAAATTTGCACGCACATGTATTCTACGAGTGGCTATATATACATGAGTACGTGTCGGACAAGTAATTTATCAAAATGTTCTGTTTACTTTTCTCTTGTTTTTTTTATGCATGATAGCAAGAGCGTAATTTTAGGAGCCGTTCACAAATTAGATTTCTTCCAGATGAATAGGATGTGGATAAAAACATAAATTTTGAATACATCACATCTCTTTCTCGTATTAGTATATTCCCCCCCAAGCCCTCCTCTCTCTCTCTTTCTCTCTTCGTGTCTGTTGGATTTGTCCGCCCTCTCGCCGGCTCTCTCTCTCTCCAAATTGCCAGGTGTACTTCCGTGAAGCTTTGGGAGAGTCGAGAGAGGAGGAAAGATTTGTTTTTGAGGAAGAAAAACGATCGGAGATTCGAGATCGAAACAAATCCAAGCGAAAGGAAAGGCGGGCAGAGAAGAGAAGCGAAGAAGAGAGGAGAGCGTTTCAGGCGTTTGATGGCAATGATGGTGGCTCACGGGAGGGTTTTAGTATGCTGGGAAAAGGCCACGCCCACCTGTGCGCTTTGATTTCTTAGCTCCGCTCCGGTCCTTAAAGAGCCTCCTTTTGTAAAGGAAGAGAAAAATATGCTCAAAAAGAAGTCTTTTTTGGGAGAGAGACAGAGAGGGAAGAAGCAAGAGGAAGAGGAATAGAAAAAGAAAAAGGGAAGAAAGCTCAAACTCTCTGTGTGTGTGGGAGAGAGAGAGAGAGAGAGAGAGAGAGAGTGAGAAGAGGGGAGGGGAGAGCTCTTCTTTTTATGCCCTTTTTCTTGAAGGATAGACAAAAAGCCGAAATAAAAGCAAAAGATGGCAGAAGATTGCTGTTCTTTCAATAAGGTGATTCCTCTCTCGTTCTCTCTTTTTCTGTATCTTTTTTTTTTCCTTGTCTAATGCAATTAGATATCTTGCTCTGTTTTTGCTTTCTTGCGGGGTTAAAAAAGTGGGATTTTGATGTTGTCTCGTGGGAATACGAGCGTCTCTGTTTTGTTGGTAATCTTTTTTATAATGATACTCTTCCTTTCCTGGAATAAATATGTTTTATCCGAGATTTATTTAATTCACTTTTTTAGGGCAAAGTTTCCTGGTATTGAATAAACGATAGTATATTTTGTCTTTTTTTTTCGTTCTTTATTGATTAAATACTTTAAAGCTCCTTTCTTTTCTCCTTATTAGGGATTCTTGTTGATTTTGAAGATCTTTATATCCAATTAATGCACTGGCTTGAACAATCTTCGGTGCCAGTGGATTTTGAAGCCTCTCTTAGCTCGTGGTTTGCCATCATATTCTGATGCTTTGCATTAGAAGAATTCGGTGCTATGAATTTTCTGATCTGATTTCTATTAACTTCAAGGGACTTTGCATGGTTCTTCTTCTTATGGCTTTTAACTAATTGAGTGAACGGGTAGAGAAACGACAATTATTTTGTTTTGTCTTTTCTTCTGGCCATTGATTTTCTTTTTTGTTACTCTCTCTAGAAGTTTGATCAGTTCTTCTTTTCTTTTTTTTTCCTGTCTGTTTCTTATCTCTACACAAGATTAATACATTTGTTTGGACCTTCCTTAGCTTGTGGTTTACCCGCTTTTTGCTTTGGACGCCTTTGAAAGCATCATAGATGAGCTTACTAATTCAAATCTTAGTATCGTCTAGAGCTAATCTGGAACCTTCTTATGTACTTGTCAAGTTCCTTGCAAGCAAAGTGCAATCTTGGTTAGAGTTGTGTTTATTTTTGTATATGGTCGCAATGGGACTATCAGGGGACTTATAGCTTCTCTATGTTTTTCACATATCTAACCATGTTAAATATTTTCTTTTCCTTCATCTCAAACAGGAGTCATTCATAATAAAGCCTCCAAAGAAATCGCCGCTTGCATTGAGGATGGTTGTCTTGGCTGCCGTTATGATCTGTGGCGTTTATATTTGCTCTATGTGTTTAAAGCAAATAGGAAATCATGGTGTGCCCAGAATAATAAAGATTGAACTAGCAGAACAGCCTTGCCATGATCCTGGTATTCCACCATCTGAGATTCCTTATGCGCACTATCCGGAACCTACCACTTATAGCCGGTAAAGAGGCTTCTTTTTTCTGGATATTTATTTTTGATTTGGATTTTACGAAGACCTTGCATAACAACTCTCTTACCTTGTCAGGGAAGAATGTGCATGCACACCAGTTCGGTACTTTGCTATATTGTCAATGCAGAGGTCTGGAAGTGGGTGGTTTGAGACTTTGCTAAACAGCCACATTAACATTAGCTCTAATGGGGAGATATTCTCCGTCAAAGAAAGGAGAAGTAGTATATTAGCTATCATAAAGACATTGGACAAAGTTTACAATCTAGATTGGCACAGTAGTGCTTCAAAAAATGAATGCACAGCTGCTGTCGGCTTTAAGTGGATGCTTAATCAGGTAAATCTAAGAAAGTTATTGTGATGTGTTTTGTATAGTATGGTATGTACTATGGTATTCGTCATGCATGTTTTAATGTTGGACCTAAGTGAGAAGTTTAAGCTGTTTATGTTTGTTTGATTTTAATCTTGAATGAGCACTGATGTCACAAAGAATTCTAAAATTTCAGTTATTTCTATGCATGGGGTTGTTTCCATGATCTATTTTGGAAAATAAGGAGCTTGTTGTGTGAGATTAGCTTATGCATTGTCCATTTCTCTGTTTGATTGGATCATCTTGTGTTGCTTTGAATGCCTAAACCTTAGCTAGATAAAACCAGCTCAGCATTGCTCGAATTTGATGATCTGTCACTTATCAGTCGCTATAGACTATAGATTTTTAAAATCAAATGGAACAACAGTCTTTTTGTTCATAATCGTCGGGGTTTCTTATATTTAGCATTTTACTAGCAAATCAACAACCATACTGTAGACCTTACTGGATGATGCTTCAATTTAGGAGTGAGTTGCTGTTTTATGATATCATGCCATCCATTGCATTATTGATCATCTTCCTACTTCCCTTCTCATTCTTGTTCTCGTTTACTCAAGTGACAGGTAGATTTATCATTCCCTCTGATAATTCTCGTTCTCACTCTTCCTAATATTTTTTCTCTATGCTTTTGTTCGCACTCTACCTAACATTTTTTAGTAAGTCTTGTCTATTTTGTCTTCTGACTTGTTTAGCCTTTCCTTAGAACTGGTGAGTCCAGCATGCCCATGTATGTGTCACAAGAAGGATTATATTTTTGCTTTCAGTTACTTGTTTCTGTTCACAGACCCTTTTAGTTGCTCTTTAAATTGTAATAATATATTTTTATCCATGTGTCATAACAAGTTAACTCTGGTCTAGTATTCTAGTAATTATTTTTTCTATAGTAAATAATTTTTAGTGATATATAGGATGCATCAAATAATAGGGCTTTGGTTTTAAGAAATAAGAGATTTAAATTTGATCATTTGATATTCTATCAATTATATGTCATTTTATGTTTTGAAGTGTTCTTATTCTTCTGTTGGCCATTTCCCCTCATCCTCCCCTACCTTTCTTTTTTTTTTTTTTGTGGTGGTGTGTGTCTCTTTGTTGGGGGGGGGGGGGGGGGGGGTGAAGGGAACAAAATAAAGTTTCTTCCCCTGTTTTTTGAGTCTTGATGTTCATTCTAAGTCAATTAGAGGTTGGAGAGAGCTGAGGCATTGGGTAATTTAGTGTATCTAGTGGTATAGATTAAGCAGCAAGTATATTGTAGGTTTGAAGACCTTAGAGGGAGTGGACTGGGGTTGGAGGAATCGGAGGAAAAAGAAACACACTTATGGTTGGTGGAGGACATAAAGAATCGCTCAGATATATTGTAGGTGCCAGTGTTGATGGGGTTGATATGGCTTGGGTAGGAAGGAGTAGAGGGAAGAAGAGAGGGAAAGAGAAAACACAAATAAATAAAATAAAGGAGCTGGTCTGGTTGGTTTCAGGCAATTCTATAATTTTTGGACAAAAAGGGGATCATAGAGATAGATCGAAGGATAGAAAAAAAGGGCAAGGTTATTGAGAATTTTATGTCTTTTTGTGAAAGGTCATCATCGGGATACTTAGTTATATTTTCTTTATTCATTGTCTAACTTTTGCCTAAAAATAATGGTGAATTGGGGCTTAACGGCTTATCCTAGTGGTCACACCCATCAAGCTATCAACCAAAGGTTCTAGGTTCGAGGCTTAGGTGGTACTTCCCAGGTATTTGGACTTGGATAATATGGATGGGTCTCTCTTTCTTTCCCGATGATGAAAAAAATAACTCTTGCACCCAAATGACATGATAGTTGAAATGGTGGGGATCCATTGGTGTGGATGACTGGGTTGGAGCTTTGGCCTCGATGGTGTGATAGTGAGTAGCGCTGGAGCTTGACAACCAAAGGCTGGATTGATGATGGGATCAAGGCATTCCAGGAGGAAGAGAAAAGGGAGAGGAGAGAGGGAGGATGGAGGATATAGAAGTGAAAGAGAGTGATATGAGGGGAGAGAGAGGAGAGGAGAGGAGCAGATGGAGGCTGGGTTTGGCACAATTGTAGTAGAAATAGATAAGGGATAAGGGTTTCATTTTATATGTCTTTGTTCCTTAAAAGTCTTGTACATTGTGTATATATGCGTGCTGTCTATGTATAGGGTTCTAGGCAGGTCAGAATCCTACAACCCAAAACTGACCTGACTTGCCAGTGAGTCTGGTTTGTTGGACCCATACCTGAGCCATGATGTCATCATGTCAAGTTTTCAGTCGGTCATTCTTCTTGCAGTCAAAGTCTTTCTGTAGAGGTTTGTTCTATCTATTAATTTATATTTAGTCACACTCACTGTTCTTTTCTCCTCTTCTGGTTACTTATGATGTATCGTGCAATTCCTTGGTTACTAATCATATTTCATGCTATTCCTCTGAAAGTCTGAATAGTATCTTTGCTTGTCTAGAACATTCCTTGTAATTAGCATCACACTTAACTGACTTCTGTGAACCAGTTACTTCGGCATCCATGGTAGGGGGGTGTCATTGAGTATCATTTCTAGTTATCATTTGGATTTGGTTCTTGGTTGTTTTTCATTGTTCTTATACCTTTCACTGTGCTCTCATGTGTGCGGTATTCCCTTCTGGTATATCTTTCTTATGGGTGACTTGTTAACAATCAGTTGTGGTTATTAGTACTCAGTCATCCTTTGCAGTTACTATCAGAAATTAAGCTATTCTGAAAGTAAAACTTGTACCAAGATCACAGTTGTGATAATTTGCAGATAGTCTTTGAAATGAATTCACAAGGCTCTCCTCATGCATGTCTGGTTATCAAACTAGTTGAGTCATCATTTTTGCTCATCGATATGCGCTTTTGATGATGATTTAAGCTTATGTGCAACTTGTTATTACAATAACATTTTCTCCCTATCTTAGATTCTGTATTAACGATAAGTTTCTAAGAAGACTTGCTGCAGAGTTCTTATTATCTAACATCTTGTTGTATAAAGTGGAGTTTTGACTCGAGTTTTCCAATTTTTCTAGCTAGTCCACTTGCAACTGTTGTTTCTCTAAAGCAAGGTTGTTAAAATGGTTTATATGGTCCTTAAACTCTTCCGGTCCTTGGGGGTTTAATCAGTTTAAATAGACTATAGAATGGCTATGAGTTTTACGAAATGTTAAGTGTATGAAATTCACATAAAATTAATGCGTAAAACATACAAATTATTAAAAACAATGACTCTTCTAGGCGTATTTGTTATTTAATAAATGTTCTGGTGTCCTTATTATCAACTTTGGAGTAAAACCGAGAACTTTGTGAAGTAGTTGGTAGGAAATTACAAGACTGTGCTGTTGTTGGTGGTAGTTTAAGAAAAAAAGAGGAACTAGAAGATGATTTTTTGCTGTAACTATTTTGAGAAGAGAGCATCTAAATGTTACAAGAAAAATGGGAGAAGAAAAAAGATTAAGATATAGAGAGAGGAAGGCAAGACAAATTTTTCCTTTGTCAGTATAAATGCTAAGGCGCAGGTAAATCAGAATAATACTTCTCTCTCAGTTGAGCATATTATGGTGTACTCACATGAAACTTCTAGACTGTTCGATGACTAAAATACACAGCCAGAGAGAAAATGCAGATAATGATTGTTAGATCACGTTAATGAGTTATTTTAGTTTGGTCATTAAACTAATAATCATGCAAGACTAAAAGGTTGCTAGAAATTTAAGCAGGTCGTGCTTACGCATTTATGCTTTATTTAGCCACTAGATGGTTGCATAGGCACTTAAATGGCCATTTAATGAAGTGTTTTCTTTGCTTCATCGCATCTCTCGCGTCTTTCCATCAAGAAATTACTAGTCTTCCTTTCCTAAATCTTGAAAGTACGAAATATGTATGTAAATTCCTATAAGGTTAACACTGTACTATAAGGTTGGTATTACAGCAGACACCATGCATGTTGAGGATTTTGAACTATAACTTTATCTAGGGGAGTTATATTCTCACTTCAATTAATATAACAAGCAAAATATGTTGTTAATACCTTCTGTATTTGATTTTTATATTTCTGTGTTGATTACTTCATAAGGATGTTTGTGGTGCAAACAAGAATTAATGGAATGAAAACATTAAATTCCCAAAAATTATGGTGCCGGAGATTTGGAAATTAAGAGGAAGTTTTAGCATTCTTTAGTAGTCTGTTAGAAGATAGAAATTAATCTTTTATCTTCCAAGTAAAAGGGTTTGGGTGTCATTGCCATGCATTATGAAAGTCTGAAACTTGGCCGTGAAATTCTGAAGCTGAGAAGATGATTGTGAGAAAGAGGCTTTAAGTGATTCAAGGAACAAAAACATTGGAGACATGAATTGTAAAAAAAGCTGATGAGGCTAAGATTCAGACGTGGAACTTGTTACAATCTGTAACTTTGCTGTGTAATTTTTAGTTTGGACACAGCCAAATCTTTCCTCGCTTACTAGCACACATTAACGCTGAATATGTTAAATACATAAAAAGAGTCAGGAAACCTGTCATAATTGCTTTTGACTTTATTAAACTCAAGTTTTGATGTATTTGGAACATTAAAATTTAAATGACAACTTGTTTGTTGGGGTATAGGTAGGGCTGTTAATAATGTCCTATTCATCTCATCATAAGTTAGTAAAAATTATTGAAAATTAATTTAAAATACCATGAAAATTGATTTTAAATATAATAAATCTTGTATTGATAATAATTACATATCCTAAGATCCACATATTGAAAATTTAATATTAAAACAATAGAAACAAAAGAAGGTAAGGTGCGTATGGTTCACGACCGGAATTGGAATTGGAATGGATTGGAATGGGAATCGGAATGGTCATATTTTCCGACATATTTGGTTTGTGACTAAAATTGGAACTAGAATTAAAATGGCCGTTTGGGACATTTTTAGAAAATTAATTAAATAGAATGGTATTTTTGAAAAATCAATTTTTTAAAGTAAACCTGACAGAATTGGATTTGAATACTAGGAGGAGAGTCGGGATTGGGTTTTGCGGTATTGGGAGTGGGAGTCACTCATTCGCATTCTCATTCTAGAGCCCAACCCCCCTCAACCAAATGTGTCCTTAGAAGAGAGATTTAGAGCCAACAGCTAGCGAATATGTGAATAAGTGGACTCGCAAAGAGGCAACCATGTAAGAAAGCATCATGGAGAAATTCTAGTGGGGATTTTGAAGCTTTGACCTTTAGATTTTTGGTAATTGATTTGTGTGACCATGAGAGAAAGAAACCAGACCAAGGACACTGAAAAGGGATGATAGAGGAAAAAGGTTGGAATAGATAGAAGTGGAGAACTTTTTTATTTTGAATATACATGTTTTTTGAAAGTAAAAAGTTGGAAGGATGAAAAACCTATTAGCGCCTAAAACCACGCCCAACATAGCCGTACATGGTTTTAAATTGAATGACGAATTTCTGTTAGAAATATGCTAGGAAATAGAGGGATCTGACCATGTTAGATAGTAATTGTTCTGTATTTTTTTTTCTCTCAGAATAATTGTAGAATATGATGTTCTGCCTGACATCCATTGTCTCATTGTTACTGCAGGGTCTTATGGCAAATCATGAAAAAATAGTTGATTACTTCAAGATAAGAGGGGTCTCTGCAATATTCCTTTTTAGAAGAAACCAACTCCGCCAGATGGTTTCAATACTAGCAAACAATCATGATCGAAATACTAAGCAGTTAAATGGAACGCATAAAGCTCACGTGCATTCAAAAGATGAGGCCAGTCTCTCCCATCACATTCTGGCACAGAATCATACATATCAAAACAAAATTCTAGGCAGATTCTAAGTTTTTTGGTTGGCAATTGCCTGCAGGCTGAAGTTCTTGCACGATACAAGCCTACAATTAATGCGACATCATTGATTTCACATCTACGAAACACCGGGGAGTTGGCTGCCAATGCTCTTGAATACTTTAACGGCACCCGCCACATTGTTCTCTACTATGAGGATCTCATTCAGAACCGCACTGTAAGTTCTCTACTTTTCTGCTTTTAGTTTGTAAACATCTAAATTGTTTCTCAAACCAGTTTTGCCATAACATCTACTTTGTTTTCGTCCAGAAAATGGTGGATGTTCTGGACTTCCTTAAAGTGCCTCAGAGAAAGCTGGCCAGTCGTCATGTTAAAATACACACTAGGCCATTGTCCGAGCAGGTTCAGAACTGGGATGATGTCTACTGTGCCCTTAAAGGAAGTCGGTATGAGAACTTCTTGCATGCTGACTACAAAATGTAGAGTGTGACCATGAGTTCAGTTGGTGTATATAATTTCCCTTCTTTTCTCCCCTTGCCAATAGCTGGCTTTTTATGCAATCATAAGCCAGAAAAATTTTGGTTGTCGAAATAGCATTTGATGCTTAAAAAATATTCCCAAAGCTTTCCAACTTTCTTGTTTCCCTAAGAATATGATTCATGGTATACAAGTTGGCTCCAAGATGCGTCGTTTCCGTACATGGATTGCTTTTGTTTTGTGCGTTGACAACTAATCATTCTTGATGATTTTTTTTTTCACTTAGTACGGTGTGTAATATCCAAGTCTTTACGATGTGATGAGCTTGTTGAGAATAGATGGAGTAATTGTACTGAGCTCCACTTGGAATGACTCCTCTCTTGTTCTGATAGTTTTTTTTTATGTACATATTTTGTTTTATTGGTTGCACAGAGGGCTTAAAAACTTTTATTAATGATGAACGAGTTCTGCCTCAGCATGCCTCATACACCCACATATATGTAAATGTATGTATGTATGTATGTATCTATACATATAAGAGAGAGAAAGAGAGGGACCACATCTATTCTACTGATCTTTTCATTTACCAAATGGATGCCTATACTAATGACGCTGGTGGTGTGGTGTTGAGTAATCTGTGAAGTTTTTCATTTGCTGCATGGACACTGGTACAATGACATAGATGTTAATGTATTTAGTCATTATTAAAGTTTATTGCTTTATGTGCAGCAGAAATTTGACTACTGAAGTATCATATTAATGATAATTTATTATATTATTATGTTATATTTTAAAAATAGTTGAAAAAAGAAGGAAAAAACACTATATCCTGTGCATATTAGTCATGCTGGCATTAGTGACAAGTGTTTCTACAAGTAGACTCTTGTGTAGAGTTCTTTGTTTCTGAAGTAAACGTTAGTGCTAATGATGTTGGCATTAATAATGGAAACTTTGGTTTAGTCATTATTAAAGTTTATTATTTAATGTGCAACAGGAATTTAGTCATTGAGTTATTCTATTTATTATAATTTGTTATATTGATATATTTCATTGGCTAATGATCTCTGCGCTGTGGAAAATTAATATAACGAGATTACACGATGGTCCATGATTGAACCTAGAACCTCTTTTAGTGGCTGCACCCCTAGCTCTTCGATTTGGAAGAGGTGCAACCTTCTAGTTAGTGCTTGGTAAATCGGTTCAGCAAATGGTTAGTATTCTTTCCATGCAAAGTTTTTGGACGCCTTCCAACTCCTCTTGCATATCAGTGTATAATCCTGTGCTTTTTTTATATAAAGTAAGAAGCATATGCGTAGGTGGTGTGAGAAGAAAAGACACGAAAACTAGCTCTTTCATGACTCATGAGCCAACTATAGCAGATCATTAATTGACACTAAGGGCCTGTTTGGTTCGCGGAAAAAGAAGAGAGAAAAGTGTGGTCAACGGAAAAGTAATGAGATACCTTTTGTTTGGTTGAAGTTTTCAAAAGAGAGATATGGAAAAGTTGTATTTTTATAGAAATATGATTTTCACATTTTATGGAAAAGTCTTTTCCATCAGAAACATAGGAAAGTTACTTTCCCATGAGGTGGAAATCACTCTATCTTTATTTTTTTCCAAAAGATGCATTAAAGACCTAATTTTTATTAAGGGTATAATAGGAATTACACATAACTTTTTCAGAAAAGTGGATGGTCAACCAAACATAAGCATTCTAGAAATCTGTCACTTTTTCATGTTTAACCAAACATGCCAAAAGTACATTCCTAGGTATTCTCTTCCTAGAAATTTTATTTTCAGAAATCATATTCATAGGAGAAAAAATGCTTCCCGCGAACCAAACGAGCCCTAAGTATATTCAAGTCGAGCCCAAAAATAGGCAATGCGCAGCAAGAACAAGCACTTTTTTTGTGCCGACTCATGACGAAGAATAGTCGGCCTTTTGCTATAATTCTTGTTTTATTTTGATGTTCTCCAAGTTTATTTTAAAGTTTTATTTCCAGCAAGAATAGATTTGTGACAAGTATCACATACTTTCCTTCTCTGTGTACGACATTCAGTTTACTTAAAACCGCCGCCTCCTCCTCCTGTTTTTCTTAACCTACTCCGGGGCTATTTTGTTTTTCTTTAATTTGTTTTCTGTCAATTATTGTGCAAGAACGTTCTACTAATAGGACCAACTTGATGGTAATGGACGAGCCAAGTGTCTGGATTTTGAAGGCAAGGTGGAAAGCAGCAGTCCTTCCATTCATCACCACTCAACCACTACTGTCCATGAACCAGCAGGAAGGAAAGCAAATTAAAGAAAGATATGACAGCCATCATGCATCTAAATTTATTAGAAGGCAAAACCTATGCTGAGGACCACAAAAGAGCCAATTTTTTAGGCTGTCGTCTAACCTTAGAAAATCAAATGCTCGCCAGCTTAGCTCGAAATCAATGGGTGCGCCATGGATGCAGAGCTGCAACTCCTTGTGCAACCAATGGGGTGGGATGTTAGCACGTTCCTTAATTTTAGGAGACTGATATGGCTCACTTGATCAGTTTATCCCACATCAAGATAAACCTCGTTTAAATGATGATTAAATCCAATCATATTAAGATGGTTACCGTGATAGATGGAAACTATGAGACATAAGATACGAGTCTCTAACTTAGCATTATAAATAGTCTGTGGATCCATCACTTAAGGCACTCAAGTCCTGCAAAGGTTAGAAGATCCGGATCTCTTCTCTCTCGTGTGGCGTCTTCCTGCTTGAACATCGATGGCCGGAGGTCAGTAAAAATCATTGATATTTATTATTCTGTGTGATGCCCTTGGTCTCCATGTGCATCCGCCCATGGGTAGATTCCGAGCTCATTCCCCTCCATGCTAGGAGATTCTCCTGCCGACATCCTACTTTGGAGCTCGGGAGATTCTCACCAGTCTTGGCAGTTGATGCTGTCCGTCTCACTGGATCTTCCGCGTTTTAATTAGTTCCTCACTCTTTACAGCTAGTCATTCCAACCGCAAGTCGGCAACAACTGTAGTAATTAAGAAAACCCATACTTCAGGGCCGTGCATTAAAGAAGACAATGGGATACCAAAACCTTTCGCCATGGCATACATTCTTAATGAAATCTGAATGCCATAAATACTAGTTCCCTAGTCTAGGGAAAGCTCTTTGCTCCCCCCTAGCAACAAGAGTGGGCTAACTTGAAGGAATCTTTAAAGCTTCTCGCTTCTGGTGATCACATATATATATGACTTCCACCTAAAAGGTTCCAATCTTAAAAGTATGAGCCTCTTGTTTAGAGGGTTTCTGGTTGGAATGCAGGTTTTGTCGACCAAGATTATGCTAAGCTCTCGTAGGAGCCGTCCAAATAAATGAGCTTATATTTCTAAGCTTAGTGGGAAGGAGGAGGGAGTCCCTGTCCTTTTGGCGCATGTGAATAGTGGGAGCCTTAAAGGGTTATCTTTTTGGTGCATGTGAATAGTTGTGAAATAAAATATAGCGTTTGTATCTGTTGGTTTTTTAATAACATATTTAACCCAAAATTTTGAGGCTTTAGGCTCCATTTGGAGAAGCTTTTGGAGAGCCAAAAAGCACTTTCTGGCCATCCAAAAGTATTTTTAAATGAAATAGAGGCGTTTGGTAAAAATTTTGAGAAGTTGTTTTAGGTTGATCAGAAAGGAGAAGCTCCATTTTGGAGCTTTTCAGAAAAGCATTTTTAAGCCCGGTCGGAAAGTTGTTTTTTTACCAAAATATCCGTGATAAAATATAACAATTACACAAAATGTCCCTTTAATAATTGTTTAACCAATTTTATCATCTTGCTAGAATATATATTATATTATGGGTAATTAATTTACGCTAATAATTATAATATTTTATATCTTTTTTATTGTATTATATTATAAATATAATATTTATTATATTATATCATAATGCATTAATATGTTATATTAAATAATTTAATATTATATTAAATTATTATGCTATGGTATACATATTATATTAATATATTATAATAATATTATATTATATTATAGTAATATTATACTATATCATATATTTATATATTAATATATATTATATTTTATTATGCTCTATTGTATAATAGTATGCAATGCCCTTGGTGGTCATTTTGTGGTACTAATAGTACTTTCTCAGTTTCTTTACCAAACACATATTAAAATGGCATAACACTTTAGAAATGTAGTTACCAAACAACAAAAAATCTTTTTATAAAAGTTCTACTTCATAAAGCTATACTTTCAAAAGCTCTATTGCCAACAACTCTTCCAAATGGAGCCTTAGAAATTCATAGTCCCATGTTGGATATTAAATTAAATATAAATCTACTTGAATATAAAATTTTATCTTAGATAACCAAATAACTAGGACTTTTGAATGGATAAAGATTAACTTTATCTTTTTTCTCTCTCGTCTCCTAAAATTCTATGGACATTTGTATTTGAGAATCAAGTGAGTGAACTCGAGTAAAAGATGATTGAGAGAAATTGCACTTACAACACATGGGCTATCTATTGGCCATAAGCTTGATACGGGGCTTGAAGCAAGATGGCAATTAATGTGTTATGATGTAGTGCAGAAAATCATTTGTATATATTAGTATCAAAATCATTTGATTGCAGTTACACCATCCGCATGAACACTCCAAGAAGTTACAGTCACTGAGACCTGAAAAACGAGAAACAGTAAACACCTTCTTCTTCTTCTTTTTCTTGTAATTTTCGGGGAAATGAGCAGGAACTAGATGTCTTTATTCCATTTATTATAATCAGTGAAATTATATATATTTACAGCTACGGAAATGAAACAATATTATAATGCATAAAGAATGAGTGGGACGGAGCGCACTATTCTTCACCAGCCCCGGAGCGCTGGGAACTCCGCCGGTCAGTCCTATAAATAGCAGGCAGATGAGTGGGACGGAGTATATACCATCCCTCGCTAAGGAGAAGGAGAGGTTATATATCCCTGTCATCTCTCCTCTCTCTCTCTTTATATATATACTTCTCTGTGTCTTGCTCATGGCTGCCAACAAGCCCTTCTACACATATGCTCTTCTTATTCTTATGATTCTTGCCTTTGAAACTTTCACTTCGGTGGGAAGGACTTTGGTTGAAGACAAGACCAAGGTGTGCAGGAGATGCTTGGTTCAGGACGCTGGTGCCAAAGGTATGGTGGAAGGTCCCATTTCGCCACCAGCAATCCATGGAGACGATGCACTAATGGTGGGCATCAGTGATGCTCGACCCACGACTCCTGGGCACAGTCCAGGTGTTGGCCATTCTTTTAACTATAAGAATGTCGTGATCAATAAGAACGTTTAGGTTATAAGGTTCCACTTATGCTCCTTGTTTGTATGTATGTTGTTTTTAATGCATGGTTTATTTTTAGTGTGTTGTTGGAGTAGCTTGAGTTCAGTTTTTTTTTCTCCCCCTTTTGATTCACCAAGGCAGTAACACGCTGCATGTTTGGATGATAACTTCTTATGTGCTCGTGGTTTGGTTACGCACTTACTGGCCGGGATCCTAAATAATGATGAGAATTTTGTATTCGAAGTAAGATTTGAATAGCTTGCTCAGTTAATGGCACTGGGGTGCTTTATATACAAATTAAACTTCCAAATATAGTAGAATATAATAATAAAATTTTATGATTATGGAAAAAGATACTAAAGATCAGATATAATATAATACAATAACAAAATCCTATAATTTGGTAGAAATACTAAATTTAAATATAGCAACACGATCCCATAATTTTTGGAAATTGATCTAAGCTGATATACTAAGATTATGCCTGCAATATGTGGCAGTTGTGATATCTAATGTCTCATGATTTTTGGAGATTGATTTGAGTTGATATATTAAAATTGTACACGCAATATGTAGCAGCTGTGATATCTAATATCTCATAATTTTTGGAAATTGATCTGAGCTGATATACTAAAATTGTTCACGCAATATATGGCAGCTGTGATATCGAATATCGTACCCGCTGTAAAAGGTGAGATTGGTGCATGATTTTAACAACTGTAATAAATGATTCTCTGTATTTTTTGTGAAATGTAACCTAAACTTTAAAGAAGTTTTTGCTTTTTGTTTTTTTTTAGTTTTTTCAAAAAAAGAGTGAATGCCATAGTAATAATTTATAGAAATGATAAATGAATTACTCATGTCAAACACTCCTGAAAAAAAAATCCAGGTCTCTTTCTATTCTGCTAGGTTCTCAACAAATGAGTTTGTATAACGATGTACCCCTTCATATTGCTCAGACCCTAGGGGGTCTTTGGTTTTCAAATCATAACAAGTAGTATCATGGTCAAAGATTGGTGATACCTGCACGAACCCAGGTCAGTCTCTTAGTTGCCTGGCTTGACCAAGTATTATATCATAACGGGATCCCTACCAGTACTCCTCTATAAATTAATCGCGGCCTCGTTTTTGCAATCTATTTGCCTTCGCTTTGCTCTGTACAAAATAAGCAGCCACGTTTTTTTCAAAACAAAACACCAATTTGTTTTCTTTTGGAGCCACAAGTAGGATGGAATTAAAGTGCTTAAAGTTCTTGGCCGCTATATCCCCAACGCTTCCCCTCTCTCTCTCTCTCTCTCACACACACAACAAAAAGAAAGACAGTATGGAAAATTTATTGAAATATATTATGTCTTCTTAATATTAGTAAAATAGAGTAACATTTCTCCTGTTTGGGGTTGAACTATTGGGGTCCAATTCTACATCATGAACTGCGAAAATAGTTTTGCTAAAAATACCTTATAAGGAACAAAATTACAAGATGTAAACAAATTGATAGGGTCTTGGCTTCATATATTCATCTTGTAGATTGGACCATACATAAATCCCTAATGAATGAAAGTGTCGGCTGGCTACGCTGTCTAAAGCTCTTCATTGCTGTGATTTCTTGCAATCAAAATTGTAGTGAATGGTGAAATATCTTATTTATTTCAAGTTACATCTGTTTGTTTTGGTTCGCATGTAGTTGCATCTGTCTAATGCATGCAATCCAAGGCTTGATGGGATTAAAAAGGATAACACTCGGGAAAGGGGCGGGGGTAATGGGATCATATTAGAGGTGGTAATGAGTGTTTAAGTTAATTCCCCTTACTCTCGCAAACGGTAGTGTGCAAATCGCCAGTCTAGTTGCAAGTTAAGCTATTACGAGCGTGCATAAGTGGCCTTTGGGCCACCGAAGAGCCAAGATCACCATCTAATGTGGAGGGAGCTCATGTCTTTTGTTGTTCCAATGGCCCTACTCGATGCCTCAACTACTTAATTAACACTATTATATAATCAAAATTAACATGTCTTTTGTTGTTCCAATGGCCCTACCCGATGCCTCAACTACTTAATTAACACTATTATATAATCAAAATTAACAGTTATCGAGGTACGGACGCATATGACTCCAAGGGACCCAAGTCTTGGTCTCGGTCTCATGCACGTTCTAAGGTTTGGGATCTTCGAGAAAAGTATCTATCTAGTGGATTGTCTTTCCGACTGGTCCCTTTAACAAGATCGTAACCGGTCAAAACACTAGTCCCTACTGGTTGCAATAACTGTTGGAAGTATTTTGGCTAAAAATTACTATATTTTATTTTATAAAAATTTTATGAAGAAATTATTTACTAAAATAAAATTAGAAAATTGAAAAGAACTTATCTTGATCGAGATGTGTGAGATACACTGCTCTAAAAATGATTCGTCGCCAAGGTGCAAGTCTGCGGTGATCTCATTACCAAGATACAACAATCCAACTCAGCTCAATCCTTCTCTAACGAGTATGATTGCTGGAGAGGCTCAACCCGACCTACTCCTTCATATGCCCAAAAAATAAAAATATAGAAAGTTGAAAGTTGAAGGGTGGAAAAACTCTCTATCTATAGAACAAAAACTCATAGAAGACAGAGTACTAGTGAAAAAGAGAAAAATCAGATTGTTTTTTGAATTAATCCCGGGGAGTCTATTTATAGACTCTATCTGAAAGACCGAAGAGACGTGATAATTCTGAAGATATGTAATATTTCGGAAATACTACATCTTTTTGAAAACCAATGTTCTCTTTTCGAAGAGTCACAACGCTTCTGAAAAAGGACACCTCACAAAAGATATTTTAAAATATTTAAATAAATAAAGTTTAGGAGATAAAAAAAATTAATTTTTTAATTAAAAACTGCAACAATTACATCGATCGATCATTGCTTCTGATTGCCTACTAATGATCACCGTTCAACTGTGGCAGCTGGGATCGATGCCAAAATGATGAGGTTAGTGGTGTAAGTTGGGACTACATCTTCCGCTGAAATCGAGTGGTAACTAATGTAGGTGACTTATAGCTTTTTCTGAATTAATAACAAATGAATAAAATTGGAGTTATTCAAAAAAAAAAGTTTACAACTAGAGTTTAGAGTCATGATACTCTACGATATGTATTTTTGTTACAATAAAAGATTGGATAGCACCGTATCATCCATCCAAAAAAACTGGTTGTCAGAATGCATTATGTTAGCATTTAGTATGACCCTCTCTATTCTTGAGAGTTGCGACGGTACTTTGTCTCCGAGATGAATAATGTGGTGTCTATCCAACATCATTCATTATCTAAACAGAGCCTTAGGAGACTCTTGGAGGATTTGATTGCAAACACTTCTTACATGAAACTTGAGAAGGCGCCCCCATGGATTACAGTCCTATTGGCCCAAAATGCCATAATCAATGATTATGCGATTGCTATAAGAGAAAGGTTGTTGAAAGGATGGTATTTGTTTTAATAGTTCAATAACCACTGCAAAATAAAAAATAATTCCTGCATTTTTTCATTTCCTTTTATCTCAAGGAATTTTTGGCTTAATTTGTGTAATATGTAAAGCATGATGGGGGATGTATTGATACTCAAAAAACTTCTAAAATGCTCGCATGAACAAACGCCAAAGATAAGAAGTCATACAAAGTTAGATCTAGGTCACGTTGTGTGGAAGAAAAGGGCGCTTTTTTCATTTGTCGTGTGCCTCTCGTGCATGGTGGTCTCTTTTTTTTTTTTTTTTTTTGCAGTTGCAAAGAGGATGGCTGCTTTAGAATCACTGTTATATAATTCAACTTACAGGGTGCCTATCCGAGCATTGTTTGAAAACGGAATTTAGTCTTAATATTAATCAAACTTATCTAGGGCACCTATATATTCATGATTTAAAAATTAATTAATTAATTAAATGGCCTAAAGGCAACAATATAATGTTCCTGGAGTGGGCACTTAACATGATTGGCAATATAATTTATATAATACATCTTAAAGACATTGATGTCGAACCTTCATAACGAACAATGTTGGCTTATGGCTTGTTCAAATTATGAAGGTTATGCATCTACTCTATGATGAGAAGAAAAACAAGCTGAATATTATTTAAAACATGGAAGAAATCAAATCCAATTTGACAAATTGTACAGTCATGTTAAATGAGGAAACGGGTCACCCTTAAAGCAACAATAAGCTCACTTAGTCAACCATAATCTTCACCCTCATCCATGTTCTCCATTTTGATGATCCAACTGACGGCAAACACGAGTTCCATTTTCACCATCTTCCTACCATTTCAGGGATACAAATGCCAGGAAAGTAAGGGAATCGAAGACAATTGTGGGATGTCTAATCTCACTATTTAGGCAAAATAATTTCTTGTCTTGGCAAACTTTTCGGCATAACCTATACGCAAAGATGAATTTCTTTGCAATTGTTCGCGGAAAGGGAAAAAAATCCAGTACACATGGAAACAAATCATTCTGTACCACTAGGGGCAATAGGGGGAGATATAGAACATTTAAGAAATTAAAATTGAAATATTTTTCTAAATGCTTCGTAACCTAAAAAGAAGAGTGATCAGGAAGATGAGGGGGTTGGAAGAAATCACTTCTCTCTCTCTCTCTCTCGCTCCCCCTCCTGCAGTTTTTTTTTTCTTCTTCCAGATTTGCTTCCTCTTCTTTGCTCAGGTGTATTAGAAATTGAGATGCTTTGCTTGGGAACAATCATGTAGCCTTTATCACCAAGTTCAAGCCCACAAAAGCCACTTGTTCCCACTCCGGATAAGGATAGCCTGGTAAGGCATTTACTAGTTGCTACTAGGTCTCCAGCGCAAACCTAGCCTGGGGTCACACAAGGCCCACCCTCTTAAATCATATCCTTATCCCATGATTCAAATCTCTTAACGTTATAACAAAATATGTTGTACCAGCCTGAATCAGATAGTACAGTGCATACTATACCGTATCAATTTATTATCGACATACATATGGATAGCATACTGACATTAGGTACGCCAAAAAAATTTCGTACCGTACTGTACCGATACTGTGCTAGTTTGGCACTGGTACGGAGTCCGGTACCGAGACAACGAATATTGATTACAATCATCTAGACTTTCAACCCTCTATTAATAATGTTATTAATACATTTTTTTATTTGGATAATAGCAGATTTTTATTAAAAAAAAAACTTTATAGTTAACCAAACATATCTTAATAGATTTTCTTTTCAGGATAAAATATTGTAATAAAGGAAAATATAGATTTTAGATCGGATGATTATTGTAACAACGTAGGATCTCATCCAAAATAGCTACATGGAAGGTATTATTGGAATTTCTTAATTCTATATAAGTACCCAAAATCTCCTCAGCGGATAACTGTGTGGACTAAATACATGTCCGCATGGTCTTCACATACCCCATTTAGGCCTTGATGTCCCATTAGGCTAAGGGTTCAAATCCATTCAAACTAATCACATACACTACGATAGGCCCGAGGTCAGCCTCCATTAACCTGCGCTGCAGTGTTTCTAGTACACATAGGCTATTGGCTGAGTTCGCTCTGGTACCATTTGTAACAATCCAGGACTTCATCTAAAATGGCTAGCCGAAAAGTATTATTTAGTTTTTAGTCTGTATAAGTATCCAAAATCTCAGCGAATAACCAATGTGAAACTAAATACATATCTGCACATATTCTCATAATTATATATTTTATCAGTCCAAACATGGATCACTTATCGATCCCAGCCAGTTTGTGGTTGTATCATCCTTCGGAGTGAATTTAAGACCAAACCACATGAAATCGGCCTCTTGCTTTTATCATTTAATTTCTTTTGAGAAATTAAGTGAGAAGACCACCACTTAGAAGAGACTGGTATAACATATTATATTTATTGCCATCAAAGTGGCGTGGTGCCTATTATTGTGTTGTTATAATGACTTCCTAGAGGTACTTTTATTTTATTGGGAATAGGGTTCTTATTTACTTAGTCTAATTGTTCACTGGATTTTTATTGGAATGTATTAGGATAGATAATTGTTATTCTAGCTGTTATGGCGGAACATAACAGATATTTTTTAGAAGGAGCAGACAAATAATAACAGCAAAAAGAAATGTTACTAACAAAATTATACTTACTGAAAAAAAAATGTGTTCAGTTAAATTGATATTGCTACTTATATGAATATTTATTTATTTTAAAAATAATCTATTATGCAGCTTGAAGGACAGTCTCAATAACTGCAAAAACTGCTTTGTTTAATTATATTTGCATGTAAGAAGAACTCAAGAAAGTATAGGAATGATTTTAAAAAAGAGTGAGCCAACTTTAAGCTAGTGATCATATATGGGAAAGAAACAAGAAACAAGAAAGAAAGCCGATTTCTAATAAAAAGAACAAAGAAAAAAAAGAAAAGTTTAAAAAATGTTAAAAGTCACAAAAAAAGTCAATTTGAAAACTAAAACTGTTCAGAAACTTTTTCCTTCCCATTAGTCTATTTTAAAATCACAGCCATTAAATTTATATTGGAATTGGAACCCTTTGATTCCATTAAATAGTCATAATTTATATAACATTATTAAGGTGCACTAGCCACAATGCCATCTTGCTGTAATTATATGTGCAAAGTGACATTAATAATGAATAAGGCTACTATTTAAGACTCTGGTCATGTTGGGCACCTCTGGAGTCTTGGGTCCTGGGGATGGCCATGTCCTCTAAGATTGGAGTTATTTTTTATTAGTTACCTTTAGGAAATCACCAGCTAGGCAACAGATCCACTTTTCCGCATGCTGCGCCGAACATTGATCTCTGTCCCAATCCACGTGTCGTTCTGCGACTGCTTCAGAGGTTGTGGGTCCCACATTTCGTGCTTCGGTAGCAACTGTATTGGCTTGAAATGCTGTTTGCTGTTTGATACATCTCAGTCTGCTCCTACTTCCAGACGAAAATCTACAACGCATCATCAAAAAGCGAGCTTCTCTATAATATAACCATGGATAAGTTTCCTATCCTTTCTTTCTCTTAGACAAGAAAATAATTAAAACACAAAATCTTACAAAATACTACCAACTAGGAGGTGCGACCCCTAAATTGTAGCCTGAAATTTATTTTAATACCGAACTCCACCATGATTCATAATTTTATACAATGACTTTAGTGCCATTACTCTAATGATTGCAATGATGCAATAGTATTATATGTAACAATCGGTGATTTATTATCTAATATTGTTTTATGAATTCTTTTGAAAATATAATATATTTTCATGATTAATATAAAGTTTAAGTGATGCAGTTGTTATTTCACTATATTTTTATTATTTTCTGCTACAGAAAAAAAAGTCTATCATAACATAATACTAAATTTTTTTCCAAAAAAAATTATTGATTTTTGTCCCATCTTTTTTATACACATAAATGCAGCAGGTAACTGGTATAGTTTTGTTTTGATAAATTTCTACATGCAATTCAAAAAAATTATATCTTTAAAATCTCTTAAATTCTTTATATGTGTCTATGGTCCATTGCCTATTTCACAACTAGATCTAGCATCCTTAATAAAAATTCTAAAACAATTTTGCAACTAAATTAACAAAGAAATTGTAAACTGGATCTTGCCATAATGACTTTTGGAGAAAGTGGGTTAAACCAAATCCAGTTTCTGGATTTTGAGCCTTAGATTTGTTACTTTTGGTGGGCCCAAGCGGTCAGGGTGAGCGATCCACAAAGAGACGGCGCGGATCCAAGAAAGGTCTATGCGGAAGACGAGAGCCCGGAGGTGTTGGTTTGGGAAAGCTTTGAAGCACGGCCTCCACCACCACCAACACGTCTCCCTCCTCCCTCCCCGTCTCCTCAAAGATGGCGCGCGTTCGTTTTCTTCTCTTCGCCCCTCCCCCTCCTCTTCCTTCGTCTCTCTATCGAAGAGCAGACCTCTTTTCTCTTCTCTCAAGCTCGAGCTTCCTCGTCCTCTCCTCTTTTCTCGACTCCCAAGCCCGGGCCCAAAGGTCGTCGTCACCAGAGAGCGAGCAAGAATGCCAAGCTCGTAGGCGCTCTGTACTCCTTCTCTGCCCGTGACCCAGACCATACGCTGGCGTCGGTTTTTCTCCTATTTGCTTCTAATTTCCTGAATTTTGGGTCTATTCTTGGACGGTCAAATGGCTTCTCTTTGTTGCATGTCGCCTTTCATTGCCTTGATTTCTTCTGGGTTGCTCTGCCTTTTTAACTTTTTTATTCGTGATAAAGTAATGGATGGTTCTCTTTCAATAATTGGTGTTGCTGTACAAAAGAATTGCTTTCCCCATTTTATCAAATGTTGTCTTGTTTCTTCTGATTTTTGTTTGTTTATGCAAATGGACTGCGATTGCTGTGTTTACCATCTAAATTTGTGCTTGTGAGAAGCTATCAGTTGCGGTTTTTTGTGTTATCTTTTATGTGATGTTATTCTTTTTTTCCTTTTCCTTGCAGTATTTTGGTTTGAAATATGTTTTTTTATGTTTTGTTCTGTCTAATCTCTTATACTGCTGACTGTTTCCAATTTTAAGTATTTTTGTTGGATGATTGTAGGCTAAACATGCTTGCTTTCTTTCCGAAGTTGTTTGAATTTTCTTTCTTATCTTTTTAACTTGTGCTTGTTATTCTAGCATTTGGTCTTCTGCACAGGCAGCGCAGCTCATAAGCTAATTTAGTCTTGTTTTCTTTGTCTCTTTTCTTCCTATTTTCTAGCAATTTATTCTTTTCGGTCTGTTCATCATCTTTCTTAGCGAAGCTTTTTGGATGAAGATTGCTTATTTATGCCTCTATAATAGCTTAATTTTAATCAGACACTTGCCAGAGAGATGGGTTCTCTATGTTCCCGTTCTTTCTTTCTTAATCGTTTCAATTTCTTATTCATTTTTTTGATTTTAGAACCCTTATTGAAAGTTTTCTTCAGAATTGGTTCTGTTGCAATAAAACGTTGCGTTATCTACTGACCATCTGGTCTTGTCTTCTCTTCATTTTGGTGCTGTTTTTTGAAAGTTTTCTTCCCACAAGTTGTTGAATCTTGGATTATCATTTTTTTATATTGCATTGTTTTTCTATGCTATCCCTTTATGTGACTATAAAATAAGGCAAATAGAGTAAACTTGAAACCATTAATGTTTTCCTTACATTGAACAGGATAAATCCATGTCTTGAAGATTTTGTTACTAGCAAATCCCAACCTAACAAGTTTTAGTTGAAAACCCAAACCCTATACTTTGCTAAATGGGTCCTATTAGGATCTGGGATGGGTCATACCTGAAAAAACCCTCTGGCTGATCCTAGACTAAAGTTTTGATCACCTTCCTTTGGCTTTTAATATAACGTAAAGAGTTGATATGTTCTGGCCAGCTTCCTCATCTCTTGAATAAAGTGTCTGTTCCCACTCTGCATTTCTTTGTCTCATTAGTATAGCTTATAGTATAATTATCTACTTGGTTGTCATACAACATGCCCAGCCTTACTAGAAACAGACAATACTTTATTTGGCAGGGTTTTAACTGCAACAAATTACATGTAGTATAAGTTCTGCATTTTGTTCTGGCTATCTTGCACTAACATTTATTCAACATATTCCAAACTTTCATTTTTTAGGTTCTTAGTAAATTAAAATTTGTAACTATGAAATTCAAAGGTAGCAGAATTGGCCGGACACCTTATTGATCAATTTGATGCGAGTGACTTAATGGACTTTGACCATTTTAATTTATCTTTGTTTAAATGTTTAGGCATTTGGAATCAATGATCAGTGCCTTCTTAATGCAGTAATTGGCCCTAGCTATCTTGTTGGAGGCACTTTTGTTGTGCAAAGTAGTCCTTGTGATGTTTATGCTTTGTTAATAGGTGCGTATTTTCTTGGGCTATTTTTCTAAGTGCTGTTCCGTGAGTCACACTTCTTTGTTCTCTTCATCAGAGTTCATGGTGACTTCAAATTTTCTATCTCTTCCAATGGACAATCTTCTCTAGGCATGTTCCTAAAGTGAGGGTGTCAAATAGGCCCTAACCATCCAATGAAGCACAAGAAAGAAAACCTAAAAGGACGCAGAAGCCTCTAGTACTCGAAGTCATTGCTATGGTTCCACGGGTGGTATTGAGCTACAGTACCACAAACAATATTCTGAATAGTGCCGACTACAGTAGTGCTGCAGTGCGTTGACTCTTATATACTATCTGAACATCACTTGAACTCTTCCAAGGAATTTAGATTGTTGGACTCAATGAACAGTATAAACCATTCATTAATAACTAGGGCTTTGATGTGTACAGATCTTATGTCGATGGCTCACATATGAACCGAAAAACACTACTGCATTAATTTTATTCCATCTGAGGAACTGGATGGTTCCTTGAAAAGTGGGAACGGAATTCATGTATAGGTCCCGTCAAAGTGATCCATCTCTTGTCACACTTTTCTTACTAAAGGCAACTGTTGAATCTAACATTTCTCCATTCAACATGGGCTTCGAAGTTCTCTTCCTGGAAAACTCTGCTATTTCTTTCCAACCTTGCTCAAGTTGCATGTTGGAAAATTCTCAAACTATTTTGCTTTACATTCGGTGAATGTTGGATTATGGGCTAAAACAAAAAGATTTGCATTTCCAGCCTTTCTTAAATGTCCTTCCTTTCTGGAATTGGCTACTCTCTTTATTCTTTCAATGGGGTAGTCAGTTTCATGCCTCTTATTGTCTTGAATCTTTATATGTGCACTTATAATTGGTTGTTTTAATATGTTATTACATTCTTAATCTTAAAAGGGAAAAAAGGCACAGCATAAGGTTATTTCTAGCAAAAGAATGATTATGCAGTTTATGCACCATGCATTGTTTTCAACAGAATATAGAAAACGATCAGTGGAGGTGGTCAGATTTTTATGAGGCTCATTTTAAATTTCTTCTTGCTTCGTATCATGGGGCAAGCTTGCCAAAGTGGCTATTAAGCAATGCCTTTACCTACATTTCTTTTGTCCTATTCAAATTACTCTCTCCAAAATATTTTCTCTCAACATGGTATCAGGTGTCAAAAGAAAAGACATCTGGTGTCACACCGAATGTGACGCATAATGCTACATGTGTATTGATGTATCCAAGCATTTTTTATGACATAAATTATTATTGCTTAATTTGCATAATGGATGCTCATTTTTAAGACTAGATACATAAACTAATTGTTAGGTTCTTGTCATGCTTTAGTTAGGCTTTTTATAAAATTGAATAATATCTGTTTGTAAATAACAGCCATTTAATAGATGACCTCTTTCTATTAATCTTGTTCATGTTGCAGGCAAAGCCATAAGCTATCCACTGTTTGAGTTCCTTCTGATTAACACACGAAAGGGCCTGATGCAGATAAGCTCACATCTCTCTTACATGGTAAGTGGCTGAACATGGGTATCCATGTCATACTTCTAGTATTTGCTAGCTGAAATTTGACCTTTATATGATTTGCACTCTTACCCCTGTATCTCTTCTTCTCTTGAAGAAAGATGTACTGCTATGTTCCATTTCACCATTTGCCAACACCTAGGTTTCAAAATACATGTAAACCAGTGGCCTGTCAGAAATATGCAGGTGGAATATGACAGGTGGTTGGCTTGGTGCTGATGTATGTGCAGTAAGCTTGCAGGAGAGATGATTGCGGTCATGTGTAGTTTTCTTGAAAAAGAGCTAAAAATAATTGTTTATCTAACCATAAAGAAATGTAGTGTGTTCTCAAAGGCAACAGTAACCACAAAGTTTGATACCTCTTTTAAAGAATGACCTAGTGTAATCTGGACTGAAACAAGTACATGAATTATACAAAAAAATTGTACAAACTATAAAAATGTATACAATAAATAATAAATCAAAAATAGGAAATTTAGTATTTATATTTTATTTAGTATAGAATATGATTCCAAGGCTTTTTAAATACTAATTTGAAAACAAATGTGCAGCATGACATACAAATGCATATATTCAGGAAAAATATTTCAGCAAATTACAGAGTTCAAAAGTTCTAGCTCATGTGGTCTATTATAGCCCCAAAAGTGACATGTGGTATTTAGGCCATGAGGAGGAATAGTACATTTTCTATGCATTAGATTAGGAAATTATAAAAGCATCTAAGATAAGTAAATTTCTTAAACAACATCTTTTACTGGTAAGATAACCTGTTTAAATGAGGAGACTTTTTGCGTTTCTATTGTATTCATGCTGAGGTCCATAAATTAAATGAATATTTTGTATGCTCAATTTTTGAAGTAATATTGTTCTGACAGGGTAATTTGACTTGACTGATGTTTCTTTTTGGACATCATATATGGCATCACTTGAATCCAAGATCTCCTGCAATATGCCTTGGCACTATTCTCTGGTATCTTTCTAAATATATTGGATGTGACACTTGCTATAAATGAACTTGCTGCCAATAATATCAAGGAGGTCCAATGGAGCATGACATTAAAGATGATATGTATTCTCTGAAGAGATCAGGATCTTAAAAATGTTAAAATGAAACTCTAAGAGCCTTTGGAGGATATTTATTTAAAAACAAATATAAAATATACAGGATACAACTTTAGTGGAATATAAAGAGTAGCACAAAATTTATGTTTAAGAAAAAATGATGCTTAATAAACAAAAAGAAAAAAAACAATGATAGTTAAGAGATGGCTAAATGAGATCTTTTCTATTATCTGAATATATTATCCAGATGAATGGTGACATTAATGAAATCACCTCAGAATAAAGTTCAATTGGGGTGTCATATGATCAAGCTGTGCCAAGGGATTTTAGGGAAGATTCCATTTTGCAGCAATGTTCTTAATGTTAGGTAATAAAGAGGATCATGACAAACAAGCACCGGAAGGGTAAGAATGCTAATGTGGATTTCAGAAACCTTGGAAGACAGGATTTGGAATCACTATAGTATAGAAAGCATAAAAGTTGCTCAGCAATAGAGAAGTGACTAATAGCATTGGCATGTGCATTGAAGGTCTTAGGAGAGTGGCTTCGATTTATCTCTAAGGATTAGGTAAGAGGAGAAAAGAACTAGGATAACTTGAACAAGATGTGTCCGAGAATTCCAAATGGCTTGTGGAGGTGGTGGAAGTATAACTTAATTGAAATGTTGAACGAAGATGCATTTAGCAAGGTTGACACTAAATAAATTGCATTAGGCTTGATTTATGGTTTAGAATTTGATGTAGTATGAAATATTGAAGTTGATTATGATGATCATTAATACATTGGGCACTAGATAACTATCTAAATGTTGTTTTCATAAAAATAGGGTGTCCGGTGTACAAGGCTGTCACCACTAAGGGGTTGAAGAGGGTCAGATGTACGTTAGTCTTACTTCTGTGCATGGAGGGACTGTTTCAATGTCTCAAACCTGTGAAACCCAAGTCACATGGGAGCGACTTTATCGTGCACCAAGGCCTAACCTACCTCAACCCTCCTCCTCTATTAGGCTTGGGGATTGGTATGTACATAGGTGGAATTAACCATGGATGTGAATACCATATATGATCTTTATTCTTTGATCAAAAAATTATTGTATGCTTTTGATCTATTATTCTATGCTTTCTATATTTGAAAATATATAATTTAATCATTATATATACCTCTGCTTTCTTCTGCCAGATTGCTTTGAAAACAATTCTCATAGAGTGCTCATTACTTATTGTAGAATTTCTGTTGGGAAAGCTTGATGATTGACCCCTTCTTGTTTCCTACGACACTCTTTTGATTGGGTTGTCATAAACTTCTCCCTCGAAGCTGGTGTGGTGGTTGTCTGATGCATGGAAGTAAGCAATCAGCTAAGTTTATGTTGTTCTTTATGACAATTTACTATGTAATAGTCAGTCGCCCCATGTTAATGGTTTTTTGTATTACATGACTTTAATTTATGATCGTTTTTATCTGGATTGATACCTTTGGAGGAGTTTGATGGAAGTTTAAGTAGACCTCTTAGTGGACCCTTTCAACATATTGGATTGTAAAGTAGTTCTTGCACTTTCTTCCTTTACTTCTTCTCCTTCTAAAATCTACGTTCTTTGTGTACATTAAAATTTGATCTATTTGGGTAGTCTATGGAAGCTATCATGTATGTTCTCGTAAAATTTTACTATGTGAAATAAATAGTAAATACCAAAAGATGGAAGATCCAGATTGACAAATGTGTGTGGGAGTGTGTGTGTGAGAGAGAGAAACAGGAAAGTCTTCATATGTGAATGATATTGGACTGTTATCTGCAACAAACTTATGGAGATTAGCCCTTCTCTTGTTGCCTTTCCCTCTTTATAAACTCATTTGCCTGATTGAATAGACGATTGAGGATTAATCAGGGCTAGGTTAGAAGAAAAAGATAAGCATTTTGTTGTCCAACTTTCTCTCTTCTTCCCCTACATTTTTTATTGTCTTCTTATTCAATTCTATCACCTAACCTTTTTCCATTTGTATATTATTCTTATTATTCCTTATCTTCTCTTTGTCCTGACAAGAGGAATCACATTACATTATACCCAAAAATTTTAAACCATTTTTTGAGAATTTATTTTAGCTCTTATCCCCTTTCCTTTCTCATTCTAAAATTTATAAATCCATGTATGGTGATGGACATGATAATCCAATTTTATCTAGTATCGTTTAGCCTGTAGTCTTTTCATGAATTTTATTTTATTCCATATTATTAGCTGCAAGTAACATATGATATCTATTTGTGTATTAAGCTGTGTTTGTCTGCCACTTTATCAATTCCCGATCTAGGCACTTAAGACATGGTCATTTCTATTATTTTTTCCAATGGCTTACCCCCATTTTCTGTATTCTTGCAACCATGATTTGTATTAACTTCTACTTTAGTGACTTTGATCTCTTAGTGACACCATCACTTGAATACTGTACTTGTAAATAACTTTGGTATAGTTCAAGTATAGTGGAACATTCTCTTTCCAGAGTGGAGGTCATGCCTCAAGGTTGGTTTATTAGAAAGATATCGTGAAGAGTGACTTAAATATTAATTTGTGCTTGTACCTGTCCTCAACATGTGATTATATTGTACATCTGGAATAACAATTTTCATTTTTACTTAGGGCTGCTGGAAAACCCCAAAGTGCGAATTGGGCGTGGTTGGATCCGGTACAGCAAGTATTTTCCATGACATATTGCAGTTACCTGACCAATCTCTTGAAATTGCATTTTCTCCTTCAAAAGGTATGCAATGTTTGCTAAAGCATTCCTAACATTACCCCCCACATATGGGCTATTTCGTTTTTAAATGGAACATGTTAGACATATGTTGGATGGCACTGTGGGGAAAGAATAGTTTTACAGGGTTAGGGAAGATTTCACGCATTAGCTCCATATGTTAACCAAGAGTTCTATGTTTCCCCTTCTCATATCGTTTTCTTCAAATTTCTCAAATGTTGTACGACCTGAATATGTCTGTCTCTTTATGCATCTTTGCATTCTTTCTTTAGGAGGATGGAGGGAAACCCACCCATTTTATTAGAAAAAGAATATGACAAGCTCCTTGATGGCAGGCCTATTTTCCTCCCAGACAGAAAGAAAACAGCGATGGCTCTTGCCGTTACGAAGTATTCTTACACCAGCAGCAAGCTGCCAAGATGAGTTTTGTAATGTTTCAAGTCTCCATGAGGCTGTAATCTTTTGCTTAACCACGTGGTGTAGAGAAGAAGAGACCATTGCATCCATGGATTCAAAAATTGCTGAATGGGATGGTTCTCTCCATATCAGTGCATACTGATAGTATCATACTAGCATACTGGTTTGCCTGTCGATCCCGGTATCATACCGTTCTGATAGAAAATATCACAATATTCAATACCGGTATTTAAAACCTTGATTGCAGCATGACTGCCAACTGCAAGGGAGGTCTTGAGCTTAGACTATATAAATCTGGCAGAATAGCATTTGAGAAGGATATGGCTGACTGAAAATTATAATGCATAATCTTATAAATCTTTTGAAAAATGAAGAAAATAATATTACTTTAACACTCCTTTTATTGTAGGTAGCATTTCAATTATGCTGCCACTAGTTGCCTATGCTTTAGAGTTTAGAATCTTATTTAGCTCAATTAAAGCAGGTGCAGAAGTAGGTCTCAGTATGGGTAGAAAATTGATAATAAATAATAACTTTAAGGTATAGAAGAAACTAATAGATGTTTGTGCAAAATATGTTTACATTTTAGGATGGTTGAAAACATGACTATATCATCAACAACTCTTCAATGTGAAAAATTTCCATACCGAAATGAGATAGTTGACAAAATAGCGGCCGAGGAGCTTCCTGCCTATCTAGGAATACTGATAGATCTTCTAGAAAATGACAAAATTTCGCCTAATCTTCTCAGACTAAGAAGTTGCTAGCAATTTTAGGGAACGGGCTGGCCCCTGGGACTCAGTCAACGAGCGTTGTTGGTAAAAAAAAGAACTACTGAGCAAAAAGGCCTGCACAGTAGATGTATTTGGCGTGCCACACTCCTCAGAGATGCAATGCAAGAATTTTTCAAATTCACACTTAAACCAATGGAAATTTTGTTCGCTAAAGTAAAGAAAAAAAGTGCTTTCGAATTGATCTCATCCTTATAATGATAAAAAAATTTTGTTATAAGTGTCAGTCGAATCAAAACATAGCTTTGAAAAGGTGAATCGGAATTCCGCCGAGTCTGAACGCTTTCTCAAGATGATAATTCTTCTCCGCTCAGCTATAGCCGTAGACGACTATTTGGGGTCAGCTTCCTCCTCTAAGTAGCCCATTGAGCTACTAATAGGAAAGAAAAGTTACCTTCCTTCTCTGGGAGAGCCGACGTTAAAAAAGTGAACCTTGGTGGCAGAGCCAGAAGCACCGGACAAGATGTTTCGGGGAGAAAAGAAGGATGGGATTGAAATGAAGGTAGAAAGCAGATTGATTGGCTAAATCTTTACTTTCGCCTACTTCTGTCTACGTTATCTTTTTCTACGAGCGCGTGACGTGACCCTGCCTTCTGTGATAGTAGGAAAAAATAGATGATATAAGTGTCAAATAATGTGATAGAATATTTTGTGATATATCTTACAATTGAATTAAAGTTGATAGTGGATTTTGATAAACATCATAAAACTAGTAGTGATGGTTTTAGAGAAGGTTAGTAAGATTGGAATGCTAAGAGTGGGTGGTACAGGTGGAGCAAAAGAGTTGGAATAAGTTTCTGGAGGTGGGAGAACTAGCCTATGTGAGTGATTTTGGCTAATAGGCTTTTTGATAAACAAAGCTGGCTAGGATATTCCAGGAATATATATTAGATAGAAATGGAATCTTATAAAGCTTAGTGTAGGTTAAAAGTTTCAAAATGTAGAATCAGAAATAATTTTTGTATGGTAATTGATATGACATTAAATTTTGCATCATGCTTCACTGGAAGCAGGTTGGCACCACTGGGCCATGGGACTCCAAGTTTCCCGTTGGTTATGGCATTCTGTTCACTTCACCTTGAAAGACGTTAAACCACCTTGATATCTGTCCCAAATCACAAGCTGAAGAGTCAAAATGCATCACAAGGGCTGCAGGGGCATCCATGGCCAGCCAACTTGTGTCATGCTTTGCATCATGAAGTTCTGCACTCATTCTCTTTGAACTTCTGAAAAGTGATTGCAAATGATCATATGCTCTTGGCCTTATTTTTTTCTTTTACATGAGGTCCAGGCTAAAATGTTAGATACCAATAAAGGCCCAAAATAGAGCGTAGATAGCAAAATTATTATGCTAGCATAAGGATGATGAACCAGTAAAAATGCATTCAGAAATGAATATGGTGGAGGAATTTTTGAGTCTTGCAATGATAGAGGAGAATGTGATGAAGCAATAAGATGGTGTGGTTATGTGCATTATAGACCAGAAGCAACTTTGATATGGAAGTTTCCAATGTGTGGAAGGATTGGGAAAAGGAAAAGACCAAATTTATGGTAACTGGACAAGGTTTCTACAATCTTATGTCAATGGGTGATGTAGGTGATGTATTCCTTGATATAGGCAAGTGATTTAGGATCTGTATAAAGGTAACTAAATGATGATATGACATTACTTGGCTTTGGTTCTGGCAATATGAGGATAACTTGATATCTTGTTTGTCATGATAAATCTGATTATATATCAGTCCTAATGGTTATATATGTTTCTTCAGCAAAAGGCGGAGTATTGGCTTTGGAGCTCCCAAAGTATGGCCACAAGAATTGTACAGTTTTATATCCTGCATCTGTGAAGGCTGGCAATGAAATTGGTAGGTCAATTAAATGTTCATATGGTTTAGTTGTATGTGCTCTTTGCTTTCTCCAGATGCCCATCCTCATAAAGATGCTTAGCCTCATAACTATTTTAAACACAATGAGCAATAATTAAAGTGCCCGCTCATACTGTATTGGATCTACAGTATGTATCATACTGTTAGGTTATCAGCATAGTACAAGGATGAGTACCTCACTACCTCTGTACAATCTGTGTTGGCCTGTAATGCTGCATTTGAACATGTTGAAATGATACACAATGATATGAGTTTGTTCTTTTTTCCTTCTCAAACTCATCTAATCATCCAAGACACGGCCATTTCTCTTCAATATAATCTTGCTGTCATCTCTGTTGATTTTTTCTTTTGCTTTCTTCTTTTTAATTTTGAGGATCTGAAGGTGGATGTTAGACAAATATTAGAAATCAAGTTAACCAATAGTTATAAACTTCCATCGCACTGCAATTTGTGGGTTCTCGTTGACTACAGAAACATTCATAGTACAACACTTCTAATGTATTGTCAATGTGCAAACATAATTATGTTGCCTGCAGTTTTTTCAAGAATTTTGAGCTTATTTATGTTGTAAGTATATGTTTACTTGCATGGCATTAATATGTTTACAAACTATGAAAGCATGTATTAAATAACAAAATAGAATAGATATTTCAATCATTTATCTCAATATATTAGTTAAAAATTATGTTTATTTTATTGTCTTCTTAAAGCAATTAATTTGGTATGTTGAAAAAGAAAATGAATAACGTAGGATATCATGGTGTGCCTCGTGCAATCCTTTTTACAAATGTGTATCTTCCCTTGCTGGTGTGTGCCAACTATCAGTATGATATGATACAATATGCATTACTGTGCTGGGTACCAACCAGCACAGGCAGGAAACATGCTATTTTAATTGTTGAATCCAAAGTAAATTATGACCAGTGCTCTAGAATGTCAGATCTATTGATCCATCCCTCTGGATGTTAACTTTTTTGGCCTTGCTTGGATTTTGTAAGTACTGTTCATGTATTGTCATCCTTTCTAGTGCATTTTTCATTGACAAAACTAAATTTATTTGTCCTTTTGCAATTTCAGTCTGAACTTCTTATATCTTTTTGTGCAGAAGAAGGCCTGTCTGGTCGAGGATTTGAGGTCATGAGACTCAATACATACAACACTGTAAAAATCTTGATTTCTTACAATTTTTCAATCAAAGAAATTGTGTATCCCACAAATTCATTTCTTACTGATTATGGATCCTAAACATTTGCTACTAGAAAATAAGAAAATGAAGATGAATACAGACAATACTGTAAAATCTTGAGTTCTTACATTTTTCAATTAAAGAAATTACATATTCCACAAATTTTTATCTCGTCATTGTAATACAATCTCAAGCAGTCATAGGATGACCTAGAGATTTTGATTTGTTTCTTCCTAGATTGTGGGTCCCAAACTTTTCTACTAGAAAATAAGAAAAAGGATGCAGTTTATAGTCTGTCCATTTTTTCATGTTGTTTATCTATTATCTTGTAGCTCTTTGTCTGCTTTCTCTTTGCTGAGAATTCTGCATTGTAATCAGTAAGTTAATTGTTACCTGCAACACAGGAGTTGCTGAAAACACCGCATATGCATGCTATAACCAATATCCATGAAGGAATACCACTTTGGGTATTTTATCTTAGGATATATTATGTTAAGCACTAAAAAAACTATTTGTAGATTGCTACTTGATAAATAATTCCTTACTGTAAACGACTACATGGCGATGCCATATTCAAATTTTCTAGGCTTCTTTGCTGTTACTGAGAATGATGTCGCAATCCATACAAAGTATATATATATATAGAATCGCAAACACTTGGTTATACGTTTTCATTTGTTTAAGCACCCCTGCACCCCCCCCCCCCCCCCCCCAAAAAAAAAAAAAGGAAAAAAAGAAAGAAAAAAAAAGCCAATCTGGGGTTGTTTTTTGTGAAGAAATCACCTGCCACACTTGCCTAAATCCAAATGTATGAAAGCCAGCTCAGTGTATCAGGTAAAGTAAAATTATCTTCAAGGCCATTCCACCAGAAGCTTTAATGTGCCCCAGCCAAACTCAAAGATGTAAATATTAATGTATCATCTGTCATTTTCCAATCCTCCTTTTGTTTGATACGTCCATGTCCCAGCTAGTGTTTTCCCAATTCCAGCTGTGTTATGATGCAGCCTGCTGGTTGCTGGGTCTTGGATTTCTGCAGCAACACCACCTAATAAGTGCCTTATTCATACTCGCTTTGTTTAGTTCATCCAGCTTTAGGTGCTCCAACATTTTGGCAACAAAATCATCTAAAATCTTTTACACGATATAACTTTATCCTTCTTTTGCATCTCTTCTGTTCTGTTCTAGAGCTGTAAACAACAATTTTTCTTTTGGACGAGATGCTCTTTGCGATTTCATCTTTATGCCCATATATTCTTGATGCAGAAATTGTCCCTGTTGTCAGTTCTATTTGAAGCCTATGCTTATCGAGAAAGACATGGTTCATTGATGAACATGAACGGTTCTTTCTCAACTCAGATTGCCCAATTAAAAAAAATTGTTGGCAAGTCAAGTTTCTTGTTCTCTTTATAGAGCTCCTCTTGAGTCTGCAACTTTCTAAAATGAGCCTTCAGAGCACAAGGGATATGTTTTAATGGTGTGTGAGTATCAATCACATTGACTTGCCCATTTAACCTTGCTAGGCCAATAGCAGATTTAAATTTATACTAATCAATATGTGCTACCCGTGGATTCTAACTTTCCGAATTCCATTCTGATTATTTTAGATGAAAGAGAGTACAGATCAGGACAACTGTAAGTGCATGTCTATAGTGTATTCTCGAGGTAAATATCATGATAATAATTATATCAAGATGTTGGCATATGCCAGGTATTTATGATTACTTTGAACTGATTGTGATGTGCTTTATCATCATATATTAGGCAATAATTTTACAATTGCATAAACACTTATGTTGCTATAGTACCCAATTGTACCTAAGATACAATGTGGTTGGATCTTCATTAAGGTCCATGAGCACTTAACCAACAACTTGGTTCCAACAAGAGCGTTCAATAGTAAATTTTGTTAGATCCCAGTCAAAATTACTGCTATTTTAGAAAATGGCGTTGTTTTAGTTCCATATATAATTTGTCCAGCACCTTCTGTTGATTTTATCTACATGTTTTGAGATCTTGTAACCTGACTTGCTAGGTTACTTTTAATATGCTATTCTTTTTTCTAAATAATCATTTCATTTAATATTGATATTATATCTGATAACCTGATATGTGTTAGTGGAAGTTACCAATGTGAAAATTAGTGATGTGAGCTTGACCAATACAGAGTCATAATGTTTTTTCTATACTTATCAGGTACCTATTCAAGATGTAGACCAGCTGGTTCTAAAACAAGCTCTTTCTGCTCCAGTTGTTGCAGTAGCCTCTCCTTCTGCAGTGCGGTAATTTAGCAATTGCACCTTCTCATCGTATTTGATTTCAGGTTACAATGCCTTCAGTATTTTGGCACCTCCTTTAAATCCTTGGTGGAACTGGAGTCAATTTGATTCATGAGTATGTTCTTTCCTGATTATCTTCATTGATTGCAAACAAGATGATAAGAAGAGTAAATCTAATCCTTAATCATCTAAATGCTTCATCTACTGGGTTTATCTTAAGTTCATAAGAAATTTTATTTTTTTCCAGGATATCTTCAGTTTGGTAGAACAGCACTTTTGTTTGTTTTCCTTTAATGTTAATGATGTTACTGTTTTATTTTCTTTATTTCCATTACTCAAAGCAGTTTTCCTGTTTATTGCTAATGAGTTGATTGATCATTATCTGAAATAGAGCCTGGATTTATCTCATCTCAAAATTGGAGAATTGGGACAACTCTGTTGCTTGCATTGGTGAGACAACTGCTTTGGTTGCAAAGAGTTTAGGCCTCAAGAATGTATATTATCCAACAAACCCAGGTTTTGAAGGGTATGTCTCCTTCCTTTCGTATAATTAAATTATCAATCATTAACTAAATGGAGCTTGCTGCCTGGTTGCCGCAATTGGTAAATGCCAGAATATAATGGAAACAATATTCAAGTTTATGGTCCATAGTAGGTCTTACATATATTTTTTACTTTGTTGTGGCTAGTCTGGAGATCTCTTTCTTAATGGCATGATTGACCATTTGTGGATGCATATTACCGAGCTGAAATTCGGAAGGGAAGAAAAAATACTTTCAATTTGGATAGACACTCCTAGACAGATTTCAATATAGATCTACTTTTTGATCCTAGCTTGGTACTTTTGTACCAAATATTTTAGGTCTCACTCTTTGGGATATATCTTCTGTGTTAAGACTTGTATGACATGAATAAGTCAATGTAGATGCTTGACAGCCTGCATCCACTAATCCTATGTCTTGGTTTTATATTCCCAGTCAATCATGTTTAAGCTGATATCTTTATATGTTGTATTTGGAAGAAATTCATTAGTATGTATGTGCGTGCACCATAAGTTCGCTCGGTTCTCTTGTAAGTTCCATGAGTACCATTCTGGAGTAAAGTCCACCTGTTCTTTTGTGCGGCCTATTAATTATGCCACAGTAAACCTCTGAGGACTGTCAATGTTTTATAACCAAAATAGGTGCACCCGCACATGATTGGTCTTCTAGAGAAAAGCTTCCCCGATAATTTCTTATTAGTGTGTTCTTGTATCTGTGCTTACAGGTGGGTTGACAGCATCCTTGAAGCTCTAAGAATTCACAACGAACTCCAAAAGGTTCGACTGTACGTAATCACAGTTATTACTTGAAAAAAACCTGTTGCATATTTTTGCTGCATTTTTTGCTTTTTCTTATTGTCACCTCTTGTAATTTGTTTTTATATAATCTAGGATCTAGTTTGTTGATAAGGAAACATGCAGGGAACTGAAGACTCTAACATTAAAGATAATTGCAGCAAAAGACATTCTTGGATCAAGCAAGCCTAGATATCATCGTTGCTGTGATAACCCTAGCAATATCTTATACATGTAGAGATTCCCATCGCAATTCATTATTGAATGCAACCGGATGGAATAACTTCTTCGAAGGTCAACAACAATGTAAAGGTGGTCATAAGATCATGGAGGACCAAGAATCTACTGTACATGGTAAAATATGAAGGTGATAATATACTAAGTAGATACTTTCTTTGTATATTATATTAACTTGTACAAACACAGTATTGAGAAGGGGAATTTCAGAGTGTAGATCTATAATGTCTGGAAATTCATGTTCTTTTTGCTTTTACTGATGTATTTCTTGATTTTTTTTCCTACTGATCTACGATTTCAGAAGGATTGGTTCCTATTACACCAGAAAGTTGTACACAACATATCTTACACAGATTACTTTTACATTTCATTATTCAATGCAACTGAGTAGCATAACTTCTTTTTTTTTTTTTTCTAAAGAGTAGCATAACTTCTTCAATGTCAATAATCAATGTAAAAAGTGATCATGAGAACATGGAGAGTCAACAATCTACCATACATGATGAAATGTACTCTATGTATTCTCCATCTTTTCCCGAAAGACTTCAGAAACGATAACAGACATGATAGTACATCATTCATGGAAGTTTATGCACTGAAATGCCAGCCTATACATGCCTGCTAAGGTAATCTGCAAAGCAAGGTATACCAGTCTGAATTCTGAAAGATTTCTTATAAGTATTTATGTTGCATGCAATCTTTTGGTTTAGTACTTTATGAAGAGGTTATCCTGTAAGTTAGTGTACCGTGGCAATTTAATAGAGCAGCTCAGCAAGTTAAACAGATTCATGCCCATGCAACTTGTATTACTAAATGACGTTGACTAAATAGCATCACTTTATTCTTCTTACCAGTAGATGATTTTCCTGAAATTCTATTTTTGTTATTTCTAAACCCATGATCTCCTGCTCCACTAATTATGAAGCTGCATTTTCAAATGAATGGATGTACTAGTTTTGTCATATTCAGAAAGTAACCAGCAATTACGGTTAGATATGATTGATGTTCTATTAGATTGGTAGCTTGAAACCGGGCCCCTCACCTCTCAGATAAAAAGAGTTAGATGAGCCATAGAAAAATGTCACTCAGCTCCAGTCGATGCAAAGAAGCAAGCCGTGACAATTCTCAGAATTTGTTAGAATCTTGTAATCTTCAACTTCAATGTTAGAAATCATTTGTGTTTGTGCCAAACCTTCACATAAACCATTAAATTTAATATGTTCACTTAAAATGTAAGTCATCCACGGTTGATTAAATTGATAACTATAGAAATTAACTCTACTGGATTTAGCAAATTGCAATTGTTTATAGCATTTTAGATTTACTTCTGCTGGTTGTGCTGCCATTTTATACGTGTCTATATTTTAGTTCTTCCTTCCGCAAAGATGTTTAGCTTTTCTAGGTGCAAAACAAATTGCTCAGACCTATTCTCTATACAATTAAGATATTTTCTTCAGCCTTTTTCAATCAATCTGAACAGAATTATATATATATATGTGTGTGTGTGTGTGTGTGTTTCTCTTAATATCTGGAGAAAGATTTTTAGGGAACTAGCTTGCTCTGCTTGAAACAGGCCATCAAGATTAAGCTTCAGCTTCTTGTCTGCTGCATGTAGCTTCATCATGTCAAAATTCTGGCCCTCGTCATATTTGTTCATCTTCTTCTGGTTTTATATATATAGAGGTAACATGGGAAGAGAAGAAGTCATGGATAATGATAAATCGTGGGGCATCTTAAAGAGAGACATGCATCTGTAACGTGAGCAATGGCAAGGGCATTAGCACGGGAAAAGTCATCTCAATATGAGGTATGCTTCTTAGTAAATAGAATGACATCAATGTATAAAAGTGTGAAATGTTCTAAATTATATTAAATTGTAGGCATGCAAGAAGGTGACCTCTTGAATGAAATTAGAGGATGATTTTTGTGGGTTTGAGGAGCCAGAAGAAGAATAGGTGGAAAATAGAGGTTTGCTAATTATTTTTTAGAAGGGAGGAAGGGTATTCCAAGAAGAACTAGCTTGAGAGTCTTGAAACTACTCTAACCAGCTCGATAGCCTTGAGAGCTCCTAACTTAAAATATCAGATTTTATTATACACATGAATTTTGCTAGTGGGTGACCAGATAGATATTTTGCCAAAATTATAAGATAAGAGAATCCTTCCAATATTGTGGCACAGGCTTAATTTTTTCCCTCTTCATAAATCCAAATCTCTTCTTAATAGTTTATCTTACTAAGACCTTGTATTTTGTTATTGCATCAAGTTGATGGAGAATAACACGAAGGCACAACAATTTCTCCTCCTCCTGAAATCAGGTTCCACATAAAAACATTAGGAAAAATTGTGGAAGATAATCACACATAATGCAGAAGCGGCCGGTCTACTATGATGTTAAAGGTTATTTTCACAGTTGACTCATAAGTTCACCAAAGGGACTGTCATGGAAAATAGCACACAATAATGAATCCAGGTAGATAATCATACAAAATCTGAAAAGCAAATACGTAACCAACGGATCCAACATAGGCTTGAAATGTTGTTGCAAAATCACCTGGTTTCATTTGAAAAAGCAAAATTCAATGAAAGGACCTCCCTCATACCAAGATTTTTTTTTCCTTCCACTCTGGATTCAACTGTCTATAGCAATCGTGCATGTACCTCAATGTTGACTACTGACAATGTCGAGGTCTTCCACTAGTCAAAATAGCTCGATGGTACTATTGGTATTTCTGTTCTCACCTGTCTTCTCTTTTTTGATGTAAGTTCTCACCTGCCTTCTCATGAGTCATAAAATAAAAATCCATCATTTCCGGGTTTTCTACTGTTTAAATTCAGTGTCTTGACCGTACCTTTCGGTTTTCCACTTAGTCCAGTATGATGGAGAAGGTCAGAATGATGAGTCTGGTATTGAAGCTAAAATTGGGGGCAAAAAGGGAATCCCATATTGATTAGGGATGGCATTCGACAGAAATTTATTCTTGCTGTTATAAGTGAATTTTGTGTTCTGCAGTGTGGAAAAGAAATGGATGTTGCAGGAGCAAGAGTATCCAAACAGCTATACTCTTACACCATTAGCGGTGAGTTTTATGATGGTCAGCTGCAAGGTGTGTGGCAAATTGTCCAGCTGACGTTGCTGGATTAACTCCAGGTAAGTAGATGATACAAATAGAGAGAAAATTCTTCAATTCAGTTAAGAGGTAACTCTGTTGTTGCAGAGATGGGAAAAATTCACTTTAAGAAGATTGAAATATCTTGCACAGTCAGCTAAGCATTTACGTGAGCATGCATGGATGATAACAGCAAATTATTAAACTGTTACATATGTTTGGTTTGTTCATGTCATGACAAATTTGAGCATGGATTCTGAAGCTGTTGATGCTCTTTAATTTCATTACCAGCCTTGCCTTGAGCTTGCTTGCTAAAAATTATGCCCGAGAGGCACTTTGTAAGTCTTGGCAGAGATTATTAGAGTGTGATTCATCAGAAAAAATATATTTATGGAGCAGAATCATCCTTAACAGCACTATCCATCTAGAAAGGAAAGTGTAGTGCTTGGTTGACAAGTTACAAGACAGAAACCATGCATGCAGTCAGCTCTTCATATTTTGGATTGGGTAGCAGCAGCATTGAGAGGAGATGGACTCCCACTATCCAGGCAATCATCAGACTGATATCTTCAGATTTGTTATTCAGGTTATAAATCACATTAATTTGCCACAATTTGATGATTGTTTATAACTTTCAGTGACCTTGCAATTCTATGAATGCCGTAGGCAAGGTTTAGGCACATAAAAGCCAGGATGGTAATTGAAGAAATAATGGCTCATGTGCCATAGGAATCTCACCAAGAAGTTTATTAGAAAATAGGGATGGGTGGCCATTCTTTTCATTATTTATTTTGAGGAAATATAAGTGGTTGTTGAAGGTCAGAAGTCCACACCTGCTGTCCCTACAACGGTTGGTCACAAAGTCTTGCAGAACTTTGGAGCACAGAGAGCATAAGGTCATTTTATGCTCCGTTTATGTAGAGAGCATTTGTCGTCAGCATTGACACTGAAATTTCTGAATTTTGAGACTCTGCATATGGTCAGATCAAACCAGACAAACTTGCCCCACTTCCGTTTAAAAGCATAGGATTTCCTCCCCCCATATGAGATCAAGGAGGTTTGATGTTCGACAGCTTTGACATAATGCTGGAGATGATGTTGAACAACCTTCACAAGAGAACCAAAACCACAAAAAGTCAACATATTCGAGCTTTGCTGACTGTAAAAGATCATGCTGCTCTTATTTTTTGAAAAAGTAACTGCAAGTCTTGAAGTTGCATAAAGTGATTAGAATTCTCTTGCGAAGTGCATATAATTCCTGCATGCATCATTTTGTCACTGAAATTTTCTCAGTTTGGAGTAATTTATGTAGTTTTCTTATCTCAGTGGCTCCTAATTTTTTAAGTTATGTTTAAAACCTGTCAAAGTAGTAACAAATAGTAGCAGGGAAAACTCCTGCAAATTCTCGATGCACCAGATTTCCACCTCACATGCATTAAGTAGGAAAGAAGAAGAAATCATTTAACATGAGAATACCATCATCACGGTGTATCGCATTCCACAATCGGTGAAGGTAATCAATCAAAGGAATAGTCATACACATCAAGGCATGAATACATAAAGCTCGTTCGATTTCTGTGCTGATGCCAGGATGCCATTACCCATCATTGAAATGAAAGAAGATGATTAGGCTTGGATGGGGAGGGTTGTGCTCATGCAGTTGGTGGAAGTTTTCCTTCAAGGAATGATGAAATCATGGTCAGTGATCTTTCAGGTTGGTCGCTCGGCACCATGTGACCGGCTCCCCTTACTGTTGCAAATGTCAAGCCTTTATAGCCGACGACATACCCTCCAACCTGCCATTGCAAAACATCAACCTAGAATCATCAGCATTATGTAACGACGATATGTAACTTAGGAATAGTCATCAACTGAAACTGTAATGATTGCTGTGCATCACAATTGTGTCTGAAAGAAGAAACTCTCGTCTGCTACAGGCCAGAATTGTCATACTGTCCTTGGATATAGATCAATGGGAGATCCTTATGATTACCTCGCTGTCGGTGTACCATGGGCGCCATGATGATTCGATGTCGAGTCCAAGCATGTCTATGGAGTATCTAGTGGATGTCACTGGAACCACTGAATCTTGATCCCCACTGCAAGAGTGCATTCTCGATTAGTAGATTTCCAGGTGTCATAAGACATTGCATTTGTGCTTGTCATATTCTGTCTGTGGTAGAATTCATGGAAGAACTTACCTATACAACCACACACTAATGCCACTTGAGACGAGCTCTTTAATAGTAGGCAAAAGAGTATCAGGTGCATCATTCCAATTACCACCTCCAACGAAACGACTAAAATATCATAATTAACAAAGCAGCAACAAGTTTAGTTTACTAAATAAGAAGTCTGATGATTTCAATCGTTCGCATCATCCTAAACGGATAAATTAGCTTAAGCAAATGGGTGGTTCACCTGCAAAGACTCCAAGGGTACCATAACCCTGTTACATTAGCATGAAGGGCTTTCTGCACCTCTGGGAGATTCAAATATGACCTAGTATACATCCCGGCGCATGGATCGGCTTCCTTTGATCGGAAAAATTAGGGTAGATCTTTTGCGTTAGGCAGCAGCAGAGTAAATATTCTGTGTTTGAGATAATTGGCCATGTGAAAGGAACCTCACCAATTTGGTTGAGTGAGCTGCCATGGAGGGTCCATGACAAAGAGGAGCATAGATGTTATAGTAATCGATATCTCCAACTTCTGCATCAGCTGCCCCTAGAGCACTCACACAGCCTGGAGTATAATTTCGACTGGTGAAGGTGCACTTCAATCGAATTTCCTTGTACGCTTCGTCGGAGATCAAGGCATGAGTCCAATAGTAGTCGTAAGTCGCCCTCTCATTGGTATTACCATCAATGTATGCATTTCCCATCTGCAAGGTGGCCATTACTCATCTATTAATCAGCCAAAAGTGTTGGTACTTCAGATTGAAAGGTATCATAAAGAGTATTACGCTAACTAAACAAGCAAGCCTAATCATGGGGAATTTATGTGTCTTACTGCAACTCCTTTTAAGTTGATGACTGTTTGATTCGTGTTCTTATTGTTTGCAAGGATAAGGCTAGCAAGCTCTGGTATGTAATGCCCGGCATAGCTCTCTCCAGTAATGTAGAACTCGCGAGTCTTGTACTGAGGGAACCTTTCGAGCCAGTTGACAAGAAAAGTGTAGGAATCTTCAGCAGTCCTCTTATCTCCACTCAGCTTGTAGTCAGACGTTGTGTTGGAATATGAAAACCCCACCCCAGCGGGCGATTCCAGGAAGATCACATTCGCCACTACCATTGGATGGTCATTAAGCACGCAGTGGTCTAAAGAATCTTTAAGAGACGAGTGCAATCACAATAGAAAAGAATAACTCAGTTGCTCACCATTGTTCCAGGCATAGATATTGGCATAAAGAGTCCTCCCATCGCTATTGACTCCAAACGGTCCCAGCTCCACCATTGCTCCACCTCCAAGTGAAGAGCAACCAGGTCCTACAGATTCCAGTAAGACCACTTCATCAGGCCCAGGAAAAAAGGTGCATATGGCATGGTGCTGGTGGTCAAATTGATTACCTCCATTGAGCCATAAGACTAGAGGCTTGGTGGAAGGGTCTTGTGGGGACTCCACGAAGTAGTAGAAGAGCGCTCTACCTGCTTCTGGGTCTACTGTTACATAGCCTGCATATTGATCAAAACTCACTCCTTCCGGTTGTCCTGGCAATTCGTCGATCTTATCGGCTTCCATCTGCCCATCTTGTGGACGGACGTAGACGGGCGAGTAGGTCTTCTTTGAATTTGGATGAGTCTGTAAGTTGTGGTGGAGAGGGCTTGATGACCTTTGGGATTTCATCAGCTCTCGAAGACGGCCCATTTCATCGTATCCTTCCATGTTGGGCGATGCGAGAAGGCAGCATGAGAATGACAGAAGAATTAAGGTGGTGGTTGTCATCCTCCATGGTTCCATGTTAGGAAGTTCAATTGAGTTGGTACTAGAGGTAAGGAAGATGAACATATAAAGATGGCCGGGAGGTTCCTAGTATATATATATATAGAGAGAGAGAGAGAGAGAGAGGAGGGCGGAAGGTTCAAGGGACCCGTTCTTGACTTCAAGGCCATGTACAAATGATCGGTCCATTTTTGATTATGGGGACGATCACCATGAACGGAAAGATCAATGAAAGTGGAGCCATGGGTTAATAATATAAGAGGTTGGCAATTGCAAAGCACATGAAAGATAAGTGGCCATGCTTGAATTGATGCATGCATTTGTTTTTTGTTTTATTTTATGAGCAATCAAGGTGTTATTTACCATCATCCAAGTATGAAGAGTTGGATAACAACCAGCTTGAGCTAACAATTATTTAACATTATTTTATTTTTTATGTGAGCTCCTTTCTTTTTATCGTCGAAAGCAGGCATGATTTAAGCTAACAAGGATGTATTTATCAAAAAGGAGAAAAGATTTATTTATAGAGAGGATGAAAATACCAAGTTTCCCACCTAGCAACATTCCAACTACGGCCATGATAGTTGTGAATGATTCTATGGAGGTGCTTCTCAGATAGAATGATTCCCACAGAAGAGTCCGCCTTGAATACTTTAATGGAGTGGAGGTCTAAGAAATGCTAGTGAGAAAGATGGTTCAATCGATAAATTTGTATGGAATGTTATATTGTGCGGTGGCACCATCAAGACAAAAATGTAATCAAAATTAGAAGGTCTAGAATTCTTTGGTTTTTTGAAAAAGAAATGTTGGACTGCCTTCCTCTTAAGGGGCTGAGGGATTTGAGAAACATCAAATAGATTAAACTAGAATTTGCAGTAAAGTATAAAAGATGAAGTCTAGTGCAGAATTCCGAAATCAAAACCAATAGAGTCTTCATCTTAGAGTTTATTATTGAAAAAAAAAAAATAAAACTACATTAAACCATGGAAAACCTACATGATCTATATTCACGCTATTCATATATGAAAAACCCTCTATGGCGGTCAGCCAACTTTGGCCAGCTGTCGGACCCATCTTCCTTTGCGGAAATTAATTTTCCACCCTCTCGATGACTCTGGTATAACAGAGAATCCCTGTTGACCGAAATTGCCATTATTGGTACAAGAATTTCGTTAATCTTAATTCCCAGTCTCTAATAGCGGGTTTTTTTAAAAAAAATTCGAAGATGCCCCACGACTCTATGGAAATGGTTTGATTGCCAAAAAGTAAAATGGTTGGAATTCCATTCACGATATCCCGATATCTCCTGAGACGCCACTCTCTTCCTCTCTATTTCCCATTGTCGAGCGAAGAGATATCTTTTTATCTGTTTGCAGAGAGTCTCTTTTGATTGAGAGTATGTTTTGATTCTCTTGAGACACCGCATTCTTCTTCTCTGTTTTCCATTGCCGAGTGAAGAGATATCTTGGTTTCTCTTTTTATCGATTTGCAGAGAGTCCCTTTTGACCGAGAGTATCTTTTGATTCTCCACCCTCCTTATGACTCTGGTATAACAAAATGTCCCTTTTGTCCGAAACTACCATTTTCGGTCCAAGAATTTCGGGCTGATTGCGATTCAGAGATCCCCTGGCTGATTGCAATCCAAAGAAAAGTCTGTTTTAGCTGGATTCCTTCTTCTCTATCTGCCATTGCTGATATCCTTACTGAAAATAGTCCCCGTGGCAACAATCCCTTTGCTTCATTGTTGAAATAGCATTCTAAAGCATCTGTTTATCCCTCCCTTCTTTTTTTGTTGTCATGGCTTCAAAGAACACAAGTAGCCCGGTTTTCATAGCTGTTTGTTTTTATGGTAGCGAAACTTATTATTTTCATTCTAAAGATACAAATCTTGATCAAATTTACAAGAAAATAGTGGAAAGGTGGAGACATCTATCTGCTACAATGATAGAAGTTACATTTTATATTCTAAATAAGTCTAGAATGCTTGTTATGCTCATGGACAATAAGAATGTTTGGAATATGTAACAAATATACGTTAACTTAAATGCGCCGGTGATCAAGATGGTTGTTAGTTATTCTCCATGTTTGATCGAAGCTGTTGATGTGATAATCAATATGAGGTAATGCACAAGATATTTGATCCATTTCTGTTTTGCTATTCTTTGTTTAAATTAGTGTTGTATTGCCTATTTCACTACTTAGTTTGTGCATTTTAAGTGCAAAATTGTTAGTATGTTGAAATTTTGTTTAACTTATTGTAGGGATAGTGACCCATCCCAGAATGTTGAGTGTAGTTGTAGATCCAAAAATGATTCAAAGGGTGGCTCAAGTAATTTCGATTGAGTTGTTGAAGAAACAAAAGCCGCAATCGAAGAGGAACCTAGTCAAAGAAATCTTGGATGCTTGGAATACCTCTATAGAGGGTGTTAGTCAGGAGTTCAAAAATGTGGAAACTCTTCGTGACACAATTTGCAACTTCTACACGCAAATTGCAAAAATTTTGTGTTTGTGAAGAACGATCATCAGCGAGTGACTATGGAATGTGCATATGAGGAATGTGAATGGCATATCCATGCCTCTTGACTTAGAAATCAAAAAAGGTTTGTAATTAAAAAAATGAATAGTAAGTATACATGCGGAGGAGGGTTGCAAGTATGATGTTATATAGACTTTGAAATGTTAGGTTTCGAATATTGTTAAAGATAAACTTTAAAATATGACGTTATATAGACCGACTAATATCGTAAAGGATATTCGTCGAGAATATGGTGTTGAATTACCGTATCATCAGGCTTGGTATAGGAAGGAGGTAGTTATGAAGGAGCTTTATAGTCACAGATCCCTATCTTATGGCCGGATACGCTGATATTATGACGTCATTCTTTAGACCAACCCCGACAGTATAGCAGGTATGAAATAAGTGAAGGTCGATTCATACGCCTATTCATTTCATTTCATGCTTCAATAACGGGTTTCATAAAAGGATGTAAACCTCTAATTTTTATGGATGGAATATTTATGAAGCATAAGGACAGAAGTGTACTACTTGGCACGACTTCCACAGATGTCAATGAAGATATGTTTTCTATAGCTTATGGTGTCGTCGATACAAAGACTAATAACAATTGGAACTAGTTTTGTCGGATTTTGAAAGAAGAACTTCATAGTTGCTATTACTATAATGGTCGGCAATTTACATTTATAATGGATAGACATCAGGAATTATTAAATCAGTGCCGAAGTGCTTTTCTGGTAGTTACCACTCATATTGTATCCGTTACATGAAAGACAACTTCAAGAATCAGGTTTTGCAGCGTCATATTCTGAATTTTCAACCTAGTAGTTATCTAACTAATTTTGGATGCCCTAATAAGATCATTTGATAATTGTCAATGTAGGTGCTTATCCATTATCTTGCCTCCTCTCTCTCTTCCCTCCCCTCTTTCTCTACCCATGAAAAACAACCCTCTCCCTCTTCCCCTAATGATCTGTTCTAGATAGCTTTCCCCTCTACCCTTCCTCTCTCTTCTTCTCTCTTCTCCTTTATGAGGCCAACCCCCTACCCCCTCTCCTAATCTCTACTCTCTCCATACTCTATTTTATGGTTTGATTGTTGACCTTTCTCCAAAGATCTCCAAATCTAGTATTCTTTCTCCTTTTCTCATGCTTGTCGGTCCCTCCTCTCCGTCCTTGCTTTTGGTCTCTTTCTCTCTCTCTCTCTCTCTTTGAGAGTGGGCCTCCTAAATGAGCCTCTCCTCCCTCTAGTCGACCCCCAAGATCAAGTCCTCCTTTTCTTTCTCTTTTCTTCTCTTTCTTTCTCTTCAACATGGATACCTTCCTTGATTCCAGCTTCCCTTCCTTATCCTCTCTTCATTTTCTCTCCTTCGCTTTCTTTTTTTTTTCTAGTGTTTGAAATAAAGGCAAGGTAAAGATGTGCCCATGATCTTCTTCGATAGGACAGAAAGAAAATTTGTGGAGTGAATTAACTGAGTAGATTTCTGATGATTGGCTGTGCTTTATCATGATCTAGTGGCAAAGGAAAATACTATCTAAATTTTGAAATTTGAATTTCAAAATTCAAATAATGCTTGATGTTTGTATAGCAGACGGCTTTAAATTTTAAATTTTGAATAATATATTCTATGTTTGATGAAAGCAAGGAGATTTTTTTTTTTTAATAGAGAAATTGTTCTGCCATGCCACATTTTATTGAGGACACTTTTTACAGAAGAACTCTGAAGGTTTAGAATGTACAAGGAAGGAAAAAAAGGTTACAAGGTTGCAAGGATGTTGAAGAAAGTACTAACAAGCAAAACCGCTAGGAACAGAGCAGCAGCAAGGAAGAGAGCTGAATTGTGATCAGGAGAAGTAGGCTTCAGTGTGTTCCAATCTGCACTTCAACTTTCAGCGGCAATCACAACAACCGTGCAATGAGAATCAAAGCCAAAGAGGACGCGACCAACGATTTCCTCTGCCTCCCTTTACATAAAAAAAAAAACCAAAGACATGACCAAGGATTTCTGCGAAGGAAATCAAAGCTGAAGCTGGACGCACATGCACCAGTGATTTAAACATCATGAAGATCATGGGTACACATTTACCCTTGGCCCAAATGAAAGCTGAGAAATTTGGACCGGCAATTCTTTTGAAAAAAGGTCAGCGAATTCTCCGAGAGAAAGCCTCAAGGTCATCCAATAAAACTGCATATAAGGATGCATGGAACATCCATGGACATGATCCATTCATCCACCTGTTCTCTAGCATCAGTAATTGGTGGCTCTTTGAACGTGTGCAGAATATATTCAAAATATTAAAAGGCTGGTTTAGACTGAACCTTAATTGCGTCAACATCAGCAGTTGGGGATGGGATAGCAACCTACAAATTTCCTATTATAATTGTTGACTTTGGCAACTCAATAATTAATGGACGTACAAATTTTCTCTTGCCACCTAGAACTCATTTGGTTCGTGAAAAAAGAATGGAAGAAAGTGTGGTTAACAAAAAAATAATAAGATGCTTCTTATTTAGTTGGAGTTTTTAAAGGAGGAAGACGGAAAAGTTGTATTTCCATGAAAATTGATTCCCACGTTTCATGAAAAAGTTTTTTTCATGAGAAACATGTTGAACCGGAAATCATTTTTATTTTTATTTTTTTTCCAAAAAAATCCTTCAGCATTAAAAAGGCATTAAAGATCTAATTTTCATTAAGGATATAATAGGAATAACATAACTTTTTCAGGAAAGTGGATGGTCAACCAAATATAAGTACTTTGGAAATCTGTCACTTTTTCATTGTCAACCAAACATGCCAAAAGTATTTTTTCAAGCATTTTTTTCTCGAGAATCACTTTTCAGAAATTATATTTTTAGAAAAAAAATACTTTCTGCGAACCAAACGAATCTCTAGTAAGAAAATTGTTCACGTACAGTTTATACAGGATGCATAGCATTGCACTTGGTAATCAAAGGTTGAGTTCAATCTGATCTTCGTGCCAACCATCCTCAATTGTAGATGAACAACAATTTCGGGGGATTTAAGTATAATTTATGCTACTTACTTTTGTGGGCCACGCCAACCTGGGGTCAGAAAGAGAATGGACCAGTACAAGAATTAGGATACCAAGTATCTAGTCATGTACTCTGAGAATCCCCAGCAACACCAAAACATCCATTGAGTTGCCGGTCCAAATCATCAAATGCACCTGATTAGTTGACTCAGAGTTTTGGACCCATGCTTCCTCGTGATACATTAAAGTATACAGAAAACTGGGATGGGAATGCACCCAGAATGGACATGGATTAAATTTTCTTAATCAACCATCAAGAATGAAAATAGGTATTTAGGGCCTGTCTTCAAACTAATTCAGAGGGAAGGAAGCGTGGCAGTTCTAAAGAAACCTGTACCCTTAACGAAATCACCAAGCATAATATCCCTGATTCTAAACTTCATGAATTCTATAATAAAGTGAATTTATGTCCATTATGGATGATGTTTTCCAATAGAGAAAGTGGGAGTTCGATCCATTTGGATGCCAATATTTAGAAATGCACAAAAATCAGAATATCTAGTTGCTAATATGATCATCAAGGTAAGCCCCATTGAAAAAATTCAACCATATACTTAAAGATAGATATAGAGCAGCTCTGACTTGCAAAAATTCAGGTTAGAAGTCTCTTACTTCTCCAAGAATACATGTCTCTTAAACACTGTTGTTACATTTCAGGATTCATCACATTTGTGTGTGGGATTAATATCATTTTTCCCAATACTATTTCTTATGTGCGCCACCACTACTTACTAATTTTGAATTATTCCTTTTTTTTTAACGAGTACAGATACACTCAACAAAATCAAAAAACAGTAAATTTCGGAGTGCTCTAGACAACTCTATCTTTCTAATCTATAGGGTGCCTTCAGAGTGGCAAGCCATATAAGGAGCCACCCAGTCCGCTATTCCGTTGGTTTTTCTGAACATATGCTTAGTCTTAAAGGCTACCCGGTCACTCATCATAGAGTATCTTTTTTTATCATCTTTTGGGCTATTTTGAATCCGATCATGGTGGTCGAGCCGTCCGAAACTTTTTTTCTTTGGGTTTAACTCGGAAGGAACGAGGAAGCCGTCCCAATTCCGGGTCCCAGTTTCCAATTGAAAGGCTTGGAAACCACCGGTCCACGGACACTAAAGGACAGAGACACGACACGGCAGACACCGACCCAAGGTGGGCCGGGCCCCACGCGCCGCGGGAAAGGAGGAACCCCGGGGATTCCATGGGTCCCTCGCCCACGGCCGAAAGGCTTTCGAGCCACGAGCACCCACGCTCGCACCCACAAGCGGACGCCAACCGCGGGACCCATCCCCCCCCCCCCCCCCCCCCCCCCCCCCCCCGAGCCCGTCGCGACGTGGCGGACCCCTCCTGGTCGCCGTCTTGGAACTTAACGGCGGTTGGCGACAAACCACGTGGAATCTGAGGGACAGCGATAGTGCCGCCAAGGGGACGGTCCGTAGGCTGGGGGCGGTACGCTTTCCGTCATGACGGCCGTTAGGGCACACGTGGTCCTGGTGATTCGCCCGTGTTGAAGGAGAGCCGCGAATAGGCTCCTTGTAACGTGGCTTTTTTTTTTTAAAGCAAAAGGCTTACAAAATCTTGTTAAATAAATTTAAGATTTTTATGTGGTTCTAATGTTGTATGCTTCCACTTATCCATGAGTTTAATGTCTTAAATGCCCTTGATGGAGCCCTGTGCCGGAGGCTCCGTAATGACCTCTCAACCTTGCAACGGATTTAGACCTCCCGTGGCCATGCATGGTACGTGTTAAAAATGGCAAAGATGTAGCTTTGCAGATTGATTTCAGGGATGGTGGTTCTGTTTTTCAGTGAGCCAAGTGTCATAAAATAGTTACTATTTTGAATAATAGTATGTGTTGTATGTTAAGTTAGCAATGTCTTGGAACCATATGTGCAAATATGTAGCCTATGGAAGTTATTGTATTTATAATGGCTCTTCAAGTAATTATATTCTAAAAGATGAATATTTGAATCTTTAAAAAGAATAATAGTTTCATACAATGGTTCGTGACCACTATTTATATTTTTTTTATTACACAATTATGAACCCATTTCTTGGGTGGTATGGCAGTTCTTGATCATATTTTATAGTTTTACCTAAAGATCAGTCATGGTTATATAATAAGGAATAGAGCTTAGATGGTAAATCAAGAAGGGAAGAGAAAATAGATTTATTTGATCGGTTTCAATGAATATTTTAAAACAAACAAAAAGAGCTAGAGGTGCAAATGAAATTGAATATTCTAATAGATTTAGGACTATTTTAGTTGTTATATATATTGAGAATTTGGTATGATCTCACAAAACCACCTTAAGAAATAATATATTCCCATATGGGGTCAACAATTCCACCAAAGATATTAAAGAAGCATACACCCGTCATGTAGGCAACGAAAAGTCTAAAGACTGCATGAGTCACCTGCAAGACTTTCTCATCTTCAAAATCAGATGAACTTTTCAAATTCCAAATTTGCCCTCATTCAGAGATCCAACTTGAAACCAAAATCACGAAAAACTCAATTCATTTATATAAAGTTTTAACACAGCACTTCTAGTTTGAATAATTGCGGCTACGCTTCTATAGCTATCACTTTAGCATAGCTTAAACTAGGGGTGGCAGTCGGGTCAGATCATAAACGGGTCGGGCCACATGCAGGTCGGATCAGAAAATTATAAATTTGAATCCGACCTGTTTATTAAACATAACAGAAATTACAATCTAAACCTGTCATGTTTAATAAACAGGTAACCCGATCCGATCTGTTTAATCTGTTTAATAAATAGGTAACCTGTTTGCCCAACCCGAACTGACATGTTTAACCTGTTTGCCCAACCCAACCCGTTTAACCTGTTTAGACTTGTTTATCCTACCCAACCCAACCTGTTTACCTGCCCAACCGGACCTGTTTAGACCCGTTTAACCTGTTTAGACCTGTTTAAACTGTTTAACCCGTTTAACCTGTTAGACCTGTTTAACCTGCCCAACAGTTAAACGGGTTAAATAGTTTAAACGGGTCAGACATCTAAAACCCGTATCCGACCCAACTAAGAAACAGGTTAAACGGGTCGATCTGATTACGACCCGAACCTGTTTAGGCCAAACCCAAACCTATTTATAGTGGGTCGAATACGGATCGGTTTGGTAGGTCGGATTATATTTTGCCATCCCTAGCTTAAACTCTCATTAGCTTTTTTTTACTGAAAATTAGTTTTTTTATTTACAGCTATTTGCATTGTTTGCTCAAGAACCAAAAAGTAGTTTACTAAACATCCACTTGCATATTTGGAAATATCAAATAATATTAATCCATTAATTGAATATTCACTAAATATAATGCGAGAGAATGCTTATTTCTAAATAATTTTGTCCTTGTTGGATGCTAGAAGTATTGGAAATTATTAACACACGAACAAATTTAGGCTAACTAAAAATATTTTTCAAGAAAGAATAATTTTAGATTTGCTGCATTTATTCACTATTAAAAAATATCATTTTAAAGGAAGCTTAGAGGATAATTTTATGCTACACAACAACAAGAACAAACTCTCCCCACCATTTTGCTCAAGCTCACTTGATCATGACGATGGCCGGATTGGATGCTGTCCTACGCCTTCTTCACCCGCTCGAACCCACACCATAATTCATATATAACACCGTAATTTGCCCCGTTACTTCCGTCACACGTGCCAACAGACGTAGGGGCATGTTGGTCATTCCGACCTGAAATAAAATAATTTGTTTTATGGATTCCTATTCGCTCGGCAAACGCCTCAAGTCTCCTTCCGTGGTTCCAGCTTCTCCCTGTCTCCTGCTCCTCTCCCCTACCTCACCTTCTTCCCTTCTCTCTCTCTCCCCCGGGGCGGTGAGCAGACCCAGGAGAAACCCTAAGCCCCTTCTACCCGCATGCTCGTCCACCGTAGATGATGCAAGGATCGACGGCAGGCGGAGCCGCTTGGCTGCGCTGCTCCTCCCGGTACCCTCACCATCTCCCACCGCCCTTCTTCTCCTCTCTACCTCCTTTGAGCTCACCTTCGCCTCCTTTCTCCTCTTCTCTTCCATCGACGTCTGAAACCAATCCATATGGACTGTGCTTGATACCTTACCATGTGATCGGAGCTCAGAAACCCACGCTTTTAGAAGGGTTTCTATTTTTAGATGCCCGACTTTTTCGCCCAATTTGTAGAGTTGGACCAGTATGAGAACAGAGAGAGACCGAAGGATGTTTGATATCTAAATATAGGAAGGATTGGGATGGGGTTTTGATTGGTAGTTGGTTCTGATGAAGTTATGCATATAGAGGAATGATCAAAATAGGATTTTGATGGGTTCGCATAGGCCAAAATCTTGCTTTTCTTTTTATGTAGTTTTGTTACATAAGTTCTTGACCTATTTGGTATTCTTCCGACGGTCGATTCGCCTCTTTTATCTAAAAATCATTGTTGCCAATAATCTACTGATGAAGTTTTGGGTTTGTTTCCAGGGGAAGCTCATGGCGTTGGCCGGTCAGGCTTCAGCTGATTCTGGTGTGGTCTTGTGTGCTGGTCTGCCTCCCTCTGTTCATGCCATGGGCGGGAAAGGCCTGCTCGGCTTCATGCCTCGATGGTGGATCGGCGCCGGTGGTGTGTGATGGGTGTAGTTCTTATGGGGGTGTCGGCAGCTTGGTCCATGGTTGGGGGAGCTCACCAGGATGTCCCAAGATCGGGGATGTTTGTGCTGGCTCCGGCTCTTTCTGCTTTCTATCTACTTTGAGAGGTTTCCTTGACGAAGAGGATGGTCGCCAAAAACTCTCTTTAGAAGCGTCCCAGAGCTCAGCTCAGCCAGGCAATGTTTTGGCGTATGAGATGTCTAATGGTGGTGTCGTTTCTTGTGCTTCAGTGGATGCTTCGAGTGGAATCCATGATCAGCTGCGTTCTGAAGGAAAGGACATTGATGGAGATGGCATTGCTTCATGTAAAGCACAACTGGTTCCTGATGTTTGGATAAGGGCATCGAGCGGGCTAACTGTGGAGCTAGATGACCATGCTGAAGATATCGATGTGGGCCTTAATAATGGTTCTTCATCACCACATGTAGAGATAAACCCCACTATGTTGGATTGGGGAAACAGTAATTTGTACTCCCCTTCTTTAGCATTCTTAACTGTGACAAACATGCACGATGACAGTGTCTTGCAGGTATATGAACCATTTAGTACTGATCTGCAGTTCTATGCGTATAGTTTTGAGAATCTGTCACTGGCCCCAGGAGAATCAGCTTCGATTTCTTTTATTTTCTTACCGAGATGGTTGGGTTTATCATCAGCACAACTTGTTTTGCAGACAAGCTTTGGGGGTTTCATTATTCATGCTAAAGGAACAGCTGTCGAGTCCCCATACAAGATAGAGCCTTTAGTAGGCCTTGACATATCCTTGGGTGAAAGGTTGAATAGGAACTTGTCTCTGTACAATCCTTTTGATGATATGCTTTATGTGGAAGAAGTGACCACATGGATTTCTTCATCTGGAAATTCAAACCATTCAGCACTTGTTATTTGTAGTGTAGATGAATTTCAACAGTCTTCCGAGGAGTTTGATTCTTCTTTAAATGATAAGGAGAGTTCTGCTGTAAAACCTGATGAGTTGGGACTATCATGGGTAGATGTTAGGCCCCATAAGCAATGGGAAATGCTGCCTCACAACACTGAAACTATCATAGGGATGAAGTTGCGGCCTCATTTGGAAGGAATTTTTTTTGGAGTAATCTGCATGAAGCTGCGGGATTCAAAACAAGAAAAGACTGATACGGTCATCATTCCTCTTGAGCTAGAAGTACATGGTAGGGAAACTTGCATTGAATTAACTGGTGCAGTTTCTGTATTTTTTGAACCTCTTGTGCCGTGTGATGGAAAGGGATCAATTTTTTCCCTCTCTTTAAGAAACGAAGCATCCTATTTACTAAGAGTGGTAAAAATTAGTGAGGATACAGAAAGTGACAAGCTTTTCCATCTAAAATACATGGAAGGATTGATTCTTTTTCCTGGGGCAGTTACGTGGATAGGTTTGATTAGTTATACTCCTCCCACTGACTCACAGGATATTGCTTCTGAAATTCCTGGCATAAACTTGAATTGTAAGCTATTAATACTGACGAATGATTCTGCCAGTCCACTGATCAGGATTCCTTGCCTGGACTTGGTCCATGCCTGTTTCCAGCATCCCCCTGGCTCAGGAATTGTTGTGTCTGATGGATCATACATTGGATTGATATCACAACAAGAGAGGGAAAAATTGACAAACACAAGAACAGGATCCTTAGGGAGCATTATTGGAGAATCACTTCCCACAAAGGTACTTCAGTTTTTATTTGACTTTGTTTCATGTGATCTTGGTGCCTAAATAACATTTTGAATTTGTCTGTTCTAGTATAACAATTATTTCAGGTTCCTTTGGTTTATTTTTTTTCTATACACAACTTTGGGCTCCATGCTCTGCATCGATCTGTTTTAATGAATGTTTTGTACTCTTGAATCTTTCTAGCATCCTATGCATCTAGTCAGTGATGATAATTTTTTTTATGAGAATGGATGTAACAATAGTAATACTTGTATGTTTGTCTTAAAAAACTTTTGAAGTTTGCTGGCTAGAGAAAAATGATTCTTTTATCCATATTCAGTTTCTCATAAAAGAAACTCAAAGTTGGACGCAGTGAAAATGCTTTTAGAGAAGTGGAAATGGAAAGCAAGAAAGGGGCGCCAAGAGGGTGGTTTCAAGTCCTAGGCATCTATCTGGTGGGGTGCCAAGGGGGATCCTCAGCTTAATCATTAAGAATCGATATCTCAACCTCACACATTTTAATCCCCCAATTGTGCTATTTTTAACCATTGGACAAGTAAATTCATTCTTGCATGACTTTTAAGCCTAATGAATGATTGAAAACAGCAAAACCAATAGGTAGAGTATCAGCCAAATTCATTTTGAAAATAGAATCATTATCATTTTAGGCTTCCTGAAATCGAAGCATAGGATTTAGCGAACAGACATGAGATAAAGGGAGAGGTTATGCTGCTCTAAGTAGTACTACATTAGCTGTTCCACATCTATAGCTCTTAGTGTGTTATATGAGTCTCGTTTTGACTAGTCCAACCACCTGTCTTCTCCTTTGTGCCTTTATTATTTAATATGTAGCGAGAGACACACAAGTGGTAGATTAGTAACTTAACAAAAAATGATAAAAAAAACTGGAGTTCATGAAAAATTAGTCACTGTATATCCGTGCAGAACAATTTATAATGCCCTTCCTCATTTTACATAGATGAATCCCATGCTTTGTAGTTTGTAGGTAGCTGTTCATGTTCATTGGAGTTTGTCATGTTTTTTTCCTGATTTTTTTTCTCCTGCATTGGCTTTTATAAGACGTGTGGAAATTGGACAGTGTAAATAAAGAACCCAAGACACACTGATATGGCATACCATGATGTGCCAGTTAAAATGAGCATTTTGTGCTTATTTGTTGTCGTGTGAAGTGTTATAGTCTAGTATATTTGTTTGGATTCACTTAATAATCTATTGACCAGAAATTTAGGTCTTCTGTGGATTGACACCTGCTCCTTGGACATAATCACAAGTCCTTAACTGTTGTAATTGTGCTACTGAACTCTGTTACTCCTGATGCTACAAAATCTAATCACTAAGTTGGGCAGACGGCAGTAGATATTAATGATTGTCTTCAATGAACCTTTTGTGGATGCAAAATAAGCTATTCTTTCTAACGTCTTCCACAAATTTATGCAGATGAAACTTTTGGAGGCAGTTAAAGCAGATGAGCTGATACTTAGAAACTGGAGGTCCCAAGGCACCACAGCTGGCATTTCTGTCCTTGAAGATCATGAGTTGTTGTTTCCAGTGGTTCAAATTGGGTCCCATTTTTCCAAGTGGATCTCAGTGCATAATCCTAGCCAAAAACCTGTTGTAATGCAACTTGTGCTGCATTCAGGGGAGATCATTGACCAGTGCAAATCTTCTGATGACTTGTCTGAGCTTACCTTGTCAAGTAGATTTACTGACATTGGCTCCATGAAAACTAAGGTTGGGTTCTCAATTTCAGATTCAGCAATAACAGAAGCCTTCGTACATCCAAATGGAAGTGCACTATTTGGGCCTGTTGTCTTTCACCCCTCTAACAGATGCATGTGGATGAGTTCAGCTTTGATAAGAAACAATCTTTCAGGTGTAGAGTGGCTGTCGCTTCGAGCATTTGGTGGTTCACATTCGCTAGTTCTTCTTGAGGGTCCTGAACCTGTTTGGAATCTAGAATTCAATCACGACTGGCCAATGAATCACAATATATCCTCAGCAGATATGTCACTCCACAAGGAAACTGCAACTCCTTCCTGTCATCATCGGTTCTCCAAGGAGATACATGCAAAAAACACAGGTGAACTTCCTCTTGAGGTGATGAAACTAAAAGTTTCAGGGACTGATTGTGGTTTGGATGGGTTTATGATAAACACCTGTAAAGGTTTTGCTCTAGCGCCCGGAGAATCCATGAGGCTCCTTATTTCATATCAACCAGATTTTTCTGCAGCTGTGGTTCATAGAGATCTTGAGTTGGCCATGGCTGCTGGTATATTCGTGGTACCCATGAAAGCAAGCCTTCCAGTTTATATGCTCAATCTCTGTAGGAAGTCATTCTTCTTGGCAGTGCATTGGGAAGTGTCTGTACTTATATTTGCTGCTGTTGCGATATTTCTTCTGGTGTTAATCCGTATTGTTCCACAATCCTTTTTGTTGGGCATTGGAGATTACAATGACGAGGTTGAGAATACCATGAATACCAAGAGCAATGTTGGAAAACCTTCTCACATTCACCAAAGCACAAAAGTTTCCAGGTGATGCCTTCATCTTAAACATCACACTTTATTTTATTTAATATCATTATTAGTTTATCAATGTTGATGGATTTTGCAGTTCAATTAGGAAAGACAAGAAACCTGAGGTTGTCTGTGGCAATAGATATCCTATCTGTCAAAATGGTCTTCAAGATAGCGCAAAAGGGATGCAGGTCAAGCAGGATTTTGATCGTCAAAAGAAGACCACATTCTCATCACCAACATCAACAAGGAAGCCTGCAGAGTTTCTTGACTCTGATATGTCAGAAACTCCACAAAGTGGTAATCTCACTATAAGGATTGTTAAAGAAAAAGGGAGACGAAGAAAGAGAAAAACCACCGGAGCAGGATTAGCAGCCAAATTTGAAGTTTCAAGTAGTCAGAGTGGGAATTCGACCCCATCTTCACCCTTGACTCCAAATGCCACCACTCCAAAACATGGATGGCCTTTATCTCTTGACAGTACTGGTGATCCATTTTCTGGAGTATCTGAAGAACAAAAGCATCAGAAGAAACATGATGTTGATGTTCCTATGGAAGCGAGAGTACCAGAAGCTAAGAAGCATGGTGATAATACTTGGCTGCTGTCAGCTCAAGAGCAACCTCCTTTAACTGGAAAATCAACTGGGAGGTCAACTCTACTGCCTTCTGCCACTTTTCCAAGCCCAAGTTGGCGTGCACCTGGTTTGGCTGCGCGAAGTTTCTTGGCTGCAACTTCTCCTATTGCCCCACATGCTCGTGCTCCAGGATCCAAGCTCAATAAGGATAAAGCTGTACAAGGAAAGCAAAATGATGTGCTCGGAAAAGAGTTCACCTACGACATCTGGGGTAATCATTTCTCTGACCAATTATTAGGTAAGCCAAAAGAGTTTAGATCAAAGGTGCTTGATGCTTCAGAAGGTGACTCTCAGAGTTTCTTTGCAAGAGATCCGCAGTCCCTCATGATGATGTCATCAGCACAGTCTGCATCTCCTGGGCATAAATTGCCCTCTTATGATGTAACTTGCCTTCATCAAATGAATTAGACTTTACTACGTACTTACTCTCTCTCTCTCTCTCTCTCTCTCTCTCTCTGCGCGAGCGTGCACTTTTTGTGTTGTTTTATCTTCCATCAAATTTTGCTTTTGCTGGGATAAAAAAGAATTTAGGAAAATCAGAAAAAGAAATATGACCATGTTAATTTTATTTTCTAGATCTGGCCACACTCACCCCCAACCTCCTCTTCAACAATTTTGAGATCTTAGTTCATATTTCTTACTTTTTTCAGTAACTTGAAAAATATCTGGCACTTGAAAGTGGTCCTCTGGAGCTCACTATCCATGAACCTGTTCTAAGATAAGAGCCAACAATAAAGTATAATCCTTGAGTCGAACAACAAATAGATGGGATTTGCTTGAATAGTTAATGAAACCTTGCAGGTTGTTCTCACAACCATCATAGTTATCTAGTCAATCTCATCTTTCTCCGAAGCAAACTTGTTCATGTCTTTGCATGAGCAGTAAGTCCTAAAAGGGGCACAACACAAACAATATGAATCGAAAGGGGTGAACCACCAGACCAAATAGTTGTCATGATTTTTTTTCTCTTTTTTGAAGGCCATGTTCATTGATAACTTTTCTCCACCAGATACTCTTAGTGTTCTCCCAGTTATCTTGTCAATGTCGTCGTTTTAGGAAGCAAATGGTGTTCATGACTTCATGTTGTTGCATGAGCAGCAAATTCCAAGAAGTGAAACAGTGCTAAACTATATTAACTGAAAGGTGAACCACCGGATTACATAGGTTTGTCAGAATCTCTTTGATCTACTTTGCTTTGTCTATATAAATTTTACCATATATTCAATATCAGTATATCAGCTAGCTATGTCAGTTAACAGTAGCTGCACGACCTTTCAGATATTCTTTAGTTCTTTCTAATTTTAATGTTTTATGGGAATTAAGTTTATTCATTCTTCTGAAGCTATTCTATCTATCCTGCACTGGATGCTCCCCATCCAAAAAGGGTTCATTAAAAACCATACACATATGCAAGCTGCACTGAGGTGGATCAATCTACAGTCTGTTGGAGGCAAACTTTGTGAGACTTCCTGGAGTATATCAGCTGTCGTTAGTTTCTTTCTTATTAGATAGGTAAATCATGTTTGTTTGTTCATTCCGTCAAAAGCTTGGTGTTCTATCATTGTTAGTTGTTTGTATTTATTCGTTTATATTAGCAATGGGCATCGATGGTTTCTTGCCTCTTATATCCATTTTTCTTTGCCTCCATCTTCAGTGGGAATCAGTTCATTACTTGAAGAGTTAATGTTCGTGTTTCTGATTGTAAACTGTATCTGCAGAAAGCTAGAGAATACTGTTCAAGTACCAGGTCTAAAGGATCAAGTACCATTTCACTAGAGTCACGCTATAAATCTCCATGAGGTATGTTTCTTTCCTTTCTACATTTGTGGTTGGAGGATTGGCCCATATTAGTATATATTCCAGACCCTACATCAGGCTAATCTTAGTTACAGTTTGTTGACATCTAACCCTTGTGCTATCACTGCTCTTTGCTCTGATGAATAGATCACCCAAGGTATGCCTAACATGGCTTTACCTCCATAATCATGTTTTCATCCTTGTCATCATCATCAAAATTTTGTTTGACTTAGTTATGATGTTGGGACATTATATGTTGCTTTGTCCTATCAATTAGGCTCCTAAGACAATGTGTAAGAGATGGCGGCATGCCAGTGTCAGTGTCTTGTAGGCATTCTTGACGCATAAAGGCAACATGGAAAGGGCTTCAAGGGGATTTATGTAAACAAGGTTTGAGATGGGGGGGGGGGGGGGGAATCTGAATTGGAGAATATCGCAAGAAAGCCTGCTGAAAAACATATGTTATAAAGGTTTCACGAAGGATTATGTATCAATGAAGTCGTAGTTTTAGTCTGCGTTGTCAAGGAGGGTGAGCCTTGGCGTAAAATATTGCACCATTCTGACTTGAAGGTCGTAAGTTCGAAACATGGAAACAACTTCTTTGCATGTAAGCAACAATCATAGATTTATATGTTCAAGAATCATAGATGGTTTGCATCTATAATTGCTTTTTTCCACATCCGGATGCAAGTTTGGATGCAAGTCTCTTAGCTGGGCTGATGGAGATGCAGCCCCTCTGTGAACACTCAAACCCAGGAGATCGGGATGCAAGTTTCTTAGCTGGGCGTATGGAGATGCAGCCCCTTTGTGAAGACTCAAAACCCAGTATGGATGGGTGTGGGCACTACTGGCATTACCCAGTTCTGTTTAGTATCAGTTCATTTCCTCTCAAGAGAAGCCATCCCTATTTACAAAATCATCCAAACTCATGCATGCATGCATATATTGAACTTTGTAATTAAGAAAACCATCTGTTCTTCCTGATTTTGCTTAGAAATTAAAAGATCGCCCGAAGTCTCCGTTCTCCTTGGTTTTGCCTTGCTGATGAATGAGATTATCACAGCAGCGCATGGATGCATGCATATGACAGGAGATAGAAGGAATGTAGCATCCAAACTCGAAAGGCAGATAGAATCATCGCTTCGATCTTGTTTCTACTATTTGCTCAGCCAAAAACCCTTTCATAATTCGATCTTATGTCTCTGTTGGGAGCTAAGTTATGTCGACAATCACAGGCTGAAATGCACATAAATAATTACTTAATGATGCATGGGTTAGATAATAATTGGAGGAAAAAAAAAAGAAGAAAAGAAAAAGTCCCTGCCATGCTGCATATCTAGATGGGAAAGACAAAACAATACAACTTACCATGCTCAAAATTTGAGGGAAAACTCAAAAAATAAACCTAATCACTAATATGCGTAAAGAAATTTTGTGCAGTATACATGCAGGTAAAACTAATTTATTATCAAATTGCATCAAGTTTCATCGAAGCAGCGCTTCGTCGAGCTGGAACTTTCTGGGCTTGGACTAAGACAACGCAATCCAATTAGGTTCAATTCTTCGCCCACTTCGCCTGGTAGAATCTCCAGTGGGCTCTTCTGGAGATCCGACACAACTACACAATGCTGTAATGCTCCCTCCTGCTTGTCTGCTGATGCTCTGAAAACTTAAAAAAGTTTTCTTTCTTCTTCCTTCTAGATGATGGCTGAGAAAGTCTTTTCTTGATCAAAAAGCACAAGCAACAAGTAGATCTACGTAGATGACTTGTAATATAACACCCTCTTTGTTCAACAATTTCTGCAATGAAGATAGACTTTGCTAACCAAATAGCTATTGGTGACCTCATCAAACAGGGAAAGATATTAAAAGAATTGTCCTCATTAATGTTAGAAAATTTTGCCCCTTTGCAGGCAAATCCATATATTTACAAAGAAAGAAAGAAAGAAAGAATATCCCAGGTGAGGTTCGTTTATTCAAAGCTACAATTCTACCTGATCTCCCTTGCTCAACCCATTTGCCAACTAAAACACATGCACAAAACTAGAGGCGGCTCTTTCAAAATCAATATATTATGGTCAAGAAATCTCCCCTCTCATTTCCTTCCACCTTCCTCTTTAACTCATTCAGCTCCCTTTCCCCATAAAAAAGTCCCCACCCCAACCTGGCTTTATCTTGATTCCAATTCGCTGAAAGTAGGAGAAGCCTATCAGGAGCAGGAAATGGAAGTGGTGCGAATGGCACCAACCCTAGATTTCCATTTCCAGAGTGCATCAACCTCGCCATATGTGAGCGCTCCGTCGAGCCCGAAGGCCTTCGGCAACCCCTCCGACCACTACTTCTACGCCAGCGCCCCCACTAGCCCATCTCGAGCTGCAGCCATCTATGCCCATTTCTTTGACTGGGAGAACAAACCTAGCAGGCCAAAGCTGGATGGCGATGATGATGATGAGGAGCAGGAGGAGGAATTTGACTTCGCTGTTGGTTTTGATAGGCGGCTCCAGAAGAAAGCGCCGACGACAAATCTCGCCGCCGCCGACGAGCTCTTCGAGAACGGGCGCATTCGGCCTTTGAAGCCTGCTCCCCATCTCCATCATCCTACAAACGATGATGCTAGCGGTAGGACTTTGCAAGGAGGAGGAGGCTGGAGCTCTCCTCAGGTGGTTTTAGAGGAAGTGGTGAAAGATAGAGGGAGGGCTCCCTCTACTGTTTCCACCACTTCTGCAAGAAGTAGGAGAGGGTCGAGATCTCTCTCTCCTATCAGTAGAGGAGATGGGGACTTTCACAAGTCCCTCACCTCCTCCTCCTTCTCCACCACGACCACCACTGCCACCGCCGCCGCCGCCACCACCACCACCTCTTTGATAAAGAGTGGTGGGAGCAAGAAGTGGAAGTTGAAGGACTTGCTCCTATTCAGGAGCGCATCAGAAGGACGTGTGAGTGGGAGAGGAAGCAAAGATCCTCTACGCAAGTACACCAGGCTCTCATCTCCACGATCACTGCTGCCATCTTTGTCCAACAAGCGAAGGTCGGGAGGGGAGGATGTAAAGAACTCCAGCTCCAAGCCAAGTGATAAGAATGGTTCGGTGAGAAGAGGAAGCTCGCAGGCCGTCTCCGCCCATGAGATGCACTACACCGTGAACCGTGCGGCGTCGGAGGACCTGAAGAAGAAAACACCTCTGCCTTTCCACCGCCATGGACTCTTCGGTTGCCTCCGCTTCAACCCAGCCATCAACAGCATCGCCAGAGGATTTAGTAGCCACTCGTTCTCTAGGGGACGCTCCTAATCACTGATCATGCTGAAATGCTGCCATGATCAGGAAAAGAATTATTGTTCTTTCATAAATTTTTGTTATTTGTTCATTTTTGTTAATATCAATGAGAAATTGTGATCTATCTGATATTAATTATATAAATCTGGAGAGGTTGTTGTCTATTGTTTATTACCACATGAATTATAGTCTTTCTCGTCTTTTCTTCCTTTGAAAATCAAGATAATAGTAGGAATTTATCGTCTTAGAATTGTTTCGTTCACAGAAAGTTTTTTTTTTTACCAGAATATTTTGATATCTAGATATATGATGTTTAAAAAAATTATTTTTACATGTTTGGTTGATTATGAAAAAATAATACATTACAGAGTAGCTTATAGTTAATTATTTTTAGAAAAGTGTTAAATACATGTTATGCTCTTAATAAAGAAAAAGATCATATCTTGTTCTATCTAAAAGTTTAAAGGTACTTTAAAAAAAAAATACTCTAATTTTTAGCCGATAAAAATTGAACTTTCCGATGTCCCATATATGCTTTTGTTTTCCATGAAATATAGAAATCTGATTCTCACTTTTCCATCTCTCTTTTTCATGAAAACTTTAACTAAATATGAGGTATTTTTCTATTTTTCAGTTGATCATATTTTTCCTTCTCCTCTTTCTGCAAACAAAACAGGTCCATTATGTATGCTTGTTATAACTGAAGTATATATATATCGTCGCTATATATATTTTCAATGAGATTGGAGCCTTGTATTTGTTGTAGCTAAAACCACAACATATGGTAATTAAGTTGATAAATAGCATGGTTTTTTGTGAACAGGATCGTGGCCATCTTCATGTGCCACATATTTTTTTTCTCTTCTCCATGCGCTGCACATTCTTCTTATTCTACTAATATCCACCGACTGCACTTGTCTTATTTTCTTATCCTAAAATTTATTTGCCTGCAATAACTTTGTACCATAGTGACGAATAAAATACACTACAAATGCATCTTAGACCAAACCATTGTACGATCATTTCCTTGGCCTATAATTTATTTGCCTGGACTAACTTTGATACCATAGTAATGACTTAGACAAAGCATCGTACGATCATTTAGAGGCCTTTTGACTCACTGGTTGGTGTGGGTTGATTGGTCCAAGTTGGTCGGACACCTACCAATTGGTTTGGTCGGATATGATATCCAGCCGAAATGATCTCTCTCTAAGACTTTTGCACATGCAGCCAAAGCCCATGGCATCGCAAGCACATGGACTTCATTGATTAATTGGACGGATATTTTTTCATCTCTCTCTCTCTCTCTCTCTCTCTCTCTCAGTTCGAGTCTAAATTTTTTTTGTTTTTTTTGGTAAAACGGTGGCTTACATTAATCTGATATTAGTACAACCAACTGAGTCAAGATATAGTATATGGCTTAAAGATGGGTACAATATCAACCCATATCCATAAGACCTTTTCAAAGTAATAGACAACAAAGAAGGCCACACAATCAGCTGTCTTATTTCCGAATTTAAATTTTTTTCTCCAATGTATATTTGTCATTGTCTATAGGATTGCAAGGATTCGGGTTGCATCTTTCATGTGAAAGAATGGTTGATTTTCATGTGCAATGTGGACTATTGAATCATTGTGCTGTCTCGAAAAGTGATTATAGCACGATCTAACGATGGATTCTTGTGCAAAAAAGTGATTTCTTTTTTTCGTGCAATGGATACAACCCCATTCTATACTAGTACAATCACTGCATCGCATGCTTTGCTAAGTCTTAACAATCACGCTAGTATATAGCTATCAAATAGTCCGAGGTCCCTCACCTCAAAATCTACGTGCTTGTTATGGTTTGTTTTAGCGGGAGCCACGTTTAATAAACCTATTGCGATGTGGAAGAATGGATCCCATTGCCTGTTTATATTTCAAGGCTTTCAATTTTTTCTCCTAAGAATAATTATGGGAGTGCTATTACGCTACTGCCCAATGGCCTCCAATGGCTACAATTCAGAGATTATTGGCCAAGAAATGGATGATGTGTTGTTAAATATTTGGATCTAGATAATTATAAGATAAACTGATTCTCTTTCTTTTTCAGACCCGCTTTGCTTTCACGATTTAACCTTGACATTCCATCAATGAATTCACCTTCCGCTTTGCACCAACCCCATTCCTCAAGTCCGTGGTTTTCGATCATAAACTCTCTTTCCCTCTCGAAACAGTCAGGTTATTTATTCCTAAAATTCAGATTAGTTAAACTTCAGCCATTTTGAAGAAGAGTTGCAAGGAATCTTATTATTTTTTTATATTGAGAGAAAATAAATCAATGGCCCTGAATTTCATTGCTCCGTACTTAAGAAAAAAATATATAATCACAAACTTTATTAGCCATCGTACTTATTAAATTAATGTATTTATATGTTTATAATTTTTTTTTGTGAACAATGAAAAGCCAATTGATGGTTGCTATGGTGGCTATGCAACAACTACTAGAATAATCATTGTGTATGGGCAATGATCACTGGAATTTTTTATCTCTTTTCAGGGATGATCATCATGTTAAGTGGCTGAACAAACATACTTCAAATCATAATAAAAAGTTATCTCGTAGGATTATAAGACTTGTTTTTCGACAAACATGAGGCATGATGGTGACAATAATAGCTGTCACACCTCTATGACTTGTGGTACAAGTCATCTTACCGTCACTTGAAAAGGACCATAAACTCCTTCAGATGTCTGTTTCACTAGTTTTACAGAAAAAGGAAGAGAGACCTGTTTCTTTTCATCACGAATCGCTGAGGTACTTCCTCCCTCTTTTTCAGGCGGCCTTCGTGCACGGACTCGTTTTGGTTTGTGGGAAAAATAAAAATAAAAATAGTCAATAAAAAATAAAAAATAATTTTTTATTTAGTTAGAATTTTTTAAAAAGAAGATAAAAATAGTATTTTGTATAAAAATTATGAAAGATAAAAAACTATTTTCAGACCAGTTGAAAATTAGGATTTTTTTTAGATATATCTTAAGCCATCAAAATTTATGAGTAAATTTTTTATTATTATTATTATTAAAAATATAATAAGTATTTTATATAATTTTTATAAAAAAGATATTCAATTAAATATAAACTATTTTTGGAAATGTATCATCTTTTATAATCTATAGAATATACTAAAATTATTTTTTTAAGAACGAACCAAAGAGTCCTGGGTGAACGAGTTCTATTGGTAACATGGGAATTATACAGGAGAAACAAAAAGCTGTTAAATAGTTTTGTAAATGAGAGGGTTTCCCACGGGCAGCCATGCAACTCTTTTGCTCCGCTTATTACGCTACTTTGGCATCTTCCTTCAAGAATTCAAGATGGCCTCGGGCCGCGGGCTAGATTGAGTGAGATGGGCCCTGCGCTCGCAGTTTTTTTTGACTCTGGAGGCTTGTGGTTCTCAAAGTCAGAGAAGGTGTCGGATAACCAAAGGAAAGAAAAGCCCACGTGAAACATACTGCACGGTCGGCTTTTTTTTTCTCTTTTGCTGAAAAGGGTCGGCTTCTTCAGATACCATGGCAGGCGCGATGGATGTGGAGCAGCGTGGGAGGTAGTCTCGGAATGGGACGAAGTTTCCGCGAGGCGCTCTCGGAAACAGTTGAGAGGAGTGCTCGGATTTGTAATTCATTCAGTTCAGTCACCGTATACATTTGATTTTTTTTTTCCCTGCAGGCTGCAGGATAAAATTTTACTAAAAATTTATAAAATTTATAAGTTAGATAAGTACAACTAATAAAATTATAAAATTATTGTTTAGATTAGATATATATTCATTAATTTTAGAAATAGCTTTAAAATGAATTGGCCTGAATTTTAAATAATTTTTTGTTTATGAAATTCAGACTGATGCACTATAAAATTATTTTTAAATATTTATGAATGCAGATGTAGCTCAGCCTATAATTCTTTAAATTTGCTGGTTATACTAATTCAATATATAAATCCTATAGCATTTTCAGTTCAGTCATCTAATAAAATTTAAATTGTTAGATATAATTTGTACAATTTTGTATACAAGTAGTTTTTCTTAGAAATTTCATGCTTGGACATCGAATCATCTCAATCCAGTGTTTTAATAGCATGTCGTGGTGTTTTGACTTTTGCAAGATTTAACGCTGCCATAGGACACTTCAAAATTATATGATATTTAGTTTATGATATTTTTTTTATAAAAAAAATCTTATAGAATATAGTTAACAATGCAAGTTTTAGTTTAGCAACTATTGTCAAATTTGCTAATGGACGACAGGGCGGTCACTTCTTGGAAAACAGATCCGGAAGGAAGGGGGAAAAAATAAGATGCAACTTACCCCTACTGAACTTTATAACAGAGAAGAGATAGGATTGGTTAAGGTCTCAGATTTCGTGGGATATTTTTTTTTGGAAATGAAAAGGAAAATGCTGCTTGCTGTCCGATAAGCGGACTGAGCTGACTCTCAGTCATATACAGGTCAAGCTTGGGGCGAATGGCATTACATTTTTAACATTTGGACAAGAGGACATAAATTTGCTTCTATAAAATAGGAAAAATGAAACAATAGCTTCTCTAATCTAAAAGCTATATCATATGGCACATGTATAATATAATGCACCACCAAATCTTACCCATGGTATATATAGGTAAAGACTGATGGTTTTTTGGAAAATGATGAATAAATCTAGCACTCGTGAAATAGATTATAAAGAGGGAATAATTCGTCAATAAATCTTAAAAGAAGAAGAAAAGGAGTGGAGAACGGTTATGAAAATGACTCCTAGAGTTTTTGACATTCCCACACAATGACACCCATGTCATTAAACAAACCCTATATATATATATATATCAACTCATTTACTTCCATCCAAGATTCCAAGGAAGCAATCCACCACCACAACATTCTACATTCGGTAACCTTATCAGTATTTTTTTCCTGCCAATCTTTAATCCAGACACAAAACAGACGACCATACTCGTTGATGTTTCTCACGTTCCTTCAATCTAACATTAAACATTTATATAGTTTGACATAAAATTGAGAAGGCCCAATTTACAGGCCCAAGGACCAATCTTGAGAGCTCAACCATCCCTTTCATTCCAACCCAATCCAATGATAACCATCAGTTCTGTTTCAAGCATTCAGAAACATTCCAATACACGATAAAAAAAACCACAGAAGTATGCGATGGCTTGGAAGGTCTGTCACAAACGCAGCAGCAGGAGCTTGGATGGTCCACCTGTTTCAGATAGTACTCGTGCTGGTTTCATTAAATCAAAGCAAAGCATATCACAACTGGTGCACGGGACAATAGGCAATCACAAAACCTGTTAGGTCCTTGGGATTCTTAAAGGGAAAACACATGAAAGAACACAGAAACACACCATTTTAAATTTGATTTGACATCACCCAATGCATTCAGTAGTACAGAGTAGTTTTACTTCCTTTTTCCCTTTCTCTTCCCTAATGAAATGGCAGAGACCACACGATAAAAATTGTCCAAGATACAACTTCAGTTAGACAAGCACCGTAGTCCCAACTAAATTTTAGCATCTACAACCACAGCAATTAATCTGGTAGTACTAGAAACATGAACAAAATAATACAAATACAGGACATGGGAAAATCTTATGCCCCCTTCCTATATGCATGAAACTTTCAGGCTTCAACAAGTCGCAGACCTTTCATGCCATGACAAACTGCTGAAAGTCGCTTTTTTTTTTTTTCTGATACACAAGCTCCAGAGGCATCATCTGCCAAAGCAGTTTGTTTTCTGGGCCCTAAAACGAATGTGTGAAAAAACAGCTATTCATCTATCCATCACCAGGCAATAGCAGGCTATTTAATCCTGGGCAGCAATCCAGGCTTAGTAAACTAGCGTGCCTTTGCAAGAGGTCTGCTTGATACACCATGCAACAACTTAACAAATCCAAGGAAGCTCAATTTCCCATCAGTGTGCCTAATCCAATCATGGAGAACTGCATGAACAGGTACAGAAGGGCTTAGCCCCAGTTCCTGAAATGGAGACAAGAAAGACATTTATCCATTCGGTACGTCATCAGCAAAACAAAATTTTGGCTGCCAAAAATAGTAGTGAGGATAGGCAGTAGTCACCATTACAAGATTATTTTGAATATTTAGTCAAACAGAATTTTCATTATATCTCTGCATTAGTCTTCAAGTTCTAACATCAAATAACAAGGGTAGAATGTCTCACTGAAAAGAATAACACAAATAATTCCATGACAGCGCTGAGAAATCAAAAATGACATGGTAATTTCTGCTTAAAATACTCAAGCAGACAGTATTTCAGCTTAACTAGGGCTTAAGATCCCCATGCAGACAACAATGTAGGGGACAAATTTTACTCTAGAAGATCACCAGAGATATCTTTCTTAGGACAATATGACACCAACCAGCCATATCAAGCTGATCATCACAATCATTCTGATTTTTAAGGCATTTAGAACATGGATCATCATACAACTATATCATCTTTGCAGTCCTCTAATAGGGAACTCAGGAAGCTCTCACAAGTATAGTTGCATATCAGTCTACATGTTCAAACTTCAAAGTTCAAACTCCAGCAGCATATTCATATGAAACAATGTACTTTAAAGTGGTAGTCATATGCTACTTGAATATTTTTAAGCAACATACCCTAAAATAATTTAATAAATGGCAACCATAAATATTCTCAAGATCAGTTACCTGAACATTGTTCCTGATTAATATTAAAGACTACTAAATCAGAAATAAGAAGTTCTCAAGAGACAAGACAATAGATGTTCTTAAAGTACCAGCAACATTTGAAACTCCAACTGCAAGGACGGATTCAGGAATGGAGCCAACTTGTCCTTTCAATCCAGGTAACTGATCTTGTCAGAAAGCACCACCAGTTCTATGTTTACTGTAATCTATCAGCTATAATAAAATCCTTAGAAGACACTAACAGGATTTCCTGCTCCACATCAATTTCTAGGGCTCTTGCCTCCTTGATCTTGGATCTGATTCTAGTCTTATTCCATGACTGGTTTGTGAAATCTTAACCCTCGCATGATGGCCTCAGAAAATTTCCATGGCCTACCGTGTCAGATCCTCACAACTATTCCAAGTAATCCATATTAGATAAGCTCCCTCCCCCCTTCCTACCACTGATAAATATAGATTGGTCATATATTGAAATGTTATGCTTCTTATGCCAACACCAATCTAACAAAAAAATTGAAAAAACAAAAACATTCATCTGAAATCATGTCGTGTGTCTGTTTTCAGCTTAAGCTTTGCCAGATCTAAATCCAACTTTGTGGTTCCATGCATCAGGAATAAAATTAAATAATTTACATCAAATGAAAAATTAAACATACCGAAGCAAGTTCCTCAATTACAATTGCTCTGTTTCCATCCTTCTCAAAAAGCTCATAAGCGCATCGAGCATGTTGCTCCCATCTATCCAGACCTTCAAGCTGATGGACACTTAATGTAGCCGCACAGAACTCATCGAAATCCATTCTTCTGTACTGAAGAGCACTAAGCTGGCAAATGGCAATATAGTTTTTTCTTTATAACACAAATAGTAAGCTGAGCAATATAAAGGAAAAAACAAAAGCTTCTGACAATCAAACACATACTGAGACCAGAAGATCTTGTACACGGGATTCCTTCATTGCATCAGTTGCTTTTTTCATCAGCGCCTGCAGAGGGAATATTAATATCAATTAAAATTGCAAAGAGCAATTTCAAGGACTACAATCCCAAAAGAAAACTAAAATATTATTTGAAATAACTAACCATCTTGATATTTTCCAGAGTTATGCACCCATTTTTATTTGGTTCCAAAAGGGCAAACTGCCCCTTCAGATAAAAAAGTTCATCCACGGTCAGTGTCTTGGACAGAGCCTGTCATACATGCAAAATATTTACCATCATATACCACATAAATCAGCAGAACCACAACCAATGTTGAGACAACACAAAATACAATTTTATAAACCAAATGGGTACAATCAATAAGTTGAGCATTGAGTCCATTTTGTAGAGCTGTGAAAAAGAAAAAACAACCGAGTAGCTAGATTCCATGTAGACAGTCTTCTGGAACAACTAATTCATCTTTTCTTAGTTTCAATAATTTATGTAGACTTTGCTATGTTATTCTACTTTACTAGAATTGCAAAGGTAACCATCAAACCTTAACATATTTTTTGGATGGTAGAATTTGACCCAGGCCTTCACAACAATTTAAAACAAATTATCAATCATTTATGAGCCTTCTTATGATCTTCAATGAATAATTATATTTCCTCATACTATATTTCACTGATTGATATGCAATTGGATGACATAATTGACAAGTACTCAAATTTAGCACCACTCTGCACACCTACGAACAAGGAGGGCCAACCTATGTGTATCTGTAAAGCTCTTCATCTCTTAAGGATTGGAAGACCACACCCGCGATTTTGTTTTGTGGTAAATAAAGGAGATGTTCATGCAAGAGTATTATACTATAGGAAGGCATGCCAAGACTCCAAGGAGAAAATATATAGAAGAACATGCTCAAAAAATCATATGGTAATGCCATGCGTAATTAAGAAAAAGGTAACAAGTTTCCAAGGACAAAATAAAACCAATAACAACCCTTGCAACAAGAAACAAATTGACCCCATACTCTTTTATCATTTTTACATCCCTTGTTAAAATCAGCCTTATTTTCTATGCTCTTTGGAGACCTGTCATTGTGATTAAGGCGACGATGCTGACATGTACAAGGCACACAAAGAGGCGCAAAGTATGCCATACTAGCCCAAACCAGATAGTAAGGGGCGCACCGTACCGTACCGGTTCAATACCGGTATCCGGTTCCAAAATAATTTCGTACCATACCGTACTGACACTGTGCTAGTGTGGCACCGGCACGAGGTTCGGTACCGAGACAGCGAACCTTGACGAGAAGTCTTATTGTACCAGAGGGTGGTAAAGAAAATCTGCGATTTCCAGGAGGGTGCTACAAAAAAGGAAATAAAGGAGGATGACCCTAATTGTATATAAATAATTAAATGTTCACTACAATCTAACTCTTTGAAGCAGAACTTGCGTCTGGAATAGTTACCACCAGACAAAACTTGACTGGATTAAATCTAAGGTCAAAATTACCTTTGCAGATGACCTAAGAGAAAATGACAACTGACACACCCTGCTCCAAATGAACTCCACTAAAAACTGACCTTTCATGTGCCACTTCCACCATCTTGTCTCCACAACCTACAACTCAGAGAACAGAAAAGCTCCAAGCACTTCTACGTATTGTCATCCTTCAGGTTCAAGTGCCTCAGGCGTTGAATAGTCAGCTATACTGCACTTTTGTAACAGTTGATATTAAAATCAATGAGCAACCTGATAATCGAAACTAATTAACCATGAGTTCACTGAATTCCCCCGTCCGTCCTAGAAGTTGACACTTAGACTTGCAAAGATTACTTTTTGACGTACTAACATCAAAACAATCAAAGACGACTTTGAGAATTATCGTCTAAAGCAGTCCATCAAACCAAGCAGTACATAAAAGCTTTATTACATGCTACTTTCACACTGAAATTTCAGAAGGCTACATATTTGAAGTAAGTAAAATATGTTGAATAGGTACAAATAGGCCACAAAATAAGAATGGTCTTACAAAGAGCAACTCCTTAAAACAGAATACTTACCATTTGCAAAAGGAATAATTAGAGAAATTGTACCACATGAACAGGCATGCATCTATAAGGATTAAAATGGAAATGAAGTAATGAATTTTAACATTGCGCACCCTTAGAGCAGCTTTACGTAGCGATGATGAACGCATGTAGGCTTTAATAAGTCGGAATATAAGAATATCAAGTGGTGGTTTTACATTGTTGTAATTTCTAATCCATGGATGACCTGCATAAGGAAAGTAATATTTTATTTACAAAAGATGGAATAGCAAACTCAGGTATGCAGAAGTAACGATGTTACAAAGACAAGACAACAAACTCAGACATTTCAGCAATCATGAGGACACTCACTTAATGCCTGTGCAGCAGTCATCCTTCTTCGTGGATCCTTACTTAACAAGCGCCTAACAAAATCTTTTGCTTCAGGAGACAGAGAAGGCCAAGGTGGCTCACTAAAACAAGGGTCAGCTTTTAACACAGCCCGAAAAATACCAGACTCGGTACGCGCCCAAAATGGACGACTGCCACAGAGGAGAATATATGCAATCACACCAATACTCCACACATCAGCCTCTGTGCTATATGACCTATGCAGAACTTCAGGTGCAACATAGTATGCACTTCCTACAATGTCATTAAGCCTTTCATCTGCAAACCACAATAACTCATTAGGTACAACCAAATGCTGTCCCAGGGAAGAACAGAGCAATTAAGTTCTGAATAAGGGAAATCTAAGTTCAGGCCAGAGGGAACATTTATCAAGAAATTTAAGAAGGTACCTGGCTTCACAAAATCTGATAACCCGAAATCGATAGCCTTCAACTGGGAATTCTCATCCTTGGAAGTAAAAAGGAAATTCTGATCAAGCAACATCAAGTATTAGAGAAAAAGAATAGTAGACAGTAATAACTCTATGCTGATTCAACCAGAATACCGGCTATAGATAATTAAATCATTAGAATTTTTTGTTGCGGGTAGTATAAGTATCAAAACCTGGTGACTAGATAAAAGGAAAATATACATGCAGAGTCTAAGGTATACCATACCGTACCGAACCAAGCGGTATAGGATTGTATCGTACCAATTCGGTACTAGTATGTCGTATGAGTGGGATACGGGTACGTGGTACAAGTAATGTACCAACACTTAGTATGCTGAACCGACCCCGTACCGGGCATACCAACGCAGTAACATGTGGCACCGGTGCAGGGCCCGGTACCGAAATGATATACCTTGATGTAGACACTTGATATACAATGAAACTACCCTAACAATACAATTAAGATAAATACTTATTCAAAACATTACTTACACATGTTAGAATAGCGAGACTTTCAGCTTATTCGATAAAGGAAATCAAGAAGGTGTTCCAGTAGAAACAACAAATCTTATGGAGCATAGATATTTTAAGTTTTAATATGAACCAGTAAAAATACTGATGTACGATATGAGCCAATTGATGAGGACATGATCATGTGGATTATTGGCAACAAGTATGAGTTGCTTGTCAAAATAGGAATTGACGATGGAGCATAGTTGGATTTTAAACAAAATATTTTACAATTTGTTATCATGGCATCAATCCCCTAAAAAATACCAAATTCCAAGCCAAAGCAATTTCAGTCATGAAAGAAGCCCGCCATTAAACTTCTGAGCCAGTTGGGGATAAGGAGCAAGAACCAATGTGCTTGCCATGCCCATTGGTGAGGATGTCAATGCATGTGCGCTATAGGGTGTGCCCATCTGTGCAGTTGCTAGCACAGCACTTCAAACTTACGGGCAAGAGACCTACCAAATTGGTTGCAGTTTGGGCGCATGCAATTAGGAATAGAACTTCAGAATTCCATACAAATAGAGGGATGGCAAAGTTGATATAAGAATCTGCGATCTAACTAGAACAGAGATATAGTGAGAAAAGATAATTGACCACATAAGTTTGACAGCGACCATAGAATCCAATTAAATGCAGTGTCCCCAAATCATCTCTGTCTTACCCTAATTATACATCATTTGTGCCTCATAAAATCCAAATTATCATAATTCAGTTTGTATGAATATTTTTTAGGCCATATATCATGTCATGCAGTCAAGCAAACTACAAGAAATTGTTCATATTATGAACAACCAATGCATGAGATTGTCCAAAATGTTCAGTTTTTGATAATCACAGATTTTAATTTTGTAAATCATGTAATACATAGTGGGCCTTTATTGATATCATGGCATATTTATATTACTGATGTCTTAGGAACATATTTTACTTTTTTTTGTGATACACAAGTGGGAAACCCCACAGAAACTAAATTCTTAAATACATAGTACCGATCAGCAATCATAAGTGGGTGAATATCAAAGGGAATCAAGTGAAGCAACGAGTAGTCTTCATTGTTTCCTTCTCCTTCAAGCTTATCTGCTGGTTGATTGCCCTCTCTGAACACATGACTTGCATGGAAAAGATACAATGATTGCTTGAACTGCCTTATGTCCATAAGAAGTGGGTGGATTGGGATCATACTATGATATCCATTAATCCAACCTACGACTGTTGATGAGTCACCTTCCAACTACATCCTCAAGCATTGTAACCTTTCTATAGCATTTTATACTGCAATATCAAAGGGAACACATTTTACTTTCATGGGAACATTTATACTCCAATATAACCCAAAAAAGCCCATGAATCTGTGGCTCATCATTGCATTTGTCTCAACCACTGCATCTAAAAGGTTTCATATATAGCCCCCTGAATCAGAATTGTACATGAGCTTTGTATTGTCTAAATCTATGAAAAAGTGCTATTAATCATACAAGAATTTTCAATAACCCAATGAATTTGAACTTATATGATAATTCAATTTTATGTATTATTAACTAATCAACATCCAATTGCATAAAGTTGATCTATCCAATGATTGATAATGCAATATACATGCATAAAACACACCGCATTATATATATGGATGCAGTAATCAATTTCCTCATATCAAAAGTTACCATTTTAATAACACATCATATCAGTCATTTAATACATGGTTGGCATGGGCTACACTAGAATATTAAATACCACATAAGCAATTGAGTCACCGAAAATAAGTGTTCTGGAGTAAAAGACTATCCATCCACAAGTATTTGGATACAAATCGATATCAAAGGAGTACAAGGGCAGACACAATGCTTGCCTTTTGGTTGGAGCAAACACTTAGATGTTTTTAATGAAGCATAAATTGCAACCACATATTATTACCTACATACATGGCCATATATGCTGAAATAGCTGAATGCATATCAAATGCAAGATTGCACTGCTTCGACAATCAAAAGACAGGTAAACTTAGAGACTGCCAAAGCCCCACACCTAATGATTAATGCCCCCTGCCTGATGCTGATGTATGAAATATTATGCTACGCAGGTGTTTCCGAGCATTATAACGGATTATTATGCTACATAGATGTTTCTGAGCATTATGATGGATCAATAATCAGCAAAAAGTCATAAGCAACATTTTACAAAAAAAGGACCAGCTGTCAGACTATCTGAATTATCTAGTACAAGCTCTCCATAAAGCAATACTTTAAGTCATAGTTTCCATCAAGAGCTCACTTATTTAGCATGCAAATCACTTGTGCCTCCATTATAGCGGCAACCACCCTAGTCGAGGATATAATGGTAATGCTTATCATCAAATAGCACATGTAACTATGCATCAATGCAACTTTTGGAATGAGTTCCCCTAGGCTTAGACTATAATAAGTACTCAAATACTGGTCCGACCTCTAAAAATAAAGATTGAGAGATGATTAGAAGGAAATGCATGCATGGCTGCCCATGCGTAGAATGTTTTTGATATAAGCGGAATTTAGAGAGCTTGCACAGCTGCCCCAAAATGGGTGCCTTGAGCTAATACTTTATTAAAGACGTAAATGAAAATTCATGATTTTTGGATGAAAACAAAGAGGAGATTGAGTGCAACACTTCTTGTTAATCCAACTCATCCACTCTCTCTCTCACACACACTTTTTCCAACACCTCCCCCAAAAGAAGGTTATCCTCTTCCAGAGAAAGCTAATGGATAAAAAACTACAACATGCATAACAAGATTTAACAATTTCCAAATTACACATAAATACAACATATGCAGAATGATCAGTTACATATGAATTTAGCTAAAAACCCCTCTCAAGGGCCAGAAAACTTGCATGAACCAACATGCACTACCTCAGGTTTGAGATCCCGATGAACAACTCCTTGGAGATGGCAAAATGCAACAACATTTAAAATCTGTACCATGACAGCCTTCGCATCATCTTCTGAGTATTTTCCACCTCTATCAGAGTAACAATATATGCACGTAAACATAGTAACAGAAAATCAGAGGCCTGAGGACAACTTTAATCCTTGAATGTACACATAAGCATAAAACAATTGTAGTTGTCAGATACAACTAGCAAAAGGAATACCTTGAAAGAATCCTATCTAAAAGCTCCCCTCCTTCACATAACCTAAAATAGGCAACAAATTCGACATCAAAGACTTTAATCAATTAAATGCTTGATCTTAACTAACATATCAAATGATGGCATACATAGATCGCATGCAAATGAAAAAACTTTAGCTACAGGATGACTAGAAAGATGACATGTTGTACACCATTAACATGAGAACCTTAAGCAGCAAATATAACAAGAAGGCTTGAATCAGAAATTTCATGAACAAGTTGAGATATTCTTCAAAGCTACGATTACGAATGAAAAAATCATTTTAGTAAAGGAACAAAATAGCTTGCAACTGATAGCCAATTACTAAAAAAGAAAACAGGGTTTAAATTAGCACATTGGAAGTTCAGATTTTTGGGGAAAATAGCCAATTTCTCAGAACTTTGGGATCTTATGCATCAGTACTAAGTATTTATTATCACATAGAACACAAACTATGACAGAAATAGTATGCATTTGATAAAATAACTATAAGTTCAAAGAGCTATGGCCCATAGGAAGCTTACTCCATTATTATATACACGTTTTCATTATCTTCATAGGCATCATAAAATTGGACTAGGTTGGTATGTCCCGTCAAAGATCTTAAAATCTTCACTTCTCTCCTGACATCCTCTATAGCTATGGCTGTGGTCATCTGCCAGAAAAGGAAAATTGTACCATTAAAGGCAAGATAAATGTTATAACCACCATGTCAGGTAAGACATATAATAATACAAGCTAAACTTTATTGTAACTAATTTGGATACAAAAGATTCAATCAGGTAGGATACAGTCTCATACTGTCACGCACATGTACAGACACAAACATGCAGATTAAGGAGATTAGTTTGAAAAACAACACGATATACAGCCCACGTATAACATAGAAGACGCGCAGCAATCAGAAAGCACTGTTATACATATGAGGGGCAACTAAGACTATGAGAATTTCATCTAGCATATCCTTTCTAATGACATGAGCAAATTTGGCTTTTCACACATCATTTTGTTTGAACCTCGTGTAAAAAAGCAAAACCTGTAAGAATAACATAAGTTGAAGGGAGTTATAGTACAAGAAGATCAACATTGCCAAATCGCTTCAACAGACATCATGTCAGCGAACATTATCCAAACCACCCCCCGCCCAAACCAGCGCAGTTCTCAGAGGGTCATAAAGGTCATAGCACTTTTTTTCAGAAAAAGGTACCGTTAAGCTTGTTTTCAGATCTGACCATACAAGCATGAGGATCACTTTAATCTGGTATGAAGAAAATTAGAAACTTCTAATGAATAAAACATATTGGCATCATTTTTATTGTGCGAGTAAATGTTTTTGCTCTTCCGACAACCACAGTATGATTTCTAATTACATGCATGCTTGGAAGGATGTGGCATGCATTATATACGCCATGGTTGATGAAATTAAACTTTATCAGAACCCAAAGAAAATTGTCAATAGCAGCTTTTGACAAAATTGCATCAGTTCATATTTATTTAAGGCCATGCAAATCAAGCCAAGCCAAAATAGCAGCAATTCAGAAGTCTTACAAATAGCTTACCTTCTGGTCTAATGCTATAAAAAAATTTAAAAATGATTAAAAATGTGTTTGATGCTGTAAATAATTTTTGAGCTACTGCCAATGGAAAAGGTATCCCCAATCAAACAATAGAAGCAAAAAGTAAAGTTTGAATCCATAAAGCACAAGTTGTAAGCTTCAGTAATCTGGCACTATCAAGTCCACTGGGTCACTGATTTCCATGATTCACCTGGTCAACCGAGCAATATATCAGCAAATGAATTTTTCAAATTCATGTTTCATATTCATCTCACGGCTAAGTCAAAATGCAGCTTCAATCAACTTCAGGTCAATGGCAATCCAGGATGCAAACACATCAGTGAATGAAATGCACAACTTTTCTAACTAAACGTCCATTCTTCTCGTCAAGTAGTTTGAAATTTCCAAAGTCAACCCAACAGCTTCTGAAAAGCTTGCCCTCCATACATTACTTCTTTGATTGGCAACCATCTCTCACAAATAATGGTCCTTAACAGCCAAACATGTCTCAAGGTCAGCAAAGCAGCAACTCCCACAACATTATTGAATTAGCTAGCTTGAGGAAACCCCAACAACTCCTCCTCTTCCAGATTATGAGAAGATACAGAAAAAATCACTTGCAAGCACATAATGAAGCTCCACAAAAGTCAAAATCCTTTTGTTTAATTTCTACCTTCTCTACTGATGGCCCAATGCCATACTATCCAATCCCTCCAATTAATTGAGAAAAATTTAGTTTGATTATCTGATGCACTATGCAAATTTGCCTTGATTAAAAGCCACCACCTTTTCCATCAGAGACTGCAAATATTCCATTCGGAGTCCTCCCAAAAGTCTTCGCCGCAGAAACTACGGGCTATCTATAAGGATAACTAGGAAAAGAAAATATCAAGCAGGGTCCCCTATTAGTTGACCACTGAGATATCTGAAATCGATCGTGGAGTCTCAACGCAAAATCTCAGAATATATGGAAGATAAAATCAAAATTACGAGTCAAATAACAAAATTTACGCAAAAATACAGATATGGATCGCTTGAAGAGCCAAAAGGAGGGGGAAAAAGAGAGTTTGATTTTACCGAACCTTAGCCTTGGGGATGACCTTAACAGCCACCTGCTGGCCTTTGAGCTCCCCCTTCTTGGACCGGGCGCAGCACGTATACCCGAAGTGGCCCCGCCCTATCTCCTCGCCGATCTCGTACTTGCTCGCGAACCCCTTCTCGAACCCAAAGTTCTTATCCAGCCCCGTCACCGCCCGCCCCGCCTCCCCATCCTCCTCCGGGATGGCCGTCTCATTCGGCTTCACCGACCCGTGCCGCCGTGCCAACACCGCTCGGATGTGCTTCGCCGGCGACGGCGGCGGGAACGGCCGCCGGAAGAACTTCTTGGGCGTGGCCGTCGCCGACCCCCCGCCGGAGGCGGCGGCGGGCGACTTCTTGGAAAACAGACTATGTGCGGGGCTGGGGCTATAAAATGGGAAGAAGGGAGACATCCACGGCTTGCTATTCTTCTCCTCCGCAGCCGGCTGCGGCACCGCCACTTCGTCCTCCTTCATCCGCTCCTCCGCCTCCTCCGGCTTCGCTTCCTCCTCCTTGGGAGCTGGAGTCGAAGATGGGGAACTCTGGCTCTCGGGAACCGCGGGTTTTCCATGGCAGAGCCCCATCTCTCCCTCCCTCTCGCCCTCGCAGATCCAATAAATAGAGGGGTAGAGGACCGAATTCGAAACCCTAGCTCACGCCATTGCTCTCCAGCTCCTTTCCCTCCCCTCTCTCTCCGGTTCCCTTCTCCGCTCTCTCTTTTCTTTTCAGCGAGAGGAGGTATTTCTGAAATAGTACAGGAAGAGGGTGTTCAAAGGAAGAAGACACTTGATCCCATAATCCCGTACTACTACATAAAACCTCGCATAGAATCTATATGCGGAAGCAATATTTACAGTTACGAAATTGCGCATCGATGCGACGATGTCGCATTCGCCATAAAGAGCCATGTCCCGCATGGAATTTATATAAACACGTCCGTAGGGAAACAGTATTCATTTTGTCACCGGGCGGTGACGGGATCCCGGGACGAAGAGAGGCGAAAGCGACCGTCGAGTGCGACGGAGGGAGGGAGAAGCCGGAGGGAGCGGAGATGCTGCCACGTTGCATCCATCGGGACCTTCCATTTCTGGTGTACTCCGGACCTGGTTAGTCATCCCCGTATCTCGCTACTAGTGTTTTGATCGGACGGACGGGGGAAGTTTAGATGATGCGTCACGATTGGCGAAAGAATTGGAACATTTTAGATCAGTAGTTCCGGCGGAGTGCTTGCCTTGATCTACGTGGAGGTAGTTAAACGAATTAAATAGTTCGGACTTCAGTTTTTAGATGGCCGATTTAGTGTGCACGTATTTATAGGTGCGCGTCTATTATCCCGTCGGAGTCGAATAATCGACAAGGTTTTCCCGCACTTAGGGTCCACGTTCGCTTTATTTATTGGCTATCGTCATAAATGTATTTAATTAGGAGTTCCCCAGAGGCACGAACGCATGGACCAGGTAACGTCACCGCGAAATGGATCAGGATTAAGGCGGTACCTTTGACTGTAAGAAAACGGGTACCGGGCGGGCTGCGGTCGGGAGAGTTTTTAACCTGACGGTGCTTGTAGCGCGATTTATGTGGGCAGTTCCATGGTACGCAGAGGAAGCGCCAAGGTGCAAGGTTCACAAGGAAGGAAATGAGTGCATTTATGAGAGGATGGGAGGGAACTGTGTGAGGATTCATTGCTTCACTTTGAAATCTTGGTGTGGGTGAGCCATCCATGTCAGATCCTGGCATCTGGACCAGCCTTAATGAGATTAAAGTTTGACATCTGTTACAGCCAGATCTTACCAACCTTGGATGATTTAGTGAGAGTTGAAAGGGGTAGCAAATTGCAATAGGTTTGAGCTAGAGCTAACTCAAACTGGAGTTGCAACAAATTTGTCCCTCCACTAGAAACATACTATCATAGTGCTCTACTCCATGTTTAGATACACTTAATTAGGACACGTAGGATATGTAGAAAGTCTAAAAACAAAAATTATCAAGAGGCAATATAAGAAGCGATGACAATTTCGATAGCAGCTTAACCACTAATCAAGCTAAATGCAAGATTATTTCATAATCATACAACAATTTCTCAAAAAAGCATCTTGCATGCAACTTGCGACCTCCTTATGTAGATATTAATATAGCGGTTCACTTAAACCACAAAACAAACAGACAAAATCTCTATCACAAAACTTTTTGATAAACTGACTAGCAATTTCATCACTTACTCATGCAATGGCGGCCACAATGGAACAACAAGCAACCAATCCTTTTTTTGCTCGTTAAACAACCAACTAATACTTTATTTAAATATGTTATATATTGTTATAGAGGGTCTGCATCAGAGCAGTTCTGAAAGAGCCCCTTGTGTGTCACGGCAGGCCGAGCAATGTCACCTCATGAGACATTCTTGGTGCGACTTTCCTTAGCAGTGAAAGAATAATATTAGACTGATCAACGGAATAATTTACGGGACTGTCGTTTGCACTCAATCAATGTCATCATGGGAAGTTTTGTAGAATTCCCGCTTAATAAAATGATTTGCCGACGAATTGAACGTTGACTCGGGCGGTTACCTCCTTCTTCTTCTTCTTCTTTTTTATAGCCAAAACGGTATTTTATTTCATATACCTCTAACAACAGTATTTTATTTTATATACCTCTAACATAAGTACAGCCTCTTTCTTCTTCTTTTCTTTTTTTTCTTTTTTTTATTTTTTTACTTTTTTATTTTTTAAAAAATGGATGATTTATATAGCACGTGTATGGATACATCCAACAACAGTTACTTATTTGCTAGTATAAAAAGATGTAGGTAAGTCCAAGTTAACTGGGTCTACACCAATCATGACTTTATTGGTTTGGATTTTATTTTATTTTTTTTGCTTAGGAAAAGGATGAGGGGAGGAGAATTACCTCATCCGCGTAGTAGCTCCCACTGGTTCCCCTTCCACCGGAAAATGTCCGATGCAAGTAGACAATACACTTACACCCTCCCCGACCCTAACTATCCACGTGTGAGTACGTCATCCCAATACCATCTCAGTACCAGCAGATCAGAAACGCTCCCACCGAGCGCGGCCAGGCTGGGAGCATCCGGTCCCTACATTTAATCGACGCCTTCGCATTTCGAACGTGGACTACACTGGTGGAAACAAAGCTCCATTCTATCTGTGCTACCACCTTGGTGGTAATTTTTTTTATTTTTAAAAATTGATATCTAAATATATAATATCTAAAAAATATTTTTTATATATTTAGTTGCTTAAAAAAATAATATATTACATGTTGATCTCTATATTTCTGTGAAAGTTATCTAAAAAATGTATTATATTTTTAATAAAAAAACTAAAAACTTAAAAAATTATGCAAATTCCAGCAGATAAAAATTAGACTTTATATATTTCATATGGATTTTCTATTAAATATAAAAATTATTTTCATAAAAAACTATTTTTTATTTCTCTTTTGTTAAAAAATTTGATCAAATATATTTTTCAGTTATTTTTTTAAAAAAATCAAATAAGCCCTTAATTTCTATTCTAGTGCTTGAAGTGCAAACAGGCTTCTTTTTTTTAAATCTTCACACATCCCATGGGGGTCCCTTAAATCCTAAGGATTATTTCAAGGTATTGATAGCGCTCACATCAATCCCCACAAGAGGGGACCCTCCGGATCGTAATTGGCCTTTACTGTGCAGCTGAGGACAGAGAACTATTATTTGAAAATAAAATGATGGTTGTTGTCATTATTAGCCCCCAATCCTTGTGCTTCGGGAAGTACTGCTTTTGGGTTGCACTATTCAGTCTATGGATGAGTCCAAAAGCTTAAAAACAACAACAAAAAAAGAAAATGTACGAAGGGGCGAGGATTGCTCATGGAGCTGAGAGATTGTGGTACATAAAAATTGCAATGGTGGAGCCAAACTCGGCAGTGAAGTCAGACTGTTAGAAAGTATTATAGTAAAAGAGGGCAAAGATTATAATAAAAGTATGCATACTTATTTATCCTTCTAACTAGTAGGAAATTCTGAATCGATAATTTTCATTTTATTTGAATAAATATCAATATGTTTTATAATGGCATTATTGTTATTATAATAACACTACTTAAAAGTCAAACATTCTTTAAGAAATTTATAATTAGATTTTGGCCGCTGTATGAGCGAGAGATGGAGGTCCATGATGACTTCTCATCTACCGATAGAAATTTCTCATGCCAACACAGGAATATGCTTTGATCGAAAATGCATAAATTATTTTTTTCTTTTTTTTTTGTCTTTTTTTCCAGCTTTCCATGCCTATATAAGTAACCTTAAATTTTGGTTTGGAAAGAACTAAAAAAAAAAAAAGTTGCATGGTGTGTTGTATGCCAATTACAGAACAGAGATATAATAGTACGTGATCCATCAAAACGAACATTATATGACCATTCTTAGCACTAGGGCCCGTTCTGCAAAATGGCACAACTTGGATCAATTCCTCTATAATTAAAAGTAGCAATCAGATCGGATCGGATATGAAATGGGTCGGATGCAGATCAGGTCAAACTTTGTCAAACCGAATCGATATATTTATTAAATAGATCAAAAGTTTAGGTCTGAATTTGACCTGTTCATTTTCATTAAACAGAAAATTTGACCCATATAACCCATTTATTAAACAGGTCAAATCAGATTAAATAGGTTAAACAAATTTTTAACAGATTAAATGAATCTAAACAGATGAAACAGATTAAGCAGGTCAGGTTAAACAGGTCAAACATAGGTTAAGCATGTTTTAAATAGGTTAAACAGGCTTTAAACAGATTAAATGGATCGGGCTATGATGAGTGGGTATATCACTATAAGTTCTGGATTTAGAGATTGAAAGAAATGGATTGATTTACTACTGTATGACCTAATTATTAAACGGATCGAATGGCTGAACCTAAATTCAATCCATTTAATAAACAGGTTGGTCCGTTTGTAATTGAAACCTATTTATGTCAAATTCAAATTTACTTAGAAGTGGATCATTCACATGTTGGATGACAGGTCGGAGTATAAATTCCCACAGCTAACAATGTGCACTGACAAGAGAAGGTGAATCCATTCCTCTATGAATGGATGAAGACAGTTAGTCAGCGCAGGAGGCCCCTTGTCAATCTGTGGATGGGAGCCCACAAAAGCCAACTCAAACCCCTTCCGAAGGGTCTCCACCCACCAAAAGGTGGAGACTGTCTTGGAGCAGAGCATGAAATCCCATCAGTGGTGGAATCTGTAGGCTCTCAGGGAGGCAACGGCTGGTGCCTCCCCAACCCTTCTCCTCCACTCATCCACCCTATTGAGTGTTTTTGGGTGCGTTCCCCACTAAGATCTCTATGATTCCTAGCTCTGCTTGAAAGCTAACTCAATGGGCCACATCACCTTGTTCTGCATGAGAAGCACTCATAACGTTGTCTCAGTCGAGCCTTTGTCTTGCTGCGTTTGACTACCATCGCTTGTAAAGAGACCATCATATCACCTTTCCTTTGATAGCGCAGGTGTGTCATGCTGCTCTGGATTGGTTCAGGTCCGAATGAATACAAGCATGATACAGGCCTTATTATTTGTCAAATTGACCAGGCTTTTGGCTGTATTGTTTTTAGTTAAATTTTAGTGAAAACTATTGCACTTGAGATTATTGTAAGCAGAAAGATTTTGATCTTTTTTTTCGATTTGATTGGACATGGATATATGTATCCAATTTTTACTTTGACCAAGACAATAATATTGTCGACCGCTACTCTCTAGGGTTTGAATCTTGGACCTATCCTGAGAGCAGCCCCTTGAAAGAGAACATACCAACCAGCTAAGATAAGGTTGATTGGCTCACGAATCCTACCTAATTAATAGAACTTGATTTAAGCGATAAGAATACATTCGTCTACCTTTTACTTTGGTCCAACATCAGGATGGATTGGCCAGGCTTAGCATTCATTCTATGTCCTAATCTTGATGCAAGCTAGGTACAAAAGGAAGTTACTGTAACTTTTGGGCTAAGTAGATTTGGGGCATCCCCAAGCCCATCCCACTTGCCTAGACCTGACCACGGTTCCGATTCCACAAAAACCTAGAACCTTAACCGGAACCGAAAATAGTTGGTTCGGTTCCGGTTCTAGAACCGCCGGTTCCGGTTCCGGTTCTAGACGGTTCCGGTTTTAGAACCGCCGGTTCTGGTTCCGGTTCTAGACGGTTCTGGTTCCGGTTCTAAACAGTTTCGATTCCGATTTTTCAACATAAATTATAATTTTTTTAAAAAAAATAGATTGTGTAATTAATTTGAAAAAAAAAATTAAATACAAATAGATTGTGTAATTAATACAAAATTATAATTTGTACCTCATTTTATTATTTACTATCAAAGTAAAATTTAATAATACAACTAGATACATTATAAAAAAAATAATAAGTTACATTAAATAAATTTGGAACTAATTTATTTTATTATAAATGAAAAAAAAAGAAAAAAATTAGGCTTGAACTTAATTAAAATTAAGCTGCCTACGTATCCTCTTGGGGTTTAGAGGAATTATTATATACTTTTATTGCAAATAATTTATGTAACTTATTATTTTTTTTATAATAATGAGCAGTACGAGATTGAATAATTGAGAGAGTGAAAAATTGAGAGAGAGATGGAAGATTGAGTGGTGTGGTAAAAAATTTGATTTAGAGAGGTATATATAGTGTTGGGGATAATTTTTGTTTCCCAAAATATTAGGAGGGGTAAAATAGTTGTTTTTTTTCCAGTTCGAACCGGAACCAATCCGCCGGTTCCGATTCCGGTTCCGGTTCGGCTCCATCAAACCTGGAACCTTAACCGAACCGTATTCTATAAGGTTCCGGTTCAGTTAAGAACCGTGAGACACGGTTCCGGTTTCGGTTCAGCTCCATCAAATCTGGAACCTTAACCGAACCGTATTCCATAAGGTTCCGGTCCAATTCTTTCCGATTCAGTTCCGGTCCGGTTCCCCGGTTAGAACCGGACCGTGGTCAGGTCTACACTTGCCTGGTTCCCATATATTATCTTCTTTTACAAGCAGTTTTTAGATATCAAATGAATCTTATCAGATAGTAATTTTAATGTGGTGATTTATCCTCTTTTGAAATAAGTTTCACTACGACATCTACTACTCTAGCTAATTATCCACTCTTTCCAAGTGTGATTTCTATGTTATATATGGCCGTGTATAAGGATATACCGGTTCAAGTAGACTCTTTTATTTTATCAACAAATTTTTTTTTCCTAAACTGTACAAGCTTCTTTCAAGACATATAGCTTTTTAAATGTATATAATGACATCTATATAAATGGATGCATCGTATGATCGAAGTACCATATGAGTAGATATATAGAAATCCAAATATATCAAATCACTCATGTTATGAGCATTCCATGAGCAACAGTTTCAAATCATGAGCTCTTGGAAACAATTGTATGACTTAGGCTTCGGCCTCCTTAGAACCAAAAGAACAACAGCATAAGATGATGCATTCAGTTTACACGGGCATATATAAACTGAAATTAAGATCAAACAAGGATGGCAATGACAAGGCGAATGGAGGGTGGATCCTTGGATGCTAAGCTTTCCTAGTGCTTGCCATATACTCTCGCATCAAAATTTTTAAGGTGGCCATGGGCGATACCTCCAATTGTCTGTTTAAAAAGAGTGCTTCAGTGCGTTGGAGCTCGGACTGCTGCTTCAGAGGCCGAAATACCCGGATTTATAGTATTTCTTAGGAACCTTTTCAGAGACGCAAAACTCTTCCATTTAAAATTCAGCAATTAGCTGATCTACATATTTTGAGGTAGCTGCAAATGAGGGGCAAGGAGAATACAAACGGATTGGTTCGTTCCATATCCAAATTAACCTTGCCAATGCTCAAATTGGGTACAAGGATGATACAGTCATACAGATGCACTCATAACCAAAACAGAGCAATTTCCTGCAAGCAAGGCCAAGTCCAACATCCATGTATTTGGAAACCAAATTAGCTTCGTGACCCTACACGTACCAGCCATTTGGGTCACAAGCCAGTTTGGTACCAGTAAGTCTCAGCAGGCTACCCATTCTAGTACTCCTCCTGCCCAAGCACGCTTATGGAGTTCTGATAGGATAGAGCATCAGGGTAGTTTCATACCAATTTCAACATCAAGGTCGGGTAGAAGGTTGAAGGGACAAATAATCGAGGATAAAAAACTGGAATGCATAGAGCAAAGAAAGTAGACGCTAAATGGCTTAGAGACCTTTTGTTTGAATCTGATCGTAAGAACTTGATAATTCTATAGTAAAAATTATAATTGTCGGTTCTGTATTGCCGACGCTAGATAGAAGCATCGGTAAATTTTTTTTAGTGACAAAGAATGCGACACTTCTAAAAAGCGTCAGAAAAAAATAAGTTCCGCCGATGCTTTGCTTAGCGTTGCCGGAAGTCCCTCATTACCGACGCTTATAAATGTCAGAAGGGTTAATCACCGACGCTTATAAGCATCGGCGGAAGCCAAAATTTGGCAATCCAATGAAAAGCAGAATAAGAACTATACGAAATGAAGTAATGATCAATAACCTTGTTTTGGTCGTCAGCGAACTTTTATATGCAGTTGACAAGAACTAAATTCCTTGCCTGAGCTGTTAAAAAAAAAAAAGGGAAAAGAAAAGCATCCAACAACAAAGCCATCATGCACAACTAGGAGAAATAAATTTAGCATGGAACTTTATGTGAGTCTGCAAACTTAGGTGAGGACCGAGTACAGAAAAGGCCTATTTTTCTGATGGAAGATGGAAGATTGTCTTGCAAGATTAGCAGAGCTAACAGTTAATGATGGAGCCTCAGAGACCACACTGCAAGAATTGTCAAAGAGAAGAGAAGAGATCAAGAAAGCTCGCGAAAGCGCCGTGCTGTCCTGGTTAGACTCCAAGACCATTGTTGATGAGCTCGAAAAGCTTCAGTCGGTCCTATCGAGAACAAAAGACAGGCTCGCCATGGCAATCACTTCCATTGCATCACTTGAATCCCAACTGGAGTCCACAAGCAAAAGCATCGGAATCAAGCAAGATGAGGAGGGCAGGTCAAGATCAGCGATTAGAGAGATGCGTGAAGACATCGACCTTTTTTTTTTGATGACATATGGAGGAAGAGAGAAATTTCCCCCAACTTTTATTAAAGAGGTAAGAAAAGAGTACACATACAGAGGGAGAAAGGGAAAAAAAATGAAGAGGGAGTGAGATTAGAATGAGGATCACGAAAAACAGCTACAAGAGGAGAGGGGGAAGTCTATCCAGTAAATTTTTATGGAGCAAAGATTGCCCCACAACACAAAGAAGTGCACAATCTTTTGTTGGATAGTGTAGGTGTGATGATCTGTGCGGGCATGTATTTAGTCCTACATTGGTTATTCGCTAGGTAAATCCTGGATACTTATATAGGATCAAGAAGCCCAAATAATATCTTCTAGCCAGCTATTCTAGATAAAATTCTGGGTTGCTAAGCACGGATCCAATAAAAAATCATCTACAAAATAGGTGTGAAACAAATTCACTAGAACCATCACATAGGGAGCAACACAAACTAACCTTCCATCCTTTTTTGGCCATATTATCATCAATATGGAGCTTATTCTTCAAAGCCAGCCTCATGAATAATTTTATCTTTCTGGAACAGGTGCCTTCCATTTTAGTTTGGCATACTAACAAAGCATGCCTCCATGATTAATGAACCAATAGTATGATTCAACATTAAAGATGACATCCTTGGAAAGCTTCCACATTCGTATATCTGGTGAGCTATTAGACTGGAGCTGAGCCATTTGTGCAATCTCGGATGAGAAAAGTGGCCTGAGCACATAACCCTCCAGCTTCTCGAGTTTCGGTTCCAAAAGGAGGCTATAGAAGAGTTTCTCTTAATTGCCCCACTGTATAAAGAGGTAAGCTGCAATGGAGCAATCCATATGTCCTCCCAAAATCTAATTCTTCCAAACTAGAATATATCAAGATCTTTATAGATATTCTTCCAAACTAAGAAGGCTCTACAAGGATTCCGCCTCAAGCCCATCCTGAACTTGGTTCTCAAATAATGAGCTGAGATGACTTGTCTACGCTATAGGGGGGCTTCTCCTTGCCTTAAGTTTATTGTGCCTTTTAATAATTTCCAAACCCACTTAGCAGGAGAAGAGCGGTTCATACTTCTAAGATATTTGATCCCAAACCTCCTTCCTGTTTACCTCTGCACACACAATCCCATTGTACCAAGTAATGAAGTCTACTAATGTTCTCCTTGCGTTTCCAAAGGAAAAAAGCTCTTCTCAACTAATCTATTTGGTTCAACACCCACTTCGGAAATCTAAAAACAGACATATAATACGAGGGAGAGCTATGAACACTGCATTAATTAGGCAAATCCTACCCCGATTGAAGACAATTACCCTTCTAAGAGGCCAACCTTTTGCTAATTTTCTCAATGACCAGTAACCAATACTGTTTTGATAACTTTCTATCCTAGAGTGGCAATCCCAAGTAAGTGAAGGGCAAACTCTTTTGTTACAATTCATCATTTTAACAAAATCAGAAGCTTCATTTTCAAACAAATTGAGACAAATAATGGAATTTTTGTGAAAATTAATTTTGAGCCCTGCCGCATTTTCAAAGGCCAAAAGGATGGCCTTAATCACTAAGATGGAACTTCTTTCCGCAGCACAGAAGAGAAGAGAAGAGAATCAGCAATGAAATGCAAGCTCTAAACATTATAAAAGCAAGAGAATCAAATATTATTTTGGACATGGTTTCTTATCTTTAGATTCCACATATAGCAACTCAAATACTTTCTAAATTAAAAAAAAAATTAGAATTCATGCCTAACTCCCTCATCTCCTCTTGTGTTTCTATACACTAGTATTTGGTAGGTACTCTACATGTGAAATTCAGCTGTAAGATTCCCACTTTCCTTTTACATTGGAAAAAAAAAGGGATGAAAATAGGTCTAAGGTTGGCATTGATGGTTGAGATTTTATTGAACATGCCGGAAAGAGACACCTTGCTTTTGTTTTGGTTTTCTTTCTTAGTGGGAGATAAAAGAGTGTTAGATTCTCCTAATAAGGGTCCATATGTTAATTAATTATCTTTTGGGACTCCTTGCCCGAAGAAAAAGATAGATAAAAGATTACCCTCTCCAACATGATACTGCCTTTATAATATTAGAGATATGCTTCACCCAAGTCCATGTCTATTTTTAAATCCATACGCCTACTCTCCTGTCAACCTATAAGAAGAGCCACAGGTGGGAACTTAGGTCACACTTGTTATACGGGTCTTTCCTTGCACATGTAGATGCGAGTTGTAGCATGTACAAGCAATACTTTTATGCTGCATACATGAACATAGTTTCAACCAAAATTTGCCGAACCAAGTCAAACTGTCGGGTTCAAGCAGTATAAAACCGACCCGGTTGCGAAACCGAGTCATTTCGTCATTCATATTCGGTTATGGCTTCTACCGACCGCAACTGATATGGGATTGACCGGAACTGGTCTCTTACCGACCAATTCTCACCGAGTCTACCCGATTTCGAACCGGATTGGATATAGGTTACCTGCCGTTGCCTCATTATGTCTTTTAAACGCATTAAGTGATGTTGGGGAGGCTTGAGAAGGCCTTTCCATCATGTAGTGTTAGGAAGGTCGAGAAAACCTTTCCAACATAATTTAAACCGACATGCCCTATTGGTTCGGTTTGATATCGAATCGATACCTAACTGTACGGAGCGCCGACCCGAATAGATCTTGATACCAAACCAATGCCGAACCGTCGAATGCCAATTAATATAGGCCCAATAGTTATAATATATGTATATATATATTTATATACAATTCTACGTACAATAAATAAGACTAAAATATTTGTTAAAAAATATCATATTTTGAAAGCACAGGACAAATGGACTGACTGGATGCATAAAACGTCGAACTGAAGCACATGCCTTCGAAAGAGTGCGGGGTGGTTTAAACGCTTCAAACTCTCCCGAAGCGTCAGTTGCTTACGTGGCAATTCTTCATCAAGGACTTTATATCTGCTGTGTGAACCAGACACCTGATCCAGAATACGGCAATTGTTCTCAGAGGCGGATTTAGAAAAAGATGCTACAGGGCGCCGGTCGCTCATTCTCTCTGCCGACGTCGCCCAAGCCTGGCCCTCCATTCGACCGATCTATCGTATCCACGCGGAACCCCAACTATCTCAACAAGCAATCGATATATTCCACGTGGCAGAGGTACTATTTCGTGAGGCGATCGGTGCCCCGTATGTTTTATCATCTACTCTGGGGACAACGGTCGTTCGGACAAAGCTAGCCACAGCGGTGGATCACACGGTAGGCTTTACATACCGAAACCTGAGTAGGGCCCATTCAACCACTCCGATTGCTTGCGCTTCAAAAAAAATTATACGTGGCGTCCTATTAAGCGCCGAGAACTATTTCCTGTCCAATGGAGCCACCACGTGATCCGATTCACGCCGCAAGGTCAGAGCCCCATGGTCCCTGCCATAAAGTCCAAATTACCCCTACATCCCCTTCTCGATTAAGTATGAATCGTATGTCATTGTAGAGATGTTTTTGTCCTTTCACGTCATTACATTCTTTCTCAAGTGCCTTCCCTATTTCGTCCCCTCGTCTTGCGTCACCACCAGAGAGAGCTGGAGGAAGCGATGGATACCAGCGGCGGTGGCCGGGCGGGGGCGGAGCGGTGGATGGCGATCGCAGAGAAGCTCCTCGCTGCCCGTGACCTCGTCGGAAGCAAGCGATTTGCGGAACGGGCGATGGAGGCGGACCCCCTCGTCGACGGCGTCGATCAGATCCTCGCCGTCGCCGACGTCCTCCTCGCCTCCCAGCGCCGTGTCAACAACCACGTCGACTGGTATGCCGTCCTTCAGCTTCCCTCCTCCCCCGACGGCCGCGAGCCCTCCGCCGTCAAGCTCGCCTACCGCCGCCTCGCCCTCCTCCTCCACCCTGACCGCAACCGCTCCCCCGGCGCCGACGCCGCCTTCCACCTCGTTGCGGACGCCTGGTCCGTCCTGTCTGACCCTTCCAAGAAGTCCCTCTTCGACGCCGAGCTCCACATCGCCGCCTCCGCCGCCTCCAAAACCTCCCCCTTCTCCTCCTCCGCCGCCGACGCCACCTTCTGGACCTCCTGCACCTTCTGCTGCCACCTGCACCAGTATGCGCACGCCTACCTGAACCGCTCGCTCCGCTGCCCCACCTGCCGCCGGGTGTTCACCGCGTCCGAGATCGCCGTTCCGCCGCCCATCGTCCCCGGCACCGACATGTACTACTGCTCATGGGGCTTCGTTCCCCTAGGGTTTCCCGGTGGGCCGGGCTTTGGCGGCCCCCCGGATCTCAACAGCGCCAGCGGGTGGAAGCCCTTTTATCCGCTGTTCCCCTGGTCGGGGAACCACCCCTCTCAGCCGCCCCCCGACAATAGGCAGGACCCCCGAAATGCGCACGGCCAGCCACCGCAGGATAGCGGGAAGAAGGACAATATGGCCCCGGCCGCGAGGAATAAGAAGAAGATGGCAAGGAAGAAGGTCGGCGGCGGTCTAAAGAAGAGGACTTGGGCTGCAGAGGGTGAGGGGAAGGGTAACACTGGGGGCGAGCCGGGGACTACTGGCCCTGAGGCATGGGAGGGAAGCGGGGCAAAGCCCGCCGCCACTGATGTTGATGAACAAGTGGAGTTCAGGGGCATTAACATTAACGAGGCGGCCAAGGGTTCAGAGGGCGGTGCCGAGGTTGTGGTAGATGGAGGGGACACCATGAACTTCCATATCGACATGGATGCTACTGATGAGCTTCTGGGTAATCTGCAAAACCTTCCCTTCTTGAAAGTGGAAGAAATTCCAATGCATTTGCCATAATAGCTGTTGTTGTAACACGAAGCAAACACATGAGACAGAGTAGACGGTATGTATGCTTAAAGGGTCGGAAATATTGTACTGAAGACTGACCCTTAACTACACCCTCGAATGTATAATAATTATGACAGTGTAATTTTCTTTTGAAAAAGTTTTCGCTGGCTGCCGATCAGTGTTAGCTATCCCCCTTGGTCTTTCAAGTTTTAGGCCAACCCTTCTCAAGGCTGGATAGCACAGCATTCTGCTTGCTTAGGTGGGAAAATGTGCAGTCGCCGGTTCTGCTGTTTTGGCTGAAGGGAATTTTCTTTTGCAACTTACTTCTTCCCCTTTGCAGCAATAAACTGGGGGAATCAGAAAGGTATGCTTTAAGTTTTAAATTCTCTGCATGATTTTATTATGTTTATCCATTCAATTGTTTAGAATTTGATAGCAACTAAGAATGATTTGCTTCTCTTAGGTTGGTGGTATTTAGATATCCTGTGTCCTTGTAACAAATGGATTTGTGGCTTGTTGCTTGTTTTATATTACATCATAACTCTGGTGATTGATATATATTGGGTGAAGAGAATGTTCAGCATTGCAAATTTGTTTTACACTTTATGTTGTGCAGCTATTAGCACTCCTTTGTAAATATGATGATGGTGATGGTTATAGCTTACAACTTTAGATTCCATGCTATATATATTTGTGAATTATATGCTTTTTGTAATTGCCTGTTCTATAGCTTTTCATGTAATATGTGTTTGAATAATTTATTCAGTATTTGGGTTTTGCAAGTACCTGACTTTTATGTTTTAGGTTGCAAAATATTTGGATACTATGATTGGCACTGTCTTCTTAATGTTGTGGGTACATTATGTCTTACTCGGGAATTTTATGGATGTGAGCTTTCTAGTAGGAGATAGGTCAAATGTTCTGGAAAATTGATATATATTAGGTACAGATCTGTGTTGATTGAAAGTCAGATGAAAGAACTTGTTTCTAATGAAAGAAGGCAGATGAAATGGTAATGGTGTAGTATGGGGACAAGAAATTCAATTGGCCTCTTATCTTATGAGGTTCACAACATTGAGTATCCTGTGTCTTTGGAACTGCAAGAACAAGCAAATCTGATGGTTAACCATGTTCAGTTATTATTCAGCCTCCTTTTCATTATGGAAGGGAGTTGTGATGGAGGACCACTGCAGGGAGAAGAGGAAGAAGAAAAGAGGAGGAAGAAGAAGAGAAGAGAAGAGGAGGAAGAAGAAGAGAAGAGGAGGAAAGAGGAGAAGAAAGGGAGGCTAGATTTTATTCAATTCTTCAATGCCCTAATTCATGAGAGGGGTGGCCTTACATCAGGTCAATCAATTGACGACATTACCAAACTTGGATCCTCAATCAATTGACTTAGTCAACTGATTGATTACATATCAAAATCGATCCAATCATCCGACCCAATTATACGACTTAACAGCTAACCCAATTGACTTGATTAAAACAAAAGCAAATGACCACATCGACTCAAATGCAGAAAATAATAAAAAATAAAACAGACTCAAATGGATCCAATTTGGGCCTGACTCAAATCGGAGGCTCAAGACCATCTTCTAGCCATAATGATGTCGACTCCTGGTGCGAACGCGAGCAAGCGGCTCTGATGACTCGATCGTCTGAACGAACGGCTCTGATGTCCCCATCAACTCCTTCCAGATAGGAAAACTCGACCCATCGAGTGCAAGTCTGGCCGGCTGTCGTACTGCTCCAGAAGATCAGAGTCAAGGCACTGCAAGTCGGCTCGCGAAATCCATGTCACGTCAGACTTTGATCGGCCTGTCGTAAAGCAGACGACCAGAACTGTTCGTTTATGGGCTGGGGCGACGATCAGGGGTGCGGTCGCGGCAAGCAGGCTTGTCAACTGGCACAATTAGGGCCCGATCACAATAGCTCGGCGAACTGTTGTGGAAATGGGCCTGTCGGGCCCATAAATGGAAGAAGAGGGGGTTGGCCGTGTGGGCTTGGGCCGTTAAAGTGACTGGGGCGGATCAGTGTGCGGGCAGGCCTGTGTGTTGGGCTCTGAAGTGGTGGGCGGGCCTGTTGATTGGCTCATGAGTAGCGGCCTGGATGTGGCGAACAGGGCGCGGGCTAGAGTAGTTGGGCCCGATGGGCCGGCAGCCTGATGGGCCCAAGGGGAGGGGTGAAGAGGGGGGGTGAGGTGAACTCGGAAGGTTTGAATAGGGGGTGGGGGATCTTGTCGACCCTTGTGTGAAGAGGGGAAAGAGTGTGGTGTGAATGATATTGGGGAGGGAAAAACTGATTGTGGTGTGAACGAGCTTGGGAGAGGGAACTGGTTGTGGGATTGGCTAAGTGTGAAAAGGAGGAGGGGGAAGAAATGAAAGAGAGAGGGCGGCAGAGTGGTGGTGGTGCTCGGTAGAAGGGATAGCGGTAGGCAGCGGTGAGACAGAGGAGGCGGAGCGCGGCAGGGTGGTAGTGTCAGCCGGTGAAGCGGGAGCAGTGGTTGAAGGATGACGAGGCGGCTGCGGCACAACATCTCAGGCGGCGGGGTGGCACAGGAAGTGGGTGGTGGACGGTGGCGGGGCGAGGGAGGCGTCGACGGAGCGCGAGTGACGACGTGATGGATGGCGGCTTTTGGCCCCAAGCCACCACACCAAATCCTCGTCTCGTGCTTCTTGTGCGCCTCTCGTTAAGTTGCTGATTTGGGCCGATGCGGGTAACGCCGATGGATAGATGGGTCCTCAAGTACCTATAGAATCAAGGCAAGGGGCGGGTCTACTGGCTGCAGCTTAGCCCGTCCCTTGGCTTGATGGATTTGATGACGTCGAGTGTGTTGGAACTCTTGGGAACTCGAGAGAACCAAGACAAGGGGTGGATCTACTGGCTGCAGTTTGACCTGACCTTTGGCTTGAAAGAAACAACTACACAATGCAATGATATATAGAGGAACGCTTGAAGATTGATTGTATTCTCAAAAGATGATTACAAGAACAATCTAGTGGAACTATGATGGGTTCTTATTAGCCTAAATCCTTAGAGACACTATAGGACCGATTATAATAGAGCAAAGCTCTCCCAAGCCTTTAGGCCGAAATACATGAACTCTCTACATGACAAAAGATATCCTCCCAAGCTCTCTTTAAGGTGTATTTATAGGCTCTTCATGGGGGGACAAGCACTTAATGGAAGTAGGCAAATGATGGGGCCTAGGCCGGCCAAGGGGGGCTCTAGGCGTAGGCTGGTCAAAGCTTGGCCTAGGTCGGCCAAGGCTTGGCCTAGGCTGGGCAGGCCTTGGCTGGCTTGCTGGGCACTTTGGCAGGGCTGCTGGGGCGCTGTCGCAGGCGGCTGGGGGCACTGTGGCAGGCGGTTGGGGGCGCTGGCAGGCCTCTGGCAGGCAACTGGATGCTGGGGCAGGCGCTGGGTATGTTGCTGCATGGGGTGGCAATGGCATGGGTGTCTTGGCCGAGCTTGACTAGGCTGGGCTTGACTTGGCCGAGCTTGTCTTGGCTGAGCTTGTCTACTTGGGTACGCTCGGTGCTTTGGCCACGGCTCGGTGGGCTCTCCAATCAGCGCGTTTGTCCCGAGCTTTGGCCTATGTTAGCTAGCGATCTCTCCATGGATGGCTCCTTGGCGGTATGGTAGGATAGGGTCCGCAACATTCCCTCCTTGAAAAAATTTCTTGACCTCAAGGATGAAGTTTGGCCACCGCCAATATGTCTTCCATGAGCCTTCCTCCTTTGGCCTCCTTCCCCAATGAGCGATCACTTGGCACTTCCTCCTTTTCTTCCTGACCTTCTTCCAATAGAGGGACAGCTTTTCATGGATGCATGTGTGGAGCCACCCTAGTTGGCTCCCATCTTTGGCGTTGTGGAAGTGTGCCAACACAACCTTCATGTAGAGAACCCGCAATTCGTTGTGTGCAAGGCCCTCCACAAATGTCTTCCTTATGCAAAAAATCAGTCCACCCCTCCGGTTGCATGGCGCAAGTGCATCATTCGGTGCCCCACATATTTCATGAATTCCTTGAGCCCGAATGTCATACCTTTTCACTTCCCAAGTGTTGTCCTACATCAAGGTCTCGGTGCCATTACATGCTCCATAAGAGTCCTCCTTAGTCACCTCGGTTTCTTCCTTTGGTTGGTACACAAGCTTGAACTCATATTGTTGTAGCATTGCTTGGAATTGTTGATTTGATTTGCTGCTGCCCACCAATAGGAAGGTTTGGTCACCCTCGAAAGCCTCCGGTTTGCTGCTGCTGCTCTTCGGGGTTGTAGCCAAGCCTTTGGTCTCATGTAATTCCATAGCTTGGTGATCCAAAATTGGGGTTTGATGTGGTACCTTAGCTTGGTCCGCTGTCGCACAAGTTGCAAGATTTTCTGTTGCAGAAATTTCTGCAGCTGCTGAAATGGTTGGTGCAGAAATTTTAGTCACCACATGCCCTAATTCCTTGAGCACCCCTTCATCATCCTTGTTTCCATCGACCTCCAAGAATGCTTGGCCGGCCTCCCGCTGCTTAGATGCTTCATTGAGCGCTTCACCATGCTCGGCCATCCTTTGTTGCATGGGCTCTTCACTGAAATTTGGGACGCCCAAGGTCGGCTCCCTTGTGCAGTTCTTTTGAGGCCGTGGTCCTCTCATAGCCTCCTCATCATGGTTAGCAACACTTGGCTCTATTCCCTTCTCCATATCTCCTTCCCGGCCTTCAAGCTTTTGAGCATAAAAAAGCTCCTTCTCGGGTTGTCCCATGCTATCATGGCTTGCCCCAAATTTCATACACTTTCGGGCCTCCTCTAACTCTCTTTTTATCATCAATCAAAACTCTATTTGATCTTCACTTCTCATGTTCTCCCTTATATTTTTTTGCTTAGGGCTATACTCCTCTCCTCGGGCTTCTTCCCACCGGCCTCTCCTATGCCCTCTCTTTTTTTTTCTTCTCTCCACCAACTCTCTTTCTTTTCTTCTTTTCTCTTTTCTTCCCTTCTCCTTGCTTCTTGATCCCTCATTTGGCCCTGCCAAGAGGCGTGTGACCAATGCTCCTCTTCTTAGACTTCTTCCCACCGGTCTCTCCTCCTTCCATCCATGGGAACTCTCCGGCCAATGGGCTTTTGAGCATGGAATGGCTCCTCTTCGGCCTCACTCTCATCTTCACTATGTTTTCTTCCTCTTGCGCTAGGCCTAACATCCTCCAACCACCTTTCCACTACAATTCCTTGGGCTTCCAGTCTCCCCCCTCTTCTCACGTTTTTATGGGGCCCAAGCTCTTCATACTGGTTAGCCTGTAGGCTTTCAACCTCACTCTCCTTCTTTCCCCTTGCTTGGCCTTGCCAAGAGGCAAGTGACCAAGGTTCTTCTTCATTACACCTTTTATACATCCTTCTCCCTTCATTCTTCCCGACTCTCCTCTCCAACCTTTCTAGGCTCTCATTAGTTTCTTTAAGAGTGGAGGAAAGGTTTTCAAGTGTTCGGCTCAAGTGTGCTAAACTCCCTTCCAAGGCCTTAAGCCGTGCATCTTTATCCCAAGTCATCATTCCGAACCTCCTTTGGCTGTCACCCAAGGGATGATCCGGCCCTCCTTTATATAAGATAAGAGATACACCACTCCATCTTCATCAATTACAACAAGGGTTTTTAAGTACAATAATCCTTTCACCCTACTAGGTTGATTGAAGCAATGCTAGTTCCCGAATCACCGAAGTTAGGGAAGGGGCGCAAGGTACTACCGGTAGCCTTCTCTTGTGCCGCTTCTAATATACCCTTCGGCAAATCGGTTGGGTCAAATAGCTCAAGGTACTACTAATAGCCTCCCTCTTGAGCTATCTATGGGTTAACACGGCAATGCTCAATCAAACATTTACAAGAAAATGCTCTCACCTCTTTTTCAAATAAGAATGACAAGTTGCAGAAATTTGAGCACTACTTGTATGCAAAATAACTTCTAATGTACTCCCTCTCAAGTTCAACACGTAAAACGTAGGTAGTAAGAAGTAACTTCTCTTCTAAGCATGCAATATTAAGTAAAGCACCTAAACTCACCCCAATGTGTAATCTGAATTTTCGAAGTTGTAGGCGTTACCTCTAGGAAGAGATCTTCCCAATGAAGATCTCAATGAAAGAGAGTCTTCGACGGAGCTTCACTTGGAACTTCTGCCGACGAAGCTCGCAATGAAAGCACCAATGATGGAGGGCGGCTTTCAGCCCCAAGCCACCACACCAAATCCTCGCCTCGTGTTTCTTGTGTGCCCCTCGTTAAGTTATTGATTTGGGCCGATGCGGGTAATGCCGATGGATAGATGGGTCCTCAAGTACTTGTAGAATCAAGGTAAGGGGCGGGTCTACTGGCTGCAGCTTGGCTCGTCCCTTGGCTTGATGGATTTGATGACGCCGGGGATGTTGGAACTTTTGAAAACTCGAGGGACCAAGACAAGGGGTGGGTCTACTGGCTGCAGCTTGACCCGACCCTTAGCTTGAAAAAAACAACCACACAATGCAATGATATTTAAAGGAACGCTTGAAGATTGATTCTATTCCCAAAAGATAATTACAAGAACAATCTAGTGGAACTATGATGTGTTCTCACTAGCCCAAGTCCTTAGAGACACTCTAGGACCGATTGTAATAGAGCAAAGCTCTCCTAAGCCTTTAGGTCGAAATACATGAACTCTTTACATGACAAAAGATATCCTCCCAAGCTCTCTTCAAGGTGTATTTATAGGCTCTTCATGGGGGGACAATCACTTAATGAAAGTGGGCAAATGATGGGGCCTAGGCCGGCCAAGGGGGGCTCTAGGCCTAGGCCGATCAAGGCTAGGCAGCTGGGGGCGCTGGCAGGCGGCTGGATGCTGGGGCAGGCGCTGGGCATGCTGCCGCATGGGGTGGCAACGGCATGGGTGTCTTGGCCGAGCTTGTCTAGTTGGGCGTGCTCGGTGCTTTGGCCACGGCTCGGTGGGCACTCCAATCAGCGGGTTTGGCCCGAGATTTAGCCTATGTTGGCTAGCGATCTCTCTATGGATGGCTCCTCGGCGGTGTGGTGGGATAGGGTCTGCACCACGGCGGCTCGGGCGGCCGGCTCGGCTGGCGGCGGCTCGGGCGGTGACGGCTGCTGGTGACAATTCGGGCGTCGACGGCTCGAGCAGTGGCGTTCGGCGGTGGGGAGGTACTGCGGCGGAGGCCTTGGCGGAACAGCAACGACGGCGGTGGTGGGGCAGTTACGGAGAGAAAGATGAACAAGTAGGGTTTTTTTTTTTAACTCGGATCCATTAGGATTCGGGTTATCGGGTTTGACCCGATTCGATACCCGTTACAAATCGTCACGTGCAAGTCACGTGCGTTCTTCTCTTTTTTTTTCTTCTTTTTTCTTTTTTTTTGGCGGCACGTGCAGGTACGTGCGGGCATGTGTTTTGATACCAAGCTGATGGAGGACCACTGCAGGGAGAAGAGGAAGAAGAAAAGAGGAGGAAGAAGAAGAGAATAGGAGGAAGAAGAAGAGAAGAGGAGGAAAGAGGAGAAGAAAGGGAGGCTAGATTTTATTCAATTCTTCAATGCCCTAATTCATGAGAGGGGTGGCCTTTATATAGGCCTTACATCAGGTCAATCAATTGATAACATACCAAACTTGGATTCTCAATTAATTGACTAAATCAACCAATTGATTACATACTAAAATTGATCCAATAACTCGACCTAATTACATGGCTTAATAGCTAACTCAATTGACTTGACTAAAATAAAAGCAAATGACCACATCGACTCAAATGCAGAAAATAATAAAAAATAAAATAGACTCAAATGGATCCAATCTGAGCTTGACTCAAATCTAAGGCTCAAGACCATCTCCTAGCCATAATGATGTCGACTCCTGGTGCAAACGCGAGCGAGCGGCCCAGATGGCTCGATCGTCTAAACGGTTCTGATGTCCCCATCAAGTTGCATAAAATTCTATACCTCAATGTTTCAAGAAAGAATCCATAGGAAAATTTTGAAGTGAAAATTTCATTGTGTTTGTTACCATAGTTTGAAAGTTGACCCTTCAAGTTTTAATTGAGGACATGGAAGAGTATTCGTACTGGAATATTGTGTTACAACCTGAAGAAGTTGGCCCAACTGTAAGGGCACCATTAAAGGGGCAAATTTGTCAATGGTGGCAAAGTTTTGAAGTCCCAATGTATATATTTTGTGGATTGCCTGCATGGCATGGTAGAATACATATCCATATCTAAAAAACATCCACTTGGCTGACTATGACCTTAGGATGTAATCTTTAGCAAGCAAGGAACAGATCTATCAAGGATTGCATGTGGTTGCGTCTGGTGTCATTTTGAAATTGTTTACTAGTATTGATGCACTAGAGGAAGCAAGGTTCTGAATGGTTCATAATATGAAGAAAGACTTGATATTACAACAACTTATACACCTATCCCTGTGATGAAAATTTTCAATTTGCATTATAAATAGAAGAGGATTCAATGATTTGCTAACAAGATAGGACCAGAAAGCTGAGACCCAATCACTGTTTCAGGTCCATACCCTTCTCATTTTGACAATGATGATCTCGTTGCAAGTGTGCATGGGTGCTAACGGTAGGTAAGCAGAGGAAAAAATTGGAGGAAACAGTGCTCATGAGTTTATGGATGAAGAAGGCAGAGCTGTTTATGGCAGTTCATGAACAAATAAGTCTTACAAACCATATGATTCTGATATTTTTGGTTATTAATCATATGTGTGTTTTCTACTTGCTCATCAGCAGCTAGCTTAATGATATATGTTTGTGTTTATCTTGTTTCATCTTTATCTTAATCTTTCTTCCTTATGAAGATTTAAGGATATAGGCTAAAGCAACCAGATAGGAACTCACTAACTAGTACAAATATGTTTTAATGAAGGATAAAACAAATGAATGCCAGACTGAAGTGCTAGTTATTTTTCTGAGGATGGCTTAGAGGTTTGGTACATTGAGACTACTGAGGACAACTAGGAGTGGAGACAAGGACAGAGATGGAGAATATGGTGAAATAATATGGACATGCGCAATGAAGATACACGGAAGTTCCAGGTGGGAAGTGCTTAAATCTGCATTGACTGATCTATAAGGAGGAGGAGCTGACCTAATCATCATGGGTAAAGGTTGTGTGTAAATATTTAAAAAGCCTTGAAGTAGTGTCAGAGTTTGTCATTCACAAGAATTATTGGTGAATAAAGATTTGTGAAGTGAATAAAGATTTGTGAAGTCAATTTTAAGTAGTGGAAAGATGGTTTGTTGGTTACGGTAACGATCATAGAGAAAACTCATTTAAGTCGATGAAGGTAGCTAGGGGAAATATTTTGCAGTAACTAATTTTGTAATTCAGCCAAAATTTGTAAACTATGCATTATTGCTTACTCGTTTATTTAGTTGATTATGAATTGGTTGCTTTAATGAAAAAAAAAACCTTGATTATCAGCGGCATGCTTGAGAATACAAATTAAGGCTTCCGCTTGGTTTAAGGGATAAAAGAACAAAAAATGACTAGAATAAGAACTCATTCTCCACGTGTAGTGCTTTAATGCATAGGAGAACGAGAATCTAAGATATGGAATCCTGATATTTCAATGAAAAGAATAACTAGACAAAGTTTTACAATTTTTTTTGTCTTGAATAAAATCTTGTAGACCCTCGTTTTTATTAGAAAGCCCTTGTTGGAACCAAACTATTCTCAGAGAACTGGGGTCACATAATGGAATTCCTTGAGATTAAATAAATAAATAATTGTAGTTGCTTTTGCTTACTCTCCAAAAAGCAAAAATTCCTGGTTTTGCAGGGCTTTTGTGAATTATTACCAGAATGAGAATGGGCTTGAGAAACAATGCGACACATGGAAGCAAAAATACTGCATTTGATACGATGTGGAGTCATAGTTTCTCAGCTACCAGGAATTCAGGAAATGAATGCATGAAGTGGAGGAACTTGACAAATATCATGGCAGCCGTGTTTACATTATCTCGAATCTTAAGAGTAATCTTAGGTATTTATCTAAGCATCATCAATTCTTACGTACTGTATACAAACTGTAATATTACTCGCTTGATTAAATGACTTGCGTGAGGTTATCATGTTGATAGATATTAGTTATGCATTGTGCTCTAGGCTAATACACATTTAATGCCCATCGGAAAAACAAAGGTTCGAGGTCTTCACTTTGAAGCGCACTCTTGTCCAGGGGATTAGACTGCAATTATTGTTTGAAATTGAAACATTTTGATTTTTCTTTGAATTATGCAGCAACAAAGAAAAAATTGAATGAAAACAAGAGAGAGTTCAAAAATCTAAAAACTGGAAGATGGGAAAAAAGTAATTTTCATGTAGGGCTCGTTTGGTTCGCGGGAAGCATTTTCCTTTCTAGGAATATGATTCCTGGGAAACAAATTCCTAGGAAGAGGATGCCTAGGAAAGTACTTTTGGCATGTTTGGTTGACCATGGAAAAGTGACAAATTTTCAAGATGCTTATGTTTGGTTGGCGATCCACTTTCCTAGGAAAGTTATATATAATTCCTATTATGCCCTTAATAAAAATTAGGTTTTTAATGCCTCTTTAATGCTTCTTTAATGCTGAAGGGACTTTTTGGGAAAAAGTAAAAATGGAGTGATTCCCGCCTCATGGGAAAGTAACTTTCCCATGTTTCTCATGGGAAAGACTTTCCCATGAAATATGGGAATCACATTCCCATGGGAATACAACTTTTCCTTCTCTCTCCTTTGAAAACTCCAACCAAACAAGAGGCATCTCATTACTTTCCCGTTGACCACACTTTCCCCCCTTCTTTTCCCGCGAACCAAACGAGCCCGTAGCCTTTTTATTGTAAGGATAGAAACAGTATGCTGGTGATATTTCATAAATGATGCCTATGATGAAGCTGGGATGCGAATATGAACTGATGAACAAGCTAAAAGATTAGTAGAGGAAATGCAACATATGCATGGTCTCGAGTGAGAGGGGCTAAAAAAGACGAGCACTAACTAAGAATGCAAACAACCACCATCTAAACAGGATCAAAAAATGGTGCACTTATTTAAATTTTTCTGTTCCAATATTTAGGCATGATTTTTTTGAGCTGAGCTATTATTTGTAAGTTGTAGATAAGAATATGAATCCCATTCAATTGCAGGTGGTTTGATATATGGACATGCACTTAAGCAGAGGCATATTTATCTCCAAGGTGTCAAAAACGCACGCAGCGTGCAGGCAGTCCAGAGCAGCATGAAGCCAGAAGAAAATAAAAAGAAATTAAAAAATTAAATCCATTAACACATTAAAATAATATAACAATAGAAATTAAAAAATTAAATCCATTAACACATTAAAATAATATAACAATAGAAATAACTAGGAAAAATTCAGAAGTACAGAATTTTTCCTCGTTAAGTCGCTGTGTGTGAGCTCACAAACTCGGTCGACTCGCAAGCTATGCAAGCTATACCGTATTGTGAAACTTGGACAATGACCAACTGCACTGCATGCTCTTTGATCCAATCGTTCTTGCTAATTGGAAGGTGTGACATGGACCTTAATGATCGTTGCCATGGGGTCATAGCAACCTAGTAAGATCAACATTCAAATAAACAAATAGAAGCAGTGTCTTCATCAATATAACAAGTTTCAACAAAAACGTTGGGGCTGCCACCATCCACGTTCAAACATTGGGAACCTGACCCCCCGACAGCAGTGCTGAATGAGGTAAAATGAAATTAAAGATGAAGACATACGTGGTTACAGCTACAGACCCAAGTCCTGGTTGTTAAAATGGAAGAAAAGATTAAAAGGCTGGGTAGTTGCAGCCAAGGTATAATGAGTCGGTTCATATATTTAGAGATCTATCATTCAGGAACTAAATCCAGAATCTCTGATTGCTAGGTAAGGAAGAAACCCCTATTCCTAAGAATCCTATATATTGGGAAAATTAAAAAAATGTCATGCACTTGAGGCATCATTTTCATGAGGAAAAAGAAATCAAATAAATAACATTCCCTTCTCAAATTTTCGTTAATGGAGTGGGGCATGTTACAAGTCTTTTAGTACCATTGCATTCTGAAAAGTCCACACGAATCAACAAAAAAGTTCTCTCTGGGGCAAAAATGAAGATGTAATCATCATTTCCATGAACTTTTAGTTGGATGTTGGGGGGATAACATGAAGTCCACCCATGAACGGCCTTAGAGGCTCCGGAATCACTACAGAGCCATCCTCTTGCTGGAAGTTTTCCAGCAAACATACGATCATGCGTGGGACAGCACATGCAGTGGCATTAAGGGTGTGCACAAACTGTGCAGGTGTGCTGCCCTTGCCTTTCTTTGAACTCGCCGGTGATGGATCAGATGGAGATGGACGGTAACGGATGCCCAGCCTCCGGCTTTGATAATCTGTGCAGTTCGATGCACTTGATATCTATGACAGTAAGAGTACATCAGCATTTTTTTAACATAGAGCACAGTTTCGGCTATTCCGGTTTCTTATACCGGCAATAGAGTTGTCTGTGTGCACGCACGTACCTCGCCATACCGATCTAGTCCTGGCATCCATGCCTCTACATCAAATTTGCGGTATGTGGGTGCACCCAAATCACCTGTTGCCATATCCAAAGTCCTACAGGCAAAACAAAGTAAATGTCATCAAAAGAAATGATAACTACTAAAAAAAGAAGAAGAAAGCAGAAGGAAATGGGGAGATAAGAACAGCAAAGACTGATGAATACTTGAAATGAAGACCAAGAGAAGTGAATAGATCTTCTTCGATTCCAATTAGTTCCTCATGGTACCGGTCGCTGTCTTCTGGCCGACAGAAGACGAACATCTCAACCTTGCTGAACTGGTGTACCCGATAAAGGCCCCTGTGCAAAGTATCAGTGATGATATTAAGCATGCTATAAAAATTTTGGATGCTATTGCCAGGCTTTTTCAACAATATCTTGTGAAATATGTTCTAATTAGAAAGAGGCGGTCCACCGTGTCCGCTGCATTGATGGGAACATGGTCTAAAGTGCGTGTTAACTAAGCATTGTGCCATTGCTTTTTTCCCCTTTTCTTTTTCATGAATGGAGAGGTCATATAAGCTTTCTTTCTTCTTGAAGAATATAACAACAGAGAAGAAAAGATATATATGTGTGTGTAGGTGCGTGTTAAAGGGCTAATATGAATTCCAAAAGAGTGTTTCCACATGTTTGGCTCACCTTGTTGCAGTTCCCGCAGCACCAGCTTCAGTACGAAAACAGTGAGAATATGCTACATACTTCAAAGGCAACGAAGGTTCAGAAAGAATTGAATCCATGTGGATGCCTCCAACAGGAATCTCTGCAGTTCCAATGAGGCACTGATCACTGCCTTCAATAGAATAAACCTGTTAAGGAAATATATAAGACTAGCACCAAAATGATTCTTGTTAAGTTAGTTAATAATTCTACATACTTTTAAATTTCCAACCGTGCAGGATATTCAGATGACTGGAAAAATCCAGCAATTATTGCAAAAGAAGGATATGACCACAAGTTAGTTTCCCTTTTGGGTGAACTTCTAGTTGTGGTATCAAATAAACTGGCTAGAATCCTGTGCATTGAGTATTAAGCTGAGTAGAAATCATCTTCAGCAATACTTTGACTCCTTTTTTTTTTGTCTATAGATGTTCTTGGGGCTTCAACAATTAGAGGTGTCAGAATCTATACCTCTACCAGAAGTTGCACCTTAAGGACCATTTTCTCCACTGAAGCTGCACTCTTCCTAATATGCCTCCACTCTTCCTAATATGCCTCCCATAAGCTCCTAATTTAGCGAAAGGTTTCTTATATATTCTATAATAACCCTGGAATCCATGACTTTCAAAATACAAGAATCTCAAAATATGCTTTTGATCTGGACAAGGGTCCATAAATGGGGATCAAAGTGGACACATTTTCCAACCATGTTATAGCTGATTTTGACATGCAATGACATTTATTGGAAATATGCAGATATTGCCTGGTAGTCCAGTGAAAATTTGGATGTCCAATGGTGTCACATATTTAGCATGTTACGGCTTAATACAACTAACGGTTGACAAGTTTCAACTAAAATATGGCAAGCATCGATCACCCAAATGATGGCTTCATTTCTGCCAGTTCAAAAAAAACAAGTTAGGATCAATATCCTATCAGTACAGGCATAGATGTCTACATGCGATAAGCCAATAAAAGTCAACAAGTTAATCAACTGAAGTATTCCATGATGAAACATCCATCACTGCTTTTAACAGCCCCACATTTTGTTGTAGAGGTGTTGCAGTAGGGCAATTTTGTAAAATGAAACAACAAACTTAATGTCAAACACCATAGCATAATGCATTTAACAGGCATCAATTTCCAAAATTTAATTGGAAGCATGTTATAATTCAGCCAAGTTATTATGAATGTGTAAAAGAAAATGACCAGTCTCAAGCTAGCATACTCATAATTATGTACCATGGACAAATTACAAACCTGAGTGTTTTGGCCCCGGGGTTGAAACCCACACTTTTCAACAACAGATGATCGGACAATTTCTGGAGTAATAAGAGGTGTAAACCCCCGTTTTGAAACTTCTGCAAGTGCCCAATTTATAAGGCCCATTTCTAGCAAAACAGCCTCATTCTTTAGGTAGTAGAACTTTGAACCACTGACCTACAGAAGACAAAATGGGATAACTAATATACATGCACAATAACTGAAGATAGCGAAAGGACCAAAAGAGCTGGTAGAAAACATGCAAGATAAGCAAGAACAGGAGATCCCTAATCACAAGCGAGATGAAGGAAACGATATTCAGATCAAAACTACTTTTATCATTCCCAAAGGATGAGTTTCATACGAGATGGGATTGCAAATCCTTGCTCTTTCTGTTCTAAGTTGTATTGCAAATTTATCAATTCTATGTAAAGCCTTCCTCAAATAAAAAGTGTACTTTGTTTCCTTTAAGTGAGCAATCAAATATATGCTTCTTGCATGTTGTTAGATGTTAGTGAACCAGAAAATTAAGTAGCATCAACATCAAGACGAGTTCACAGCATTTTAGATAAATTCAATTCATTTTTTGATGGTCCAGCAATAATATAAAATTAATGGACTCTCAATTTAAAATCATTTTAATAGTCATAATATACAAATATATTGGCAGAGCTAAATTACTCAGATGCAAAATAAATAATGCAGCAACAAATCATGTCTCAGTAACTTCCCGATCTAATAGAACACAGAACAAGGGGAATACCTCACTTGCTGCATCAAAATCAAACAAATCAAGTTCTTTCCCCAGTTGAAGATGATCTTTCACAGCAAAACTGAACTCCCTTGGACTGCCTACCTACGCAATTTAGAAAACAAAGAACGGATATCCTGATCAATTTAAAGTCACCAAAATCTATTACAGGAATGGGGAACCATGGAAACCATATACCATCCTTCGCAGTACAGAATTCTCCTCGCTCCCTAGAGGAGCATCTGGATGAGTAGTGTTCGGTATACACTGTGCTTCCTGTTGAAGCTTATCTGTTAGATGAACAAGATCTTCTTCAAGGGCAACAAGTCCTTCTTTCAAACTCTTTCCTGCAAGAAACAGTGACCCATTTTTTGTAGGCTGAACAACATTTAAAATGATGAATTTAGAAATATCAGTTTGTACCTTCTTCAACAAGAGCTTGACGCACGGATGGCTCTAGTTTCCCTTTCATTTTATTAGCAACTATATTCCTTTCAGCTCGGAGCCGTTCAACTTCCTGCCATCTGTGACCGAAAATTAGATATTGGTGTATCATTTGTCATCATTGCGAGCATTGACTATCAGTGGTATAATTGATTGTTACTATTATGGTTATTATCACTGCTACTAGCATTTCAATCTGTTAATACATTCAGTTAGGAATCTACTTTCACAATAAATCTTAAAACCAGACTTAGTCTCCGCTAGTTAAAAAAGCATGGTTAAAAAGGTTTAGTAATTCATCAGATGACATTCGGTTTTCTGTACCAGCAATGACACGAATAGTTGCATGCATATCAGGTGAAGCTTGAGTAATTTGAGATACAGATATATATTATACATTATAATCCTCATACTATCCAGTTTTGCAAATTCAAAAATGTACTTGTGAATTGTTTTTTTTTTTTAACATTCTTGCAGTAATATATGATACATATTAGCATCCAATCTAACTGATATTGTGCTACATCATACCATGTCATACTACAACTCGAAATCATGATAAACATTTAAAATTCAACCCAAAGAGGCTATAAAAGCAGAATTGATCTTACATACATTTTAGCTTCATAGAAATCAGATTTATGGACCATTAAAGGTAAAACAGACAAGAATAAGAATATGAAGGGATAAAAAGGCAGATGATGACCATGTAAAATAAGAAAAAAAATAGATGGGATGAAGGTTTAAAAAGGTAGATGAAGAATAGAAGAAAGAAAGGATGGAAAGAAGAAACAAAATTAAGAGGAAAGCAAGAAGCAATAGAATACAGCAACAATCATACGCATCGTCGTATATATTAGCACAATTCAATATGAGGGAAGATACTCTTGTACCATCAAAAACTAAAACTTGTAGACCGTATAACACTACATTATAAAACCTTAACCTGGGATCAAGTCAATAGAAACTCCAAGCTTGGAATGACATTCACACAGTTATCTTCTTGCAACACCTTCAGCTAATGCATCAGCCAGCTGATCTTTAGATAAGGCAATTGGTCTGGTCACTCCAGATATTCTGAAACTCTTTCTGGTTTTTTTCATTTTCATTTTCATTTTATAGGATTTGATGGTCTTTTCTATGAATGGGCATGATAACAACAAAAATTCAAGAGTTTAAACAAAAAGATTAGAAATCAGATATATTGCCCACGCTATACTGGCATTCCTCAGTACTGACAATGGATAACCTACCTATAGTATGGGACGTATGTGTGAAAACTCAGTTATGTTGTTCGTGTGTCGGCTGGGCAACCTTTTTGTGTGAGAATTTCATTATAACCCTGGTACTTCTCATATGACTCTTACAAACACAGGATAAACCAAATCGGAAACTAATCCGACAAGTTCTAGAAAATAACAAGAACCAAAAAAAATCGAAACTTTTCAATTCCTGGAGTAGATTAAGTAATAAAGGACAGAAGCCTGACCTTCTGCAGGCTCAAGAACTTCTCATAGAGCTCGAGCACGAGCTCCAAATCCGCACTGGAGTTCCTGTTCTTGATATTGGCAGCAACTACATCCTTGTTGTCTCGGATCCACTTGAAATCAATCGCTGCTTTCCATTGGGGCTTTGAAGTAACTGCAACCACAAAAAAGACAATAAATGAAAAGATTCGAAGAAATTGGTACATCGATAGATAGATAGATAAAGCTAGAGAGGGGCAGAGAAGAAGGTAAAAAGGGAACGACCTTTGCCTTCTTGGGTGGCGAGGGAGGCGGTGGGAACGGCGGGAGACGAGAAGGCCCTGAGAATTGAAGGCATAGGGAGCATCGGGTGGTGTCTATGGGGATTGGTGACTAGGGCTAGGGTTAGGGTTTTGAGGGGAGAGCGGAGGAATGCAGAACGGCAAAGGGAAGGGGCCAGTGTTAGGGTGTGGAGGGTCGTCCCTCCCAAGTACCCGCTTGATATCATCGTGATGTCTCCGGAGAGAGGGAGAGGGAGAGAGATAGAGGGAGAAAGAGAGGCAAAGTCGACAGAGAAGAGGCGGAGCGCGGCGGCGGAAAGGGTGGGGCGGCAAGGGAGATGGCAAGGCGGGCGGCGGGGAATAATGGAAGCGGAGGCAGGGGTTTAAGATCAGATTGCAAAACATTGGTGTAACCTCTGGCACGTGCACTGCGCGTGCATCTCAAGTGGGAAGCCATCCGACAAATATTTTGAATTTTTCGCTTAGAAGTTGCCGGTTTTGGTATTGGATGAACATTTACTTAATGCAGTGCAGCACCCGGGGCTGGACAGTGCTAGGGTTGGCACTTTGGTCTTCATCCGAGAATGACCTTGTTCTTCTGAAAAGTAGTTTAGAGTCGGCTATCGACTAGATCAGTGGTGTGCGGGCGGGGACTGAGCATCCTTCCTTTGTGCCCTGAGTGTCACGTGAATAAAACCGTAGACCAAGCTCTCTTTCAGTGCATGCGTGCATGTTGGTTGAGTTTGGAGGATTATTCTAATTCCGTCGGCTGTTTAGTGTCATTCAGACGCTTTTCCGCAAGCGCTCGGGCAGTAGGCCTCAGGCCCCAATTCTGACAGATGGCCGTTGGGGTGACCTACACGGCATATCAGATCTGGTTGGTTAGAAATACCTAGATCTTTGGCAGGAGCAACCCTTCACCTAAGTTTGTCGTGGAGCGAGCTATGGTATAAGTGGCTAAGATCATCTGCGCGTGATTCGTCGGTGGGCCTTTGATAGCTCGGGGCACCTGGGGCTCTACCTCTGATTCTGTAGCATCTCGGACTGTGTTTTTTACCTAAAAGCCATCACCTCTGAGTTTTCTCAAGGTCAATTTTAACGGATGTATGCTTGATGGTGGTAGACGTGGAGGTGTTGGCTTCGTTATTAGAGGTTCGGACTCCAAGGTGGTTGTAGTCGGTGGGCGCCAGATCTTTGATATCTCGATTTTGGAGGTTGAGTTGAGGGTGATATGGGCAGAGCTGGGCCATGCTTGGTGTGTGTTGCGGGCCAAAGCAGTCATCCTTGAGGGTGATTCGTCTATGTTTATCAGCTGGATCCTAGCAGGGTTCTGTGGCGCGGGGAGGTTCCATCCTTTGCTTTGGACATTCGAGCTATGGTGGGTGATGGGGTGGCATTCCTAAACATACATATTTTTATGTAGGCAAACACAATCGTGGATTAGGTGGCCTCCTTCGTGGCAAACCACTTAAGGGAGGCCATGTGGGTTGGAAAGAGGAAATTACCTAGAGCTCTATGATGTGTTGTCTTTGATTTTTTTGGATGCATTCATATTAGATCTGTGTGAATCGTACGCCTTAGGAAAAAATATATTTACTTAATGCAAAGAAGACACATGCACTATATATTAAAAAATAAATTGATAAAAAATTCAAGGAATTGAAAAATAAGAGAGATAAAATATATAGATTAGATTAAAAAAATCTAGTAAAATAAGATATGAATAAGAGATGGATATAGATTTTTACTTAAGATAAGTAAAGTCTAATTAGTTTAGCTAGAAGCAATTATGTAGACAAGAAATGAATGTGAAGGAATAAATAAAGAGGCACATACATTATATATCTAAGTCCTAATTATATTTTTTTCGCTTGTGAAGAGAATAGCTAAGGAAATTTTATTATAAAGTTTAAGCGACCGAATCTAAAATAATATATTACTCTCTCATTTAATAATATAGTATAGGTATTAAAAATATCTATGATCAAGGAGGATAATAAGATTTGCATTAAATTTTATCTCCTATCTTTTATATAACAACTATTAAATGGTTCTATGATTACTATATAAAACACAAATTTTAAATTATAATGTAATAAATAAAATATATAGAGATTATTTGTAAATTTTATTTTTCGTGTTTCATAGTGGTTATGGTACTTTTGCTTACTATAAAAATGGTTATTATGAAAATATGACATTTTGATCATAATATACTAAATCAATATAAGGGGATCTATCAATAAATTTTATTTTTATGTTTCATATCTAAGCATAGAATGGTTCTACAATCAGCAAATGTAGGTATGCATCTTAAGTTTTAATATAAATGATATATTATAGAAGATTTATCATTGAATTTTATTTTCCATCTTCCATATGATGAACATAAAACTATTATATATGTTATTGTATAGAAACACAAATTTGGAACTTCAATATTATCAATAAACTAAAGAGTGACCTGTTATCAATTTTTATTCTCTATGATTCATCTAGTGACTGTAAACTTGATTTTGCAGTCATCATACAAAAATACGAGATTTAGACCATAACCATAGACCAAATAGGTTAAATCTACTTTGACGAAAATTACAGCCTATTCCAATTTAAGGTTGGATCTTAATTTAGGTTCATGTCCATATTATTTATCATGGTTTGAAAGTTAGATCTACAATCAAAACCATATTTGGATGAGTGTCATATTAGATTTATATATATATTTTTATTTCTATAATTTTTTAATACCTTATAGGAAATTCTAAAAAAATCATTGATGATTAATATCACTTTTGCAGTAGCGGCAACTTCTAGTAGTTTCTGTTTCGTAATTGGACTCGTCTTTTTCGGATAATTTTTTGGATAGATGACTACTTTCCAAGACATCCCCTTTCCAAAAGAAATCAAGATATTGGACTCACATGAGATCTTATTATGGAGCTAGATGGGGCGTACTCCATGTCACCCCTGACATCCAATGGAGTGGTGAAAAAAATATTCTATTCTATTTTGTGGAGTTGTGTCGAGCTGAGCAATCGAGAGAGATTGGTTTTAGTTATTTTGTGTAGTATTGGTCCTCTCTTCCTGCAGTTAATGAAGTGAAACATAGAGAGGTAAAACCATCCAACAAAAATATACAAGGATCTATCATAGACACATTAATAAAAGCTTTCAATTCATGCAAGAGACATAAGTAAAATTTATTATCCTATACTAGTTTCTTGGTTTAGTTACCCTTTTAATTAGCATTCGTAACTTAACTCTTTATTTATTTTTTAAATTTTATATTTTTAATTATAAAAATAACTAGTACGTTCCTATTATTATTACACTTTTATTTTTGTCTAGCAATATATTTTATATATCAATAAATCAACCTTCCATTTCTAATTTTTATTTGTTCTAAGTTTTAATTTAAATTTTAAACTATTTTTTTAAATTCTGGGGTTATTTAATAATTTGTAACCGGGGTCTTTTTAATCGTGCCGCACCCGCACATTAATAAATAGTTAGTGCTAATATCTATCTCCTTCACGTGCATCTCACGTGTCAAAATCTCAGTTAGAACGCGTAGCTCGCTCTCTCTCTCTCTCTCTCTCTCTCTCTCTCTCTCCCCGTTCGGAAGCCATGATCTCGCAGTTCTTCGTGCTGTCGCAGCGAGGCGACAACATCGTCTTCCGCGACTGTAAGCTCCTTCCCTCCCCTTCTCTCTTCTTTCCAGTTTATTCCCCGGAGCCCATCAAAAAGCGCCCTTCTTCGTTGAATCAAAACCCTAACCTTAGATCGGGGCGAGGGCGGTGGGACCGGTGGAATGCAACGGGTTCTAGAACCTCTGGATCCCTTCTTTACCATCCTGAATTGACCTTCGACGGATTTGAATCCGATCCATGTCCAACCAGGATTCTTGTCCCCAAATCGATGACGATAGATCCGTCGTAATAATGATCGCATCTTTGCTTTTTAAAGTGTTGTGCCAATTTTAATTTCTCCTATAATGTCTAAGCTACTGCATTTTTGCGTGATCGATCATGATCCCGGCTGCCTTTTGGAGCAAGAATTAGATTCTGGTGCCCAAATTCTTGTTCTATTTCCTAGTAATAGCGGTGTTTTGAATTTTTGTTTGTCATTGTTGTAAAATTGATCATAAAAACAACTCCTTTCGGTAGTTAGATTTCAGCGTGATGCCCAAGATGCTACCTTTGGCCTTCTCTGCTACACTGTCTGATAGATCGTGAATCTGATCAATTTTGTCAGCTAATACTGTCCCTTTTCCTTGCCACATAATGTCTGTATTTTGATGCCTTTCCTACTTTGCTGCAGAACTGATCATGAACCAACTTCTTTCTGTAGCTAGAGTTATACCATGAATATGTGGACAACTCAATTGCTTTTGTTGTTGAATTTGAATTGTAAATACCGGAAAAACATGGGTTCTGTAGTATATTTTGTTCTGTGATTGTATGTGTATATAAACTCTCCATCAATGAAAATATCAGAGAAGGAATTTGAGAAGGCTTGAAGTGTATGGGCCTTTTATACTAGACAAGGACATGCCATCAGCATTTGAAAAAAAATTACTTGTGGCTCGTTTCACCTTTGACTTCTGGATGAGGCTTTCCAAAAACAAATCGAGGCTCTAGAACAGGGCTACGTACGTAGATAAGCAGCATTTACTTTACTATTACATCTCCATATAATTATACGTATATTCTTATAGAGATATGTTTAGATTAGGTGCTCCATACAGACTTCTTAAATCATCAATGGTTGGTATTCTCTGAAGTAGCCATCTTGATATGCAAGAATTTGTTCATTTCTCTGTTATTATCTTTGATCTCCTCTTAAATGGTTTACTATGCGTCTCTAGAGAAAAATGATTGCTTTCAGTTTTAGAACACATGTAATACTATTTATAATAAAATAATGTGTTTATTAGCCATGGAGCCCTGATAAAAACTTGTCAGTCAGCAATGATTCTTCTTCTTGCAGTCATATTTAAGTTACCTTGCCTGATGTTGGAACCTTGTTTTGTTTTTGTTCAGGACGATAGGTCTAAGCTAGGGTTGCAATCCTTTTGATTGAGTCTATATGAAATTAGATGTTTCTTTATTACAATGATGCAGATCGTAGTGAAGTGCAAAAAGGGAGTGCAGAGATATTTTTTCGTAAAGTGAAGTTCTGGAAAGGGGATGAAGTAGAGGAGGCACCACCTGTCTTTGTAGGTATTTGCATACGAAAAGTTACTATATAGCTGTATATGTTTTGTCTTTAGATATTATTGTAAATGTCTCAAAGAAGTTTGCAAGCTTAGCCTACCAAATCAGCAACTGAAGATTTAATAATCTGTCCTCGTGAAGTTTAATACCAGTTTGGCAGTTTACTTATTATTATGCTGGTGTATCTTGTCCTTGCAACTTATTAGAATATACCACTTTTTATAACAAGATCACCCAATCCAATCTATAGCTCAATCTGGTTCTAAACTAGGAGGCTGAAAATGGTATGCTATTATTTTCACGGCTAATCTTGTCCAAATAACAATAATAGAGATGCATTATATCTCTAATCCACCATTCACTTTCAGTGGGGTGACTGAAAATCTTTCCTTTTCCTAACAGAAATGAACACTTAGATTTGTAATAATTATTATGGTCATCGATCATAAACAATGCTACAGTATGTGAAGAAGGTTGCTAATTTGAAGTTGAAAATAGTGATTTGGTGGGGTACCTGTGTGAATGGTTAGAATGGTGGCCAGATGACAACTCTACGACAACTCTAGATATGTTATTCTCATTTGTGGGTAACAACTTGTTTCTGATAATTGCTTGTTTATTTTAATGAGAAGCAGGAGCATGGGAGATGCATTTCTCAAGCAGCAAATGATAGTGAAATTATCCTCTTTTTTAAACAATCTGATGTTTGACGTAAATGTTGCAAACTTCAAATTTGAATTGTTTCTTCTTATTTATCCAGAGGATAAGAATATATCCTTTTGAAAGATGCAGGTCTCAATGGTAAAATGCAGATATGTAGCACGATGCTTCATGTTAAAATGAAACTTGAATAACATTCTATTGAGACGTGTTTTGTGATAGATGGATGATCCTCTTAGTGCAGCCATTCTAGTGGAGTCTATTATGTATTACTCAAATTGTATTTATGTGAATATCATTATGATAGACTTATTTGAGTTAGATCAACGCCATTTCACATCATTGAGCTTCTTCGGTGTGCTGGTGCTGGTAATGTTCCCTTGCAAGTAGCGTCCCCTGCAAAGAAATAATTGTCATCAGAAGTCAGGCTTGAACACCAAATTTCTTCGTACTAGTGAATACATCTTATCACATAGAATATCGAACTTTAGGCTTTTACTTAGTCAATTATGGTTATGAAAATGTCCTATTGGACAGAGTGGCCAATTCAAGAGAAGTTGTTTCAGTGAAAATTATCACTATGTTCCAATAAGTTTTTAAATATCCAAACACAAGTTGGTCTCATCAAGTAAAAACTATAAAAGAGTTATCATTTTTGGTAAATCATATGTTTACTCCTGTGGAAATTTCAACATAGTTGATGCAGTGCTCAGTCTAGAGAATCATGGGCATTAGATAATTGCAAGGTTGGGCTTTAAACGGGACAAAGGAGGAAAGGAGAGAGGCTCACCCATTCTTCAAGGTAAAGAAATTTAATTAATATTATTAAATTTTCAGGAATTATGGTGAATTAAATTACCTTTTTCTATGAATTAATAGTGGAAATTCTATTGCTGAGGTTAAATATTGAGGGTTCTATTATTTTAGTGCCAAGTTTTCCTAATTGGTTTAGTTAGAAATTAATCCTTTGGTGCATCATAAGGAGATATAACCCTTCTTTCTTTTGTGAGCATGCAAAAGCTGAATCACCGCAATACAGAATAACTTTCTTCTCTTCCTTATAAGCTAGGGATTGAGTGCTAGCATACATGGTGGGGCTTCAAGAAATTGAGAAAAAATCAAGAATATACTAAGCTGTGCCACATCTGAGGTTTTGGGCTGTGACACATCACCTCCACAGTAGAAATTGCACTTTTTTCAGCTGCCAATTTTTTCACAACGTTCCAACTTCTCCAATGCTATTAATATTGAGCAGAACTATTCAAGCAGAGTTTGTACTATTGAAGTAACGAAAAAATTATTTTTATCTTATTGGTGTGATGCCTTTGAACTAAGCGACAAAAGTGACCAGGTATTTCTGCTAATACCAGCCTCATCTAGAGCAGAAGAGTAGAAATCCCCACCTTTCAGACGACACTAACTCCCCCCCCCCTCCCCTTATCCAAAAAGTTGCCAAACTAGAAGAAAAAACTTTTGACTGTTAGTGTGGAGAGAGAGATGGGAAAACAGGTTGTGCAGTTCAGTTCAAGCCATGCAATGACTTCAACTTTTGGATGAAGGGCAGCAATAAGTGGGGCCAAAACAATTGTAATACTCCATACAGGTTGTGTATGGTGTAATACACTATGTTTCAACTTATATCCATCTAGCACAATGAAAAGGCCCATAATAGCAGTTCGACTTATTCTCCAGAAGCTAGGCAGCACATGAGGTTACCTGTCGGCAAATAAATTGTGTTGGCAGTACTTTTCCCATTGTAGCTTGGGAATATGTATCTTCCATTTGTGCTGGTGTTGCTTATAGAAATTGTTTTAACTTTTTGGCAAAGACAAATTTTACTGCTCTTTTTGTACGTGTGTGTTTGCACGTGCACTTATCTCTGTGTGTGTATGTTTTGGGGGATGGGAAGGTGAATGGCACTCTATTACTGATCTTGTTTTCATCTAAAAGTATTTGGATTATAATGACGATGAAGATCTAGTATGTCATTCTCATAGTCTCATGCTGCTTCACACTTTTAGTCAGCTATTTGCTTTCATGTTGGACATTTGGATTTTGGTTGTCTTCTTTCATCTTTGAATTCGTTTATAGATACAGAGAAAAAAAGATAATATCTATGCTGAAAGTTTGGTTGAAAAACATCAAAGTGGCGATTCGGTCCACCGGGTTAAAATTTGGGAGTGCACTCACATGGTTATGGAATTCAAGTCCATAAGAAAGGTTTCATTTTTTGTTGTTAATTATATTAGTAAGGTGTCAATGCTGGAGTTCAACTTTACGCTCAATAGTGCAATTTAGTATGTCTAGTTGTCAATTATTCATTTTAACATTTTGTTGCATTATGTGATGTTTAAATTATCTTACGTTATGTTATAATTGTTCAGTTCTGCTTGTGTCCTTCCATCACTAGTATCTCGACATTTTTCACCTTTACGTTCTGATATCATCTAGCAGTACATCTCCTCATCGCTTCATTGCTAAGTCTTACAATTCATTTCTTTTGTTTGTCTCAATAGAATGTGGATGGTGTCAATTACATTCACGTGAAGGTTACTGGATTGTTATTTGTGGCAACTACAAGGGTTAATGTTTCACCGTCACTTGTTTTGGAGCTTTTACAAAGGATTGCACGTGTCATCAAGGACTACCTTGGAGTTCTTAATGAAGATTCATTGCGGAAAAATTTTGTACTTGTGTATGAATTGCTTGATGAAGTCATTGTAAGTATTTTGTGCTATTTTGTTTGGCATTAAAACTATTGCTGTCCTTGCATTATTTTTCCTAATTTGGATTCTACGAGGTATACTAAATTGTTATGTTCTTGCCCATCCTTGATATGTGATTTTATGATGGTTAAAAGTAAATAACTAATCTAATGCTGTGATTTACCCCTGGTGGCATTTAATTTGTATTGAATCATATTTTCAGGACTTTGGATATCCACAAACAACATCTACAGAGGTTTTGAAGTCTTATGTATTTAATGAACCAATAATGGTTGATGCTGCACGAATGCCGCCGCTTGGCCCTGCTGCCATGTTTATGGTATCATTTATTTATTTTATCTTGTCATTTTGCACTAATACTGGGCAATCTATCTCTTTCATGAGAAGCTGTGTGCGCTAATGACATCTTACTTTTTGCGGCTATTTGATTTGATATTATGATTAACACTTGATATTTGGGTATTTACAGCAAGGCACCAAACGGATGCCAGGTACGGCTGTTACCAAATCTGTTGTAGCCAATGAACCTGGTGGTAGGAAGCGGGATGAAATATTTGTTGATGTTATTGAGAAAATAAGTGTGACATTTAGCTCTAGTGTGAGTAAATATTTATTATATTTTGTGCAATTTAATTAATTTTTGGGAACCAAGTAGTTTAAATTTCTTTGGATACTAGTCTTTGTTGACAAAGTTATATGCATGTAATGCAGATGTAAGTATTAGGTTACCAATATAGACGTGTTCGTGTGGCATGTTACAAGTAATTTTTCCATTATTTAAGTTAAAGTTTTATTCTAGCAAGCTGTTTTTCTTCTGTGAGTTTTAATGCCATTTTCCAAATTTGCTAGGCTAGTTTAAGTATGTAATTTGCAATTTTAACTTTATCTGGTTATTCTTTTAATAAAAAAATGGTCAAGATCATGTGGATTTATCAGCTTGCTCCTTTATTCCTACATACACATACACTGCATTTTCCCTCCGTTTTAGTTTTTAATGTTATTGAATGCTTATACCAGTTTCATTCTTTCTGGCTACTTCTCTCTACTCTTATTAAAAGATTTGTTTCTACTTTCTATTATGTGAAATGTCATACTATATCAGTTTGCATTTTCTTTCCTTTCCTTGTTGGCAACTCTATCTGTGTCTTTATATTTAGCAACCCATTTCCTGATATTCTGCTTCTCTAAACAGGGTTATGTACTCACTTCTGAGATTGATGGGACCATTCAAATGAAAAGTTACCTTAGTGGAAATCCTGAAATTCGTCTAGCCCTTAATGAGGATTTGAGCATTGGCGGAAGCAGGGCTTCTGTCTATGGTATTGTTTGTAAATTACATGCTTATAAGACTTTTCCGAGTAAACATCTATTATCATGTCTTTCTAATATACTTAGTTATTTTTTTAAAAAATTCTAAGTATTAAAGTCATCATGCCTTTTATTTATTTGTTGTGATGATTTTTGATAGTATGATCATGTATTCTGTCTCCATCGTTTAATCGACTCAACAAACATCTATTGTTTGAGGTAGCCTGTTATGTTACCTTTCATTTTGTGTCTAGAATAGATGCTTCTACCTAGTAAAAACCATGAATGCAATAATTGTCTATGTTGATCATTATGTTGGTGACTGAAAGCTGACTATAGTTTCTAACTAATCCAAAAGCTAAAATACAATCCTCCTGAGTATAGGATCCTGATGTGGTGCCCATGTCGTAGGTTTTTTTCTTTTTATTCAAAAATTGTTTCTCCTTAATGACTTGTGATGATATAACATAGAAGTATGCATACTTATATATTGACAATCTACCAGTCAATGGGACTTCCCTAACTCATATATGGTCCAATAACTGTTGTAACACATTGTTCTTTTTATGAATTTAGTTATGCAACATAATATAGAATAATACATTTGTTGTTGCTTTATGATTGAAGCTGTTATTTTCTCCTTAATGACAGTTATCCAGTTACCAAAAAAGAAAAAAATGACAGTTATCCCAGAATAGTGCAAACTTATATATTGCCAATATATAATTAATAAGGCTTTGCCGGTCCATTTACTGTTACTACAATTCACATGTTATTTTTATGAATTTGATTATGCAAGACTATAGAAGTTCTGCTGGAGGAGGGGCCGTGATACTTGATGATTGTAATTTTCATGAATCTGTGCATCTTGACAGTTTTGATATGGACAGAACGTTGACATTGGTAGGTGGATTTCTATTACATATGACAGCAGCAAGCAGTTTCAATTTTGTTAAACCACTCCTATTTATGATTGATGCAACGGGCACTTAACGTTTCTTTCTTGGTCATAGATACCTCCAGATGGAGAATTTGCTGTAATGAACTATCGTATGACTCAGGAATTCAAGCCTCCTTTTCGTGTCAATGCATTGATTGAAGAAGCAGGACCATCAAAGGTACGGATGTGCTTCTCTGAGGTTTTTACTATTATGGCATGCTTCTGCACATATATAGTTAAAATAATAAATTTTGACTTCGACAAGTGAATGTCTGGGTATATTTTATATGATTCAATAGGCTGAAGTCATTCTTAAAGTACATGCTGACTTCTCCCCAAGTGTCACTGCTAACACGATTGCAGTACAGATGCCAGTGCCAACTTATACGACAAGGTGATTGTTCTTTTTCTTGCTTCTGCAGCTCTTGTATTAGGCAGTTATCTTTGCCTCTTCTGAAATTCTCAGATTTTGATATTTTGATCATCGGTCATTTATCACACAGTCTCATTTTCCTTGTTGCTGTCTATTCTGGCATCCGGGAACCAGACATCCTCAGCACTCTTTCTGAAAGATGCTTGTATTCAACTCTTTAGTGAAGATGTTATCTTTTTTGTGCCCTGGGGTTTTTCTTCTGATTGCTTCTGAATTGCATCCTCAGCTTTCCTTTATAGCTTGGAACTTTCTTGAAAATGGTTTTGGTGGACTTTTGACCTATATGATGTCATCAGCCACATTTTTGATTGGAAGTAATGCATATGCGGGCTTGCAACATGTATGTGACCTTGCGAACATTTTTCAGTTTACAGCATGGAGAGACTCATTAGATGTAGACATTAACTCTCTATATTGTATATTTAGGATATCTGATACGTATGAACTACAAACATATTAAACATCAGTTTTTGCACACTTTGATTTTTGAGTTTGTTTAGCTGCAAGAAGACTTGTGGAAAAGGAAAAATAATGCATTTTCTTTGTAAAAGGAAAATTCAAGTTCCAATATTAATTACTGGAAAAAGAAAACAAAAATTAAAAAGAGACACCAATTATACTTTTCCAATAGGGCCTTGATTTCATTTTTCATTTTCCCAAGTTCTTGATGTTTATTTTTCTGCCGGACCAAACAAATGGAATGTTGGGTTTGTCAAGAAAAAAAAAGAAGTTTTCTGAGCTGCTTTCCTTGCAACCAGAGAGACCCTTAGAAGTCTTCTGCACTGAACCACATAGGAGTTTGATGCTCTGATATCATGAATCTTCTATATTTGGCGTTAAACTAACATTTAAGATTTTGCATTTTATTTTCTTAATCACATGTCATTGAAACTTCTGTAAGATGTGGGTGTAAGTGTTCTGCCTGAAGTTTGGATTACATTTATAATTCTTTTTTATGACAATCTTATTTAGGGTTAGTTTTGAGTTAGAACCTGGGGCAGTTGGACAGACGACTGATTTTAAGGAAGGCATGAAAAGACTTGAATGGTGTCTAAAGAAGGCAAGACTTATATCTAATTATTTTACTTACTATTTGAATTTCTTATGCCAGTATCTTTTGATCATTTAGCATCTAAATTTATGATCAATTTTCTGCTTATTTTATATGCGTCTGAAAATGCACATTGTCTGTCCAACTTATAACTTCACCTGCCTGATGATTTAAAAATGATGCATAATATTTCAGATTGTTGGTGGGTCTGAACATACATTACGTGCAAAGCTCACATTTTCTCTGGAGTCACATGGTATAGAAACTAGATTCAGTTCTGTATTTTCTGTAATATTTTGTGTTTGAGTTAGTCTTAGATCCCTGCCATTGCAAACAACTTTGAAATATAGGAAATCTCACAAGAGAAGCTGGGCCTGTAAACATGAATTTCATAATACCGATGTACAATGCGTCAAGGCTTCAGGTGAGGCTGTCTGTTGATTATTATCTCTTCATTTGTTAATCAGTTCATGATTTCATGTACCTAGACACTAAACTAAATCAGCATTTGTGCTTGTTTTTGTTCAGCATGGTCTTTATTTTTCCCGTAAAACCCTTCACTTGACCTCAGACTGTTGAAGTTTAAATGAAAGTTCAGTTGTTGTTGGATCTTTAGAAACAGCTTATGGTAATTCTGTCAACCGTAGGCAAACTCCTCAAATGTTCTGTTTGCAAAGCTTTTGTAGGTAGAAGAGCTACTCCAACCACTTATTCACAAAACTCCCAAAATAGACAGATTTCTTAATTTTTTTTCTTTTGAAAGATAACCTTCAAATCCTACCTTCACCAGGTTTGAGGAGTTGAGGTTTTATGGGGGAGGGCCACCCCTTCTTGTGTATCCCATGGCTTGTGGGCCTCTTCTTCCTACAAAAAAGAGAAGAGGGTGATCTTTTGGAAGAGAGAGGAGGGTGGGGTAGGCGAATTTGATTGGCTCTGCTACTGGCTCATTTATGCAGAGCTGTGGAATTTCATTTTGGCTTCACGACCAAGTTCTGATCTTTTTCTAATATCCACTGCAAAGTCTACTTAGCAACTCTTTATTTCTTTGCACCTAAATGTACTTGACTGATGCCATAGCAAACAAACTTATCATGATGAGATACTTTTCAAATTGTTAGCTTTTCGAAAAGAATATCTGCAATCAGCAGTGCTGAAGTACTTTTAATTTATTACTGATGGCATCTTTTTTTTATATTTTTTCCCCAATGCAGGTAAGATATCTGCTGATAGCAAAGAAATCCAAGACCTACCATCCATATAGGTGGGTGAGATATGTCACACAAGCAAATTCATATGTTGCTCGCTTATGAGAAATTGATGGTTCTTTTCTCTTTATTTATCATTTGCACTCGGTTGAATGTATCAGTAAGTCATGATATAACCAATCCTTTGTGTTACATGTATGATCACTTTCAATGATCCGACAACAACAGGAAGCCCATTCTGTACCTTAAAAAAGAAAAAAAAGTTGCAAACAATTCTGGATTGCACCATCATGTGTGCATTTCCCTGGCTGTGTCATCTATATTCTTTGTTGGTAAAGCCCTCTCCTATTCCTCTCAAAATGCTGAAAGAGTGGAAGATTTTACTGTGTTATTCAGATCATTGGCTCGGCTTACAGCTGCAGCTCGTGAAAATTATATTTGCTAAGCTGAAAGCTAACCTATGGTATACAGAATATGCTGTTCTACATAAGGGTGCAAGTGAGTCTGCCCAGGTCACTTAGTGAACTGCTTGGGGTAGGCTTGTTATATAAAAGGAGTAATTTAACTCAAGTGAAGCTTGAAGCTCGGCTCATTGTTATCAGAACGAACTCGACATTTGTAAAAATTAGCAGATTGTCGACCTGGCTCAACGAGAAGCTCAAGCTTTCAACTATTTGCTCTTGTTACACCTGTTGCACATTGCCTACTCTACACATTGAAGTCTTGTATCATTGGAATCTCCATCTGAAGCTGGTCTCACAGGCTTTTGTCATCATAAGTATCATTGGAATCAGTAACAAACTTTGTGGATCCTATTCCAAACAAATCTTTGTTTCTTTTGTATGCATGGCAGATGCATCTTGGAGAGATTTTTGTCACTCTTACTACATGTCACGTTCAAGACCATATACTGCTATTAAAATTCGAGGAGGCTATAAGCTACTTTTGGTACGCGCCCTGCATGTTTAAGACAGATGAGAGCTCGTTACCATCATCTATTGGCTCCCGTGTACTGCTTTTATGAGCCCTACTGTACATAACGTGAAAGCCTTGCGTTTCTTAGAATCTCCTCTTCCGTTCAGCCTCGCAGTAAAAATGACCTCCGGTTGTTCCTCCATGCAAAGCCTTTTAATAGTTCCTGGGCTTTCAGTTGAAAAGAAGTACTGAAGTCTGTGATTACTCCAGGAGGCATGTGCCCTGCCTGTAAAAGAAATCATCTATAACAATGATTTCTTCGTAAGGCCACAAGAAGTAGACTACTTTAGAGCCTCAACTTGTCTGCATGCATGTCCAACGTAATTTGGACTTGGACCCAATTACTCTTAACTTTTGTTGGCCTGGTCGGCTTTGTGCATAGTAGGAATGTTTCCTAGTAAGTCACTAAGAGTGTATGGAGATGATTTCATGCTTTGAAAACAAATGCTCTATCCACTAAGCTACAAACATGGTCTTGAGAGTGGACACTTCTTCGTGAGATGCTGTACAGTGGACAAGTAAGCGGCGTACATCCCCTAAAGGTATTTTCTTCGGGAAATTATTTGATTCGTGGAAAGAACTTTTATTCATTGTTTTTTTTTTTTTTTTTTTGCAAAGTAAATGCTTGAATATATATGATGTTTTGGAAAAGTAATGCATTTGAGAGTGGTTTATATTTGGTTAGTTATTTATTTTTGCTTAGAGAAGCTGAATAAAATACCTCTTATGCCCTTAATAAAGAGAAAAATCTTGCTACATTCTATCTAAAAGATTAAGAGCATTTTTGAAAAAAAATTTTTATCACAACTCTCAGCTGGCGGGAATTGGACTTTCCCATATGGCATATAGATTTTTTTTCTTTTTTTATAAAATATGGGGATCTTATTCTATGAAAAAATTATTTTTTCATCTATGTTCTTTGAAAACTTCAATCAAACACAAAATATTTCTTTATTTTCTCGCTGACTACACTTTTCCCCTTCTCTTCCTACATTCCAAGTGAGTTGATGTATGACTCATAGAGGACTCTCAACCATGGATACTATCTTTCATGTATAAAATCCAAAATAATTAATTAAGAGCTTGAAAGGCTTCGAATTAAATTTTGTAACCGGCCTCTTTGGCTTTGTTCGTATCAGGAAAGTTTCCTAGCGTCGTTGAGAGCGGAAGTAGAGATATTTTATTTAAGAAATGAATGCTTTATCCGTGGAGCAAGCTACATGTGAGATATCGAGACTAGTGGAGATTTCAGCGTGCTATATGTTGGTCAAGTAAGCCATTTACATTTCAAGGGCTATTGCTCTCTCTTACATTGATGGCACATTTTTTCTAGAGAAATCACAGTCATCAATACTTCATGCATAACACCAAAGCCATTAAGTTTTAAATTATTTTTCCTATACATTCCTGATAGCCAATCCAACACTACTAATTCTAGCTTCTATTTTCCTCCTTGGCTTCATGCACAATAAGAAAGTTTCCCAGTGTGTTACCGAAACATTGAAAGTGGAGACATTTTGCTTAGAAAATGGACGCTCTATCCGTTGAGGTAAAAGGGCTATCTCAGAGTGGATCCATAAATATTGTGCACTTATCATGTAACTCCTTGGTCCTTAGCAATGTCTTTGATATCTTAGTTTCTGAAGCAGAGCTTAGGGTGATCTGGGCAGATATTACCTATGCGAGGCAAGTCAACCACCAAGGATGATTCAGCTACTGTGATCGAATGGATTCAGAGTCAGATGGAGGTGGTTGAAACACCCCCTTTTGCATGATATCCAGAGGATTTTCGAGAAGAATGAATGCTTGAGTGCTAGGCATATCTACCAGAAGGCGAACATGGCTGCGGACTGCGTTACCTCTTATATGGTAGAGCATTCTGGAGGAGTACTATAGATCGATTTATTGGTTGCTGTGAGATCCAAACCAAAATGGGCCGTTTGGGCTGAAGCCGGCGGGCCCAACCAGTTTTAGTCCATGGCTAGGGAAAAAAATGAAGCACTTTTGCCTTCCACGGGCAAGACGGAAGTGGAGGCACCGCGGCCATTTCATGGCAACCCTGCGGCCACTTGAGCGGCCGCCGATCATGCTCAACTGCCGCGGGAATTGCGGTGGTGAGCTATTCAAAACCCGCTATAAAAGCCCCCTTCCCCTGCGTGGACCACCACCGAGCCTCTCCTCCCTTTCGTCGGCGACTGAGGTACCACCTTGGCCAAGTGCCACTGCTAGAGTCTCCTCCTTTCCCTCTAAGACCACCGACGACCCTATTTTTCCTTTCTTTGGAGATCGGTTTCAACTGTCATCGTCGCCGCCACCATGAGATCCACCATCACCACTATCTGCCGATGAGTCCCCTACCTTACTGTGCTTCCTCTTTGGCTGAGGGACCTACCACCTTGGGTAGCTAGGGGTCCTTCCCCTCCTTTCTCTACTCGTTCACGGCCGAGCCACCGCAGCATCGTGCCGCAGGCCGCGCCATCGCAAGCCTCCAGCTGGGCCACCCCGAGGCTATCGACTACTCCCGACCTTCTCTTCCTTCTTCCTCCTTGTTTTTCTCAACGGGATGAAGAACCCCCTGCTTTGGGTCATGTGGGGCTGTGTTGGGCCGAGTTGGGCCTTGTTCAAATTTGGGCCTAGTTCATTCCTTTGAGCCCTGCTTATCCATTTGGGTCATTTTATCTTGTTGGGTCATGCCCATTATGGGCCAAATTTAGGCCCAATTCAATCATTTTGGGTCCCATTGGGCGTAACCATTGTGGGCCAAAATTGGGCCCAATTCAGTCATTTTGGGACATGTTGGGTCGTACCCATTGTGGGCCAAAAGTGGGCCCAGTTCAGTCATTTTGGGCCCTATTGGGCCATGCCCATTGTGGGCCAAACTTGGGCCCAATTCGACCATCTTGGGCCTTATGGGGTCATGCCCTTTGTGGGCCAAAAATATGGGCCCAATCATCCATTAGGGGCCGTTCGTCTGTTGTGGCCATGTTCACCCTGATGGGCCATTGTCGGCCGAGTTCGAGCCTGTTCACCTTGTTGGGCCTATTCATCCATGTGGGCTGAGTTCGTTCATTTTGGGCCATATATATATATATATATATATATATATATATATATATATATATATATATATATATATATATATATATATATATATATATATATATATATATATATATATATATATATATATATATATATATATATATATATATATATATATATATATATATATATATATATATATATGTAGTCCTCGACTTCTTTAATTGAGTGAGCTTAGATTCTCTCTAATGGTTGACCCGAACCACTCGGACTGAGCCCAAGATCAGGATTAGACTAAATCTAGATCGGAGTTGAGATTCTCTCTCTTCTTTTTCCAACTACCTATTAAGGAGGTTCTAATCCGATTTACCCAATCAGGACTCAAAACTTGTTCAAGTCTATTTTGGGGTTTTAATTTAGATTTTAAATTATCGAATGATGCATTTTCTCAAAAAATAGGATCAAGTATAAGTTAGCAAGTGCTTCATGATTTTCACTAAATGGCATCCTTCATAAATACTATATGGTGTATACATGAATTATGATTATATAGAAAATTGCATGAAAAGGATGTTTGTGGTATGATTCATTTTCGAATCTATTTATGATGTATGGTTTATGAAAAGTATGAAATGATTTATGAACTCTCAGATTGTTATGTACGGCCTTCGCCAGCAGGTTATAATAGCTTGGCCAGCGGCCCTCGCCAGCGGGTTATAATAGTTCGGCCAATGGCTCTCGCCAGCAGGTAATAATAGTTGGCAAAGATTACGACCCTGCCACGAGTTATAGTGACCATAGTTGCACTACCATCTGAGAGCATGATTTTTAAAGTATGAATAAATTGCAGAATTTTACATTGCATCTCCATCTTTATGAACTTGCGTGATTGAGAATGTATTGCTTTATAACTTGTTTGGATATATTGTTTATGAAATGCTTTACTTTGCTATAACTGTTAATTTCTTTAGATAATGCATTAGCATGTGAAATATTATGCTTGATCCGGTAAGATGGTGTATGGTTACTTACTGAGCCGCATAGCTCATATGACTACTGTTATTTTTTTTTTCAGATAAATAAAATTGCTAGGAGCATAGAGCCTAAATATTTTAGGGTTTGAGAAATTGATTCTAAATGTTCAAATTGTAGAGCTCTATACTGTTTCCTCTTAGACAACATTCTATGAATAAAATGATACTTTTTTGATATGAATTGGTATTGTGGCTTTATGTTATTATGGGCAATAATTTACAGTAGCACGGTCGTGTCACAGGCCGAATTTGGAGCATGACAGTTGCTTTTTATGATATTTTATTTTTTAATTTTGTTGGTTATATTCATACTAAACATATATATATATATATATATATATATATATATATATATATATATATATATATATATATATATATATATATATATATATATATGATCCATCCATCTTATATGAAAATACAAAAATAAAAAAAAATAATGGAGAGCTTTTGTTAGAAAATAGATGCGCTATGAGCTACGCAAAATGCCGCATGGTCCTGAGAGTGGAAACTTAGCACAATGCACAATGCCCAATGCTGACATCGGTACCAACCAACACCATGCACTATAAAATTTCCAAATCTTCCTTATCCTTTTCTTTTAACATAAACCATGTACGAAAGAAAAAAAAAACAGAAAAGATGGAGAATAAAATTCCATAGCCTGCACCGGATACCATCCGGCACCAAGAACCCGACAGGTTCAAACTCTCAAACGGCCAAACTTAAAATGCAAACTTGCTTTTGTTAATGCCTTGTTGTCTTTACGTGAGTTAACTACGTAAGCTTCCAAAAACACGCCACCACTGGGTGTGAAGAGCGGAGGGTTTGTGGCTTTGTGCCCAGGAAAAGTTTCCAGCTAAAGCACTCTCAGAGTGAGGAAAGCATGAGCAAGGATGTTCTCTCTCTAACACTCGCATTTAATACTTCCTTTCCCATTTCTTTCTCCAAACCATCCGAATAGATCAAAGGAGAAGCAAAAGGAATACTTAGTTTATTTTAGTCAAAGAATTAGAATAGATCGATGGTCTCAAATGCAGGTGGCGGATTTGGAAATGGATTCGGACATAAGCGTTCGTTGTCAGGGGTTGTTCATCTAGATTTGGATTTCCCGCACATAGTAAGTGTTTCTTTCGTACGTGTTTTGATATACTTCTCAGAGAAAAATCGTGTATGTTGATTTCTAGAGCTCCATTTTTTTGATTGAAGCCTATTTCTTGTTTAACTTTTTTGATGATCTCTTGACCTTTGCAGGATAAGAGGTTTGAAGATGCCCTCGGTTGCCTTAGGAAACCCTTCCATGACGATCATTCCGGTGCAATGAACGGTGAGCCGAAAAAAAAAGATTTCTCTTAATTTGTATTCTCTGGCTCACACTACATATGGGAATACTTTTGGGGTTGAATTATCCATTAAGGCATGGTCTATGCGCATTGTTTGCTTTTATATAGCTGCATTCTTCCTTTCTGTATGGTTTTTATGGTCTTTAAATCTCCTCTTCTTTCTATATCGAGATTATTTTAGTAGGAAGAAGATGATGATAGTGGGTTAAAAAAAAAATAATCATCTTTTGTGATCTTGATGATTTTTAATGATTTACTGATGATAGTTGTGTTTGGTGATATGTTCTCTGTAACTCCATGAGCTCGAGTCACAGATCATAACTCAAGGAATAATCAGTGTAGTTTATCTTAATATATTTAAAAGAAAAACCTCCCTCGTGATTGAGAGATCTTTCCTTCATTCTTGGTTGTTTGACCTCGTTTGAGCATCTGAATTTGCTGTGTTGCCACCGTTATTTTCCCAAAGAAAATGGAAAAGAAGGTCCGAATTTGCCGATTCAAAGAACTAAGCAGCAATCCATTTGGAAAGAAAATATATTGTCAAATTGAAATACTCATCGAATCAAAGAAGGTGTTCATGAGTGTCCTTAGCATTTATTGGCATGGGGAAACAGCCATACTGTTGATGATAACATGATAGCTGGTTTACTGCATTGCGAAGATATGATTTATCCACAACGACTTACATGATTGAAATTCAAGATTACCGGCAAGGTAAAAATGTTGCTAGATCATATCGATCCGACTATGGACGTTAGACATATAGTCCTCAATGGAGCTGAATTTTATCTGATATTACTCATCTTCTGCTTTACAGCGATTTCTGTCTGTAATTGTTTTGTGAATTAATCTGGTTTCTCTTCCATAGAGAAAACATGACTGTTATTCTTCTCATTGTGTTTTCAAGAGTGTCATGTAGATCCCAAAGCTTAAGTTTCATTCAAGTGCTAAGTATGGAACCTCTTACATTGCTTTCTAGTGCATGTACTGTATTTTCTTTTTAGAGAGTGAGCTTTGGCATAATGGTAAGATTACTCCATTATGATCCAGAGGTTCAAAGTTTAAAATATAGAAACAGCTATTCTGCATATGTAGGTAAGTTTGGGTACATATATATGACCATCACCAATTCCCATAACAGTGGGAGCTTCATGCACCGAGCCTTCCTTTAGCTCATTCATGACATCTATCCATATAAAAGATCAACATGACCTACCTTAGCCAAGTGGTGTCTCCCTTGACACTATATGTTAGCTAAAGACTTCATGTAGAATCTTGATCAAGCGAAAAAAATGCAAGAGCTAGCAACATTCATGGCCAAGAACGTGATTCTGCATGGCTTTCACTAAAACATGCATAACATTCCATCCATTTGTTGGAATCCGCATGGCTTCATTTGAGAATTGGCCTTCAAAAATTGATGTTCTTACTAATTGACAAACACTTTTGGATTTTATCGAAGGGTTCCATAATTGTGGAGGTCAATAGGAGCCTGAAAATGGAAACTTTCAATTTTAGAAAATTTTCTTTCTTAATATAGTAGGCCAAGTATAATCAAAATGCCTTAGAATTTCATAGGTAAGGATGCACATGGGTCGTGTTGACCTATGTTCTGACCCAACTTGACATGTTGAGACCTGACCCAACTCATTTTTGAAGACCCATGGAGCCAGGTCGAGTTCAAATATTAGATCTATTCTACATTTTAGGTGGGGTCTGGGTTTTATAAAATTTGACCTGACCTGGCCCGATATGATCCATACGCTATAGTGTTCTATTTTGGAGCTTCTATTAGTTACTTAACCCGACTCAACCAGAATTGACTCGAAAAAAGTAGTCCAAATCATTTATTCTTTTTCTCTATTGAGAGAGAAACACTCAAACTAATTTTACTATATTGACAAAGGCTAGTTGTGGAGGTTATCAAACTCTTTAAATAGATTGCATTTTCTAGGAAAATATTGATTCAGAAGTAAGAGCAAAATTATTATTTAGCAAATATAGACTTGGATTTGAACTGGATCAAACTAGATCCGAATATTTGGGTTGGATCTAGATCATACATGACCCCGACCTGATCCGAACAATATATTGTGTCTAAAATATTTTGCATAGACTCGACCCGACTTGTTCCGATCATCTACTAGATTAGGTTCGGGTCCAATATCAAGACTCATATAAGAAATTGGACCAGGTAGGGATCAAGCAAGCCTCGATCAGATCCAACCTGTTAATTACCCTATTCAAAGGTATATTTATCACTGAGTTAAATTTCTAATTTTGAAAATTTTGAGATTTAGGAATTCGATATTTTAGTAATTTTATATATAAGGTGGCCTAGGATTAGTTTGAGCGAGATTTTGATTTGATCAACAATTATCATAAGGTTTTCTTCTACTATGCTTGTTGCTTGTGCTTTTTCTTCTTCTCATATCATGTATATGTATCCTGCATTATCTCTCCTCAGCAAAGAGGTTTTCATGCAGGAAATTTCGGGGGTCAAATGTTGAGTTAGAGAAAAGGAGGTAGTATAAGTGGAGCTTGCTAAACACTTCTCCTACAAGGAATCCACCAAGGAGATAGGAGCAAAAGATAACAAGGAGAATTCCTTCAAAGCCAAAATCTAGAATCTCATAAAATATCAAATCGATCACTACTTTCTTCCTTACAAGGCTAGTCATATATATGCATTGAATGGAACGAGCCTCCAATTCCCTGCATGTTATATGAATGACATAATAATTTCCAAAAGTCTTTTCATGTTTCCATGAAGGACTATAAATAACAAGGAGTTGAACTATTATTAACTATAACATTAAATGTAAGAAAACAACCATAACACTTAATTAAACTACTAGTTAGCCTAATAAATACCAAATGCTTTGAGAATTCAGAAGGAAAATATTACAATCTTAGCCTTATGGAATGGGCTTCAAAATATACTTCAAGAAATGAGCTTCTCTTGAGGGCTTTTTGGGGCTTGAATACTGGACACCTCCGGGGTTAGGCATACTTATCATTGTTCTTAAGATTAAAAAGAAATGCTAAGCTATCCTTTGTAAGTTGTATGGCCTGTCCTCATCACTTATTATCATTTTTTTCTGTCAGCCGATACTGGACAAGATGCCACATTCCATATTTTAAAACCATCAATTGATGGTTCATAGAAGTCTTTGTAACTATCGATCTTAACGTGTTTGACTTTATTTTTGGAAGAAAATGTTAATAAGAAAAGTAATCATCTATTATGTCCTTGGTTTATTTTGATTTACTGATGATTCTTTTCTTAACATCAGGAGCTTTACTCACAGAGCATAAATCTAGGAATAATCCACTCGATTCATCTTAATGTCATCAGGAGAGGAAAATAGCTATTCAAAAACAACATGAATGATTGAGACTGTTTCTTTTATTTACTTTTTTTCCCCCCAAATTGGTTGTTTTACCTCTTTTAAACCTCTAAAATTTTCCTACTTGAAGAACTAGGCAGTCATCTAGTTTAGAATGTCAAACACCGTATGCGCTCCAGATATACTCATTCAAGCAAAGAAGGTTATGAGAATTCTTAGCAGTTACTGATACATAAAACCAGCAATATTATCAGTGATAACATGATAGCTTGTTTGTTGCATTGCCACAACTGTAATGATTTGTCAAAAATAGGAATATATGGACAACAAAGATCACTTGATGATATTCTTGTAATCATGAAACTCAAGTTGTTCAGGAAACTGAATTTCAATTGATATTACTTATCTTCTGCTCCACTGGGGTTATTTTCTTTAACTATTTAATTACTTAAGCTAATTGTTCTTTCCCAACAAAAAAAACATGATTGTTATTCTTCTGACATTTCTTTTGATGATGACATGCAGATCTGTGAGGAAAGAAGGTTGATATTTCCTCAGTAATTAAGTTGTTCTGCCTGTCCTCATCAATTGTTTTTTTTTTTGGTGAAAACGGCAATTTATATAACTCTAACGTGAGTACAACCTGCCAGATCAACATAAAGTAAAGAGTACAAGAGATGAGGAATATCTCCTATAGAAGTCAAGAGGAACTCCCCAAAATGTTGGGTGACGAAGAAAGTAACCCAGTCTGCTGCTCGGTTCGCTTCCCGAAAAACATATGCTACCTGAAAATCACCCATCTCCCAAACCAATCTACGAGACTCTCTGATGAGAGGGTGACCATCTCCATACCTATCCAAACCTCGTATCCAGTCAATCACCACAGAAGAATCTCCCTCGAGGTGCACCCACTCGGCACCAAGAAACCTCCTCGCATATGACAACCCCTCCTATGCCGCTCGGACCTCTGCCCCTACAACAGTGAGACCAAGCGTCCGCTGACCTCCGGCAGTTACCAACCTGCCAAGAGAATCTCTGATCACAAAGCCCACACCCCCATATACACCATCCATCGACATGCTGGCATCAAAGTTCACTTTGAGATGACCAAAGGGTGGGGGCACCCAAGAAACATAGATGAACCTAGGCGCTGAAACAGCAGAAAGAGTATCCCAGATGTTCCTGACCATCTCAGTGGAAAACAACTCGATGGCTGCGGTAACCTCCCCCACCTGCAATGTAGCTCTATCCACTATCATCCTCGTAGACGCCCTCCTACCCTCGAATACGCCAGCATTTCTATCCAACCAAATATGATAAGCCATGTACGCTCTGGCAATCCCCTCCCCCTAGAGTCTGGGACTCCATGTAGACACTCTCAACAGATGGATTAGGTCCTGAACCGACACAACCGACTGGGGCAAGGGAACCCGTGATCTGTTCCATATCTCCTGAGCCGTGGGGCACTACACAAGGACATGATCAATGGTCTCCTCAACATCCACACACACCTCGCAGTACTGGGTGATCCGCACTCCTCACCGAACTAGCAAACTCCTGGTCGGTAAGCAGCCCCATGCCACCTTCCAGATAAAGAGCGTCATCCGAGGGGGAACCCGCATCCTCCAAATCCATCCTTCCTCAATCTACCGAGCTGAGCCCCTAGTAAACAGAGTGATAAGATCCCTGGCTCGTACCCGCGTCCGTCCTAATGGCATCCACACTAGCCTGTCTGTTGGCGGAGGCCTGAGGGGCCGAGTCAACGTTGGCGGAGGCCTGGAGGGCCGAGTCAGTCCTGCCGCCTGGCAACGTGGATGCGCTGGAGGAGTAGGGTGGGTTATACCACTAGGGGGTCCCTGAACCCACTGGCGAGGCCCTGTCGGAGTCCGGAGTTGGGCGAGGCTTGGTCGGAGTCGACTCATGGCGCTATGGGCCCCTGCGCTAGTTTAAGGAAATAAAGTTGCGCCTTCACTAACACCTGCGGGTTTTGGTATAATGGTAGCGCTTGATCCTGACAATTGGTATCAGAGCCATAGGTCTCGAGTTCGAAACCCAGGCATCACGTTGGGGGGGGGGATTGTTGGCGGAGGCCTGAGGGGCCGAGTCAACGTTGGCGGAGGCCTGGAGGGCCGAGTCAGTCCTGCCGCTTGCCATTGTGGATGTGCTGGAGGAGTAGGGTGGGTTATACCACTAGGGGGTCCCTGAACCCACTGGTGAGGCCCTGTCGGAGTCCGGAGTTGGGCGAGGCTTGGTCGGAGTCGACTCGTGGCGCTATGGGCCCCTGCGCTAGTTTAAGGAAATAAAGTTGCGCCTTCACTAACACCTGCGGGTTTTGGTATAATGGTAGCGCTTGATCCTGACACTGTCAGACTCCTCCCGGACATGGACCAGTAGAGCCAGGACCGACTCTGTCAACTGCTCTCCAAAAACCTCCCGGATCAACCCCTCCCTCTACCGGCCCCAGCAAGATCCAACAAATCACAAACTCTGTATCCAGCCAACCTAGCCTAATCCACCATGGTCGGCAAATGACCAATCGGCTGCTCAGTCATCCCACTGTCCTCCAAAACATCGATCGATCGATCGTTGCCAATAGCCCATCTGATCTCCGGCAGCATCAACCCGGCTCTGGCACACAGAAGATCATAGCCCATCTGACCGTCGCCAATAACCTTGGCATGGTTTAGAGTACTTGGAGATGGTTTTATTTAGTGATGCGTTCTTTGTAATCTCAGAACCTCAATTCACAGATCATAGCTCAAGGAATATGATCAATATAGCTCACCTTCAATAGAGTTAAAATAGGGTGCTAGTCATGACAAAACACCCTGATTGCTTTAGACCTTTTCATCTTAAAAAAAAAAAAAAAGATTTAGAACTTTCTGTTTAGTCCTTTGGTTGTTTTAGCTCTTTTGCTTTTTTGGAACTTTGGTATTTGCATTTAAAGAACTAAGCAGCAGTCCAATTAGGACTGAAAATATGTTGTCATACTGCAACAGCATATAGCCTGTAGATATATTTATTCAAGAAAAAGAAGGTTGTTCGTGTGTATCCATAATCAGCCACATAAATTATCAGTGATAACTATTGGCTTGCTAGTTAACCAGCTTTATTTCAGCCGATGGCTTCCCTTTCTACCTGGGATAGATCAGGGGCTCAAAAGCAATGGTGGCATCCCAACAATATTTCTCATAAAAACATAATAGATTGTTTATTGCATTATCACAGGAGGATTTATCCACTATCCTTTAGTTGACAGAAATTTGGAACATGTGTCGAAGCAAAAGATAGTTTTCTTGTTGATATCGGTTGAACCATGAACGTAAGCTTTTTTGATGGAGGCAACTTCTGCTCCTTTGGTATTAATCTCTATACTGTTTTGCAGATTAATTTGGTTCTTCTCTACCAGTAAAGAACATACAATCATTATTCTCCTAATTGTGTTCTAAGGGTATCATGTAGATATCTAAACCTGCATTGCATTTAAGTGCTTGGTAGGGTACCTGTCATGTTGGGTTGTGATACTGAATTTTCATCTTAAACACTAAATATTTGGATGGAAATTGAGGGTGGCAATTGGTTGAGCTGGTAAAGACTCGTACAGAGATGTCCTGAGTTTGACTGATGCTGGTAGCATATCCACCATTATTCTCCAAAAATAAGTTTCTTTTTCTTCAGTATGTTGTTTGCTGTATCCTCACCATTCTCCTTTTCCCCTCTGCAATAAGTTGCTGGATTATTCCATAGTTACTGGCTAGATGTTTTCGTTGGTGGATCTTCTGTGAGTTGCATATCCAGGTAATTCAGTTTCTGCAGTAATCACTTCATCTGATTAAATTGATCCTCACTGTATTTTCCTTTTAACCATTGATGAGACTTAGATTAGTAAGGCAACAATAGATAGAGATCAATTTATTAATTACCAGGTGTTCCTCGATGTATGATAAAACATAATCCATTAGATTTAGTTGTGGCCGATCTAACCAATCCATTAGATTAGTGAGGCAAATGATCTAGGAAATTAACTTGTGCATGATAAATTAATTGCACCATGATCCCTTGTTATATGTCACTGCGAAGTCTGTTCTTACATAATTTTGCTGTGTACATTGGTACCCACATACTGTTTTCATGAATTTGCCCCCTGTTGTAGTTGATCATATCACCTTAATTTATTTACCATCATTTCTTGGCCTTCTAGGTTAGAAAAGAAAATTTTATTACCCACAATCAGAATAAGTTGGCCCAAGTTTATTCCAAAAAGATGGCTAAACACTGACACCTCCTTTTCGAGTGTCTTTTAACTCATAACAGGATAATTAGAACTACCTACTCAAAGTGAAATTTAAAAATTGGCACACTTATATTCGAGGATTTTCGGTGATCTTGAAATGTTTCTGGTTCATTATTCTGATTCATTATTATGTTCTCTGGAAGGTGCAGAAAAGAATGGCCATAGGAAACTAGTTACCTTTCTCAATACTTCACCATCATATCCTTGTTAACTTGGTTATGTCTAGCCCCTAACTCCTTGATCTTTACTCAGGGCCAATGTGTCAAGGGGAGTATGGCACATTCTTACCCGTTGACACGCCAGATCCTTTGGAACATGCTCATCACCTGAAAACTCAGCTAAAGGTCCTTTGGATTCTTTTTATTGTTCCTTTCATCAAGTACATATTTATACTTTATAGCAAAGTAGCTGAGGTTAAATCCAGAAACTAACTAATGGTATTTTATTTGGTCCTATCTAACCATGATTTTGGTGGGTACAAAAGAGTTATGGAGATTCAAAATGTTACTGTATGGCTATTGCTACTCTGGAGGATGCTAGAAGTCTAAAAAGTTTAGCCGATCGGTTAAAGGTTTGCAGAATCTTCGTTCTTTAGCTTATCGCTTTGTAATATTTTTCTCCTGTTTGATCTTTTCCCCCTGTAGTGATGGTTGATGATGAATGTTGCAGGCCCTGGAAGTTGATATCAGTAAAATACATCTCGATGGGGCGCTAACATTTCTGAAAGGTGCATCCTTGCTCGAGGATTGCATCATTCAAGGTGAACGACCAAGAGATACCAATAATGTGTTTCATCACTATAGAGATGCAGCAAGGCTTTTCAGGTAAGATATTTAAGTACTTTATTAAAGGATAAGAGGCTAGATTTAGTTGACATAAATGATGTTTACCTTACTAGAATTGTGACATTACAATATTTAGTTCAGAAGCTTATTTGACTTGGCAATGTCGATCGTGTAACTTTAAATCTATATTGATATGGTGTTCCAAGAGCTTCATGTCCTAAAGTTGTCGAACGAAGTACTCATATATTTTCCCCAATATTGACAATATTCAATATTTCATACCATCAATTTTACAATTAGCCAATTAAAAGATCAAACCTTGGCAAACATATTTTCCACTTAAAATTATGATGCTTTATATCGGTTCGATTATTCTATAGAATATTTGTGTAATTTTTGCATATTTGAATAAATTGGGTGCAATCTTGAAACTGCAAATGTCCTCATCGAGTTTTGCGTGTGCTGTGTAAGCCCTACTAATGGAGCTCCTAGAACTGCTCAAGATTCAAATGCCATCTGTTGCTGGAAATTGGACCCGGGGGCGACCGCGGACCGAGGAGGAGGAGTTCCGGTGAGAGTGGCGGGTGGCGGTACATCGGCGGGCTGCGTTCTCCGAGGGACCTGCAAGAAGCCGGTGGCCGGGGTTTCCGGCGTCAGCCCTCCGATGCTTATGTCAGAGGGGGACTTAATTTTGGAGAAGGAGATGGACTGTATGTAGAAGTCCGAAGCCTCCCTTGGGAGGAAGAAGCTCCCTTTTAGAGAGAGAAGCTCCCCTTTTATAGGAGGAGTGGCAGGGTTACTTGTGATGTGACTGGGCGAATTAATGGGTTACCGTCACGATTGGACGTGGGCATGTGAAGTAATGAGTTGCCGTGGATGGCCCATTCCCATCATGGGAGGAGATGGCGCGCTGCCAGAGCTTGCTTGTGGCGCGCAGTGCAGTCCATTCTTGGGAATGGTGAGGCGTTGATAGTCGTAGCAGGGTATGATCTCTGGTTGATATATTGTGGCGTGGCCAACAAGTAAAGCATGGTGCGGTGAGGCTGCTGCAGGGCATGGTTGCAGTATGTGGACGACGAGCTCGGCCTTCCGAGGTGAGCTCAGCCTTCTGTGCTTGGCCTTCTGTGCTCGACAGCCTTCTGAGCTTGGCCTGCATGAGCTCGGTCTTTTGAGCTCAGCCTGCATGAGCTCGGCTCGGTCTGCATGAGCTCGGTCTTCTGAGCTCGGCCTGCATGAGCTCGTTTCGGACTGCATGAGCTCGGCTCGGACTGCATCAGCTCGGCTCGGACTGCATCAGCTCGGCCTGCTGTCGGATTTAGGTGCTTTAATTGTATTTGTGGGGTGGTCCATTTTTCCCCCAACACCATCTTATAGCCAATTGATGATTTGAATCATGAATAAAAATAATGACTCTTCGACTCCCAAAATTGAAACACCTCTTGTGACCACTCTTTGGTTAAGTGATAAAGTGGTTAACCAAGCTTTTATCCTTACGATTCAACGACTTTTTAAGTTATATCCATCTATTTACTTGAATTTGCACTCAAATATAGGTACTCTGCGGTAACCTGTGAGAAGAATGGGAAGCCTGAAGCAGCAGCTCTTGTATACAAATGCCTGGAGTTCGCATATATGAGAATTGTCCATTTATTATCTACTGCTCCAACTAAAAGAAGTACTCACTTCACCACTGAACTTATATCTTTCCCACCTCTTATGAACTTCAGACACTGTTAATTTTGGAAATCTACTTTGATATCTGCATTCATACAATCAGGTAAATGTTCTTCGATTGGACTTAAAACTTCAATATGTTTTCTTCTCCAGGTATAATCTCTGAAAGGGGTTTTGAACAAAAAGATGATCGCAAGCAGCTTCTCTGCATTGTAACTTATACTCTTTTCTTCCTATTTTTGATAATACTATTAGAAATGGGAACAATAGAACTGTTAGTAGTACTACAAGCAAATGTTGTTGATTAAGGTTTACATTTCATTAATAATGAAACGAAATAAAATAAGAAAAAAAAAACAGGAAAATTCAACAGAAGAAGATATCAAACATATTTCTAAATATAATTTGCTGTTTGAGTGTACCACATCCTTAATCAGCCATCTTGTTGGTGCAAATTTTGTTTTCCATGAGTGCATGGAAGAGATTTGTGTCCTAATATAATTTAAGAAATATCATTGTATTTGGATGCAATTCCTACAAATTTGTGGAAATGCATCCAAACAACACAAACAAGTAGACCCCAATCTAAACTCAAGAAAAGGAGGTTAAAAAGTGGAAAAAACCCAAGAACAATTACAACAGAGGAATACGTGGTTGAATAATAAAATAGCTTATTGATTCTTTCAATTTTCTTAAACTCATTTTAAATTTGAAACACAGAGCATATTGATTTGACTAAGTGTTATGCAATTGCAGACCACAGTTCAATTCAGAAATAATTGATATCCTCAAATTGCTCTTTTTTCTTCTTATCTAACTATACTGATTGATATACTGATTCTAAAACTATAAGAGAACAAACCTGGAACTCAGTTTTTCTGAATTCAATTTAATCACATTTTTTCAGAATTTGCCCAAACAATTTATATTTCCTTGTGTCTTGCGCTGATCTTAGATTGACTAGTTTGAAGTTTCAATACGTTTTTCTTACACAGGGAGACCATGCTAGGTGTGCTATAAATGCAGGGCGGAGATCACGCCGTATTTTGGAATCCAGTGTTCAACAACAACTACAAAGTTCTCAGGGATGCATATCATCAATTAAGAGGGTTATTGATTGTGATCACTATGATATGGGACACTTCATTCACCTTGTCAATCTAGCACTGAAGGATACAGGAATGTAGATTACAACTACTGAGAATGTAACATTGGAAGTTGGTGGATAGTATCAGTAGTGCTGATTTATACTGTCTTTACCAATGAATGGATTTGTTTAGAAAAGATGTTAGTTGCCAGGGCAGGTATTCAACATGCGAGGTAGGTGCTGCAGGCCAGTTCGGTTGTCTTAGAGGGCAATTCAACCACGGTGATCAGTTGGATCCAGGGGGGCTGAAGGGCGTAAGCACGGACCACCTCTTGCTCCGGGACATTGGGATAATGACGAGGGATGGGATGACCTTTCAGGCCAAGCATGTTTTTAGAGAGGCCAATGGGACGGCTGTCTGGGTGGCTGCCTATGCGGCTCACTACTCAAGATATACCGTGTGGTCAAAAGAGGGAGAGCCGCCTCGGGCACTACGTGAGCTTGTGTATTTGATTTTATTAGATGTATTCCTATACGCTTTGTATGATGAACCCGCCGAAGGCAAAAAAAAAAAAAAGATATTAGTTGGGAAGAACAAAATTGTTTCCTTTAGTCAGTATTATCTTGCTATAATTTTTTTCTGGTACCCGTTCATTCATTTGAAGGTTTAGATATAAGCAAAATTTTTCTGTTTGAGTGGTTCAAATTGGATGAATTGGAACGCAAAGATGGAGGATATCCTATACTGTGAGCGTTTATATACACCTATTGAGATCTCATCTGCTCTCTTGCACCGACGGACACGAAGCTGAGGGATTGTCTATCAATGAAAAAGGCTCTTGATTTCAGTTTCTACGACGTGGGAGAGTTTGTTCATCTCATGAATTTATCACTGAAGGATGTAGGGATGTGGAGCGCCAATTTAAGATCTATAATTTTAAACATAAAAGGTATCCTTTTCTCTGAAACTGGACTTGTCCTTTGACCTTTCTATTTTTTGGGTGAGAACAACGGTGAGATTGCAATCATTTTGGATCAAACTTGGAACCTCACGCCATGAGAAGAGTGCCATTGAGCTGGCGTTGCTCTGCTTGCTGATACCTCTAACATATTTATGCTGAAAGCGGTAATGCTGTCATCCTGCCGGGGTATTTGTCACGCCCCAAAATCCAGCACCCAAGTCCGAAATGCGACGCGGCGGTATACTTCCTAGAGCAGAGCTCTAAAGAATATACTAGGCTGAAAAATTTATCACAACTTTATTATTTAGTGAACCAAAACGATCTCATTTTATAATAGATAACAAAACTGTTCCAATTACAAAATTTAATCATTCAACCAGTATCAATGATGCTCTATTTAATCATCCCCTTCACATGTGATTTCAACCCGTGGTGGCCTTTCATATGTCAGTGAGGTTACTACAAGCCCGTGGTGGCTTTATAACCTAGTTCGAGACTGATACCATGCGTAAGCCCATGATGGCGTCATGACCCAGCTCGAGGCTGATACCATGCATAAGCCCGTGGTGGCTTTATGACCCAGCTCAAGGCGGATACTATGCGTAAACCCATGGTGGCTATCCAACCCATGTTATGGCCCATGGTGGCCTTTCATATATATGTCAGTGAGGTTAGTTCAAGCTATGTTTTATCTGTCTAATTTGCCCATTACTCTTGTCAAATCAGTTGTCATCTATACAATAATTTTTTTTCAAATTCAAAATATCTTTAATCATATAAATGTTCTCAACATCTGATACGTATAATAACCATATAAATATATTTGTACTGAAAATCATACAAAAGCATATCGATATGCAAAGAATCATTGACTTACATCACGATATCTTTTTCTTCCTCATTCTGATTTTTGTTTTCGTATCACGGATGTTGGTTCGCGCTTTATGGCATTTCCACGAGCAAAAAAATCCAATCCCGCAAAGGATTGTTCATGGAACGACTATCGAGATTATTCGGACCATATTTCCAAGTATCATCCCGATGTTCATTGCTATACCATCGTTTGCTCTGTTATACTCAATGGACGAGGTAGTAGTAGATCCAGCCATTACTATAAAAGCTATTGGACATCAATGGTATCGGAGTGCGCCTCTTAACGAGGGTGATTTAAGTGCAACGAAATGTACCGGTGGTTCGCGAAGCATCTGGCTTACCGGTAATCTCCCATTCCCGTCGTCGAGAGACTAACTATAAGAACTATAGCATGCCAGAAACGGGGAGTTGAGGTGGTTAGACCTATACCCCGAAATGCTCCCAGCATAGGAGCCTATGGTTCCATTCTTGTTGTTGCTGGAGGTACACATACCTCTTCTCATGATGCCAAACTGATACAAATCTCATGATGCAAATCCAGTGATACAAACCAATAAACATGTATATATATGTGATCATTCAAGTACAGAAATTCTTACCTCTACTGCAATCCAACACAGCTACAATACTACCTATCCACACCTAATATATCCAACCAATTTAATATTAATATAACACTAACTTTTCTTTTATCAGTCACTCACCATAGTAATGAATCAATTATTCAATAAGTACTTAGTGTTATAATATTACCCATATTCTCTGTTCTCTTTTAATTGAAAATTAAAATAAAGGGTTAGGGCCTTACCTCAATTTAGAAATTAGAAGTTGGGCTTCTTCTTGTCCAAATGACTGCATCTCTATACAAAACTAGGGCTGATTGTGAAAAATGGATTCATATAGAAAGATATACAAGACCAACTAGATGACAACGCCCAATTATTTGAATCGGTCAGCACAACGTAACTCAATCCATCTGATCAAGAAATATATATCCAATCAAGAAAAAGATAATAAATTTAGGACCCTCTAGCCAATTACGCCAATCAACTCATGAAACAAGAATCAGACCATGTACGGATAACACAATAAGGATTCATGATGATAGAGTTCAGCGGTGCTCGGCAATGGTCGGGGTAAAACTAGCGCGACGCGTGGACGCAGCGACATTGGTCCAGGACTGGGGTCGACCTGGATCCACAATGAAAACATTTAGGACCCTTCTGCCGGGTCCATATAATCATGCAAATAGAGAAAAATAAAGAAAGAGAAATCAAGAGAGAGGAGAGAGGAGAGAGAAAGAAGAGAGAGAAGACTCTCTTCTTTTTTATCAAAATAGGGGAGAACCCACTCTCCCTCTTCTTCTTTGAATCAGGGTGGTGGCGTCCAAGGTGGCCTGTTCCGGTGGCGGCAACCTAGGGAGATCCTTTGGCCGCAGCCTCGCCGGCGATGGTGGCCAACCGGCACAAGTAAGAAAGGAGAAAAATAGAGAAAAATATTGGTTGATTTATGGTAACTCGGCCTAGATCACAGTCGATCTCTTTGACCGACGGCCACATGATGTCAAAGCTCTTGGGAGCCATCGAAGCTTGGCCAATCTCGGTGACCGACGACGGCGAACACGGGAGGAAGAGTCGCCGAAACAGGGTACCCTTATTTCAGGAGAGATTCCAATGATTCACCATCCCAAAAGACTATGAACGGTGGCAACAACTTGGGAAAGAAGGACAGAGAGACTGGCAATGCTTACCTCGGTTCGATGAGGTTTCGGCGACGAATCGAGGAGAAGACTGGGAGAAGAATCGTCGAGATCAGCGACGATTCTTAGACTCATTGTAGATGGCTTTCAATGGAGGAGGAGGAGGAGGAGGAGTTAAATAGATGAAATCTTAGAGTTCCAGTCGAACTCAGATTGCTTGGATAACTCCGATTTCCACCGAAATCGGAGGAGGAAGAAGACTCCTATTTCCACTGCATCATGCCACAAGGCACGGTGGCCTTGAGCCTGGCCTCTTTGGGCCAGCCTACGAGCCCGAGGGCTGGGCTGGGCGCTGTCGTGCTGGGCTTGGCCACTCCAGGTCGGCTCACAAGCCCTAAATATCAGAGTTATTACCATATCCATAGCCAATGTAATGTTTGTTCTTCAAGAAGCAATAAAGTGATCTTGCCACCTTATTCATACTGTAGAAGTAAAAGCCAGTGAAACTAGTTCCGGCCCATTGGCTCGGTGCAACTTTAGGACATGCATGGGCTCCACACAATAATCTTTTAGCATGAATTTTACAACATCCAGACCACATGACCCCAGAATGTTGGTGAGACACTGTTATAAAGTTGGGCGTTTTGAAGATTATTAAGCGTATTATTTGACAAACAAAAGTAAATTGGTGTGTTGAGTTTATCTATCATAAGGAAGAAAGCAACATGGACTGCACAGTGAGGATAGGAACTAAGGTATGAGAACTCATGCGGGCATATATTTAATCCTATATTGGTTATGCACTAAGCAAATTTTGAGTACTTATATAGGACGAAGGAGCTTAAAAACAATCTTCTGGCTAATTTTTTTGAAGTGAGGTCATAAGTTGTGACCCAAGGACACCACCACGGTGATTAGAAATTAGCAAGCTTTGACGAGTCAGATTTTTGGTCCATGATAAAATGGAATAGACCTTGAGAACCTGTCAATAACAGCTTGATAAAGATGCCCAATAGAAAGAACCAGGTAAATCTGGTCTTGTTTAGAGGGAAAATTGTCAAATTTTCCTACCCCATCTATCACAAGGTAGGGCCAATAATGGCAATTCTAACCTAATCCATGTCTCTTCGCTATTTTCTGGGATAGATCAGTGGACCTCCATTTGCTGACAGGGAACAATGGATCAAGCAATTACCATGCATTTATTAGAAAACCCACAAACCATAGATTATATCGGCAAATATGTGCTCAAATTTTGGTCAGGATATCACGCCTCAGCCTTGATCATATGAACCCATCTGGATACATATGGTTATCTCGAAAGGTTCATTTGCTCTAGTTGATTTACTCTTCATAACATCTTTTATATAGGCGCCTGCAAAAGGTTAGATTCCTGTATTCTTCATATTTGAACCAACAATTTTGTGTGGACAAGCGTCCAACCATCCTATATTTGAAGCTTAACCCATGATACTTTTTATTTCATGTAGATAAATATTCATTCCTTTTGACGTATATTGCTCGCTGATTCACTTATTCGTGGATAATTGTTTACATTAAAATAAGCTTGGAAACAAACCCCATTGCATGATATGCTGTCCCATAATCCCATTGATGCTTTCATGGAAACGTACACCTGTAAGAATATTCTCTAATGCATTGTTTAATTATGTCGTGCATAATTTTCTGTCCTTGTTGGGTTGCTAGTAACTTATTGAGCAATTTGTTCGATTTTTGATATATATGTGAACATACGTAGGCCTCCATTTCCTTCAAACTCCATGGTCCTAATTTTTGTTTTGTTTTTGTTTTTTTTTTTTGCTACCCATATACTATTAGTATAAATATATCCAGAGAGCTTTCCTAGAGCAGTTAGCCACATACGAGACCATCAAATTTATAGCTCTGTTGGTCTTTCTTTTGACAGGTTTGGTCTTCGTTCTCTCCTCTGTTGCTCACCGAATGGGATTAGAGCAACCGGAAGTCACATCCAATTGGCAGCGGACAAAGTAACGGGAAATCTGATTCGTAGCCGGATTCATAGGTGATCTGGCCTTTAAATTTCAAATTTGCCATTTACCAGTTTCTCTCTTGAATTGTAAAAATATTATTATTAGTAATTATTTAACTTTATAAAGGAGTAAAAAAAAATCGAGAGATAAAGTAAAAGATGGGACGAAGTAAAGATAAATTATTGCACATATAGGATGATGAGCTTTCTTACTGCTGCTCTCACGGTAAAACGGACACAGGCCTTACCCCGTGTCTCTCACACCTGACACCTCATCTCTACTGCAACCCCAAACAACGACACAAAAAAAGACAACGACACCAACCCGTGACTCCTCAGGCCAGAATCCTTATCACGCCTCCCCACTTGAAACAAAAGACCAAAAACAAATAGAGAATACAAATAACATGGGATTCCCTGCTCCCTCAGTTGCACACCTCCCGTGCAAACCCCACCCTCCCATTCGCCAAATCGATCATCACCCTCGTGTTCTGCTGCTGGAGGCTGGCGATGACGTTCACCACCGAGTTCACATTCCCCGGCGCCTCCGCCATGGCGAGGCACGCTAGCGGCCGGGCGCTGCTGTGTATCAAAGTGTTTTCCACGGGGAGCACCAGATCCAGCCCCTCGAAGTGAAGCGTCACCGGCGGCGTCCTCGACACCTCGTCCGTACTGAAGCACGTATCGAACGCGCCCAGCGCCGAGTACCCGCCCGGCGCGTTGACTTGCCTCTTGAACTGGTCCGTCAGCGCCGCGTAGATCGGCGACACGAACCGAGTTATGACGGTCCCCGAGTCGACCACTGTGCCGGCCCCCGTGGCCGGGTCGAACCGGAAGGAGCCAGGCGGGACCGCGAGAAGGACCCGGCCCACGCTGATCCCGGTGAGGTTCACGTAGTACAGGGACGGCCGGTGCGGGTTGTGGAGCAGCGGGGTGGTTCGGATGCTCCTTGGCTGCCCGACCGGACCGAGCCGGAGAGAACCGGAAAAGTAGTAGGATTTGAAGCTTGGAAGACAGTAGGAGAAGACCCCCTTATATAACGAACCGGCCTGGGAGAGCAACGACATGGGCCCACCACCCAGGCCCAAGAGGCCTTGTTTAGGCAAGCTGTTTGCACTGCCGGTAACGGCGTTGACGCAGCCGAAGGTATAATTGGGGATGACGTCGAGAGCTAGACGGAGGGAGTCTTGAGAAAGGGTCGCACTGAAGGTGGAGTCACCACCGTAGCCGGAGTTATACGTGCATGGGGATGGGGAGGCAGCGCAGCTTTGGCCTTGGAACATGGGGCACCAAGAGGACGAGCAAGAGAGGGAGCAGTAGGTGGTGGAGTTGGAGGAGAGGAAGAGATTGGAGGAGGGGCAGGAGGAGCAAGGGGAGCAGGGGACCCAGGCTGCGTCGGAGCCGGTGTCGAGGACGAGGAGGAGGAGCTGGCCGGGGGAGCCGAGTTGGGCGCGGAGGACGTAGGAGTTGGACTGGAGGAGCTGCTGGCCGGAGGCAATGGGGACAGAGGTGGTCTTCTGGGAGAGGAAGGCGAGGCGGGCGTGGTCGGTGTGGGCGGCGGCAAGGACGGAGTCGAAGAGGGAGGAGGAGGCGGGAGGGGGTGGAGCTTTGGTGTGGAAGATGGGAATGTCAGCGGCTATGGAGGTAGAGAAAAGGAGGAGGAGGACAGAGAGGAAAGGGGGGAAGAGGAAAGCCATGGCTGTGGAATTTGGTCGGACTCGGATGAGTCCAGTGAGGAGAGGAGGTGGAGCGCTGGTTTATTGGTCCGAGGGGTGGCTTTGATGGGGTATTTATGGATGAGGAAGGGGGAGTGCAATGAGAGGAGTAATTTCCTTTCTTTTATTTTATTTTTATTTTTTTTTACATATCCTCCTAAATACCCTTTCAAAATTTAGATATATATATATATAATATTTATTTTGCGTGTATACCTTTTATATTTTTTTTCTTACATATATGCCCATACCATCTAACACCGTTAAAAAAATAGTGGTTTAAAATTAAAAATAATTGAAATATCCTCAATAGGTAAATACGTAAACGAAAAATATAAAGGTATATATGCAAATAAAATTAAAAAATTTTATTTTTATTTTTTTCTATGTCAACTTCTTTTAACATTTGTATTTGCCTAGTGCCTACTTCTTAATATTTTTCGTATAAATATTGCTTATGAAATAAATTGATCTAATAATCAGATAATAAAAAAAGTTATAAAAGTTCTTTCATTAATCATGAAATTATTCTTCTTCATTTATCACAACCACTGTATCTTATTTCATCGAAATATAACTTATAATATTTATTGTTATAGATATATGAGTGCATGTATTAGAATATAGAAAAAGATTAGAATCTTTTAAAGGCACACAATAGATTGCAATGATTAAACTTTCTTACTACTGTTATACTCATGGGTGAAAGAACAATATCAATCATCCTTAAGCAAAATAATTGAAGGACTTCGAACCCTTCAGACTTATTAACAACCTCCGCAACCATATAGTAGAAGGCCACCCCTTACGTTGTGTACTTTAAGCCACTTTTCTTTGCAGCTTTAATTTTCTAGAAAAAGAAAAGATTTAGCATACGCGGCCCATCTTGTCACAGTAATTTTAAATCAACCACCAGCCTACACATGAGAAATTTTCTAATTTTAAAAGATAAACATTGTAAATCTCGTTCACTAAAAAATAAATGTTGCAAATCTCTCACAATATTTTTTTTAAAATAATTCATAGAGCTAAAAGTAGGGTCTATAAAATAAATGTTGCAAATCTCTCGCAATATTTTTTAAAAAATATGATTTTGGCTAATTACGTTAGCTAAATTACTATGTTAAAAGTATTTATGCAAAAATAGTATACTATTTTTGTGAGGGCATGCACGTAAATATTAATTTGGAGGGCATTCATGCAAATTCTAATTTTTAGAAAGGTATTTATGCAAAAGTATAAAGATTTTTTTACGTGTATATCCTCCTAAGTATATGAAATTGCATGAATATCCTCCAAAATTGCTATTTACATGTATACCCTTATAAACGTTTCTTTTTGCATGTTTATCCATTAATGGTATTTTCGTCATTTCAATTTTAAGTTGCTAACTTCTTAACAGCATTAGATGGCATATTGGCATGGGTACATATACACACACAAAAAAAAGAAGGATATAGATACAAAACAAGTGTTTGATGAGGGTATATATGCAAATATCAATTTTAGAATGTATTAACTCAAATTTCAATATTAGGAAGGTATGTACGCAGAAAACTCTTTATTATTTTAAGACAAATTCTATATCTTGCTCTTCTCTGATTCTATTGGCTATTTATATATGAAATTTATAAAGATAAGATTGGATGGAAAACAAAAGCGAAGGTTGTTTGTCTTGATCCAAGGTAGGTACGAATAAATACTATTGATTCTTGTCAGCATAGTACAAGATCTAGTTAAGCAAGGCTGGTATTTGATTGGCGATCCATTTGGCGACCATTTGATGATCCTCCAAGTACTCTTCAATTGCTTAAGTTGAATTAGAGGAGCTATCTTCAAGCAAAATCCCTAGAGGCATATTCACTTGGTGATTTATATTATCGGCATTAATTTATAAGATATACATATGACAATCTTGAGAATCATGCGTACAAAAAAAGAAGATAAAATTAACCAGCTAGAGAATAGAATCCATATATAGTATATATAAGATTGTTACATGTAATGAAAAATCAAACGAGATCTGTATGATGGAACATATGGTTGTGTTGGCATAGCAGAAATGCCATCCATGGAAGCCATGCGATCTCCAAGAAAATTAGGAATAATTAGGAAATTTTCATTCTACATACATCCGCATTCTACAAGGTTATTGTGGCCGTGCATTTTGTCTTCTTTTAATTTGTTTGGTTGCACGCAGATAACTTTCACATCTAGGCTGTTATTGAAGATTTGTAACCATTTAGAGTTAGTTACATCTTTTCCTTGAGTGCCTAAGGGCGAGCAGATAAGATTATATTGTCCCCAATCTTTCCTTTTTTTATAAAAGAAATGGTTATTTGGTCTAAAAGCAATACAGTATAGTCTTCTAACCTCCTTTTAGCATAAATTTCTACGTCATGAACAGCATGTTATAAATGTCTCCAGTGCCACAACATTTAATTTGTCAGAAATTAAAATCTCAAAGCACTTTAACAAAATTTATGCCTTAATCATTACTTGATCAATCGTGATTGTCTTATGACTAGATTCTTAATTAATATAGTTTTGCCATAGTGCAGCCAAATATTTCATGGCTTAAACACGCTAGTATTTTGCAAATAAGTCAAAGATTAAATTTAGGTATCCATGCATTAACACTTGCAGCAAAGTTCAGCCAACTTCTAGGTAAACCAGTGATAACCATAATATTTCATTAAATTTAATTTTAAACATTCTAGTTAGTTAGCAGCTCGAACATTGCTACTGTTACAGCAAGTAAACTGATTTTCGATACGCTGAGTATTAAATTTTTATGAATTCATAAATACACTCCCTTCTCTCTCAACAGAAATAGCAGAGAAAAAAAAAAGTACATAAGAAACTTTTTATGATCATTTTTAATATCTAAATCCTTTTAACCTTTACTCATTTATGCACTTTGATCTATAAATAAAATATAGTTAATATATAGCTATTTAGCTAACATATAACTATTAAATATCATAGATCATGACTTCAGAAAATCCAATAATAGCATCAGTGATATTTAACAGTATTAGCAACATTATGTAATATCATTTGTAATCATCCATCAACTTGCATGCATCAAGTTGTTGATGTTTGGAGTGGGCAGGTGGTGAGTGTGAAACGAGCATGAAAGTCCAGTCCCGTGAAGGTGGCGGTGGCCCCTCCTATAACATGCCCGATACATGGGAACGGTCACGAGTGTTCCCATTTTTTCTTCTTCTCCTTGGCCTCATTCGTCTCTTCGTCTTCTAGTTGGCTTCTGCCTGCTGTTTTTTTTTCTCTTCATCACGACAGCAACCCAGCTAATACTCCACATGGCTCGCGGCAGCTTCTCTCCTCGGGCCAATAACGGACGGATGGTCGCACAGAGCCCTACTTCTTGCATGCCTGAGTATATTAAGGAAATCCAGCCTAACTTTATGGATGAGAGATTAATGATATGTTTGTTTCCTTCATAATTCGAATAAGACGGAGAACTAGCCATCAGTAATGCAGGAAGGTGCATATCTTTTCTTATGAATCAAACATTGAGATCTATTGAGAACATCCATGATTCATCTTGGCTTGCATTAATCACGGCAGGAGCATATATATCGCACTGCATATAATTTGGATCATCATAATCGTCAGAGTTATTGTAGATGCAGGAATGGAGAAGTTTTGACCTGCGACTTGAAGGTATATACACTACTGGACTATCAAGATATTTGAATTTTGGATAATATCAAGATTGGGGTTACTAATATATCTGCTTAATTTACAAACTGTAAAAGCAATATTTATCTAATGCAAGGTCTCTTTTGGTGGCTTAGTTTGGTGTAGTTGGAGACGAAATTGTGAGAGCCGATGTTTTTTCTGGAAGAGCAGAATCGTAGTGTCGAACAAGTAGGTGCATTCAGAATGTGTTCACAGCGCAGCAATTCGTCCTATTCGCACTTCTTTATTCTTCTTTTATTTCCTCGTTATTCTCGTCGCTAGCCAGTGGAATAGGTGGGATCGAGTTTGGGAACCAAAATATATGAAATCTTAGAGGCAGTGAGAAGTGTTGCTAAAAATTGGACCCGGAGGTGATCGCGGACCGAGGAGGAGGAGCAGTTTCGGCGGGTGGTGCGGCGGCGGACAGCTTTCTCCGGGGGACCTCGAGATCTCCCCCTCCTTTTGTAGTTCAAATCTAGCCCGAGGGTGACCACGCCGGAGGAGTCGAGGGAGCTGCTGGTGAGTGCAAGAAGAGGACGAGCGCTACCTCCCGTGCAGCGGCGGATCTGCACAAAGCCTCACCAGTGGGGTTCCGGTGAGGGCCCTCCGACGCTCAAGTTAGAGCGGAGTTTAGTAGGCCCAGCCAAAAGTCCGAAGTCCTCACTTTAAGAGGAAGAAGTTCCCCTTTTTATAGGATGGGTGCAGGGTTACCTGTGATGTGATTGGATGAATTAATGAGTTACCATAATGATTAAGCGCGATCGTGTGAATTAATGAATTGCTGTGGGTGACTGGACAGAGTTGAGTGAGTCAACTAGTTGCCGTGGATGGCCTAAGATTTTGAGTAAGCTGGAGGTCCGTGTAGATCGTGCGCATTTAATTGCTAACAGTCGCTCAGGCGGAGATCGTGGGATTAGATCCCGGATGAGGAGGGGAGGAGCTTGATTCCTGGAGGAGTAGAGAGGTCTGCTTCACCCTTCGGTCGGGCCTTCTTTGGACTAGAGATCGATTGGGCTCAGTTCGGCCGAGATCAGAGCAGCTAGGCTGCGCGCTCTAAGGTCGGGCGCGCTGGGTCGGACGTCTTTGAAGTCGGGCGCCTCCGAGGTCGGGCGCCTTTGAGGTCGGGCGCCTTGAGAGTTGCTGCTGTAGCACCCGTTATCACGTGCCGACGATGCATCCACGTGCTTTAGGGTAATCCATTTTTCCTCCAATAAAAAGGAATATCATCTTGTGAGCTGATGTTCCTTTTAGAAGAGCAGAATCGAAGTATAATGTCGAACAAGTAGGTGCATTCAAAATATGTCCACAGCGCAGCAATTCGTCCTATTCGCAAGTTCTTTATTCCTTCTTTTATTTTGTCGTTATTCTTGTCGCTGGCCAGTGGAATAGGTGGGGTCGAGTTTGGGATCCAGAATATATGAGATCTTGAAGGCAGTGAGAAGGAACATCATTATGTGCTCTCAGCTGAGCAGCAATCTTGAGAAGTCCCACAAACCTCTTGCTGAACAACTGGTGATAGTCCAATAACAGGTTTCTGGTTTATTTATAGAATCTCATCAAGAGTTGTTATAACAAGGAACGCGAAGAGTCTCCTCCAAAAGGAGTGATAATGATTTAAAAAAATCCATGTTGAGAATATCCAATGGAAACCATCTGTTCGAAAATTTATGTCGGGAAAAATTAACTGTTGGAGAGAATCATTAACGATAAAAAATTGAGCTATATTGTTCATTGATTGTGTAATCCGGATTTAGCTTGGTCAGTCGAAGGAAATCCTAAAAAATTTGGACATTCCTTCGCTGGTTGGCATCCCTTTCTTAGTGCATGCCCAAAGAGAGATCAAAGGTTATAACCATGCTGAGGGATGGCATTTCCATCATATTTCTCATCAAAAATTAAACAAAAAAAAAAGGACAAGTTATGAAAATTAGTACTATATGATTTTATTGAAAGAGGCCCCTAAAAGTCTTGCTTCAAAATCCCCTACGAGGTAACTGCCTCTGGATCGCATAAGTCTGCATGAAAACAAAAAACCAAGTCAAGCTTCTGAAGAGTCAAAAATACGGCAAGCCATCTGCCCTCGACTGCGCCGGTGGCAGGAAAAAAATGCTGTTGCAGCGACCTTTACAATTCAAAGGATTGATTCTTAATGGCCTACTTGTACTCCTCATCAGTATGCTCGTCCTTTCTTTTCTTTCTTTCTTTCTTTTTTTAGTGTTATGCGAAAGAGAAGGCACTGAAGTTTTCCCCATGCACAGCCTCCAGATGATTTCATCTTCCTTCTAAATCCAAGACAAGGAGTCACGGGTCTCCAGTCCTTCAGAAGAAACTCCTGGACCGAGGGCACTGCCTTTAAGAAAAGGTCGAGTCCACTCACATTGGATTCTACGTAGAGGACTAACGTTTCTTTTTTATAGCTACGATAACGTTTGTCGCAAACCGTTTTCTTACAAATCCACACGTGCCTTGCACAGCTAATGCGCAAGTTGGAAGATCATGTTATGCTAGCAATTTCGCCTTCTCACGTGTGAAAAGGCATGAGAGGAGAAGTTAGGGTCAAAGAAGACTATGGATGTCATCATTGAGAATATAAAGAGAATATCCGTCAAAAATAGATATATTGTCTATCTTGTTGTGGATGTTGAAGGTTTGAAGGAATTCAAGACTAGGAAGAGTCCAAGTCTTGTTTATCACAAACAGAAGCTTGGCTCACCTAATAATGATCCAAGTTCTACCTTTAAGACTTTGAAAATCTAATAATGAATGAGTGAATAAGTATAGAGACCTGCAGATTAGTGGTTAAAGGCATAAGATTTTTGTAATGATTGGACAGGGTAAAATAAGGAATGGAAATCTAGGGTTCTAAGAAAGCTCTCCAAAGGGCAAATAAAGGTAGTTCTCCTGGGGCTGGAGGAGTTTCCATAATGCATTTTCACGGAAGAATGGCAATTTTTATATAATGTACTTCTTTGTTTTGAAAAAATATTACATATTGTAAAACCTAATTACGAAGAAAAATGGAACGTGTATGATGAAAATGTTTTATTTTTCTGAAATTCTTTGACGAAGTTTTAAAGCTTTTTTTTTTGGAGGCAAAGACTTATTACTTTCAGAAAAGAGCGAAAATAAAAGCAAAGAACTGCATAATTATTGTGCGGATGGTATCTTTAACCCGAGTCTTCTATGCATTTCTCTACACCACTAATTTGTAGAGAAACAAAAACACAAGAAAGATGACCCCAAATAGGCCCTTGCTGATGCAGCAAGAGTGAACACGGTGAGATCTATTGATACAAAAGCAGGCAAATGATTGTGTTTTGACAGGACTGCTAGAAAGAACAATTGTTCTTTTAATAATGTGTAACACCATTCATTTGGGTACAATGAAAGTTAAAAGTTCGGCATGATCGCAAAAATATCATCAGATTTGTTGCGAGTTTGCCTCGTAACACTAAACAGCAAATGTATGCATGGCATATCGAACATGGGATGTTACCATCCAGGTTGCTAGATGAAGGCTCTCATCTCCTTGTTTCTGAATCATCAAAAGTTTAGTATTTAATTTCCTTCATATTTCAGATCAGCCATTGCAAAATGACAAGCAATAATTACCAAAAGAAATACACATACGCCCAGGGAAATTGGCAAAAAATCCCAAGTCTTGATTGTCAGTCATCTGCAAAATAGCACAAACCAAATGACAGTTGAATCAGGCACTGATAGGGTGGAAGACATGCTATATGTATAACCTAATACTTGCAGGTTTTCTTAAGAGATGCGAGATGTAACAGTATATGCAAGTTAACATACAAAGTATGGTGCAAATGATGCAGCATTTAGAAACCTGATCTGACTGGAAGAGTATAAAGCTTGCTGGATAAAAGAAATTTTTCTTCTTCGCTAGCCCTTCTTAATAACTATCTCACTTTCAAAGTTCAGAATTTTTATATTTCTCTGATATTACAAGCAATATACATTCCTGAGCACCTTGCTATTTTTTCCATTTTCTTTTTCGTTCTTGTGCAATTCAGATAAGATCCTGCTCTTCACATGTGAAAATGGCAGCATATGAAAGTCATTTACAGCCACGGGTTAATACATAATAATCAATAAATGCCAACAGCAAGAACGGCAATCAGCACTTTGATGGATACAGCCAAGGCTTCGATCAGTTTCCTGCAATACTGACTCGAAGCCAGCCATTGCAGGAAACTGCTGAAATTGCTGGCTGAAACTCCTAACTCATGATAGCTGATACACCATTTTTGCGAAAAACTGGTGTAAAGCATTGTCTACTTTGTAAAAGAAACTCTCTATCTAGCAATGTGCTGAACTACTTCAAGCTAGTTACTGGTTCAAACAACAGAACAGCAAACATATTTACCACAAGCCAAGTAATCAACAAATGGTATGAATAAATGCTGATGAAGCTAAGACAGTAGAGATAACAGTAATTAAATTAGACTTGGACTATACCGATCTTTTATCACTGAAAGGTGCAGTATGATTAAGATAGCATGGACTAGACTTGAGGATAAATCTCGTTACAAGTTGTTTTCCATGCTCAATTTATCTATCAATTTTGACGAGTATTCCGAGGAGCTCAATATATCTTACAAAAGTTTCCACATGAAAGATCATGTTGAACTTTTGAGACATCGCCCTGCTGTTTCAGGCTTACAACTTGGCAACTCATACCCCAGCGATAACCATGTTTATGAATATATATAATGAAGCTAGATTAGCATAGAATAGTCTAGGACTTAAATAATGTTTTTTGAATTTTATGCTTTTGATTCTTGTATTTCTGAGAATTTTCATATTAATTATTATGGGTTTTTAAAATAACTTGCAAAAAGTTCTTCATGAAAGATCTAGTTATTGTTTTCTTCTAGAACATTGTCATGCTGTTTAGAGATACTGTCTTCCATTACATATTCCTTCTTGATAACATTATAAAAAGTTGATATTTTGTTTGCATACAAAGTGAGGAGCTGTATATTCTCATTGTTGAGCAGGCCCTGGAATTCCATTTGGTCACCTGCCGCCGTGCTTTCAGGTACTCCAGTTTTACTGCTTATTTTCTATTACAGATGTAGCATCTTCTCCATAAGTTCAGCAAAAATTCTCCTATTTGTAGTCATCTTATCCAAAGAAAGGCCACCATTTATAGAGAAATGAAGGATCAAATGCTGACATGAATTTTTTCCTTTTCATATGAAGGAGTTTCAAAAAGTTTTTTGATAGTTTCATGATTCCAAACTGGCATTGTGGAACAAGCTATAAGATTCTCGAACAACAAGCAATTAACACCAAAAGAAATAAATGAATATGTAGGCTTACCCACCATCTCCCATGGCAACAAAAGAACCATCAATTATCAAAACTCTAGCCTTGACATATTGTTGCATACTTGCATGCCAAAATTCTTTTCTAAATCACCAAACACACAAGTCTTGACTTTTCTAGATCAAAATATCTATTGCAAACTCATCAATGGGACACCATCCTTACCATCCTCAAGTGCCCTACCCATATACGAGAATAGGTTCTATTTTCGATCCAATTACACCAGCTATCCTCATAGCAATGAAAGATTAACTGTTAAAAGAATCTAACTGAAGTTTCTATATATAATATCCATTAATTACTAGTACATTAGAACATCTTAACACCTATGCATCCATTTGCTCCACAAACTGCATCACAACTTCAACACATTGATACCAAGTGGATGTTTAACCTTCATGACACCATCAAGGGTCCTCCAGCAAGATGATGACTTGGTCTCTCTTGCCCCTGCAATATCTATAATAAAGAAGATGATCTAAAGCTCTTAATTTATTTTGAATCTACTCAAACATTTCAGAGAGAACACATTACTCATATCCATCAATGTTACAATCTGCTCTTCCTTCAATCTCGAGGCCCCTACACCAACTCACTTAATGGTGTCCCTCACATTCATTTGAAGGAATTGTCATGGAGTTGAAACCACAAATATTTCATAGAAACAATAAATACTCCTTTTTTAATTCCAAGTGTGTACATATCTTTATGATGCACATATATGGCTAGAGTAGCCATAACCTTTATCATGAGGATCATCATGTCCATTTATAAGCTTCTAATAAACTAAACACATTCACTTACATGAAGTTACATCTGCAAGTCAGTTTATAGGTTCCTCATTGCGAAGTCATATACAAGTTTAGTCAATTATTAGGCAGCATCATATCCATGTCCATCCTAGATAATGACAGACTGAAAGCAAAATAAATACTTTCTCAACGATTTTCTAAATTTTAGTTAATACGCTTACATTGAAGAAAAGGTGTTTACCTGGAATGGAATAAGAAGATAAATGCTAGTAGGATCAAGTACGAAAACTCCCAGCTGATAGCCTTATAGCTTATTTTACATCATAAGGTCATTCTAAAAGACTGGCACAATCAAGAGATGTCTTGACTCCCAGCAGCTTAGAGTATAGACATCAAAGGATCAAGCTAATTCACTTCAGATGAAGATGAAAAAGGAAGGCATCTATAATCAAAATTGCAGCTCATTTCCAAACTCTTTTTCATTGATTACCAACCACATGAGGTCTGAGAGATCCAAGAAGCTCTTCTTTCCAAACTTCCTTTCTGAGTATTGATACGATATTCATGTTATTTGGTATTCCTAATTAATTATTTTCGTATTTCTTATGGTATAGTGGTTCGGAATTTTTACTGGCCTGTAAAGCTCACAACCCCCATCCTCTTTGAGTTGCAGGTTGCGTAGTATTTGGCTATAGTTGAGATCACATGTGTAAGGAATAAATAGATAGAGTGTCACTGATACTGGTTGGATGATTAAATTCTATAATTGAATCAGTTTTATTGTTCGTTATGAATCGAGATCATTATTATTCACAGATATTGAGGTTATGATAAATTTTTTTGGCCTAGCATATTCTTTAGGGCTCTGCCCTAGAGAGTGTGTAACTGTGTCGCATTCCAAACCTAGGTGTTGGATTCGGAATGTGATAGCTATAGAATGATGAATGCTCATCTAGAAGATTATAATATCACGAATAAAGGTAGGGGTTGGGGTTCTCATTCCATACAAATGACAAATACCAAAAAACACATTGAAGTGCTATGCCATGTAAAATTAATTAGCTTCAAATGCCATTCCTTTATAATACTTATGGTCCAACTTCCCGAACCACATTACTATATGCTAACTCAAAATTCAGTTTCTTCATATATCTCAAACAAAGAGAAAACCTTCGAGAGTTCAAGCTAGATCAATAAAATATTTCACTTGCACAGATCAATTAGCCAGATCAAATAGGATGATACATGTTGAATTTTTGAGCAAGTGGTTTGGATCAAACAGATGGTGTCTCCATAACAATGGTAAATATAAAGATCTCCTCAAAAAGCCTAAGAACAAAATAATCGGGAATAGCTCTAAGAGACCAAATAACTAAGCATGAACGAGATCAAACCACGGAATCTAGCAATCAAAAATTTGAATAACTAAGGATACAAAACATAATAATAAAATTGGAGAATATAAAAAATTATAATTTTTTATCTAATTAACTATAGGAGTGACATAATTTTGGGCTAAAGCGGGCCTGGACTCACTAAAACGAACACTTTACCCCCCTGTATCCAACTCCTTCAACAAAATTTTGAAAAAAAATATCACGTAATAAGTAAATTATCCATCCAAAAATAAAAGTAATAGATTGACATGTACACACACACTGTCTCTCTTTTTTTTTGATGTAGTATAAGTTATTTACTCATTTTTACGAGCTTGTATTGATTTTGTTTAATTAAGATCACCAAGCCAATTAAAATAGAGCCATATTTAGCTTGATTCAGTATTAGACTTGAGTAGGATCTATTAAAATAATAAACGATCTAAAGCTTAAAAAGTTTGATCAGGTCCGGACCCAATAAAGCCATGCTGGGTCACACGCTCCGTCTCCGGGTCATATTGCGTGCTCTCCACGTTCGAACCTCGAAAAGCCACTCTCATGAGGGCAGGCGCCCGGCGATCTCTCTTCCTATAAACACGTGGATCGGCGCAGATCCAACGGCCTGGAACAGTTGACGTTCCGCTGGACACGCATCAAACGATCTTTTGACTCCGTCGCCATGGTGGACCCCGAGAAGCCTGTGGTCTCCAAACCGGCGTCTATTTCTAAGGCATGCGCGTGACCTTGGACGTCACCGTGACGCCCGGTAGTACCGTTTAAGAACCAAAGGTCGCCGTGACGGAGACTGGCCATCCACCGTGTGTCCCCCGTCACCGCCTCCTGTCGGCCGGTTTCGGCGCGGAGAGTGAGCCGGCGGAACAGCGGACCCCGCGAATCATGGCGGATGCTTCCAAATAGCGCCGTGGAACGTATCTAACGGTTCGGTGCATTCCCAAATCCCTATATAACTCTCCGAGAATTAGCGAAAAAGGATTGAACAAAAGGCGAAGCTGGGAAAATGGATAGAATTTTTAAGGTGAATGTCTGATTATTTTTTTTTAAATTCAATCCTAATTTATCATCAATATTTAAATTCTATTTCAATTTTGATCATGAATCGAATATATTAGAAAATATGTCTATTCTGATTTCTATTCTAATTCATTTCGATCACAAATCGAACACACTTCTCACCAAAGCAAACTACAGATGTCCCCAAGTACACCCTTAAAGTGATTAGATCTGAATAATTATAATTATATTATAACTTGTAATTGGATCTTTCTATTATCTTAATGAAAACTTTTTGATATTAATATTTTTTTTTAATGCAAAAGTAGAAAATAATATAAAATGTAGAAGAAGGAAAGATCATTGATAATTTATTGGATTCATTGAGATTAAGATTATTGCAAAGATGAAACTTGACTTTAAATTTCTTGTATTAATATCAAAAGATTTTATCAACTCAACTAGCTAGCATGAAAATGCTTCTTCCCCTTATGTTCCATAAACATTTGCTTACAAGGATTGAATTAGTGATTTCTTTTATTTTATTTCTAGAAAAATGGTTGAGGTTTTGGTTAAATGAAAGTAAATTGCATGGATTCTCTTATGAGAAGCTCTCTGAAATTGAGAAGAGCTGCACATTGCTCTTGGTTTGGCATTCCTCGCCTTGAAATGTTTTCATTCCAAGTAGACAACATTTTGGATGACCAGTTTTGAAGTTACACTGCCCAACAAAATAGTTTTCAACATAACTTAGAGCTAAAGTATGTAACAATATCTTCATCTTAATGTAGTGGTGATTTTATCTTTGACTTCAAATTCGAAGTTATATTACCTATAGTCACCTTTTCTCAATCCCTCTTTTCTTAGGTGGACCCTGCCGTGACTTTAGACTTTGGCCACCATAGTCTCAAACCATCAATTTCGACTTTGAGATCAAAGGGAGACCTACTCCAAACGTAGGTAGAGGGCTATGACTGAACAAGATTTTAGACGTTCTCAACACTGCATGGAATTACGAAGCTTAAAGACCTTTTAAGATTAACTCATCCAATTAAGTATCCTCTTCCTATCAATTATTTTTCTTTTCGACTGCTAGTCTTGACTATGTGTTTTAAAATTCTCACTATAATGTCTTAAAAGCAGATCTACTATGATTAAAGATTTGATCCGATGCCTTGCAAGAATCGAGCATGGTACACACTGAAAATGATAGCAGGATAATCTTACCATCTTTGCTTGATTCTATGGAGCATATACTTTTAATGTTGCACGATTGGTTTCTAGATGCAAGTTCACAACTTAAAAGCTGCTGGACATTTTAAAATTTTCTATTTTAAAACATTCAAAATTTTTGAATGAAAGTTTAATTTTTCTTTCTAAATGATCCAAAAATTTTAAAATTTGATTTTAATAGTTCCACATACTCATGTATTTATGGATGTTTTATTCATTTAAGCCCGAATTGGACTTCAAGGATGGTGGGTTGGCGACCACACATGCACATGCGTTCAGCCTGACTTCGCCAACCGATCGACCATGAGCGTGATGTTGCAAGATGTGGCAATATTTGTGCATATCTTAATATATATGTTATGAATATTTATGCGCACGTGCTAGCGAGCCTTCATGAGGCGCCAGTAAAGAAGAGTTGATTGGGTCAAGTGTCCCATACAAACGTGCCTATAAGAGGAGAATCGGGTAGAACCGAAATCATTGTACCTTGGAAACAATTCCATCGTAGTTCCACATGAAGGGACAAATTTTATTTTTAGGACAGTATTTTCACATGCCTCAATCCACGCAAGCTTTCATTCTTTTAATTTTCATGATTTTGTCTTTTTATTATTATTTTTGAAATTCTTATTCTTGCATCTAATAGCAATTTCTGGAAACCCACTACTAACCAAAGCTTTAAGTTAATAGCCGTAGATTTGGACCAACATAGTAAAACTCATCTAATCGACAACCGCCTCTTATTTTTTCAGCATGTAATCGAAATATAGCTGCTATGCCAAAACAGGGTGCAAAGAACCTAAAGCCCTTCTTTCTTAGGTTTTAAGCTCTGGTTTTATTATGTAGTTGGTTCGATGAGCCTAGGCTCGTTTGCTCCACTTGGAAATCCCAATGGATAAATTTTGAAAGGTTTCCTATCATTTATCTGATAGCACAAACATGCTGGCATTTCGATTTTCTTCCTCTTAGGAGAAAAGTTGGTAGAGCGCTCAACATAACATAGTTGAAATTTTATTAGAGACTAGGGGTAGCATGCGTTTCCATCTAAAAGATGTATGAAGTAATGCTGTGCTATTCAAAACGGTGGTCATGATACCTAAATTGTCTAGTAGAATTCCATCTAAAAGTTGTTTTTTTCCTTGTTCATCATTTCAATGTTATAAGAAATGCTTAGTAGAATTTATATATTTTCTTAGGTAGGAACCATAATTTATGTGTTACCCAAATATCATAATAAGAAAGATTAACATGTCATGGAAATCCAGTCACAAAGTAATGACCGCAAACTTGTCTTCTAATATGAGATACTTCGTATTTCAAACTTTGAGATGTATCCTTCAAAGATGAAAAACAAACAAATTTTTTTCTCTTTCTCGCGCACATGCACGCAAGCATGCAGAAGCCTTTGATTGCATGGTTATAACAACTATAAATGTAAATAAATATATTTAAAAAAAAAAGGGAGAGAAGCAAAAGAAGTGTACCCTTCAATGTTTAAGTGCATGTAGCAAATTATATGGAACATAAAATTTTAATGAAATAAAAAATAAAATGTTGCTTGTATACTGTGCAGGCTAGAAATCAGTGAATAAAAGATTTAGTGTAATATAAAAATTAAATTACTATTTTTCAGGAAAAAAAAAATCCCATGGCTTCACTGCCGCTCAGGTGGGGATCAGATCGTCACATGGAATAAATGCACGGAATCGCATTAGTCATGTCATGAATAGTCTGCTGTCCTAAAAATCACATTTACTTGAAAAAAATAGCCCAAATCTTTTGTAACGGCCGTTACATTACACCACTTTTTCTTGCTTCGTTGTCTTATTCCAGAGGAGAGACCTGTAGAAGACGACCATCCTAATGACGCTCTCTCAAATAAATATATTATCTTAAATTATATTTTCTTGGCTAGAATCGTTTCATTCCGAGAGATCGGCATCATGATCTCATCATACGACGGCGTCGTCACGGCGGGAGCACCATAAGGATCCGGTGTACCTGATCGCGGCGGACGGCGGAGGATCTATGCGCCCGGCGGAGGCGGCGGAGCTCCGGAGTTCAGGCTTGGCCTGGGGCGCCGGATAAATGCCCCACCGGGGGGATCTAGGGCTTCCTGGCGCCGCCATGGTGGCCCTCCTCCTCGGACCTCTCCTCGCTCTGCTGCTCCGCCGGCGGTGGAGGCTCGCAGCGGCGCGGCGGGAGGAGGTCATGCGCCTTGCGCAACTTGCCGCGGAGGAGGCCACCCGGGCGGAGGAGGAGGCGGCGGTCCTCGCTTACAGCCCCATCACGGCTGCAACCGCTGCCGGCCGGGGGCCACGGACGGCGCAGTGCGCCGTATGCTATAGCCCCACCACCACGAGGTGTTCTCGGTGCAAGGCCGTCAGATACTGGTAAGTGGGCGCGGATTCCCCATCTCATTCTCTGTTTCCGAATCATAATTCTTGTGCGAGGGTTTCTTGGAGAATTTGTTCGAATTTTCTCAATTTTTTTGCTTCTATTGGGCTATCATTTGGTTCATTAGCGTGTGAGCTTCGAAAATTGGTCAAATTTAGGGCTTCCATGTTGATTTTCGCTAGATTCGGCTTGCGTATCTATGTAAACCCAAGCTCACGTATATAAAATTTCATCTTTTTCCGAAGGCTTTCCAACTTGCTGCAAAACACTGTCTTAGGTGTCTGACTTCTTTCAATTTGATGCATATAAATGTTTGGGTTAGACGAAAAGAATCATGAGAATAATCGGAGAGTTCAAGAGTATAGAAAAAGGTAAAATTTGAACCCAGTAATAAGGGGTAAGAACAAATCCAACAAAACAACATAAGGTTATTGACCCCTGTATATAACTACATGCTGTTTCATGCTTTCCTCTCCATCTGAACTCATCCTCGGTGTAGTCACCACCTTTATCATTGTCTTTTCAACTCTTTCCGTACCAGTGTTTTGTATTCTTCTAATTGCTGTTTTCATCTTCCTCTTCCAAGCTAAGTTTCATATAAGTGATTTCGTTGGCATAAGAACGTTCTTGTGTGCATAACAATCCCAGTTGCCCCCTATTATTTGCTAACCCTTCCGTTAAGGGAGTCATGTCATTGAGCATCATAATGACCATCAACACTAAATCTGATGCAATGTGCCCGCTATGTATGCGAGCTCCACCTTGCGACGTGATGTTTGTCAAGTAGCTAAATGAACTAACATTCTATCCTTTACAGAGGCATGCCTTAAAGGATTAAGCAATACTTGATCATACTGATAACTTGGTCAGTTAGAACATATATTTGCTTGGGCATGGAGCCAAGATTCATCCCTTGGGGGTCAAATTATTTACCATTTGTCAAGCAATAATCAAAAGTTAGGACGTAACATAGTGCTGCCAGTGATGCATAAATTACAACCTTTCAGAAAATATCTTTATCCTTGTACCAATCATCCTAGATAAATTTTTAAAAATATTTATTAAGAAATTCTGAGATATATGTTGAAAGCATGAATTTGAATTTTTTAAAAAGTTATTGTTGGTTGATGAGGATTGATGGATCAAATCTGTGATGGTTCTTTTTCCTCCTCAACAATGAGAACTCCAAGCTAGCTTTGAGACCAATTGTCTGATGGCAATGGTGACAACGTGGCTGAGTGCCATAGTTCTAACTTCTAAGAGGCACCTCTGACACTGTTTGTGATAAGGAAGGCATTGTGATTATCAATTGTGGATGATAGAATCCTCACAAATTATCACAAAGGTCCTTGAAAATCCGTGACCTCACGATTGCCAATATCCCACTTCTTAGTGAGGTCTTTCCTCAAGATCCTGGTGGAGATGGACCTCCTGTTATTGGTTGCCAGTTTTGAGGTATCCCCCAATGGTTAGCAGTCATCCTTCTTGATCACAGCTCTCTCTCACTCCCCCCACCCCCCCAACAAACTTCTCTGATGGGTTCTATTTAAGGAAGGTTTGGATCAACATGGGTGAAATAGGCATTTGGGTGGGAGCACGAAGAAGGTGGGGAGAAGGCACCTAGGTTGGTAGGGCAGGCAATGAAGTAGCAAGTTGGTGAGGAGGTCAAAGAGAAAAGACATAGGAATGGGTTTTGTTACTTATTTTATTTTATTCTTGTAATACTTTTCAGATGGAGCAACTCAATATTAATTAGAATGGTGTACAGCTGTCATTTATAAAAGGAACAGCAATTTTCAAGTAAACGTCGTACCAAATCATTGCAGACAGCTATTAGGATATGAAAGGAATTGTTCAAATTGTTTCGAAGCTGGTGGTTCTAAATGGGCAGCTCATATCTGTAAATAGGTGATCTCTTTTTCCAATCTTGTAGCCATTATAGGGTATTGGAATCTTATGAGACTTTTAGAGTAGTAAGATAAGAGCAAGAATGACTATATCCGTTTCTTCATGAGTTTTTATTCTTCTTATTTTTCCTGTTTTATTTATTTGAAGCAGACTGTGCCAGAGTTTGAATAACAAATATATGATTATTTGATGAATTCCTTAAATACTGTATTAGGTATATCAGTCTCATATGGTGCAAGATCACAAACTTGATCCAGCACATTTGTGGGATCATATTTTGACAATAGTCATTTCTTCTATGATAAATATTGTCATATTTTATTAAGGAAAAAGGGGAACTGTGGTGTAACCATGCACATTTACCCTGAGGTTGTGGCTAGGAAAAGAAGTGGGCATTAAGCTGGTGCCCTTTGTGGGATGCTATTTGCAAGTAGGAAGGAGAGAGAAGATTTTATGGTTGGAAACATAGGATATAGGACTATGTGATGTAGTGTGATATAGTTGCATGGTTGAGATCTCTCAAATCGAAAGGATAAGAAAATATTGTTTATCCATCTTTCTGCTATACAATGCCACCTCCCTTGATATGCCCATGCATGAGGCTTGTCCGATTGTCCATGTTTCTCCACCCACTTTTCTCATCCCGCACATTTCCTTACTCTGCCTCTCCCTATCCCACATTCTATCAGCACGTTTTTCCCTTTCTCCGTGAATTGTTAATCACGTAGTCAAAGTTTCAAGTCCTTCTAGCATTTATTATTTATTTATAAAAATTTTATTTTTATCAAAAAATTTAACACATGCATCGCATGTGCTACATCCTAATACCTATTAGAGTAATCACTTATACAAAAAAAAGTAGCACCAATTTCAAATGTTCTGAGAATTTGAAAGGAGTGGAACACCTCGAGCAAAGTTATAATAGGAAGTTGATCCTGATTAAGGTTGTGAGATCTGGAAGTAGGAAGAATGAAAAGTATGTTCCTAGTTAATCTTGGAGTGGGAGCCAAAGGAATCATTAGGGAGGCAATGGAATAAAATACACCCCAGCCTCCTCTAGCTCCAGCCATGTACATGGTCAGATTGAAGCAATACATGTTCGCAAGTTCTAGTATATAATAAACAGCATTTTAATGCCTTCTAGTTCTAGCATGCAGCTATTTCTTAATTTTTAAACAAATTAAAAATCTTTGTTTGATATTAAAGAGGAAAACATAAACAGTATCTATGCCTATAAAATAAAACATGACCTGAACTTGAAAATGGTGAATAAGAATTCATGAAACAGATCCTAAATAATTGAGAAGGCTTGGAGTTTATGGTTATCTGCTTCTTATGTTCATATAACCTTGGTTCTGAAATTTGGAGAATTGTGCTTTGGCAATTGTGAAGCATGAACAAAAAGGTAGGACATGACATTTATATATTCAGTTTATTGATTGTTTATGTATAGGTGATTCAGCAATTGTTTAAGTATGCTTGTGATGACAAGCTTGGAACTAGAACTGCATGATTACAACCTTATCCTCGTGGGTAGTTTCTTTCTATAGCTGGTGAGTGTTAATAAAGACAAGCTTGGACTAGAATTACATGATTACAACCTTATCCTTGTGGGTGGTTTCTTTCTATAGCTGGTGAATCTTAATAAACTTTGAAGACAAAGGCTGTCGTTTTGCAAAGGTGACACTTGCATTATCTATTTGATTCAAGCAAGCAAATATCAGCTGCCATGGCTTTTTCTAATCGCTCATTGTATTTTATATGCTGAAGATTAGTGCTGGTTTTTTATTTTTCCGTTCAATTTTATATCCTGGACCTGAAGTCTCTAGGAGACATAGCAAATCTTCGGTTGCTAAAGAGTCAGCACTAATATATTAATTGATTCTGTGAACTAAATTATACTAAGAAAAGGTGGAGCTATATTCCTCTATCAAATTTCTATGTTAGGGTCAGATCAGAGGATGATATGTTGTTCCTTTTTTCTTTTTTTGTCTTTATACTTGTTCAAGATAATAGCTCAATACATTTAAGCATCTCAAAATCATATATCCATTATTTACAGCGATTTTGGAAAATATTATGCTCAAAATACTTGGTTTTTCTTCTTGACCATTGCAGCTCAGGTAAATGCCAGATAATCCATTGGAGACAAGGGCACAAGGATGAATGCCATCCCCCACAAGTTGATGATTACTATAATGGCCAAGTAATTGTCTCCAATTTGATGGAAGTAAAAGCTCGACAACCTGATTTACATAATGACAATCTGGAAATTGAAGGAAAATCAAAGAAAGAACCCATTGTGACATCCCCTGAGAGACCATCATCTGAATCCAACTTCTCTTCTGAAGCTTTTAGTGAGAGTGAATTTGCAGATACATCTGGAACAGAAAGCTCTTCCGATTCTTTCACTGAAAATTCATCATCTAGCTGCTCTACAACCTCTGGCTCAGAGAAGGCTTCTGCTAGTGAGGACCCCAGTTTACTTCATAATGCAAGTATGGGAGAACCTTACAGCAAGGATCCTACTCAGCACATGGCAGACGTAACTAAAGTTGCTCCTGAATTTTCTAGTGTGACCTCATCTGTACATAGTATTTGTTGCACTAGTAACTTTCAGCAAAGGCCATCCAATTCTAGAACTGAAAAGGTTGCCCACAAGTCAGGTGGTCCTTTTAGCACAAGCATCATTGGTTCTGACAATTGCACAGATGCTAAGCCTTGTGAAGATGCTGGTGTATGTCAGGATGCTCTTGTTGATTCAACCGTGGCTCAAATCTCTGGTGATGTTGGATCCATTAATTCCCAATTAAGTCAACAGGGTAATGCCAATTGGTTGGGTGAAAAATCACAAATGCATATCTCGTCCAAACTCTCCAACCAGGCTTCACCTTGTCAAACAATTTCTGCAGCTGAAAAACTGTCTTGTGAATCTGCTCCATTGGAAGGTACAGTGCAATCTGACCATACAAAATTGACAGCTTTGGGTACTGTCGCTAGTGGGCAGCGCAATGATGTATGGTCACTGCAGTCTAGAGAGTTGAAATCGCAGTCTTCTGCTTCTGCTGATCATGCATCTTCTAGTGGCAGAGTGCACTATGTATCACCTGATGGATCTTTGAAGGTGGAAAATGCTCCTAAAGTTCGTGTAAAATTATCTGAAAATACAGCTGTACCAAATGGAAGTAGTGACTTTAAAACATCTGTTCGGAAAGTTGTTCAGCAGTTGAAGTCTTCAAAAGTTTCAATGCATCATCCATCTGCTTTTGGAAGTGATATATCAAGAAAGTACAAGGTAGCTTATTGTTTTTCCGAATAGGCAGTGCAGTTTATTTGCTCGTTCTTTTGCAGTGTGTTGGGTATCTAATCCATGTCTTTTTCCTCTTTTCTCTGTTTTCAGATGCTTTTTCCATATGATTACTTTGTCAAGCTTTACAACTGTGACAAAGTGGAGTTGCGTCCTTTTGGTCTTACTAACTGTGGAAATAGGTAAAGGTTGATTGCTGCTACTTTAAACTTGAAATTTGGTATTCATGCAAGTATTATTAAATCCAAGATTCATGTCTACCTGTCTGTCTGACTTTATGTAAAAGTCAATAAATGTTCACCGCATCAGGTGTGCAATTTTAATTTTTTATTTCTCTTTCCATCTATGTCTTATATCCTTCCCAGATGATTCTTCATACGAAACTATTGGAGTCACAGAATATCATTGTAAAACTTTTTTGTTTTCAGTTTTCAAATGTGATCAGTAATACATGTGCTGGTTTTAATCATTCTGAGTAAGAAACTTCCTTTTCTTTCCAGAATTATTGATGTACAGGTGATCAATATTTCATCTATTTATGCACTACTATATTTCGTCCAGTTATGCACTGCTATGACATGCACTCTCATGCTAAACTTCCTACCTTATAATCCATCAGAATTTCAATACCATGCTCATGAATTCTTCTCAAATTTTATGAGTTCTGGCCAATAGCTTAGTTTTAGCAACAATATTAGCTATTTTGAGATCTTTTGGATAAAAGCCAACTTCTCCTAAAAAGATTAAATTGTGTTTATGAAGAAAGGAAGGTACCTTGCGCACCCAATACTTGGTCAGAATGGTTGGCACCCTTCGCCTAAGGGCTTCCTCTTGGTTAGAATGGTTGGCTTCCCTCTCCTAAGGGCTTGCTCTTGGGAGAGGCCTAGGTTCAAACACTTGTGGTGGCACATTACCATCATATTGCTGAAAAGGACAAAAATTAGAAGCCATATACGAGCAATATTATTGAATGTTGTTTCTTGATTCTAAGAACTGAGCAGCTCTATCAAGCATATGACAAGTATATTTTTTAATGCATCACTTTTTGTTTATTGCAGCTGCTATGCAAATGCTGTGCTCCAGAGCTTGGCATTCACCCGGCCACTCACAGCTTATCTTCTTCAAGGACTTCATTCGAAAGCATGCATGTTTTCCCTCTGTTAATATCCTTTTTGGCATTCTAATTTTCTTTTGCCTTTAAATAGAAAGTTTTCTTACATAATCTTCAACATTTGTCCTTGTTTCTAGGCCAAAGGAGAGAGTGGTGTTTTACATGTGAATTTGAAAGTCTCCTTATGAAGGCAAAACAAGGACAGTCTCCCTTATCCCCCACTGGGATACTCTCTCATATACACAAAATCGGAAGTCATCTAGGTCATGGGAGAGAGGAAGATGCTCATGAATTTCTTAGGTGAGTTGGGTATCGACCATTGCCATTTAATTTTTACGAAATGATTTGGTTTGATGGTATGCAGATATGCATCCATTGATTTACCGGACTAGGTTACTCTATAGTTCATTAAGTGATTCACAATAATTATTAGTACAGCTTTTGGTTGGTATTATTGAAGATTAAATGAATATAGATTTTTAATATATAGCCAATATCATTATTCGTTTACTGCTGACAAATGCTTATACCACCAATATGAGGCAATCAGATTCACCTTATAGCTTTTGATGTATTAGTTTGTTTTGAATTTACGTTTTACAGTGTACTTTAGAATAATTATTTGAATTTCTAGAATTGTTCTAAGTTTATTTACTATAATCACAGGATTCTTTCCTTGTGCAGTTCAGATGTTTGTAATATCTGAGACTGCAGAAAGCTCCTTGGCATATTATTTCTGGTTGATATTTTAGGTTTAGGACCCATCTGGTGTGTAAATGTTACCATATGTATTTTGCAGAACTGATATACCGTTGTTTTGCTTGTTTAGATTCAGTTGATGATGCATAATTTATGTGTTGACAATGATTCCCGCTATTATGGGCATTCATTCAGTGATTTATTTTGACAGACATGCCATTGATGCGATGCATTCTGTGTGCCTTAAGGAAGCTGGATCATATGCAGTTGGCCCATTGGCTGAAGAGACTAGCCTTATACAACTAACCTTTGGTGGTTACCTTCGATCAAAGGTTGTTTTTTTTGAGAAAAATTAAGTTCCTTGAATTTCAGTTTTTTCAATGACTAGTTCATTTTTATTTCTTTACATCCGGGAATGAATGGTATATATTGATATTGATCGGCAAATCCAGATAAGGTGCATGAGGTGCTGGGGCAAATCTGAACGACATGAGCGGATGATGGATCTGACTGTAGAAATACAGGGGAATATTGGAACCCTTGAAGAAGCTCTTAGAAAATTCACAGCTACCGAAATTTTAGATGGGGAGAATAAATACCATTGTAACAGGTTGGTTAATTTATTTTAACCTCTTAATTCAAGAAGTAGTTAATTATTGCCACGCCATTTGGTATGTTTTTCCATTTATTAGGTTAGATACATCATTTCTTCCACCAATCTTATGGAAACTACATTTATGATTTTTACGTTCAAACAGAGTATTAGATGCAGGGCATTGGTATTGCACGACCACATTTCTCAAAGGGCATTCAAATGAATGTTTGCCTTTGATGTCACCTGTAACAATAGGCTGATCTAGATCTAGATCCATTTCTTTAAATTGGTCAGAATGTCTTTCGAAATGGACATCCAAATGCCTAACCTCGTTTTCTACTTGATGCAATGATCTTGACATCACTTGACTCTTGCGTAGTTTTTTTACTTGATATTTCATGCCTAACCAGACATTGTCTTACACATCTATTGACTTATTCAACCTACTGGTGTTTAGTATATTTCATCTCTTTTGGGAAATTCTTGTCCCTTTTGGGAAACTCGTGTCTGGAATTCTTTTCTTTTTCTTTAACTTGAATAAGCAATGGCTATTGTATTTGTATATTGGGTGCTTTCTATACTTTTCCTTATCTTAATAATTATTATTTTTTTGCATATATACCCTTATAAATATCTGAAATTGCATGTATACCCTTGCAAAATTGCTATCTACATATATATCCTTGTAAATGATTTCTTTTTTGCACATCTACACTATAGTCAACATGCCATCCAATACTGTGAAGAAATGAGTTGCTTAAAATTGAAATGATTGAAATATCCTTAACAGCTAGCCTAGCTGTAAAAAATGCATTGTTCTAAGCGGTGAAGGTTTTACCATTTTAATCTCTCCCTTGTTCTCATCCCTCCCTGTCTTATAGCCTGTGTCCCTTCACCTGCCCCACATCTTGCTCCCTAGGTTGCCGGCCCCACCCCTCCATCCTCTCGCCGCCATTCCCCCTGCCTCCTTCTCTAGGAGGTGGGGCTAGTAACATGGGGGGAGAGGGAGGCAGGAGGGAAAGGAGGGGAGAGGGCAGAGGGGTGGGGCTGACATCATGGGGATTGTGATACTGGCAGGCAAAGGGATGTGGTCTACGAGATGGGGAGGGATGAGAACAGGGGAGAGATTAAGATGGTGAAGTGTTAACCATTTAAAACAATGAATTTTTACGACCATATTAGCTGTCATTTTGATTTAAACTGCTTGTTTCTTCACAATGTTGGATGGCATGTTAGACCGCAGGGTATTTGTCCAAAAAGAATTAATTTATAAGGGCATACAAACAAATAGTAAATTTGGGAGGGTACAAATGTAATTTCAGATATTTAAGGATATACATGCAAAAAGCCCCTTAAATTCAATTGTCCTGCAAACTGTGAGGTACTTGTATAATTATATTTATTTGTCATGAACATTTTTATCTATAATTTTGATCCCTGTGACATGATTCATTTCAGATGCAAATCATATGAGCGAGCAAAAAAGAAACTGACCGTATTGGATGCCCCTAATATCCTGACAATTGCCCTGAAACGATTTCAGGTAAATGTCCATAAGGTAAGGCATTTTGCTTCCATTTGCAGTCAAGCTTTTATCCGCAAGGAATGTGGTGTACATTGGCTTCAATCTACAATTAAGTGGAGTTCTCAGAGGTAGTTTGGTTTGTCATATTTACTCATTGATGATCTGCAGTCTGGTAAATTTGGCAAGCTCAACAAAGCTGTTAGGTTCCCTGAGTATCTGGATCTAGCTCCTTACATGAGTGGAACAAATGATAAGTCCCCAGTATACAGGCTTTATGCGGTGGTTGTTCATCTGGATGTCATGAATGCTGCTTTTTCCGGCCACTATGTATGTTACGTGAAGAGTACACAAGGAAAGTGGTACAAGACGGATGATAGCATGGTATGTTATTTGTTTTGAGATCACTTTCTTTTGAAGTCCTTTTGTCACCTTATTACTAACTTAAAGTGCTGCTCTCTTTTGCTGGACATTACACAGATATTGGTTATGGTTGGCAAAAAAGAAAAATCATTGCCTCCTCAGCATTGTTTATTATGGCCTTCCACTTTCTTTTTGTTTTTCATTTATCAGCTTTTTGGATTTTCAAACAGTTAAATGAGATAATACTTTCCTCACGTTTCTTGATCCATCCACAGCCAAACTGGATCTTTTAAAATGACAGCTGATCCAGCATGTTTGTAAGATAAAATTATCAGCTGCATTTATGTAAAATATTTGCACTTCTCTGGTTACAAGATTCTGCAAATTGCTATCGAATTGTTGTTTATTCTCATTTCATTATTTGTCATTTATGACTTTTTTTTTGTTACGAAATATTACTTATATGAGAGAAGAATAATAAAACAATTAATTCTGTTACCACGTGAGAGAGAGAGAGAGAGAGAGAGAGGGAGGGAAAGATTAAAGAAGTATTTTATTGTTTACCAATGCTTTGCCATATGATTTACGTGTCAACACAGACTACCTAATACTAAAACTGCTTCTAATGTTAACTGCAGGTAAAACAGGTGGAACTTGAGAGCGTCTTATCAAAAAATGCATACATGCTTCTTTATGCAAGGTAACTATAGGTGAAGAAGCCCCTTTTTTAAGATTTCAACCAGGATTCCATTTGGGTTTCTGCAGTCTTATAAATTGGTTACCTTTATTTTCAGGTGCTCACCGCATGCCCCAAGCTTGATAAGGAACACAATCTCCCAAGGCCAGGTAAAGAGTAAGAAGAGCCAGTGCAAGGAAGCTGTTTGTTCTGAGCCCATAGGAGAGAAAGCAAGGTCCAATTCTGTGATCTCGCACCATGCTTCATCAGTTGTGCAGCACACTGGAGAAGATCACCCCTACCAGACCACCAATAACCATTTCAGCTGCGAACCATACAATCTGTTCAGTGAAAGGTCTCTGTTTCCCAAGACGGATTCTTCCAGCGACAGCTCCTCTCTTCTCAGCTGCTCGGATGAAGGCTCCTGGAGCACTGAGAGCACCAGGTACTCTACCAGCACCGACGAGTATTCTGAGTACATATTTGGAGAGTCAGATCATTACAACTGGAATAGCCCTCTAAGATTCTCTGAGGATTCAAATGGTTACACTCATTCCCCAGTAAACTTGAGACTTACTTCAGAAATTGTCTCAAATGGGCATATGTCAGATCGCTTTAAGAGCAGTATTCTGGCATCAAACATTGCTTCCTCATACCAAGAAGATGGCCGTCGTGTGAATGCTGCTAAGTTATGGAGCAGAGCGTCCAGTGGTCGGTAGCATTTAGGATAAGAGCAGAGAGGGATGCTCGAAGGGTGCGGAGTACCCTAACATTTTGTATTCTAATAGAACTAATCCCAGTAGGAAACTAACAGAGCATGGTAGGAGTAGGGGGACTGACTGGGTTGAGGTACAGTCCATTGTGTTGATGAGGAGTTGCACTACTAGGGAAAGAAAAGCTCAAACATTTTATTGATAGGTTTAGGTTGTGAAGAGAAAATAAGATTATGCTGTATTAATTTATTATACTGTAAGTTCAATAGAAAAGTAAAAATGAAAATTTAAAAGCTGTGGATGTCATGTCTAATACATCGCAAGATGGGAAAAGTTTTGCACTTTCATTCTATTGTTCATGGCTTTTGGTTGGCTGCAACTTTCGAGGAGATCATATTATTTTTGAAGAAAGAAGGCACCGCTTCTGTCTTCCTGGAAATCACTGGATTTTATCACTGGCATAACTATAAACTGAGTTCCAAATTTCTGATACCGGATAAGTGAATCCCATATTCACCTAATATTTTGTTCAAGGGCGGCATCAGATTTTAAAGTCGTCCACTTCTAATGTGATTAGTTTTTCCGAATCTTCTCCAACTTTTTTCTATCTTATGGTAGACTTCCCGAGTCTGTACGCATGAGGAATATAGAAAGACCATCAGAATCCAATTTGAACACAAGGAACGTGGCATTCAACACTGTGGCCTAGATCAGGGATACTACTTAAAATCTATAGTGCTCTGAAAGTGATTAGTGAACTGCCAGTGCCGGGGCTCTCATCCAAGGTGCAGACCGCAGAATGAGTAAGAACTTTCTCCATAAAGATCTTCAGAAGCCAGGTTAAGTCCGGGTTGTTTCAAAGGTGCTATTGAGCTGAATCATATCAGTTCAATTCCATTCCAATGCCTGGTTGACTCATCTAAGACTTTGCCGTGATGCTTGATATCCGATGGCAAGATTTATTGTTAGAATATACAACATTCCAAGTTGCAGACAGTGCAAATGCAGCTATTTGTTGTGTCTAGGTACAACCTCAAAGGCATCTTCTCGAGCCAGGTCTACAAGAATGGGAGGCAGATTTCAAGACCAAGTACATGCAGCCTGGTGCAAAGCACCTTCCATGCAGTTGTTGCCCTCTTGGTAAGGATCAGATGCTTCAAAAGCAAATTAGCGTTAGGCTCATAACCACATATCAAACAGCAAGAGGTTGGTGCATTCTAGCGTAGGAGAGGAAATTCAGGAAATGATGGTGGCTGAATCCCCATGGAGTCTGTTCTCCATGACAGGGGGAGGCAGCACACTTGCATTCCCTCCCATGCCCTTCTAAGCTCAGCAGCAGGAGCAGAGGCCTTATGGAGTGGTACAAATCCAGCTGCAGTAATCTATCAAAATAGTTAAAGAACAGTAAAACCATCTCAATCTAATTGGACTGCTCCATCAAAATGCAGTGAAAAAAGTTTTTGCGCCAAAAGAGAAAAAAAATTAACTTTGTTACCCATTAATCTTGTCATACTGTAAAGACTATGGGTGGTAGATGGAATCCATATATACTGTGCTCGACACTGTGAACACCTGCTCTTCCAATAAATGTACATGTGCCAGACTGGGTACTGAGAATTTGCCCATCCTTGAGCCTCTTCAGGAACCCCAATGTACAGGTCCACCTGCCAGATAATGCCATCCTTAACCAGACGCAGAGGGGTACCACACACCACATTTCAAAAGCCATAGGAAATCCTCACGTCTGAACTCAGATTTATAGTCCAGAAAAACTGGCTGAGGATGCCGGGAGGAGTTGGTGGGGCTAAAAATTCCAAGCGACAAGTTTGGCATTTTCTTTCTTCTGTAAAGGGTTTTACAAGAAACAAACACAAGGATCAGTCAGGGTCTAAGCTAAAGGTGGAAGAGGAAATAAATTATTTCAAATGCATGGATTTGTTTACGTAAATTGTCCACCACATATGATGACATGAAAGAAGATCATACACGGCTTTTACAATAATCCAAAGGTATCCTCTGTTCAACGTCTGAGGGTTGCTCTCCGTTACTTCTCCTGGCTCAGCTAGCCCTCTCTAATGTGGAGCTTTATGATATGGAGGAGCTTAAAGGCTATCCATATATGGATGTAGATTTATGAACTAACTTCTCTCCCGTCTCTATTTGAAATTATGCCATGGCCTGCAAGCCATGTTAGGTGGGGCCATCAGTCATCAGCTTCTCTTTTGACAAGCGAAAGGATGCTTGGACTTGGACCGACTTGTCAGACAAGCTGAGGTGTGCATGGACCAATTTTTCCATGGATCTCCATAATGCGTCACCCTACAAAATTATTGGAGTGTTAGGACTTGGAGCTCATTTTGACTTTATGGCCGCCGCTGCCCTGCACGCTGCGCCTGCCGGCTTCGTGGAAGCCAAAGAAGATGCTCGAGAGGATGGGGCTGGCAGCCGAGTGCATTCTAAAAGATGCTGCAGCAGTGACAGTTGCTGCTGGAGGGAAGGAGGGCACCAAGGTGGTAGCCTAATGGTACTGGGCAGCAATTCTAACCACAAGGTTCCAAGTTCGAATCGCTGCGGCAACGATTAAATTGTGGACCGGAGCTCACTACTTTGGCCACTGCTTGGACTTGTGGTGTAGGACCGCTCTTGAACCGCTAGTAGCCGGGGTGGTGCCGGGTGTGACGTACTCACACGTGGGACTCGAGCCAGAGCTCAGAGGAGTAGCTGAGCCGGGCCTACGGGTGGGGAGGGTATGAGTAAAACCGGTCGGGGTGCCCAACACACGGCCATTTCTGCCCGCATCGAACATTCTCCTGGCGGGGCGGGAGCCCAGTGGGGCTGCTACGCGGGGGTGGGCTTGTCCCTTCCTCCCCCCTACCCCTTTTCTTTAGCAAAAAAAAAAAAAAAAAAAAAAAAAAAGAAAAGAGGGGAAGGAGGAGATTTCAGACCCGCTGCAAATGTAAGTGCGGCAAGGTTACAAGGGATGCAGCCGTAGATATTATCTTTGGTTGGCCACCGAGTTGATGAACTTGTTGATAAGGCCCTCCAAAATATTGCACAGAGATCAACTGATGAAGGCTTTTTTTTTTTTTTTTTAAAATAAAGAGGGAGGCAAAGCTATAAAAGAGTTTCTATTGAAACTATTTATAAAAAAATTGTAAGAAAAAAAAATGTAAAAAAGTAATAATTTTTTTTTACAAAAGATAGTGATATGTAAGTAGACATTTTAAACTATGTAATAAGCTGAATAATCTTATAAAGTGATTTGAAAGATATTTATATCTTCAATATACAACATCATAAGCTCGTGAGTCAGTTTTTTTAAAACAAAGTAGATCAATATTTCGTGAGTCTGAAATAAGGATCAAGTAGTTTTTGTGAACACAAATACTTTCAGACAAAAAAGATTGATAAATTTTTTTATTTCTCTGTCTAATTCATAAATTACTGGTGCTGATAATTAATTTTATTTTAATTATGTATCTAAGTAAATTTTGGATATTTATAGAATCCAAATGATATCGTGCTCCGCAGGCTGTCGGTTTAACTTTAACATCATCTCAAGTGTCAAATACCAAATGTGAACTAAAAACAGCGACAAAAGGCCGTTCGCTGCAAAAGATAAAAGACGGCAAAAGGATAACCGTCCGGAGCCATTAATCACGCATGTTGTCACGTATGGCGAACTGGGGCCAGCCCTCTGCTTGGCTGCCAGCTCGTCAGAGGGTGCGGGCGGCGTCGCGGAATTAATTGCCAGCCGAACACGCCGCGTGAGAGAAAAGATGAGACGGTGGATCGAAGCGGGTGCCGACAAAAGAAAGCCATCAACGGTCGCTTTCCGGGATGGAAGACAGAAAAAAAGAAAGTACTGGAGTGAGAAACCCACCCTCCCCCCCTTCCCGGTTCCCATCTCAAGCTCCTCGAAAATATATTATTTTAGAAGGAAAGAAGCCGTGCGAACTAAGAACTCGTTGGATTCACTAGAAATAAAAGAAAAAAAAAAAGTATGGTCAACTAAAAAATAATAAAATAATTAAAATTTTTTCTTTTATAAAAAATAAAAAATCCATATAAAATTCATTTTTTACATAATGTCTTTAATTGTAATAGCTTATATATTTTTTCACGCAGTCAATTTTTTAAAAGTATAAAATATATTTTACACAATGTTTTTCAGAAAAATACTAAATATCAAATATGTTTTTTATATTATTTTTTATGATCAACTGTGCTAAAATTAATTTTTTTAGATATAATATACTTAGATATTAATTTTTTTAAAAAATATATCTTAATGAGGTAAAACCAACCCATCTCCAATCCATGCATGCGAACGAGAAATTATACCATCGAACGTACTTCATATCGCTCCATCCATATCTCCCACTTGCGACCGACTCGGCCCCGCTCAGCCCTCTCGATCTCCGGCACCACTGCTCCTACCAACCATACTTTACTTCGTTCAAAAGTTCAACTCCAAAACCAAAACAAACACCCCTCTCTCTCTCTACCTTGTTTCCAAAATATATTCTTCCTCTGATAACTATTACTCGGTCGAAGACGGCAAGACCCCAATCGCTAGTCCAATCATCTCTTCATTTTGTTAAAGAGTTGGAAGATAAGATGAAGTACCACTCAGAGGAAGTGGATAGTAGGAGCTGTGGAGAGCTCAAGAAACAAAAGAAGATGGCAGAGGAGGAGGGGAGTAGAAGAGGAGGGGATGAGTCGAGTAATGAGGTGGTCAAGAGGCGGAGAGGCCGCCCGCCGGGATCCAAGAACAAGCCCCAGCCCCCTGTTGTCATCACCCGCGAGTTTACCGATTCCTCCCCCGCCATGCGGCCGTACGTCTTCGAGATCCCTGCCGGCCGCGACGTCGCTGCAGCCCTCGCCGACTTCTCCCGCCGCCGTGCCCTCGGTTTGTGCGTCCTCTCCGCTTCAGGCCCCGTCGCCAGCGTCACACTCCGCCAGTCACCCTTGCCGGTGGAGGGATCCCCCTCCGCCGCCGCCGTGGTGACGTTAGGCGGCGGGTTCGAGATGCTCTCTATCTCCGCCACTTTCTTCCCGCCGTCCCTCCCCGCCGCGCCCGGCGGCGTGTTCTCGGTGTCTTTAGCAGGGCCGCAGGGGAGGGTGGTTGGGGGGATGGTGGCGGGGCCGCTGGTGGCTGCTGGAACGGTGGTGGTGGTGGCGGCGGCATTCGCACAGCACATCTTCCACCGGCTGCCGGTGGAGGAGGAACCGGCCGGTTCGGCCTCGGCCTCGCTCTCCGGCGGCGGTGGAGGTGGCGATGAGGTTGCTGCCTACCCTCATCAAGATGAAGATGATCATGATGCAGAAGCGCAGTATCACTACCAACACCACCATTATCATCGCCATCAACTTCATGGATCGTCCGATGGTACACCGATCTTCCCTGGTCACTTCCCTCCCAATATTCTATGGACTCTCCCCGCCCGCTCCCCGCATCTACCACCACCACCACCTTATCGATTCACTTAATATTATTTTCTTGTTTATTGTCAAAAAAAATATCTGATCGATCTGTTTTTTTTTTTTGTTTTTAGTATTTGGTTTTGATTGTTAATGAGATTATTATGTAGTAAGAGAAGGTTAATTAGGAAGTAGTTAGTTCTCATCAGGAATAAACTTTGGAGGCTTATATGATGAACTGGATAAGGCTGGTATGATGGTATGTGGCCTCTTAATGTTGGCTTTTCCATTCTTCTTTTTCTTTCATTCTTTTTGGTGTATATGTATCTGTTTGGGTCTTTTCTGCATAAAGGAGGACTAAGGTATAGATTAAGGTTGAAGGTTTGGAGTAGGATTTAAACAGAGTAAGGTGGAAGGGAGCAGCCTTAAGAAGGTGCACTAGAAACAGGGTGAAAAATGGATTACTTGTTACCTTTTCTCTTCTCTCTTCATGAGAAGAAGAGAAGAACGTAGTTTGGCAATCTGATCTGATCTAGCATGTGGCAGAAGTTAGGAGTAGCATGACAAACTTGACCTAATCTCCAGTTTCCATTGTCTTTTTTGGGGTAAGCGAGAGCTGGTCACCAAATGACCTCAAGTACAATTCAAAGGACTTTTCTCTGCTAACAAAATTATATTTTTGAAAGTTGATGGCTGAAAAATAATTTTTAAATATTTGGTTGGTCATTAAAAAATAGCATAATTCAAAATAATTATGTTTGATTGGAACTCATGTAAAATATCTTTTTTATCTTTAATAAAAAGAAAGATCTTATTTTATTTTATATAAAAATTTAAAAATATGTTTAGAAAAAAAATATCTCAAGTTTCAGCTCATGTGAATTTGATTTTTCTAATTTTTATATTTTTTTTTTGATACATGGAAAGTTTATTCTCATAAAAAAGCTATTAATTCTCTTTTCTGAAAATTTCGATCAAATATGATTTAGCTCTTCCGTTTAATACATTGACCCACTTTTCTTCCTTTTTTTTTTCTGCAAAGCAAATGAGTTCTAAGTTTATCATCCGCCGAGGCTTGGTGGATGAAGAGCCATCGGTGTTAAATTTCACAAAATCAGAGGGAAGAGGGTACGATTTAACCCATCTATCAGTCTTACTTCTTTTTGATCATGTCCTTAGGGCCACAATATTCTACGGCCATAGCCCGGGATGCCCTCAAAGAGGGTTCTGGTTCTGCCCCCAAAATGAGCCACAGAGCAGTGGCAATGACACTCATTCCCCAGTCTCCACTGTACTTGAAACTGCAATCCAGGCATCATCACCTCTCTGCGCTTTGTTGTCTGGCTCTGGGTTCTATTTTTTTCCCCCTCAAAACAATGGTATTTTTTTAATGATTTTGAAAGTAAACTTGTATTAAATATTTTTTGTTTATAAAGAAACTGAATGGTTTCTTTCCTAGGAGAATTATAGGTCTTCTAGAATTACTTGTCTCCAACTATCAGACATAGCATTAGATCTCAACTATAATCTTGTGTTCATGAATATAGATACCATGAAACGAGCATTAGAGCACAGGATTCATTAGACCTCCATAATTAGATGTGCTTGGGTGGAAGTAGCACTAGGATGGTGACCTCTTCGACAAGTCTTCATGTTACGCCAAAACAAGACATTGGCTCACGGCATCTCCAACCTGTTTCTCAAAAAGACAACGAAAACACAGGCTAAGCCGTAGCCCAATAATTCCCAAATTCAACATCTGGGTGGCGTTTTCTCATTGTCTGATTTGGAAATTCTTTAACTAATGACTCGTTTGGTTTGCGGGGAAAGGAAGGGAGGAAGTGCGGTCAACAGAAATAATAAAGAAAGATTTTTTATTTGATTGGAGTTTTTAAAGAAAAGAGACAGAAAAGTAGTATTCTTATGAAAATAAGATTTCCATCTTTTGTTAGATTACTTTGTCTTCTGGGTAATTAGCTACCCCTATTTTATGTCATTTCAGTATTGTTATTAGCTAACAGTAAGCTCTTGCCTACCTTCAGTCCTTCCAAAAAAATTTCTACCATATATCTAGTAGTACAAAAATTTATCAAAAATTAGAAGAAGATAATATTGCTTAGAATCTTGAGGAGTTGCTTTAAGATGTGTCACAACCTAGAATTTTATCTAAAATAGCTTGTCGGAAAGTATTTTTTTTAGATTGCTTAGTCCTATATAAGTACATGAGGTCCTCACATGCTTTTCTCGTTCAACCTCTGAAATTTTCGTCAGGCTAAAAGTTCAAATCTATTTAACTCTAATTACAAGCACCACGATCGGCTCGTAGTCAGCCTTCATAAATTTGTACTGTAGTGTCATCTAGTCCATATAGGCTATAGGTCGAGTTCGCTCTGATATCATTTGTCGCAATTTAGAACTTCTCCCAAAACGGTTATTAGCTAGATAGTATTTTTTTGGATTCATTAGTCCTGTATAAGTATCCAATATCTGTTAGAATAATTTCAAAATATGGGCTTACACTGATTGCGTATTTTTGTTTTATAAAACGGGTTAGACGTATGGCTCAGAATGGTACTATAGTTAAGCCCAATATGATATGTGATCATTTTCGTTTATGGGCTTTGTGCACCTTGGATGTATAGGATTGAGTCCTATTTAATGTGGTAATTTTGGTATATAGGCCAAGAAACCCAATTAGGGTTTTGGAGCCTTTAATGGGAAGGCTCCTCTATATTTCCTATATATAGGCTAGGTCCCCCTCTCCTCTCCATATGGTTAATAGCTTGCCCCATTGACGGCTATCTTTGGTGAGGGAAGGAAGGGAAGATCCAGCCACTATTATTCCAGATGATTGAAGAACGTATTCAATATATCTTCCGCAAGTATATCTCTCAAACTTGAATACGGTAATTATGTGATTTTAAATCTTAGCATATTATTATTTTTACAATTAACAATTGGTATCAGAGCCTCCATGCTAGGATTAGAATCCTTCATACACAATTATGATTTCATCTGAACTTACGGATTAATTTTATACATTGGTGAATGGATCTTCTGCATAAATCTGCATACATAGATTTTTCATTGATAATCAAATATCTGATTTGATTTTAATTTAAATTTCTTAGAACATGATTGCATATTGTTTTCGAATTAAAAAAAAAAACTTCCTGTTACATTCTCCCACAGACTTCATCTTCTTCCCATTTCAAATCCCCTTCTCTTGCAGCCGGGAGCCGCTGTCCCGCGGCTGGCGGGGTTACTTCCGGCTGCCGCACGGCCACCGCGCGCCTCCTGGCGCCGCGGCGGACCTGGGGACGTCACCGGCCACTCGCAGTGACCGGTTTTTTTCAAAAAAAAAGGGGCCTTCCTCTCCGCAGGCCAACGCCTCTGTGTTGTGCGACGGCCTGCGGAAGGAGGCCGAGGCGGCTTGCCCGCCACCATCACGGGCGGACGGCCGCCCCACGGCGCCACAGCAGGCGGACGCCGCCGCCGCTGCGGGCCGCGGGCGCGTCCCAAGCCACCCCACGGCCGGCCGCAGGCCGTGGGGGCCTTCTCCCGGCCACCCCACGGCCGGCCGCACGTCTCATGGCGTCGCGGCGGCCCGGCGGGGTTGCCGGCCACGGGTGGTGGCCGGCGCCGTGGCTGCCATGGGAGGCAGCCACGGGTTGCTTCCATCCCAAAAAAAAAAAAAAAAAAAACAAAGGAACAGCGGCGGCCGTGTGAAGGGGAAGAAGATAGTGAGGGAGAGAATAGCTTAGGGTTTTTTTTTCTTTTGCTTGGGCTTGGGCTTGTAAAGCCCAATCTGAATAAATCCATGGTTGCAGGTTGGGCCTTTTATTTAGTCAGCCTATGTTTATTTCATTTTGCATTTTAATGGACCAGAATGGATTTTGGCCTTGGGGCTAAAAGTTAGAAACCCATTTAATTATTGTTTAAAAACTGAATATTTTGAATTAGGCCCTCATGCATATTAATTATTAAATTGTTAAATTTTGGACATTTCTTGCTGCCATATATGCCTTGAATTTTGTGATTAACATTTTTTGTTTAAATCACATGGGATTTTGATTATGATTATAGCATGTTTAATGGTTATGATTTTGTCACATAACTATTATTTTGTGATTAAAATTTGTTGGGCATAAAGACTATCCTTATTTTTTCATTAAGAGAATATTTTGAAATTGAAGTGGGTGGTAGCCACCAAAGTGGCACATTCACTGATATTTATCTGATTTTCTCAAAAAAAAAGAAGGTAGCATTGCATTTTTCTAAATTATTGCATGCAATATCTTGCCCGAAGGTGTTATTGTGTATGATGATTTAGAAAAATGACATGAAGTGATTAATGGGATTGCATTAGCCTAGAATCATTCTTCTGCCCAAAGGCGATGGTGTTTCGAAAGCTGATGTGACTTTGTTAATTGGCTTCATGATATGTCTTAAGAGTACCTTATAGCATGTTGTATTGTTAGCCCAAAGGTGACTTTACAATGATGCACTAAGGCTCTTACCGTAATTAGACTTATATGTTTTTCAAGTTGATTACGGACTATCTAATTAATAGCCCAAGTTGATTAGATAGATATGTTATCATCCATTGATTGCATGCATCATATTTGGATGATATTAAATAAAATATGTTGTTTCCGCAGTTTTGAATGCCTCTTTCCTATCAAGCCAAATGTCTGCCGTTGAAATCTTGACTGGAAATAATTATGTGAGATGGAAACGAGACATAGAAATAGCACTGGGTTTTCTTGGGTTTAGATTTTGCTTTAGAGGAGCAGCACCGAGCTACGACCTCTCTGATGCACTAGTAATTTTAACACCTCTTCACTAATCTGCAGATCCTCTCAAGTCATGAGCTAGGCTTCGGTTTCAATTTTGATAGTCAAGTAATGGTTTAAGTTTTATGTAGGCAAACAGATAGATCCCAAGCTCATCTACTAGGTTTTATTGGGGAATTCTGAAGGTGTCGATAAGCATTAGGCTTTTCTAGGCAGAAGTTAATGAGGATTTTCAAGTTAAAAAAAAAAAAACAAATGATGATGGGTTTCTAGAATCAAACAACAGTTGAACTGATATGGAAAACAAACTGCCCGCTGATCACAGATCCATACTTAGCAGCAATGGATGGAGTGATGTGAGCAACAGACCAACTTGCTGATCAAAAATCTGCACTTAGTAGTAGACTGGTCACGGTTAGTAAGCTGAGGGCTCTATAAGAGCTGAGTATTGAGATAGCATGTTTATAGACAATTAAGAGATTGATTTGAGCATCGGAAAGGGACTATAGGGGCTGCTTCAAGAGCAGACCGAGCCAGTATAATCAAATCTGAGCTAAGTCGGACCAGAAACCCTTATTCAGGCTGGTGGCTACTTCTGATAGTTGAGGCTATATGCATGTAGAACTTGAAGCAGATTTAGGCTGGTTGGGTGCAGAAAAAGGGAAAAGAATAGAAAATATTCTGAAGAAAGAAGACTTGCTCCAGACTCCCCATCTTGGTCAAGCCTTTTACTGAAACAATAAAACCCCTAAGTTGGTTCAAACTTGAAATTAATTTTTAAGGAATCAAAACATTAGAGAAAGTAATATGTGACCTTTTCATAACCAATACAAAGGTCAACTAATCTCAACATTTTTGTCAAGATTCATCCAACATCTTTAATATGTCTTGAAATCATGGCAGACTCCATGAGGACTACTACAGCTAATTGATATGTCATAAATATGTGGCGGACTCCACAAGTCCTACTACAGTTTATTGGCATGCCCTATCTCCTTTGGCAACCATGATATTCAATATGAACCTGCTAGCATAGTCATTTTATAGTCCAATTTCATGATATAGTCACCTGCAATAAGGCCTGTACTATACCTACTATTAATAACAAAATGCAATTTCCCCAATTGCTTGGAACGAAAGATCTGGTCATCGAGCCTCTGTTGGTTTTGATGCAACTGACATATTTTAAGCCATCAATAAACATCATTTTCTGTGTTGTGGCATAAGCATTTATGGTACATTTCAAAGGAGCGAATGGAAACATTGATGAAAGCTGACATTCTGCCCTCTCTGAATTTTTCAGATATTTACACTTACATAGATTGTATTAGGAAAAAGCTAATTAAAACTATAAGGAAGAGATCCACTAGGAGCGATGGTTCTTTTGGATCTTATTCACATCGATATTAGTGGACCGTTACTTTCTACTATATGTGGGAACAAATACTTCATAACCTTCATTGATGATTTCTCGCATTATAGTTATATTTACTTGAGTAATAATAAATCTCTCGCTCTTGAGAAATTCAAGATATTTAAAATAGAAATAGAAAAGCAATGTGGGAAGAGTATTAAAATTGTGAAATCTGACCGTTGTGGTGAATACTATGGTAAGTATGATGAGTCCGGTCAGAACATGGGTGATTTTGCGAGATTTTTACAAGAATGTGGGATAGTTCCTTAATACACAATGCCAGAAATAGCTGAGCAAAATGGTATTTCTGAAAAGCATGATCGGACTCTGAAGGATAAGGTTAGCAGTATGATTAGTAAAACAAATTTGCCAGAATTCTTATGGGGTGAAGCATTGAAATCTGTCGTATACATTCTGAAAAAGGTTCCTAGTAAAGCTGTTGAGAAAACTTCTTTTGAATTGTAGACAAGACGTGAACCCAATTTAGCCCATTTTAAAGTTTGGGGCTGCCCAGTTGAGGTTAGGATTTATAATCCTACTGAAAAGAAATTAGACCCCAAATCTATACTAGAATTTATAGATCAAAGGGCTATAAGTTCTATAGTCCTAATCATGGCACCAGAATTATTGAGTCCATTATGGAAAAATTTCTTTCTTGTACTTTGTACTAGTGGGAGTTCTGTATTAAAGAAAACTTTTACAGAACCGAGTCAAGTTGTGGTTTCAATTTTCGTTGTACAAGAAAGAGTTATTTTTCAGCTGATTGCCACAGTTCATGAAGAACATGGGCATCAAGAAGAGCCTCACGTTCTTCCTCCAACAGTGGTTGAGTTAGTTTTTTGAACCACAAGTTAGGAGACCACAAAAAGAAAGAATGTATGCCCTGCCTAATGACTATATTGTCTATTTACTAGCGAGTGATTTTAATATTGGGCGTAACATTGATCCCGTCCCTTTTAAAGAAGCATTAACAAGACCTGACTCAGATAAATAGCTGAATGCCATAGAAGATTAAATGTTTTCTATGAAGAGAAATAGAGTTTGGAAACTTGTTGAGCTTCTACCACATGTTAACACCATAGGTTGCAAATGGGCTTACAAATCCAAGTTAGACTTAAAAGGAAAATTTGGTGTGTAAGTTGAACAAATCTATATATGGGCTCAAGCAAACATCCCGACAATGATATTTGAAATTTGATGAAGTTGTGACTTTTCTTGGTTTTGTTGAAAATACAGTGGACCAATGCATGTATCTCAAGATCAGTGGGAGAAAATTCATTTTTCTTGTTTTGTATGTAGATGATATTTTACTTGCTAGTAGTGACTTAGGGTTACTTCATGGGACAAGGAAAAAATCATTGCTAATTTTGAAATGAAAGATCTTGGGGAAGCTTCTTTTGTACTGTAAATTGAGATACAGCGTGATAGAGATCATAGCTTGTTGGAACTTTCGCAAAAGACATACATACGACGCATCCTAGAGAGGTTCAATATGCAAAACTGTGCACCTGGTGATGTACCTATAGTAAAAGGGGATAAGTTTAGCAAAGCCCAGTGCCCAAGAAATGAACTTGAAAAAGAATCTTTGAAGAACATACCCTATGCAAGAGCTGTAGGGAGCCTGATGTATGCTCAAGTTTGCACTAGAGCAGACATAGCCTATGCAGTGAGTGTCCTTAGTAGATTTTAATCGAATCCAGGACAAGAGCATTAGAAAGCAGCTAAGAAAGTTTTGAGATTATTGAAAACGACTGAAGGTTATATGCTTACCTTTCAGCGTACAGATCATCTTGAGGTGGTAAGCTACTTAGATTCTGATTTTGTAGGATGTCAAGATAATTTGAAGTCAACTTCATGTTATATTTTTATGATGGCTGGTGGTGATATTTCTTGGAAAAGTATTAAACAAACTCTAGTGGCTTCTTCTACCATGCAGGCTGAATTTGTGGCATGTTATGGAGCTACAGTCCAAGCCATTTGGTTGAGGAATTTTATTTCAGGACTGAAAGTTCTTGATTCCATCTCGAAACCAATTACCATCTGTTACGGGGGAACTCAGCCACCATGCCCCACGTGACCGACACGCGCGCCCAAGAAGACTACAGCTGCCCCTTGATCCAGTAACCCGACCCCGAGTCGGATATCTTCGGCTTCACAGCCCGACCCCGAGTCGGCTGCCCCTTGATCCAGCAATCCGACCCCGAGTTGGATATCTTCGGCTTCGCAGCCCGACCCCGAGTCGGCTGCCTCTTGATCCAGCAATCCGATCCCGAGTTGGATATCTTCGGCTTCGCAGCCCGATCCCGAGTCGGCTGCCCCTTGATCCAGCAATCCGATCCCGAGTCGGCAATCTCTCGACAACGACAGGCTGTTCCCCTGAAGCACGCCACGACCCTCTGTCCCTGCAACGGTCGTATCCGGCGCTGCTCCACGATCTCCTGTAACAGCCGTACAAGGCGGAGCTCCACTACGCCCTGTCACGGCCGTACCCAGCGCTGCCCCACGACGCCCTGTAACGGCCATGTCAGTGGCAACTCCATCGTGCCACACGATGACCAACCCCCCCGAAGGACCCCCCAGCCTGGTATATATGCTGCGGGGGGGAGAAGGGGGGAGGTAAGCAAGAACTTCCAGAGCATTCTCCTACTACCTGCAATTATCTCTCCTTCTCCTCCGATCTCCTCTGACTTGATCGTCGGAGGGCCCCCACTACCCCAGTGGTGGTGCGAGGCTTGCTTGCAGGTTTTCCGGTGGAAGGTGGAGCACAATCAACACCAACCAAGGCAACTCAGACGGAATCCCGTTCACACCGCTGTGCCAATCGTTCTCGGTTTGGACCACCAGCAACAGTTGGCGCTAGAGGAAGGGACGAATCTTAGAGCGATCGTAATGGCACGGCGAGGTGGTCGTGGAGCTTCCAATGCCTCCGGTCGCGGGGCCTCTCGCGCCTCCGGCCGGGAGGCCGCTGCGTCTCCAACACATTCTCAGCAACACTCCACCGTTCCACCCCCCATTCAGATGGTCGAAGCCGCTCAGTTCGACCAGTTAGCCCAGCAGGTTCGCACCCTCGCGGAGGCGGTGCAGAACCTGCAGGGTGTGATGTCTCGGGCGCCGCAGCGGGCCCAGGAGCCGCTGCTCCCTGAGCGCTCACCTGTCCTCCTTAACCCGCGCTCCTTCCTCTCCCATGGGGAGGAGCGCCGGCGCGAGGAAGATTCTCGAGCACGGTCCATTCTGCCGGGACCGTCCCATCGGAGTTGCGCGGGGTACGAGAGGCGGGCCCGGGCGCGTTCCCAGACCCCCCAGTCCACAAGGAACCCGCGCTCCAGTCGGTCCCCCTCTCGGTGCTCCTTGTCTCCCACCCCTCGGTCGCGCTCCCTGGGCCGGCGGGTGGACGATCTCCACCGACAACTCCAGGTCCTGAAGGGCCACTCTAAAGATCCCTTCGCCGACTTGGAGATCTCCTCCCAACCGGCGCTTGCCTCGAGGATCCTGCGGACCCCGAATCCGCCGGGGTTAAAATGCCGGCGATCGAGCCCTATGACGGGGCGGCGGACCCGCGGGATCACGTCGAGAGTTTCAGGACCCTTATGCTCCTCCACGGAGCATCAGGTCCTCTCCTCTGCAAGGCTTTCCCGGCGACCCTCCGTGGCCCGGCAAGGGCGTGGTTCGCCGGCTTGGAGGCTAACTCGATCCAGACCTTCGATCAGTTTACCCGCCTCTTCATCACCCATTTCGCCGTCAGTAGCCGGCGGCGACTGGTCTCCGACTCCCTCTTTGATGTCCGGCAAAACGAGAGAGAAAGCTTGCGGGATTATCTTACCCGCTTCAACAAGGCTACGTTGGAAGTCCGGAACCTGAGCCAGGAGGTGGCTCTTTCAGCCCTGAAGCGTAGCTTCCGAAAGGGCAGACTCACCTTCTCCCTGGACAAACGCCTGCCGCGGAGCTTCCCGGAGCTGTTGTCCCGGGCGAACCAGTATGCGGACGCCGAGGAGGCGGCCGCCCACCGGAGCAAGGAGGCCGCCGAGATCCCTCCAAAGCTCGGGAAGAAAAGGCGAAAAGAGGCACGCCAGGGGAGGAGCCCGACGCCTCAACGTCGGCGCAGAAGCCTGTCGCCGGCGAGGAACCACGGCGCCCTACGCCCTCGTTCTCCGCCCCGACGTTTCAACCGGTACACTCCTCTCCTGACTCCCCGGGCCTAGATCCTCATGGAAATCAAGGGGCGGGAGGACCTCCCGGTCCCGAGACAGATGAAGAAGATCCCTGGGAGGAGGCCCTCTCGGGCGTACTGTGAGTACCACCGGGACCACGGCCACGACACCGAAGACTGCTTCCAGCTTCGGGACGAGATCGAGGCTCTCATCCGCCGAGGGCGTCTCGGTCGATATGTGAACGACCGACGTCCCCCCGCAGACTCGCGTCCGGCCGACCCGGCCCCTCCGGAGCCTCGGGAGCAGAATCGACCCGTCGCGGGCGTGATCCATACTATCACTGGGGGCTGCCCCCGGCCCGAGAGGAACGCGGGGGGCTCGACTGAAGCATCAAGGGCAGCCGTCGCAAAGAGGCAAAGTTCCAGAAGCCTGTGTACTACATCAGCCGGGTCTTACGGGATGCCGAGACGCGGTATACGAAGGCTGAAAAGATCGCCTTCGCGCTGCTGACCGCGACCAGGAGGCTTCGCCCCTATGTCCAGGCCCATTCTGTCACCCTCTTGACCGATCAACCGCTGCGGCAGATCCTCAGCAATCCTGAGAATGCAGGACGGCTGGTGAAGTGGGCAGTAGAACTTGGTGAGTTCGACATCCGCTACCAGCCCCGACCCGCTATCAAGGCCCAGGCGCTCGCGGATTTCCTCGCTGAGTGCACGGTGCAGGAGGCGGAACCTAGGTCGCCGGAAACACCTAGCCTCGACCTCCCGATTTGGACGCTTCACATCGATGGGTCGTCGAACCCCGAAGGTGGAGGGGCCGGGCTGGTCCTCACCAGCCCTGATGGGGTGATAGCCGAGTATGCCTTGAGGTTCGGATTTCCAGTGACCAACAACGAGGCGGAGTATGAGGCCCTAGTCACGGGACTCAAACTCACCAAGGAGCTCGGCATCCGGCGCCTGAAGGTCTTCACCGACTCCCAGTTGGTGGTCGGGCAGGTCCGTGGGGAGTTCGAAGCCCGGAACCCGACCATGCAGAATTACGTCCGGAAGGTGCAAGCACTCATTCCCGACCTCGGCAATGTCGACATCCAGCAGGTCCCAAGAAGTGAAAATGCCAGGGCCGACAGGCTGTCCCGCTTAGTGAGCGCAGACGCGCACAACTTGTCGAGGGCGATCTACCTGGAGACCCTGGATGCCCCGAGCATCGGCGAGGCTGGAGCGGTGATGGCGATTGACCCGGAGCCGTCTTGGATGGACCCGCTTGTCGCCTACCTCGCCGAAGGGATCCTCCCTGAAGACGAAGATCAAGCTCGGCGACTTGTTATGAAGTCCGCCCACTACGTACTCAACGAAGGGAGGCTGTATCGGACCTCGTTCACCGCCCCCCTCTTAAAGTGCCTCCGCCCCTCGGAAGCGGCCTACGTCCTCGGCGAAGTCCACGAAGGCGTTTGCGGATCCCACTTGGGGGCTAGGTCCTTGGCGCACAAGATCATGAGGCAAGGCTATTATTGGCCTACCTTATTGGAGGACTCAAAGGATCATGTACGGAAATGCGACGCCTGCCAGCGCCACGCCAACGTCCAGAGAGTCCCTTCTGTCCCCTTGGCACCAATCACTGCACCCTGGCCCTTCGCCCAGTGGGGAATGGATATCCTCGGACCATTCCCCGTCGCTTCAGCTCAGCGGAAATTTTTGATTGTTGCAATCGACTACTTCACCAAGTGGGTGGAGGCAGAGCCGCTGGCCACTATCACGGAGGTGCAAGTCCGGAAGTTCGTGAAGAAGAACATCATTGTCCGATTCGGGGTACCGCGGGTCCTCATCTCGGATAATGGCCGACAGTTCGACAACAAGCATTTCCGTGACTTCTGCGAGGAGTTCGGGATCGAGCATCGGTTCACATCTGTGTCGCATCCCCAAACCAACGGCGAGGCCGAGGTCACAAATCGGACAATCCTCCAAGGAATCAAAGCGCGAATCGGTCGGACGGGGCGAGCTTGGGTCGAAGAACTCGAGAATGTCCTTTGGGCGTATCGGACCACGCATCGGACCCCTACCGGGGAGACGCCTTTCAGCCTAACCTATGGCACGGAAGCCGTTGTCCCCGTGGAGCTCGGACTCCCCTCACCTCGGGTGGCCGCGCACCGACCCGAGGCCAATTCGGAACAACTCCGAGGGAACCTGGATCTCTTGGAAGAAGCGAGGAAAATGGCGCAGGTTCGGATGGCGATGTATCAGCGGAGGGTGGCCCGATATTACAACTCCAAGGTCCGACCGAAGCTTTTCAGAATCGGAGATCTGGTGCTAAGGCGAGCTAAAGCATCTCAACCTGCGGAAGGTGGGAAGCTAGCGCCAAATTGAGAAGGCCCGTATAAGGTTCGCTGGGTAAACCGACCTGGCTCCTACCAGTTGGAGGCCCTAGATGGTCGAGAAATTCTAAGGAGCTGGAATTCCGCTAACCTGCGGATGTATTACCAGTAGAACGACGATGCCAGAAAGACAGTTCAAAAATGTATAACACTTTGCATTTCAATAATTTCTGGTTACAACGGCGTGCTCGTGTGATTACAAGGAATTCCCAGAGGGGAATTAGGGTGTAAAGAAAGTAAAGAAGAGGTGGAGACTCCGAGGAGCTGAAGATCTGGGATCCCGAAACCTCCATCTGAAGCGGTTGCAATCCCGTCGGAAGTGGGTGCTTCCAACCGGAGGCGCCATCGGCGTCTCACGAAAGAGACGAAGAGCCGGCGCGGATGAAGAAGAAGTGGACGAAGGAGAAGTCCACACTGCCTCCAACCGGAGGCGCCATCCACGCCCCACGAAGAGGACGAGGAGCCGCCGCAGACGAAGCTCCCGCTGCCTCCAGGGGAACGCCACCTCCAAGGGATATTCCGGTCCTCCCCAGTGTTAGGGGAGAGAAGGAATACAAGGGGGAAGAGCATATGGAGGCGCGGTCCCGGATCAAGCACCTGGTGCGGAGCTCAATCGGGAGGCCGAACTTCAAGGAGGGGAGACGTGATCCCGGATGAAACGCCTAGAGCGGAGTTCCGCCGGGAAGAACCTCCTTGTTGATCCCAGATGAAACGGCTAGTTGGCGGAAGTCGCGAAGGGCGCGCCTCCCGTTCCTTCGGCAGGGGTCTCTCAACCATGCGCTGGAGAGGAGGCCCACGATCCATGGCAACCTGAACAGCTCCGGCTTGGCAGGCTCCATCGCACCTGCACCTATATTTATAGCCAAACTGCGGCCCCCCGGTCGTTCCGATACGGGTGGCTCCAATAAATGCGGGCGCATTGAATCCGGAGCCGATCCGGCTCTCAAGGCGTATCTTCCCGCGATTTCCTAAGCGTCATTCTCCTTAATCGCATTTTTTGTGCAGGACACTCCGGGTGGCCTGTACCCCTAGGTCCACGTATCTCCGCTCGCGCCCCAAGCCGCATCCGCCTCGAAGAACGCGCGTATCGCGGCCGCTTAACTGACACTCCTCGCAAGCAACAACTGGCGATCCGATTTCCCAGGTAACCCCTTAATTAGCACTTAATGCCCATCTGGTGTTCCCCAGGCAACGCTTGGAGAGGAGGGGAAATACAATCGCAGCTGGCCATGGAGAAATCCCGTCGGGCGGCAAGCGACAGGCGCACGACCAGCGAGCGGAATTTCCCGAGGCTCGGCCCTCGGATGCCAGGCTAACCCGATGATCATCCCGGGAGCAGACTAGCCTGAAGCCCCGACCGGTCGCCTCGGCTTGCGTCTGCCTTGGCCGACCAACGAGCGGAATTTTCCGAGGCTCGGCCCTTGGATGCCAGGCTAACCCGATGATCATCCCGGGAGCAGACTAGCCTGAAGCCCCGACCGGTCGCCTCGGCTTGCGCCAGCCTTGGCCGACCAACGAGCGGAATTTCCCGAGGCTCGGCCCTTGGATGCCAGGCTAACTCGATGATCATCCCGGGAGCAGACTAGCCTGAAGCCCCGACCGGTCGCCTCGGCTTGCGCCAGCCTTGGCCGACCAACGAGCGGAATTTCCCGAGGCTCGGCCCTTAGATGCCAGGCTAACCCGATGATCATCCCGGGAGCAGACTAGCCTGAAGCCCCGACCGGTCGCCTCGGCTTGCGCCAGCCTTGGCCGACCAACGAGCGGAATTTCCCGAGGCTCGGCCCTTGGATGCCAGGCTAACCCGATGATCATCCCGGGAGCAGACTAGCCTGAAGCCCCGACCGGTCGCCTCGGCTTGCGCCAGCCTTGGCCGACCAACGAGCGGAATTTCCCGAGGCTCGGCCCTTGGATGCCAGGCTAACCCGATGATCATCCCGGGAGCAGACTAGCCTGAAGCCCCGACCGGTCGCCTCGGCTTGCGCCAGCCTTGGCCGACCAACGAGCGGAATTTCCCGAGGCTCGGCCCTTGGATGCCAGGCTAACCCGATGATCATCCCGGGAGCAGACTAGCCTGAAGCCCCGACCGGTCGCCTCGGCTTGCGCCAGCCTTGGCCGACCAACGAGCGGAATTTCCTGAGGCCTAACCCTCGGATGCCTGGCTTAGCGCCGGAAGAATTTTCTGAGGCCTGACCCTCGGATGCCTGGCTTAGCGCCGGAAGAATTTCCTGAGGCCTGACCCTCGGATGCCTGGCTTAGCGCCGGAAGAATTTCCTGAGGCCTGACCCTCGGATGCCTGGCTTAGCGCCGGAAGAATTTTCTGAGGTCTAACCCTCGGATGCCTGGCTTAGCGCCGGAGGAATTTTCTGAGGCCTAACCCTCGGATGCCTGGCTTAGCGCCGGAGGAATTTCCTGAGGCCTAACCCTCGGATGCCTGGCTTAGCGCCGGAAGAATTTCAAGAGTCGGGAGTCAGCGAGACGCTACCAAGAGTTAAAAAGAAGAAGGACGAAAGTGAAATGAAGAAACTCTATTTGCATTAACTTTCATTGTTTCAGGGCTGAGACCCGTACAACTTGGCAAAACGCCAACACACAAAGAAAAGAACAAAATACAGAAGGTCAGCTTGGAGGAACCCCCGGGTCGAGAACGTCGGGCACGTCCGTAAGGGGTAAGGAGACGGTTGGAGAAGCAGCAGGCAATGGCGCCGGAGGGGAGTCGAGAAGGGAGATCCCACTCAGGTCAATTTCGGGGTACATAGCCGACACCCTTGCCAGGCCTTCCTCGAAGCCTAAGACAAAGGAGTCGGACCCCGCGTCCGACATATCACGGACGAACTCGTCGGACTGACGATAGGCCTGTACCGCCTCCGACATATCACGGGTGAACTCGGCGGACTGACGATAAGCCTGTACCGCCTGACGCGCGATCTCCGCACTCTTCTCGGCCAGCGTCGCCTCTGCTCGCTCCATAATCTGAGCTTTTGCCTCCAAGACCTTCGCCACAATCCGGTCATCCGCCTCGGAGGAGACCCTCAGCAGATCAGCCTGGGCCTCCTTGTGCTTCGCCTCGGCAGCGATGCGAGCAGCCTCAGCCTCCTCCAGGCGCGAATGAAGCTCCTGGTCGCTCGCGCGGGACTTCTCCAAAGCCGACTCCAATTCGCCCAGCTTGGCTTCAAGAGACCGGGTCCGGTTGCGGGCGTTGTCGGCTGACCGCTGGGCCTTCTCCCACCTCTCCCGGTAGTCGGCAGCCTTCCGGGACTGCTTCTCGACCCGCTCCTCCGCCTTCTTGATCTCGCCCTCGAGACCTGAGGCAACCTTGAGTTGCTCCCGAGCCTCCAACAGTTGCTTTTCGAGGGTGGCGAAGCCGAGTGCCCGCTCTTCGGCTACCTGGAGCCTCGTCTCGAGGTCCCTGGTCGTCCTCCCCGCCGCAGCCTGACCTCCCTCTTCTGTTGCCTTCAGTTGGCTCTCGGCCCTCGCCAGAAGCCTCGCCTGTTCCTCGTAGCACTCCTCCAGGCGGATCATGTACTGGGCGAGCTAAGAGATAGGAAAAACGAGGGCGTCAGGCGGGGATCAACAGAGCCTATAAATGATGAAAGCGACCGAAAGAACACTCACCGACATGAGACAGACGCAGCTGGCAGCCCCAACGTCAGGGACCCTCATCTCCCGGACCTGCCTGCGGTCCTTCTCCAGCAGTACCGTCTCGATGAGGTTTCGGGCGCCGGCGAAAGTGAAGGCCGACCCCGACTTCTCCCCGGAGTCGGACGGTGGTTCCGCAGCCTTACCCTTACCCATCGCTTGGGGAAGAGCCATGCTGACCACGCTCGGGGCGGGGGCCGCCCCTGGAATTGACAGGGTCCTGCTCGGCCGGGGCCTCGGCGCGTCCCTCCTCGTATCATCCGGAGCCGACCGAGTCGAAGGCTGGGCTGGGGACCGATCACGTCCGACCCGTCCATCTTGGGCGCGCCCGGGTGATGCCTCCGGAGAAACTGTAGTCTCGGCATCGGAGGGCTGATACAGCGTCAACTCCCGGACCGCGCCCGCGGTGTCCCCCTGATCGGTGGGTCCGGACCCATCTGTCGGCGTCGGAGTCGCCTGCCGGCGGGACTTCTTCGCCGGTGGAGCCCCGCTCGGAGGAGCTCGTTTCTTCCTCCGGACTGCTTCCAGTAGGGACGTCCTACCAACAGCCGTTGCCTTGTCCGACCGCATGACGTCGTCGATCTCTGCAAAAAGGACGAGGTGGTCGGAGGTTGAGAAACTGAAGGAAAGAACGAAACGAAAGAGGAGAAAAGAGCTAAAAGGAAATGGTGGCGGGCTCACGGTCAGTGGGGACCGAGCTCAGACCGACGTTCACCAAGGTATCCTCGGAAATAAGGCGACACACCGGGGGGAGCCGACCCTCGGCAACCAACTCCTTCAAGACGGCGACGCCGTCGGATTCCTCCCTCGACAACCTCGATAGGCCAATCGGGGACTTCATCGGCGTCTCCCAGGTTGCCCTGATTCCCCAAGAGGGATCTGCGTCAACGAAAAAGAAGCGCTCCTTCCAGCCGTGAATGGAGGTGGGAGCCTCCTTGACGAGGCCGCACCCTCGCCGCGCCGCAAAGCACCACCACCCTTTATCCTGAGGGTGGCCACTCAGGCCGTAGCATTCCCAAAAGACATTCAGGGTGGTGGGAACCTCGTGCATGCGGCAGAGAACCTGAAAGGCTGTCAGGGCGCGCCATGAGTTCGGCACCAGCTGCGTCGGCGCCACTCTTAAACCCCGAAGCACCTGAACGACTAAGTCCGAGGGGGGGAAAGCGGAACCCGGCCTGAAGAATGCCCTCATTGATGGCAACCTTCCCTGGAGGAGGATGTGACATCCTCTCCTCGGGCCCCAGGAGAGTAACATTGCAGGCCTCGGAAAGGTGGTATCGAGCCACGAACCTATCTAGGTCTTCGGCGGCCAACTCCGACTTAATGCGGTCTGCTCTCACTTCGCCCATCCCTAATGGCCAGTGAATCTACGGTCAGGACAGGGTCGAAATGGGGGAAAAGACCGGAACGACTGGAGTACACTAATACAAAAGGAGAGTATGGAGAGCCCTAAATTAAAGAATGAAGCAACTCACCGGAAAAGAAGGAAAAACAGCTTCGAGAGCGTCAAAGGAGGAGCAAGCGAACAGTCCGACGGCGATGACGGCAGCGCAAAGGAGAAACTCGAAGATGTCTGTAAAGAGAAAGGCGGACGGAGGAGGACCCCCGGTTAAATAGACGGAAAGGTGGGTGACGCCCCGGTGACGCCAGAGGACGCCTGGCTGCCGAAGGGTCGCTCGCGCCCCAAAGGCGAATCGACGCCATTAAGGAAGGATGTCCGCCGAAATCCTCAGACTGCCAGGTCAGCAACAACCGCCATACGCCATAAAGAAGACGGAGAGCTCGAAGCGCGCGCGCCTCTCCGAGGGATGGCGGCAATCTCGAAGCATCACTTCCTTCACTCGTTCCCCTTCTGGTTCCAGGCTCGGAAGTGGGGGGCTACTGTTACGGGGGAACTCAGCCACCATGCCCCACGTGACCGACACGCGCGCCCAAGAAGACTACAGCTGCCCCTTGATCCAGTAATCCGACCCCGAGTCGGATATCTTCGGCTTCGCAGCCCGACCCCGAGTCGGCTGCCCCTTGATCCAGCAATCCGACCCCGAGTTGGATATCTTCGGCTTCGCAGCCCGACCCCGAGTCGGCTGCCCCTTGATCCAGCAATCCGATCCCGAGTTGGATATCTTCGGCTTCGCAGTCCGACCCCGAGTCGGCTGCCCCTTGATCCAGCAATCCGATCCCGAGTTGGATATCTTCGGCTTCGCAGCCCGACCCCGAGTCGGCTGCCCCTTGATCCAGCAATCCGATCCCGAGTCGGCAATCTCTCGACAACGACAGGCTGTTCCCCTGAAGCACGCCACGACCCTCTGTCCCTGCAACGGTCGTATCCGGCGCTGCTCCACGATCTCCTGTAACAGCCGTACAAGGCGGAGCTCCACTACGCCCTGTCACGGCCGTACCCAGCGCTGCCCCACGACGCCCTGTAACGGCCATGTCAGTGGCAACTCCATCGTGCCACACGATGACCAACCCCCCCGAAGGACCCCCCAGCCTGGTATATATGCTGCGGGGGGGAGAAGGGGGGAGGTAAGCAAGAACTTCCAGAGCATTCTCCTACTACCTGCAATTATCTCTCCTTCTCCTCCGATCTCCTCTGACTTGATCGTCGGAGGGCCCCCACTACCCCAGTGGTGGTGCGAGGCTTGCTTGCAGGTTTCCCGGTGGAAGGTGGAGCACAATCAACACCAACCAAGGCAACTCAGACGGAATCCCGTTCACACCGCTGTGCCAATCGTTCTCGGTTTGGACCACCAGCAACACCATCTATTGTGATAATAGTGTAGCGGTGTTCTTTTCAAAGAATAACAAGAGTTCTGGTGGCTCTAAGCATATAGACATCAAGTACTTGGTGGTCAGAGATAAAGTTAAAGAAGGGCAGACAAAAATAGAGCATATAAATACAAAAGCAATGATTGCGGACCCATTGACTAAGGGACTCGCAACGAAAGTCTTTAAGACACATATTGCTAATATGGGCATTGTGGAAACCTTTGATGTTTTTGGTTAGTGGGAGTTATTTATGTAAAAGAACTATATTTTGGCTTGATCCTTTTTACAGGGTATGTAGGCAACCCAATTATAAAAATATTTATCTTTCTATTTATAATTCTGTATTTTGTGCACAGAAATTATAATTATGTTTGAGCATGCATTGCACATATGTCTTTTATTATGATATCATTTTGATCTCGAGATATAATGCATAAAGACATGATGTGAGTCTCTTTTGAGACATGTGGCTTCTTTTGAAGCATTTATGAGGACCAATATGAATTAGCACACCTTTGATCATATTTTGGTGCTAAGTTCATACTACATACTACCACATTGGTTGGAGGATGGGGATCCATGTCGATAAGGATGTTAGCATTTGTAGCTGTGGAGTGGTCTTACATTGATTAAATGGTGTAACGACTTCCATGTTCAATGTTGATGTTCTTGTTGGACCGGATCATATATCCAAGGTGATTATCATTTGAGCTATATATGTGGCCACTTTTATAGTCTAACCCGAGAGTCATTTTCAAAACAAAGTTTTTTAAATTAATAAGATAATCCGTGTTCGCCTAAGTGAGAGAATGTTAGAATAATTTCAAAATATGGGCTTACACTGATTGCGTATTTTTATTTTATAAAACGGGTTAGACGTATGGCTCAGAATGGTACTATGGTTAAGCCCAATATGATATGTGATCATTTTCGTTTATGGGCATTGTGCACCTTGGATGTATAGGATTGAGTCCTATTTAATGTGGTAATTTTGGTATGTAGGCCAGGAAACCCAATTAGGATTTTGGAGCCTTTAATGGGAAGGCTCCTCTATGTTTTCTATATATAGGCTAGGTCCCCCTCTCCTCTCCATATGGTTGATAGCTTGCCCCATTGACGGCTATGTTTTGTGAGGAGCAAGGAAGGGAAGATCCAGCCGCTATTATTCCAGGTGATTGAAGAACGTATTCAATATGTCTTCCGCAGGTATATCTCTCAAACTTGAATACGGTAATTATGTGATTCTAAATCTTAGCATGTTATTATTTTTACAATTAACAATATCTACCCCGCATGGGTCCTCACAAGACGAGATACAATATCATTCTTTGGTTTGAGATTTGATGACATCCTGGTATCTCTCTCATAAATGATACCTGGATTGGAGTGAGAATCAAAGTATTAGCCCAACAGAAGGTATCTAATAATGCATTATTTAGGTGCTAATAAGAACAGCCAAATAGTTCAGAAACTGATTTTGGTGAAGTGATTACTTTGGCTACTTGAACAGACATTCTGCAGCGCAAAGGCAACTCTCAAGTATGCCACCTCCGTGCACTTGCATGCAATAGCAGCAACTTCAGTTTTTCCATTCTAGATATATATCCTAACCTGAATCAACTGGATCTTGATCATTTGATTCAGATTGCATTAGTTTTGACATTGATCGGTTTGGTTTTAGGTTCATAAATTGAGTGCGAACGTTGGTGGCTTCTTTCATCCCCATGGTCACCGTGGTGCAACTTGATTATGAGTGGCTAGTGCATAAACGCTGTCAACCCCTTGTGGTTGGGAATCTCCTGAACTTGAGAACGGAGACACTATTAGTCTTTGCCATGGAAGATGGAAACCACAGCTGGCCTCTCTTTTCCCCACTCTGTTAAGCCTTCAAGTGCAAAGAACATTCAGTTGCTTCACAATAGATCGGGTACCATGGAACATCGTTCTCAGCCTTCCTCTTACACAACTAAAAGAACTCAAAGATCTTGCTGACATCCTAAAATTAATTCGACCAAAAAACATGTTCGACACTCTATTCTTGGTGTTGGTATGCTTTAAGGGCATGTTTGGTTTGAGAAAGTTGGATTTTGGAATGAAAATAAGAACGAAAATAGGAATGAGTGACTTCCATTTTAGTCGTTTAGTTATGAGAAGTTCCAAGTCCATTTCTAATTCAAGAAGGAATTGAAATACCCCAAATATCCGAAACTCAATCCCGGCTCTTGCTCCGGTACTTAAATCCTATTTCACCAATTTTACTTAAAAAAATAATGTTTCAAAAATAACTCTTTGTTTAATTGATTTTAAAAAAAATTTAATCAAAAATGTTTCAATTACAGTCACAAACCCAATGCATCGAAAAATATAATTATGTTGATTCCAATTCGGATTTCGATTCTGGTAGCCAACTAAATGCACCCCAAATGTATTCTCAATTAGTTCCTTCCATCAATTCATAAATCAAGGTGGGCTTGGATGCCCAGATGCACCAACAATATGGAGGCCTGGAATCCTGCCGAAGATATAGACTTCTTAGTGTTAGCATTAACACAATCGGCACCTTTTGGAGAAGATAGAGGATATCCTCATTTGCTATAGGTTTGCTAGAAAACTATCGCATGCTGTTCCCTCGGCAACTGACCTCCATAGCACCATTACTTCCCTCAAATCAGCTTGGACAAAGATCAGAAATTAAGAACAGAAAAAGAAAACCATCTTCCTGCAGATAAGGAACTATCAGCTGCACTCTGTATTTATGTATATTGATGAAAATGGAATAAGAGAATTTTCTTTTAAACGAAGAAATAGAGGCGTGCGGTCAATATTTTTAAGTGATGATCAAGCTTTGCATGAAAGAAAATCGAAAATTGATATCATAATAGCCAACGATAAACTCCTCCCAAACCCAATGGCCAGACCATATATCATAATAAAGGATTTTTTTGCATGAATATTCTTCTAAATATCGAATTTTGCATGAATATCCTTACAAAATTGATATTTGCATGTATACCCTCGTAAACTCTGTTATTGTGCAAATGCCCATAATATAACGGTTGTTCTAACAGTGTTAAGAAAAATCATATTTATATTAATTAAAAATAAAATAAAATTTTAAAATTATGCTATTATCTCTGTTTTCTTCTTCTGCCATCGGAATCGTGTTCTATTTGCATGTCTACCCATTAAGATATTTTAATCATTTTAATTTGAAACCATTAATTTTTTAACGTCGTTAGATAGCATGGATACATATGGAAAAATAAAAAAAAAAAAAAAAAAGAAAGAATAGCAAAATAAGTATTTACGAGGATATACATGCAAATATCAATTTAAAAGAATATTTATTTATACTCTAATATTTAGAAAGAATAGTATACACGTAAAAAAAATATTCTATAATATAAGCGACAATTATGAAAACCGGTTCGTGATCCGTCCGGCGGCAAGGAACGCCAAGAACAGATCCCAAGTAGCCGGAGACGAAGGAACGGGGCCGGAATTCCTCCTCAATCATTTTAATAAAAGGCCAGTCCTTCTATAGAGTCCCTACCCCACCTCCACTTTCTTTTCTTAGGGTCAGGGCTTCATGGAGGAGGCGGATGCGGAGGCGGCGACCTCGCACTCCGCCACCGCGGCCCCACGGAGGCCGCCGCGCCTCCGCGGGGGCGCGGAGGAGCAGATACGGGTGCGGCGGAAAACCCTTGAGGCGGTCCTCGAGCAGTGCCAGCGAGCGCTCGAGCTCCTCAAAAACGCTGACCTGGACCCGGATCCCGACGCCGTCGACGCGGACGAGGAGGGGAAGAGGAGGGAAGAAGAGGTGTGGGAGGAGGGATTGCCGTTGCAGTCCCCGGCCGCCAGCGATTGCGAAACAGATGAGGTAGATCTCGAATTATTGTAATTCTTGATTGAATTTCCGTTCTGATCCACAATTGATAACCCGAAATGGTGGATAGGATTAAATTCTGATAGTTTTTGTGTAATTTATTCTGATTACGTTATAAAAGTTGAATCTTGGCAAGGGGGGTCTATGATTGGGGTGGAAGGTGTATATCTTATATTTTACAATTCTTTCGATGATGGAAAACGTAAGGAGGATTTGGTTTTGATTTCTCTTTTATCTGCTTATTAAAATAATTTATGTTTTAGAGCTGAGGTAGCAGAATTTCATCAGAAGTCTTCTAGTACCAAGATTTAGAGGTTTGTGAAATTGTTTTTTTTTTTTTTTTGTGGTAAAAGCGGCAATTCATATTGTTCTAATGTGAGTACAACCTGCCAAGTGAGAAGAAAGTAAAAAGTACAAAGGGGGCGGGAGTCCTACTATGGACATCCATAAGAACTCCCCGAAATGTCGTGCAACATAGGAGGCGACCCAGTTTACCATCCTGTTCGCCTCTAAGAAGGTTTGTGAAATTGTTTGAAACTGCAAATAATGTAGGTAGATACTTTACAGATTATTTATGGAGGATCTGAACCCAAACAACTTGATGTTCCAATCTTTGGTTAGCAGGCATAATTATGTTTCGATTTATTTGATTGAGAGTCAGACTAGAGCTTGTGGAACCTGGTCTGTTATCTATCTTGCAGTTCTTTGATGTAGCAGCACTTCCAGAATGTAAGGATAGTAATAATCTGGTAACCAAAAAGAAAGAAAAAAAATCTGTTATTTGCTCCTGCAAATATTGGAGAAGTCTTGAAATACAGGTTTAACTTTATGGAAATTTATGCTGAATAATTGGTTTTGTAGGCAAAACATATGCTTTTCATAATGATGCCAAGATCTCGTTGGTTCGATATCCATGGTAGGACTAGTAATTGCCATTCATTTCCAATTTGCTGACTGTTTTATCCTGTACTGTGAGAATGGCTTGGGAAAAGTGGGTGCGTTTTGAATTCCTATTAATTCACTTTGAATGAATGTCTGTTGTAGTGTTGATCTGCATATAAATCTTTGACTGGATTCTGGATTGAATAGATGGTACACATGATGGTTTAATTAATAAATTATAGAGTTCATTTTTTCCACTTAGTGATTTTAGATTACTTTGCAGTTGGATGTGATCAAGGAATAATACAAGGTCCCACTTATTGGCAAGAATGTGCGGTTGCCATTTTTAGTTGAAGTTTCTGCATACTATGGTTCTATAATAAGTCTATATCTTCTGTTTTAGCCGAAGATTTCAAGTGAAATACTTAGTGGATGGAAGACAACTAGGTACTAGAAAGGGCATGCATATAATAAACTTTGGGCAATAGGCAGGTTTGTGAATTTAACAAGAAAAGGGTGAATCATGAAAATTTAGGAAGTGAAGTGAAAGCAACTACATAAAAAGGATCATGAGTGACACATGTGACTTTAGAAGATATGATTATGATTATTGGTCTACAAAATATCTTGGTTATTTGGTTTGTCATGTGGTTGAATCGCGCATAAATAAAATTTGCGTCCACCAAAGTTACATTGTCTCATTTGGGCTGCTCCGAAATTATCCATCCTCGAACCCCCGATCATCAAGCTTCTCTTGATTTTTGATTTGCTTACTTCATAATATCTTATTTCATCCCATTTTATAGGCTGGATTTCCGTAGTAACTGTCATACATATGTTCAGAACTTGTTTGCAATAGAAAGTTTGTGCCTGTCTGAATTTGCAAAATGCTAGATTTGTCTGGAAGTATCAAAACTTAGTTCTATCTATTAACCACTTTAAATCAACTGAAAACAGCTTAAATAAACAAAAGCTTTTTCCTTGGCATATCTCACTGTACCTTTAGTAACCTTTCGATAGAGTCACATCTTTCTAAGACAGTGCAAATACATCATGGCATGCCATTGTGAGCCCTTTATCTGCATTGGCATGATACACATTATAGTTGCAGGAATCTTGTGAATTGCCATGAGAACGATTTCAGGTGTGGAATAGTAATATGGCTTGCAAAAAAATTTGGAAGAAAAAATGAATACTAAAGCTACAATTGAAGCCAAGATTAACGTTATCAAAGTACAGCATGTTGATTGACATATCTGTGAGCACCAAGATTCAGAAGCTTCATTTCATCTAGGCCAGTAGGTTTAAATCTGAATAGTTTTGGCAGTCCTAGCAATCTAAGTTTAAGTTTTGGAGTTTTCAAATGAATAGAATTATAAAATTTGGGAAACACAATACGGAAGCACTTCAAGCAATTTTTCTGATACCATTTCAGAGAATAATAGTACATGGATGCATCCAAATTCATGCTTGCAAAATAAAATGAGATTAATCAAGAGTTTGGATTGCTTTGGTCAGGTTGGAGGGACAAAACTTGAGAAGAGATGTGATTGACTGAGGTAATTAGGATGTGGGTTGGTTAGAGAACCCGAGGCAGTCTATCTTTAAATTTGAATGAGATTTTTATCTAGTAAAGAAACTATGTATTTTTCGACTTTACATGCATACTTGACCTATATAATATAAAACTTTAGTAAGCGGATTAGTTTTTTCCTAACATGGACAAATATTAACAGGCTCAAGGATCTCAAATCACTCTTTTTAATATAATGTAGATTATATTCTTTCAAACCTTCAAGTTCTTAGGTTCTCCAGTCTTACACTTTTAAACTGATCCAGAACAATAAACAAATGTTTATGAACAACTAAAAAAGAAACCAATAAATTTCAGAAAATTAGACTAGAAAACTTTTCAAATTATAATATGTGACTTGTTAAAGATCTTATCCTCACATGTGCACTAGTTGTGAATTTTGGTTATTTAGTGATACTTCATGAAAATGTAGGCATGGTTAATAAAGCCTAAAAGTTGTAGCATGACAAAATCTGAAGAGACATATGTTTCCATTAAATTCATTGCAGCCCAACAGCTGTGTGCTTGCGGATCTATCCAAAACTTGTCAAAGCCAAGTTTAATCTTTCAAAAAGTCTTCCCATAGTTTTGATTAATTACCTAGATGCAACTCAAGAAGAAGATAAGAAATAATCTTATAATAAAGTTAGTAGATTTTTTGGCTTAGTTTCAGCCAAAATTGGCAAACATTTGATGATAACAAAGTGTACTAAATTTGTTTTGGCCAGAACATTTCAGTCTAGATTGAAATCTTAAACTTTGCCATTTATTAGTGAGCCATAATTGGGGAACTTGAAGTAAAAGATTTTAGCTTGATGTTAAATGTTTATTTTGCTTTTTTACACCAATATGCGCATTTATGATTCTTATATATACACAGTTTAAAATTTATATAATTATTGACATTTTAAATTGTTTAAAGTCAGTGATTTTATCTTATTATTTATAACAAAATGGTGAATTATGAAAAAGATTGGATATAATAATTAAATGTTTGTCTAACTGAAAGTGTGTTTTAGCTGTATGTTTCCTTTCTATTCCCTAGTGCTGCTACTTGTGGTAGTATAGTATGTTGTGATAATTTATAATTAGTGAAGGACCTGTGGTACTTTAGAACTTTGTTTTATCTCCAAAGCATATGCTGTTAATCCAGTTCTTGCTTAGGATTTTTATGTTATGATATATTTGGTTATTTCTCTCAACTTTATCTTGTATATTAAACTCAAATTCCTAATGGAATTTTCCTAGTCTACGGCCATTTTGGAGTCACATCTTCCATGTAACCTGATATCTTAAACTATATAAAAGTGGTTTAATTTTACAATATTCAATTCCAAAAATAACCCTAATCAGAATAGTCTATTAAATGTTTAAAATATTATATTACTATAGTAACTCTAATTAGATTTCTCTCTTCAAAAGTTTAAGTCTTCTATTGAAGAAGGAATTCTAACATTAATGAGCTTTGAGAGAAGATCTGATTAGCAAGAAATAAAAAATGTAAACACTCTTAAAAAGATATCTTAGTATATTCGAATTGTAAAAAATTTTAGAGGGGGAGAAAAAGAGATAAGAAAAATTAATTGTAAATTAATTGTTTTCAGATTTAATAATTAAAATTAATATTGAATTATCATAAATCTAAAATCTTTAGCAGTCACATGCATCCAACATGCGTATTATAGTTAGAACTATATGAGAGTGGAAATATTTCCCAGCTTTTTGCACCTCTGTTCCAAAAATGCCACAATTCTTAAAATACCCCTGTTGTTAGAAGTGAAAAAGAAAACTTCTTACATCTCCACTGCAAGACTGCTTGAGGGAGTCTAGACCTACTTAAGCTATGAGCCTGAGCCTTAGGCTCCCATCCAATTTCATTAGGGCTTGATATGAAATTAACAAAAAAAACATTTGACATATTTTTTCTAAGATTACTCGAGGACATTGAGACCCAGTTAGGTTGTCACCTCAAGCTTTTCTTGAACTCCTAAGAATAGGCCTTTTAATGTAAATTTGGTTTTGTTTTATAAAGAGGAAAAAAGAAAAGCTGATATAAAACTTGAAGTTTTATTATGATTATGCAACATTAATCTATGATGGCATTTTGTAAATATGACAAGCTATACTATAATAGCACTCGAGGCTATTGACCTACCATTTTTATGGCATTTGGGCTCGGCAAACATGCTAGAACTCCAATCCTAACCAAGCTACAACAGTGAGAGACCTCAACGGAATCCATTGGAGACCCCCCTCCTGCCTCCCTTTTTGGTAGCCCTCTAGAGCTAAGTCATTGGTTCTTGCCACCTAGACTAGCTTAGAGGCACATGCTCTGACTGAAGCCCAAGGGTTCGAGAATGATAACCCTTCTCCAGACAAGCTATACCATGATAAAAAGTAATATGTGTTTTTGTTTTTTTTTTCTTTTGCACATGCACTTCCCCTAGTCTCCTCATGTTCAAGAGAAAAGACAGTTGTGTCTACAATGTTAATGAATAACTGAAAGTGCTTGTCGTATATTTGTGTGTTTATTACAGAAGATTACTGTAAAAGGGAACAGTTGCGTACGTATCAACCATGCAGACTATAAAATGTGTGCTTGTGTGTGATTATTTGCTCTACTAGGTGGAATGCCATGTAACAGCTCTTAACTTCAGGACTTTTACTTTACAAAATATTTGATACCCTCATTTGTTATGCAGCTATGTCAACTTCTCAAGTCCAAAGTTGAATCACCTAACTTTCTGGAAAAACTTGGTAGTGTCCACATGTCAGTTGCTCAAACTAGTCATGGTATGCATTGAACATACCAAACTGATTGTATTATTCTATTGTTCTCAAGTACTTTTATATCTCATCTCGTTTATGAATATATCGCAATTTGATATGTTATTGATCTTCGAAGAACTAATATATTCCTTATTGTGGGTTCTGATAAATTTCCAAGTTTTAGTCATAATTGCTGATGGAGATCTTTTATGGCAGCAGATGATAATTCATCTTGGGATATGGTTAGTGCTGATGATTTGTGGGAAGATGAGCTTGTTGTTGGGGAGACTGAATCAGACCAAGATGATTATGTTCTTGTTAGACAAGTGGACATCGTGGACGGCATGGCATGCTTCATGGCTGCATACCTATTATCATTAGAGCAAACTAAAGTATGCCAAACATTTCCATTATTAGTCGCTAGGTTTTCAGCTTGTTAACCCTTCAAGTACTATACTGTACTGGCTGGCAATATGACAATTCTTTTGCTCAGACCTTCCTGTCTTGACATCTTGTTAATTAACTGTTCAAGTTGCATTTTCACCATGATTCCTTTTTTTATATAAACTAATAAAATTTAATGGATTATACCTATCTCAAAGTAAGATATTTCTGTATCTGAGCTAATAGAAAGTTCTATTTAGGTGACCCAATGCTTTCATTTATAAGGTTTTGAATTATAATTTTTCTTAATTACCTTTGTATGTTTTCTTACTTAGCACCTTATTATGCAGGAACTAACCCCCAATCAACTGCAAGAAGGTAAGTGCCTTTGATCTATTTCCATAAAATGTATATGATAAGTCATTGCGTCTTACTTCATTCTTAATTATCAGAAATAAACTTCATGTTTCTTATGCATGCTTTTTGCCTCGTTTTGTTGGGCCCTTTTAGCTCTTAGTAAAACATTCTCTGTAAAAAAGAAGAAGAGTAGGCTTCAAAAGGCATGGAATAGAAGCAAAGTTGTTTACAATGTTGCTTCTTGGAGTGCAACTGCTGTTGGGTAAGTTCTCTGCGCAGATAGATTGTTAGATTTGAATCACTGCATACACCACAAAACAAGCAGGTGCACACATGTTTGTGCACATACAGATACTAGGCAATGGCACTAGAGGTTTAAATGTTAATCTTGCTTATTCCATGATTTATCCTACATGCTACAATCATGGCTTTTTCCCCCACCCAGTTGGATTTCGTCTGTTTTTTAGTTCCAAGAATTCTGGCACTGGTTAATCATAAAATGCACAAATGTAACTCTCATCAAATCATTTAGAGGCCTAGTTTCCCATTTGTATCTTGTTCAGAAATATTGTCATGCTGAATCTCTCCAGTCTCTAGTCCAATATCAGTGAAAGCATCAGACATTTTATCTGAAAGTTGGTTTTCAAGGATTGCAACATGTTGATAATCCCTTGTATTAAGATTTAAGATAGAATGTAATTTTTACATTCTTAATGTTCGTGGCATGTAAACTGGTAGTAGCAGGAGATTATATTACCTGTCTTTAATTATTATTAAATAGCAGTAAGATTTACTCTTATCAAGATTTTCTCTTGGGTCATATCCTGCCCTCACAAGTCAGACGTTCTGGGTTCAAATCACTTGAATGGTGTATTGTCAAGAATTCGGCCCAGGTTATTCGTACATGTATGATTCACCCCTGGGTAAAATTCCTGGGCTTGAGTCTCACCAGCCCAGGCACTTAATATATGGGCAGGATTCCCTCCTTATCTCCAAAAAAAAGAAAAGAAAGCTAAATAATGTATTCATCTTGACTATATATATATAAAAAAAAAAATCATTTTATGATATTCCACTATAAAATCGTTATATTTGTCCTTTAGTTGCATTTTTCTTTAATTTTTTTTTTTTAAAGCAGCACTTCTTGCATAGATGCTTTTTTAACTTTCTTCTGAGAGCATTCCTTAAATTGTTTTCTATATTGCAGTTTGTTGATCTAAGGAATTGTCCTTTTTCTGCCTTTCCAGGGTATACCAAAATCCAGCAATTTTAAAGGCAGCTTCTGTGGCTCTTTGGTCATCCTGCGGGGTTATCTCAAAGTTATTCTAAGGCCGTCTATTTTATTGGATGTAATGCTTGAAAGCTATCATTTGCTGGGGAGAATCCAATGCTTAAAATCACAGTGATGCTTCCAGTGCATTGGGAGAACTCAACAGAGCTCGGGAACATTCAACATCATTCCTGGGTGAATTAGACTGCTTCCTCCTTTCCGGGAAAACCTTAACAGAAGCCCCATACGTGTATAACGTTGTTTACACAGTTTCATCGTATATATGAACAAGTTGTCCCTTCACATCCTGGTAAACTTCTAAGCTGTGTATATATATATCCTCCAACACCTAGTTCAAGATGCGAAATGCAAGCGGCTAATTGTGGTGTTATTCTTTGAAGTGGCATGACTCCAAATCCTTGCATAATTTTATCTTTTTGTGTGTCAAGGTTTGAGCACGCAACCATCTGAACCAAGTTGTGTGTTGTTAAATTACCTAGTACTGCTGGTCACCGGTTGGTACACGCTGCTCACTTCACTGGGCTGATGTGGCAGCCGAGGATTGATGCAATACATGAGCATATTAGTGGTGTGGATCCATTACTGATGAATTCAGCAGCGATCTGATGGGTGATCTTTGACTCTTTTCCTTAACTAGTCTAGCAAGCGATGCAGTGTGTATATGGGCAAATGGTGAAACATGAAACAAAATTCAGTTCTTTCTGGTGAGGCAATAATGTACTACTCCAACAGTGCATGGATTTTGATACATCATAGGGCATGAGCTGTTTGGCCAAAAAATATATATGCTTAAATAAACAAACATGAGGGAACATCATCCAATATACATCATGTTTCTAAAATTCTCCTATCACTGCACTCAGTATAATCAGCAACAATTGAATTGAACCAAAACTGACTAGACTCTGATCCAACAACGATGGATGAACATCAATAAGTAGTATTTGAAAATCTTCGACTGAGCCGGATGGAGATATAACATATAACAGAAGGCGGCCGAATCTGATATCCCGATGATTTGGAAACATTCACTAAGGTAAATATCTCCAATTGTGCAAATGATACTGGTGTTAATGCGCAAGTCCTTGAAAATGGAGACTGGTAGATCACCGCAGGCAAAAAGTACATGTATTCCAGGGTTTACAAACTCATACAGGGTATGAAGTAGGCTGTCAAACTTGGACATATGAATATTATTACATCACATTCAAAAAGTCAAATATATCCAATCGTATGTGCATATGAAACCAGTGCTAATGCCCAACTCCTTCGACAATAGGACTGGTAGATCATGGTAGGAGAAAAGTCCATTTATTCCAGGGTTTAGAAACTGATATAGGGCATGGAGTAGGCTTTCAAACTTGGCAATTCAAATACTGCATTCCACTGCTTCTTACCATCAGAATCATTTTCCCCTTTTGTTGGTCATCTGTTGCAGTCATGTCCTGCTGCAGAAATGCATAATGTGAAGGCACTGGAAGTCATATCTCTTGAATTTATCGAAAATCCAGCAGGCACGCAGAGAAGACAAATTAGCTTTGCAACAAACCAGACGGTCTTAGGCTCGGTCAAAAGGTCAGTGGCATGCCATTCTGGTAATGCTCAGTGATGATCTATGTGCTTCACCTGAAAGGTTTGGTCAAGGCACATAGGCCTAAAGAATGATATTGTACTATCAATTCTCAGGTATACGGTAACTATAACATCAGATTTTCCCTTCATACTGGAAATTCAGTCGATAGTCATGTAGCAAAGTTGCAAGAGTACTTCTGCATGGGCCCTCTGCAAAATCCACAAGACAGGTAAAATAAATAAGCCCATGCAATAAGGCATATATAAAGTTTCTGAACATCAATTTATGTGCTTCAAGATCACTAACCACCCAGTACAGTGTGAAGTTGTTGAAGATCAGCTGGTGTGCATACATCAACTAAAGAATATACACCTGGTCTCAATGCTTCATCAATCTCTCTGCAAGACAGCAGTAAGTAACCATCAGCATTAGTAAGGTAAAGCACCTATAATTTTGTAGCAGCAAGCTCGTCAAAGGAAAAAATCACATGCATAAGAACTAGCCTTATGCTTTTGATATTATCTAGTATAAGAACAAGAACCTGACCTTCTAATGCCTGTTCGATGGGGGCCATATCCTGAATAGATACTTATGTAACTGGATAGAAAGTAGTAGGAGTACCTTCCAAGGGCATCCTTCTGGTGTCTTATCTACAAAATAATAATGCCCAAAAGATACATTGTAGAACATGCACTGTCAGCATTAAAACTGATGAAGAATACAATGAATGCTTTCATAAAACCTAGAAATTAAATTGAAGGCAGAAGTGATATTTTACGGAAGTCATAAGCTTCCTTGGAAACTATATTTATTATAATTTTAACTCTCGAAAAAGTTCACGTCAAGGAAATGAATGTAGTACGAAAAAACTCGGGTGTTGTCAGCAAGGAAGATCTAGATAAGGAGATCAGTATGGATATGATAAACAATAGAAGCATCATTTCATCCAGAAATGTCATGTGGGAGCTTAGTGACACATGAGAATAAGAACAGACAAAAAGAAATTTAACCTTTACTCATAGATTATTGCCAATACAAAATCAGATTTAATTGTCCTAAAAAAACTTTTCTTCTTCTTACCCCTAGTGTAAGTATGGCTTCTATTTCTTTGTTGCATAATTCATAGGTTTGATTTCGTTCTAATCAGTGCAATTAAGTTTATCACTTTACTTCTTGAAAGCTGTTTCCATTTTGCCCGTTCTCTTTTTTAGTTTCTCCTGAGCTTGAAGAATCTACTGGAAATATTTCATTGTCAAAATAAACTGGATGCTTCATAATTTTACAGTCTTAATAGGGTATCTTATCCTTGTATGGCCCTTCTAACATCTTTGCCTGCATTGCTTAGAGATTGTAAGCATAGGTTCCATGTACCCATAGATTCTACTAGCTGATGAAACGGAATTCTAGGATGCGACAGCATATATTAAGATGCGTAGAGTGCACACATATACATATTTTTTAGTTCATCACAAGAAAAAAAATAAATGTAAATAACTAGATATGTTTCTTATAAAATCTTACTTATATTGAACCACGAGTAGAATTACATATGATCCATGAAAGTCATCATGGGTTAAACCAAAACAGCCCCTAGAAGAAGATATATCTAAGGATGCTAGAAAGCTAGACCCCAAGGAAATCCATGTCATATCACCATGTTCCATGTGTATAGAGCTGAAAATGGATTGGGTGTTAGTACGTCCGTATCCATATCCATATCCATTTCCATCCAGCTTATATAAATATGGATATTTTTCGATGCTAAAATTTGTACGGGACATGCACATGAAATGGATACTAATAACTCATACACGAATGCAGACAAAAATTGAATAATATAAACTGTTTGCATGATATGTTCCACAAGCCTCTCAACTTTCTGTCTAAACAAACAAATGAAAGTACAAGGGACGATAACAGATACTGCATCCACTTAATCACATGACTCCTTTAGTGGATCCAAATAAGTCTATTATGTTACATGATCTGGGTTATAATACTGACCCTAAGGATGCAAATACCAAATAAAAGATGCCACTTTATGGAAAGAAAGATAAAGTAAAAGCATGTTAATCTTGCCATTTATTCGCCTTAGGAGTTTGTGAGAGCTATATGGGACCAAATAGGGCCGAAATCGGACTTAGATACACATTAATTATATGCTTATCAATATACATATCTACTTCCTATAACAGATCTGGATACGTATACATATACTATTGAGATGCTATATTTTGTGTCCATAGCCAGACAGATCCAGACATGGAAATGGATCCAGATGGACACCATGCAAACCTACATTAATCACCACTAGTGTTTCTTAAGTAAATCATATGTTCTATTAACATCTTCTAGTAATGTCGTTGGTTGAAGGTAAAAAGAGTAAAGAAGATTTTATATTCCATAAAGTTAAATTAGAGGCAACTTAAATCAGGGCTGCATATTTAACAGAATACAAAAACGATGTCAGTGTCAATGTTGATACGGTAATTCAGTTGGGATGAAGAATCCATACAACATAGATCCTCGATAAAAAGTCTATTTACTTTCATTATCTTACATACAGGGGCCTCATTATTTTTATAACTCTATAATCAAATCTTATAAATTTTACATTTAGATTTAGGAGATTATCTCAACGCAGTCAATTAATCAAGCATACAGTTGAAACAATCATATTCTTACTTTAAATAATGATGCTGAAAACCATGGAAACAAAAACTAATGTTATCATTGGATTGTATCAAGCAAAGGTTGCAAGCAAAAAATATGCTACACAGGAACGTATTCTGGTATCTCAGACCTCTTCATAGATCCTCTGGAGAAAGCTGCCACATTTTATTGCTTCCTGCAGCTCCCAAGTAAAATAACCCTTTCCACTGACTAACTTAGCATCCACAGTCTCCAAACAATTAAGAAGAGTGTTTACTGAATCTTCGAGAAGACCAATGCATCGTTCAACCTCACTACAGGACAGAAATGGGGAAAGAAACATCATAACTTGAGTTGCAAAATAAAGGAATCTCTGTTAATTAACCAAACCAGCTGAAACCTAAATTGAGTAAAACCCTAAAATGCACCTTATTTAACTGCAAATAAAATTTAAAAAGCAATTGAAGTTAATAAAGAAGTGTAATATTTCTAATGCATATATGGACATGCGTAAGTACATCTACATGTGTATTAAAATATAATTGCACTAGCTTTGATAGGATGGATTAGAAAATGAGTTCCGGAACTAGCATAACATAAAGGATTGTAGCTACTTTGAAATGTAATAAATTTGGGCTGTTTCACTTGGCAATGTCACGACACCACATCCCAACACCCAAAAAAAAATCCTCTCACAACAGAAACCTGGCTATAGAACTTTATTGTGATGCGTGTTCTGTAACTAGAAGAGAGAAGGTTAGGCAGCGCTTGATTGAGAGATAAGGTGGATTAACTGAGGATTTATCCCACTATCCTGCCCAATGTTGATAACTTAGCCATGATATAGTTATTCTAGTCAACACAGGGTTAACCCACTTATCCGGACTAACTTTATTTCTTTCCTTTATTTTCTGAGGGGTATAGTTTTGTTTAATCCTTTTTGTCCATCTCTTCTGGTTCTTACCTTTCTCTTTCTTCCTTTTTGGAGAGTACACGAGCTCTTTCTATAGTTATCAGAATTGGATTGGCCTAACAAGAAAACCGGTGAACTAGCCCTTTTGATAACCCAATTCTCTTGAAAGAGGAAGTATGCAATTCAAAGACAAAATACCCAAAAACCATGTGACCTGCCAACTTTTTCCATGATTCGACTAACCAGATAATTCGAACAAAAAAAAAAAGATCAGTTACTAAACTTAAGCCAAATAACCCATTTGCGCTTAACTTATAATCCCATTCAACTAATACATTTTTAGGTATTTTGATTTATATTACTAAAGAATTATAAACCCAAAAATTTTTAATCAAGTCTGATCTAACCCTTTCTCTTCTAGTCCTCTTCAAAACAAAGGGAGAATGACATGCCCATGCCCCCTCGTCGACTCTTCTCACTAGTGAGTTACAAATCTATCAATGCCGACCGTAACTACTGCCTTCTGTGAAGTCAATCCTTCCCATTCTCTATGCTCATGTTCAATCTTTCCATCCCACTCCAGCCCCACAATCAACACCTAAGCCTAGTCCTAAATAGTCCATGACCTAGGTCGTGGTCGAGGCTTCGAACCGACGACTCCCTCACTAGCTCTTGCGAACAATAAATTAGCTCCCGTCAATCACTCAATTCCCTTCCATGCATTACCCACCGCGTGTAGGGTTTCATTATGGTGAATAGAAACCAACTTTCCTTAAAATGTAGAATCGTAGCTATCGGATGATGACACAAGATTTAGATAGATCCTAAGGCCTCCAAATTTTCATTTTAAAGAGGATCCCTCTCCCTTTCCTCTTCAAGACTCCCTTTTTGAATTTTTTCGACCTTGTATGATACTTTTTTCTTTTATGACCACTCTTATCACATCCTCCTCGAATCAGAACAATCCATACTCATAGATTTGTCTCTATGGTTATAGCATATATTTCAACAGCTGCTGGCTAGGACCACTGTATCATAACCGTCGAATTCAATCAACCGATATGGTTATTTTTTTAGTACATACCAAGAGTTGCCCATCAAAAATATGGTAAGAGTTGTTTCCCATGATTCGACCAACCAGACAATTCGAACAAAAAAAGATCAGTTACTAAATTTAAGCCAAATAAGCCATTTGTGCTTAACTTATAATCCCATTCAACTAATATATTTTTGGGTGTTTTGATTTATATCACTGAAGAATTATAAACCCAAAAATTCTTAACCAAGTTTGATCTAACCCTTTCTCTTCTAGTCCTCTTCAAAAAAGAGGGAGAATGGCATGCCCATGCCCCCTCGTCGACTCTTCTCACTAGTTAGTTACAAATCTGTCAATGCCGATTGCAACCACTGTCTTCTGTGAAGTCAATCCTTTCCATTCTCTATGCTCAAGTTCAATCTTCCCATCCCACTCTAGTCCCACAGTCAATGCCTAGGCCTAGTCCTAAATCGTCCATGACCATAAGTCGTGGTCGAGGCTTCGACCCCACGACTCCCTCACTGGGTCATGCCAACAATAAATTGGCTCCTGCCAATCACTCAATTTTCTTCCACGCGTTACCCACCATGTGTGGGGTTTCACTAAGGCGGATAAAAACCGACTCCCCCCCTAGATGTAGAATCGTAGCCATCGGATGATGACAGAAAATTTAGATAAATTCGAAGGCCTTCAAATTTTCATTTTGAAGAGGATCGCAATCAATTATTGTAATCTCCATCCGATTTTCCTCTCCTTTTCCTCTTCAAGATTCTCTTTTAGAATTTTTTTGACCTTGTACGGCACTTTTTTCTTTTACGACCACTCTTATCACATCCCCCTCGAATCGGAATAATCCATACTCGTAGATTTGTTTCTCTGTTTGTAGCATATATTTCAACATCTGCTGGCTAGGACCACTGCATCATAACCGTCGAATTCGATCAACCGATATGGTTATTTTTTTAGTACGGTCGATGAGATTTGTACATACCAAGAGTTGCCCATCAACAATATGGTAGAGTTCTTTCCCATGATTTGCCTAACCAGACAATTTCAACAAAAAAAATCAGTTGCTAAACTTAAGCCAAATAAACCATTTGCGCTTAACTTATAATCCCATTCAACAAATATATTTTTGGGTATTTTGATTTATATCACTAAAGAATTATAAACCCAAAAATTCTTAATCAAGTCTGATCTAACCCTTTTTCTTCTAGTCCTCTTCAAAAAAGAGGGAGAATGATATGCCCATGCCCCCTCGTCGACTTTTCTCACTAGTGAGTTGCAAATCTGTCAATGTCGACCGCAACCACTGCCTTCTGTGAAGTCAATTCCTTCCATTCCCTATGCTCAAGTTCAATCTTCCCATCCCCCTTCAGCCCCATAGTCAACGCCTAGGCCTAGTTCTAAATAGCCCATGACCATAGGTCGTGGTCGAGGCTTCGACCCCACGTCTCCCTCGATGGCTCTTGCCAACAATAAATTAGCTCCCGCCAATCACTCAATTTCCTTCCATGCATTACCCACCGCGTATAGGGTTTCGTTAAGGCGGATAGAAACCGAATCCCCCCAGATGTAGAATCGTAGCCATCGGATGATAACACAAGATTTAGATAGATTTAAAGGCCTTCAAATTTTCATTTTGAAGAAGATCGCAATTAGTTATTGTAATCTACATCCGATTTCCCTCTCCCTTACCTGTTCAAGATTCCTTTTGTACGACACTTTTTTCTTTTACGACCACTCCTATCACATCCCCCTCAAATTGGAACAATCCATACTCGTAGATTTGTCTTTCTGTTTGTAGCATATATTTCAACAGCTGCTGGCTAGGACCATTGCATTATAACCGTCAAATTCGATCAACCGATATGGTTATTTTTTTAGTATGATCGATTAGATTTATATATACCAAGAGTTGCCCATCAACAATACAGTAGAGTTGTTTCCCATGATTCGACTAACAAAAAAAAAGATCAGTTACTAAACTTAAGCCAAATAACCCATTTGCGCTTAACTTATAATCCCATTCAACTAATACATTTTTGGGTATTTTGATTTATATCACTGAAGAATTATAAACCCAAAAATTCTTAGTCAAGTCTGATCTAACCCTTCTAGTCCTCTTCAAAACAGAGGGAGAATGACATGCCCATGCCCCCTCGTCGACTCTTCTCACTAGTGAGTTGCAAATCTATCAATGCCGACTGCAACCAATGCCTTTTGTGGAGTCAATCCTTCCCATTCCCTATGCTCAAGTTCAATCTTCCCATCCCACTCCAACCCCACAATCAACGCCTAAGCCTAGTCATAAATAGTACATGACCATAGGTCATGGTTGAGGCTTCGACCCCACGACTCCCTCGCTGGCTCTTGTGAACAATAAATTGGCTTTCGCCAATCACTCAATTCCCTTCCATGCATTATCCATAGCGTGTGGGGTTTCATTAAGGAGGATAGAAACTGACTCCCCCCAGATGTAGAATCTTAGCTATCGGATAATGACACAAGATTTAAATAGATTCGAAGGCCTTCAAATTTCCATTTTGAAGAGGATCACAATCAGTTATTGTGATCTACATCCGATTTCCCTCTCTCTTGCCTCTTCAAGACTCCCTTTTTGAATTTTTTCGACCTTGTAAGACACTTTTTTTTTTATGACCACTCTTATCACATCCCTCTCGAATCGGAACAATCCATACTCGTAGATTTGCCTCTCTGTTTGTAGCATATATTTCAACAGCTGCTGGCAAAGACCACTACCTCATAACCATCGAATTCGATCAACCAATATATTTTTTTTCAGTACGGTTGATAAGATTTGTACATACCAAGAGTTGCCCATCAACAATACGGTAGAGTTGTTTCCCATGATTTGACTAACCAGACAATTCCAGCAAAAAAAAAATCAATTACTAAACTTAAGCCAAACAACGCATTTGCGCTTAACTTATAATCCCATTCAACTAATACATTTTTGAGTATTTTGATTAATATCACTGAAAAATTATAAACCCAAAAATTCTTAATCAAGTCTGATCTAACCCTTTCTCTTCCAGTCCTCTTCAAAAGAGAGGAAGAATGACATGCCCATGCCCCTCGTCGACTTTTTCTCACTAGTGAGTTGCAAATTTGTCAATGCCGACCACAACCACTGCCTTGTGTGAAGTCAATCCTTCCCATTCCCTATGCTCAAGTTCAATCTTCCCATCCCACCCCAGCCCCACAGTCAACGCCTAGGCTTAGTCCTAAATAGCCCATGACCATAGGTCGTGGTCGAGTCTTCGACCCCATGACTCCCTCGTTGGCTCTTGCCAACAATAAATTGGCTCCCGCCAATCACTCAATTCCTTTCCATGCGTTACCCACCGCGTGTGAGGTTTCGTTAAGGCAGATAGAAACCGACTCCCCTTAGATGTAGAATCGTAGCCATCGGATGATGACACAAGATTTAGATAGATTCAAAGGCCTACAAATTTTTATTTTGAAGAGGAACGCTATCAGTTATTGTAATCTCCATCCGATTTCCCTCTTTCTTTCCTCTTCAAGACTCCCTTTTTGAATTTTTTTCGACCTTGTACGACACTTTTTTCTTTTACGACCACTCTTATCACATCCCCCTCGAATCGGAACAATCCATACTCGTAGATTTGTCTCTTTGTTTGTAGCATATATTTCAACAGCTGCTGGCTAGGACCACTGCATCATAACCGTCGAATTTGATCAACTGATATGGTTATTTTTTTAGTACGGTCGATGAGATTTGTACATACCAAGAGTTGCCCATCAATAATACAGTAGAGTTGTTTCCCATGATTCGACTAACCAAGCAATTCCAACAAAAAAGATCAGTTACTAAACGTATGCCAAATAACCCATTTGCGCTTAACTTATAATCCCATGCAACGAATACATTTTTGGGTATTTTGATTCATATCATTGAAGCATTATAAACCCAAAAATTCTTAATCAAGTCTGATCTAACCCTTTCTCTTCTAGTCCTCTTCAAAAAAGAGGGAGAATGACATGCCCATGCCCCCTCGTCGACTCTTCTCACAAGTGAGTTGCAAATCTATCAATACCGACCGCAACCACGTACTTCTGTGAAGTCAATCCTTCCCATTCTCTATTCTCAAGTTCAATCTTCCCATCCCACTCTAGCCGCATAGTCAACACCTAGGCCTAGTTCTAAATAGTCCATGACCATCAATACCAATCCCCCCCACCCACCTCTTTCCATGGTCTTGAGCCTCTGCCCTTGCCGGAAAGCCCTCTCTCACCACCTCCTTGATTGTTAAATATTCAATTTTTTAATATGTACTCATTCAACCAATCCTTTGGGCATTGACTTGGTGACTTGGATCCTTGGTTGGGCCAATGCCCAGTCCAAGTCTGATAATTATGGACCTTTCCATGGCTAACATCCAAATTCCACACTATTGGATTTGATCCACCCTCTGACCACCATTGGCCACTGCCTTTGGTTATTTCCCTTCCGTCGGCTCTTTGAATCCATGTATGTCATTATCAATCAATCTATAACCATCTACAATCGACACAAACTTGATATAGCCAAATAATCTAGCCAGTGATGGAAAGCTATGGAGGGAAAGCCTTGTATCTCATTTCTAGCCCTTATGCCAAGGGAATCCATCTTCACTCGCCTGGACAAGGGCATCATTCCTAACAATGATTACCAAGAACAATGGAAAATCCAACAAAACAATATTCGCTCTTAACCTAAAAATAACAGCACTGTGGAAGGATTTTGAGGGATAAGGATAGCTGCCCCACCCTTTCCAATCTTGCAATTAGACATTATTAGAGCCACCTTACCGATCATAGATCCATGCAGCATATGTTTAATGCTTTGAATCATCAACATTACAAAAAAAAGTGCAGAAGATTTATTGTCCTTATAGAAATGACTCTCGACTACCTCAACCTAACTTTCGAATTCACAAACTTACAAGACAACAAACAAATCTGGCATTCCTTCATGGTGCAACGCCAAATGTTAGCCGACCAAGGTCATGAACTTATTCAGCCAAACGGCCAAGAAGTTTGCTTAAAAAGATATAGAATTCATTGACCTTGCAATCTAGATTCACCCACACCAAAAATGTCTTGGCAAAGAGGGTGATAACAAGCTAATGGTATGGAATTTGGCTAAAATCTACAGGAGATCATCTCTAAGCAGTGATCTTAACGATTCTTATAAAATAGAAATGTTGAATTGCCTAGCTTTAAGATGGTGCTTATTAGATCTAAGAAATATTTTCACTTTGATCTCCTCTTCAATTTCTTCATATGGAGTTAACAACATAAGTACAGCCTCACTGAAATTCCAATATACCCATTATATCTAGCTTTAGATGTTGTGTTTCTAAGAATTATTTTCATGATACCTCTTCTTCAAATTCTCCAAAAACTTCAATTGAATTAGCCTTCCAATATAAGCATAGCCTCTTTGAAATTCCATATACCGATTATGTCGAGCTTGTAAGCACTGTCGTTATCAAATCAAAGAAATATTTTCACCACTAACTCCTCAAGTTCTCGAAAAACTTCAGTGGATTGGCTGTCCAGTATAAGCATGACAGATGAAGACTTTTAAAGGAGTAACAAATTTAAAACACAATAGGAGAAGAAAGAATTAATGAGAAATCAAATAGCTGGAACTCTTGGAAGGAGATTAGAATACTTAAAAAATCTATCCAGTTCCTCAAGAGGGTAGCATGTAGACTTTGCATACAAGGCATGAAGAAGAAATGTTTTTACTGGCATGGAGTTTCTAGTTGGCTAATGGACAATTGCCAATTGGCAGGTAGGAACCCCTCTTGTGCAAGCATCCAATTAAAATAAAAGGAATATGGACTTCCAGCAAATATTACTCTCTCGTGCTTTTGAGTCCTCTTGTGTGGGTGCATACCTAATGGCTTGGAGGTGTCTCTCAACGTCTAGCATGAAGAAGAGTCTAAGCCTAACTGCAAAGTAGAAGGGAAGTATGATCCCAGCAATGCGCATAAAGGAACTTGAAGAACTGACCCCCAGGCATATGCAAAAGATTAAGTTTGAGAATAAAATTATGATGTGAACTAATCAAGCGCCATGTATTCTTCTCTTCTTTATTATTTGTAAATTCAAATTTTAATACCATCGCTTATGACAACACTTAAACCAACTTTACTGGCACTTTTAGATAACCATGACCAGTTCGCAAAAGAGTCCAATAATGTAACTTTATGATCTTTGCAATTGTTTTCCTTCGATGTCATTATATATCCGGGCTAGAATTACCTTGCAAACTTATTTAGGAAGAGCACATACAATAGTAGTCTTGTTGAAGGCCATGGCCTCCAGTTCACTGTCAATTAAATCAAGAGCCCCTACGATGGACGAAAACGTATTATCCCAGAATTAATTTGCAACAATTTGAACAGGAATTCAAAATTAATCTATCAGGAACTTATATAGACATTCATTTAAATTTGAAAACAATATGCTTCAAGTGAAATATTACAGAACAAACAGGGATAAAAAGAGAGAAAAAAATATGCATACCGTTTCTGGTGCTTCAGAGTGGTACATAATAACATGCAGCATGAAGCATATAAATCAATGGAGAACTGCCGATCAACCACACAGTGATGCGCATCTGTTAATGATGTTTCTTCCTGGTTATTGGATATGAAAGGATGACATTTGACATGAGAAGCTCTAAGGTGATGGAAGTCTTTGAAAAGTACCATTGGTACATGCAAGCACTGGCTTGCAAGACATGAATTCATTTGAAAAGAGGACCTTCTAGCAACAGTTGTAAGAACCTCAACACACATAAGAATGACTGACCCTGCATCTGGATTGACATCACTTTTATTATACACTAGCTTCCCCGCATAAAAAATTGTTGGGCCCTGGAGGTGCAAAATTATATTGAATAAAGCGCCAATTAGATTTGGGATGTTTTTCTTCATAACACGCTTGTGTCCTGGAAAGCAAGCCTAAAGTCAGAACAAACCATTTATATATAATCTGATAACTGATCAAATATTTCATTTCATAGCACACTAAAAATATCGCAGCCAATACAATTATTCATTAATACATGTCAAGCATTTTTGCATAGGAATGCACCCTTTTGGGGATTTTTACAGATAAGCATCATACATAATCCCTCACTTTACCTCATCGAAATTGACTAATGGTTTTTATTAGTAAAATAATTTTTAAATCATCTATTATTTAATGGAAATTGGTGTTATCTTCTTCAATGAACAAGGAAAAGATCAAACTATTCATTACCTGAGATAGATTCGAGAACCAAATCCAAGCAGTCAATCCCAGCTGCAACAACTGAGGATACCTTTCCTCCATTTACATTGCCAGTATTTATTTCATAGACCGCATTGTGACCTTCCTGCACCCCAACCAATGCTCTTTCTATTGCTTGTACAGCTGCCTTCAGATGCAATGTCAGAGGTGTGCTAATAAATTTTCTAAATGACATCCTAAGTCTAGCTTTAAATGCATCTATGCTGCATTGTCCATGATCAAGAAATTGCATATCACTCCCACTTGATTCTTTCTGAGACTGGAGCATCTTTGTGTTTGATCCTGTCTCATGAGAAGACAGAGTTGCAGCCTTCCCTTGGAAGGAAATACATCTCCCTATAGCCCTCAAATGAGAATGTATTATCTGAGCAAACACATTGTTAGACAAGGTAGGATCAGCTAAACTAAAATAATTCCCAACAACTTCAAGATATTTTACTATGCCATCAACCCAAATAAAAATAAAGGGATCTGGCATGTCAACCATTTCTGCTACTCCCCGTAAAACAATATGAGAAGTTCCAATAAGAATAGCCATTGGTTTTGATGCCAGGTGACTACAGTTAAATTGTGAAGCCAAATATGTAGAAAATGGTAACATGCATTTCAACTTGAGAATAGCTGCAGATGCATTAAAAAGATGACTGAGTGTAAATGCTATCTGACGGCTTTCACCTTTCAACAGGTTATGTAATAGAGGTTTGTTCAAATGTTGGAGATTAGATAAATCAATTGCATGAATGCCATTAAAAGCATTGGCTACATGATTTGCATGCGCAGATAATGGTATTTGCTCCAATGATCTTGAACCCTTCGTATGCTCGTAGTCTGAAGGGTTTTTACTGTCATGATCATAACCAGATGCAGAGGACTCGGGCCTTTCACTTTGCTTATGTGTCTTGAGATGATTTTCAGCAAAAATTTCAACTTCACAACATGAACATTTAGCAGCACTTCCCACAAGCACATCCAAGCTTAAGAAACCATTATCACAATTCCACTCGGGAAGATGTTTGAGGAAATCTATCCCTTTTCTGTTATCCACAAGCAATATATTCAGGCACAAGTTTACAAAATTCTCAAATACAGAAATGTAACTGCTGAGTTTAGATACACACCAAGGCATCAATGTCAATGACTGTGGTTTTCCCTTGGAGCAGTCCTTGTATGAGCTATCTAAGGCTGATGCCAGGCCCCATAAAAAACTCTGGGAGCAAGATACGATAGATGATAACTTATTCCAGCTCAAAATACTGAAGCAAGCTTCTGGTTTGATCGCATATATACCACTTTCCAAAGTTACAGGTAAATTTTTCGTCTGATCCATCAAGATGTCAGCCATAAGTTCTATGCTTTTCCATGTTTCAATATAATCAGAAGTGACAGAGTACTCATCACCTTCATTTAGACTATCCTTTCCACCAGGCACATCATGCACTGGCAGGTTCATGGGGAGCTTTTCATTATTTATTAAGGAGGATATTGCAGAATTCATCTGTTCTTTGCTTATTGTCAGAAAAAGGTAACAAGTATGATCTATTAATGAAAAAATCATATTTTCCACCTGATTAGAATAGTTCTCTCCGAAAAAGGTTTTTGGCAATCCACCTATTTCATAGACTGACTTCAAAAGCCACAAAATAGAAGATGGGCAGTTAAATAAAGTGCATAAATACAAGGATTGCCTGGCTTCTGAATTCCCTTCAACTGATGCCATAACCAAATATTTCATGGCCCTTCTGCAGGATATAAATAATTTGAAAAGCTCATATGGGCTGCAGATAACAGATTCACCACAGTAGCTTAACAAGCTTGAAACCACTAGCCTGGGACAATCAATAAATGGCATCATCAGCAAGAAGAGATATAGAAGATCAGATTGTGAATCTAAGACAAATTCTTTAAAAATCCAAAATGACCAAATCTAAACACTTGAATGGACTGATTTGTGGGCAACAATTTCCTTAAGCTCATAGCATAGCCGAGAAGTATGTACATACAACTGTTAAACAACTTTCAAATATTTTGGATTATTTTCTGCTAAAAATCTACTCACATAGAGTTCAATGATGTCCTAATGCGGGACTACAAAGAGTTGAACTCATAGGCTACAGCTTAAATTTCTTTGAACAGTAATATAAACAATCAGAAAATAAGTTTGAGCACTTTAGCTTCAACCACAAGAATTCAGCTGCTTAAATTATAAAACTTAAAAATTACATATCTGTAGTCTGAGCTTAGAACTCCAATTAAAAACCATACTAGCACATATGGCCTCAAAAAGAACAAGAAAAACAAGATACCGTTAGACTGCAGAGGATTTTCACCTCAATTCCACTAATTTCATGCTAATTTGCAGTTGCAAGTTTACAATGGAATCACTCTAAAAGTGTGTTGTTGGCACCTCACCAACACTAATCTTGAACAAGAAAAGACTATACAATGCAATTTCTGCAATACTAACTAGCAGTTGCATTTTTAATTAATTCGCTCCACTGGTGTGTCATCTCGTATGGTTATGTCATGTCAAAGATTTCATGGCTTCTCTGATTAGTTTTATCTTCTTTTACCCAGTACAGTGAGCCACAGAGGCATGAGCAGCAATTGTGGAAACCCACTCCAGAGCATCTACTATATAGATGCCATAACAACTATTATGATAACAGAGATAACAAATTTATAGCTTCCAACTGATATAAATATTCCTTATAGGCCTTGCGTTCTCCAAACTTTCTTATAAGGCCCCACATTAAATATTTTAACCCTTCTTTAGATAAACATTATAGAATTTTTATGATATCCTTTACTTTAAAATGGCCAAAAAGCCCTACTCCATGTTTCATTACTGGCATGAACCAAAGTGGTTACAACTGAGACAAATTTGCAATTTACAGATTGCATGTGATACAAGCCTGAACAAAAGTTGTTGCAATATTATAATTTTAGGGAGAGATGAAGCAGTCAATTAAATAACTGAAAGAAAGCACAAGTTAAAATTGGGATTATAAATAAGAAGAAATTTCCCAAGGACTAGCTAAAATACATGTAATCTCAAATTCACAAATCCCTCTATCACATCAAAATTTAGAGAACACATTACAGTTACAGCAAGTAAGAATGGAAACAAAAGGAGAGGGCAAGCTTACCTTTCAAGATTGAGTATGTAACTTGCATAAAGTGAGAAAGTTTTAGCATTTACGTGAATTCCAGGCATTTTACAGAAGAGATTAAGCAAATTTTCACAGGTTTTGAGTTCCACACTGGGGGAAGAAAATGATTGTTTCTCGCCACCACAAAGGTTATAAGACATGTTTGAAGAATGACCATGCAAAGCATGCCCATCAACCATATTGACCCTTGGCTTTGGATCTAGCATCTTCAAGATCTCTGACCAATCTGGCAAGGAACTCAGATCAATATCATTTGCCCAGCTGTGTCTCATTATAGGAGAAAGTGCTTTCTTCATAATACGGCAAAATCTTGATGGAAAATGCTTGGATACAACCTGAAGGATAAATTAAAAGAAACAATTATAAGATGCCATTGTTAGCAACAAGAAGACTAATAGGTTCCACAACAAGCGAATAAGGTGAAAATTTAACTGAAATCTTGATGGAAAATGCTTGGATACAACCTAAAGGATAAATTTAAAGAAACAATTACAAGATGCCATTGTTCGCAACAAGAAGACTAATAGGTTCCACAACAAGTGAATAAGGTGAAAATTTAACTGAAAACAGTCATCAATTTTAGAAAGTTGACCCAATGCTTGATCATTCAAAACAAGAGTTTTTGTCGATGGGTAAAAGAGAGCTTTATCTGTTGTCCAATGCATTTACTTACTGTTTGGTCATATAGAAGAGTATCGTTGAGAATTCCCAGTGAAATATTGCGTGCAGTAACTTTCTTGCAGAGAGGTTCACATGTGCTCTGCTCTCTGACATCACTGTAGTAGCTTCCAGATGGCAAAGAAGAATGTATTAATTGAGACAAAAATTCCTTCAGATCCTTATTAGTAGCATGAGTGCACCAAATATCAATATTTTGGCAAAGAAGCCACCAAATTGCAATTGGGAGGGTATTCTCATTCAATGAGCAAACACCCATATCCCAGGCATCTTCATAGGAAAACAATAGTGTTTCAGTCTTACCAGTTTCATCACTCTGGCTGTATATACATTTTTCCTCTGAGGCTAGCATTGGTAGGTATCCAGTTATGAAAGCGGTCAGCCCAGCTGCCTCCTGCCTGGAAGCAGTGGCGAGTCGCTTCCACTTTTTGCTTGACTTGTGTCCATGAGGACTTCGAGGCAGCTGCATATGTACTAAACGTTCATCCCGTTCTTGCAAGAACTGAAAAGCTTTAATATTTCTGTTCAAATCATTAAGCCTCTGGATAGCCATTACATGCAATACATAAACAAGGGGTCCAGAGCCTGCCGAACTGCTTGACAGAAAAACTTCTGAAAGAGTCTGGATGACATCCAAAAGGGAAATGGAAGGTTTAAGTACCCAGGAGAAATAGCCTTCATCCATATGCTTAGGCTTCTCAGTCCATTCTATTCCACAACAAACAGTAAACAAATACCCCATTTCTTCTGATGCCTTTCTTGATGAATTAGGTGGCATGAGGCTGATTGATTGTCGGTATAGGCTTCTGCAGGCTATGTACATCCGGAAGAATAAAATAAATACCCAGGACATACTAAATGGTGTTGCACACAGTCCACTTTCACATTCATATTTGGATAAATCTGTGCCTATAAGAGAAAAAAGGAGTTTGTTAACACCATTTGATTGATTTTGCACCAACTGACTGAAGCTTGGTCTTATTGATTTCATCAAGTTCTCAACTGATTTTCCTATTAAAATACTATTTGTTGCTGTGACAGTTAAGGAATCCAACACAATCGTGTATACTTCCGACAGAACTTTTCCAAGAAGTTCAGCTTGCAGATCTATATCCAGTATGCTGCTATTTAAGGTGTTCGCTTTTCCCGGATTCAGAACATCATCCCCTAAGGAACTATGTCTCATCCATTCCAGTGAATCTGCAAGATCTACATTCAGTTGCTGTAAGCACCCACTGACTTGTCGTTCTGGTATTAACTTGATAGCATTAGAAATGGCAAGTCGAAATGCTTGTGAACATAACAAAGTTGCCAGTGATTTTTGACACGCTTGAGAGGATAAAGGCAAAGAAGCAACAAATATAGAATGACCTGCTGAACCAGCATCACCAGCAACTCTGAAGAGTCTCACAGCTTTACACAGTGCAAAAATGGGACTACTTACCTACAAGACAGACAAGAATAACAAACAAAGACATGCCAAGTTACAAATTACAAGAAGCCAAAAGAAAAATGCAGAAAGAACAGAAAGGAATCCAATTTTATTAGAAAAATTACAGAAAAGATTTGGTTTTGGATATTATCATTTGAGACATTGACTTTTCGAAGTGCACATGCATGACTATCTCTAGAATACCATCACACACCAAAACTAATGGTATAACGACAGCACAAAAGGTGATCAGATGAATAAAGGTGAAAAGCATGTCAAGAAATGCAATAAACTTGGAGCTTTTTCCTTGGAAAATTTGTTGCTGTGCTTAGAAGCATTAGATAATAAGGTTGAGTTATGTGAGATTGGAACGGTTCTTTTTTCTAAAAAATAGTCTTGAATCGAATGGGATCACAACAGTCCATCAAATACCACTTCCCCTCAAATGTTTTGCATGCACCCCTCAGTATTATAATTCGAGCTTCCAAGGGGTGACTATCTTTGTTCAATCATCACCTCCATAAATACTTGATGCTTCAGTAAATATGACCCTCTTAGGGTCAGTTTGACCCGGCTCTTTCTCTCTCCCTGTATAAGAGAGAAACAACAGAAATACACCAACCAAAAGTACAAGTGCATCTATCAACTTAACATGGATAAGAGATGTTGTATGAGACAAGATCACAGATACTTATTAAGTTTTGCTTTCACTCAAATGCCTTGGGCATGCCCAATATTAGCATATAAAAATCTATATACCCATTGCCACATGGAATGCAAAAGGTTTGCATGCTTCCAAAGGTAATGATCATAAACGTGTTGATTAAAACAGGTCAGTAGGTTAAAAACATGCAGGAACTGTAAACAAAGGAAGAAGCTTTGAGTAATCACTTCATGCTGTGTGATTTTGCCTGCAGTGTTTGGTGCAGAATCAGAAGTGTGGTAACAAACGGGTGATTCCTGGTTCAGTCTAAGAAAGGGAAAGAAGCAATGATATAGAGAACAAAATCAAGTTTAATTATGTGGCTACAGGTTATGGATACATGGGAAATACAAAAAAAATTTACCAGAAAAACAAAATAATTAGACACCAGGTTTCAGTTTTGATATATAATAAGCAGAACATTTAACAGGGTTCCATCATATTTCGATAGAGAACACCTTTAAATTTGTTAAAGCATGGAAAGTAACAGGAGTCAAGCATAAAGAATGTGGATTTTCCTTGAAGAAGGTTTCAAGTGGATGTAATTCTTGGCTTCAATGATGTTTCACCTTTGCATTCCTGCAACTTCACATGCGACAGCTTTTCTCATTCTTCTTTGTAACTTAGCAAGCCCTTTTCCCCTCATCATATTTAGGGGCGGGCACATTCTCTCTAGATGCAATTATTTCAATTTATAAACAAAGTCTTGTCAACTCTCATTCACTTTTCTTGAGTAAATGCCTCCCTTGGATCTTCTATGTCTGACCCTACTGGTAGTAGGATCACAATAACTGACTAAAGGAACAAACAGATATGGATTCATCAAAAAAAGTATGAAACAGAAAAGGAATTTTAAAAAGAATAAAGGTACAAAGATTTAGGTGGAAAGGGAGGCAAAAAATAGGATTCTCAAAAGGAAGGAGTTTGGGGTCAAGAATAACAAAACCAAAAATATTTTAACACAGATGCTCCCCAATAAGTGCTAGAGAACTCTTGTATACTGAGTAGTGTGATGGATATTGATGAAATATTATTCCATTCACACGACTAAGACCATGCTGTAGAATTGGTACACACCTCATTACTTGGTTATCATAACCACAAAGCAAAACTCTTTTGGTTGCAACAACGAACCAAAGCAACAAATGGATACAAACTGAATTACTATTTTAGCCGCTTGAGATTCCCAATTCAACTGGATGGGGACCATGAGAAAGTTATCAATCGAATTGTAGTCAACGTAGATGAAATTAAGATACAAGTTGGAGAGCTTCCTAATAATTGTATACCAATTTCACCTCATTAAATTAAAAAACATAAATAAAATCATGCTTAGATATTAAACTTCTAGGAAGCAAAAAAACACCATGCGACAGATAAAAGAATATAACAAGTCATAAGCTATTCGCTGAGCTATCTTAAATAGTTTTCTGGGACTAATTAGTATGCATGGATAAATGACAATGAAGTTTGAATTTATTTCTTTGTATTAAAATATTTTCCAGCGATAAAAAAGATGATTTGTCATGGAATGGGTGGCATGTGGATGGAGTCACTTCAGATCCTGCAAAGATTCAAGTCAGAGTTTGATTTGTAATATCATATCCAAATTCAATTAATAAACAGATTTAGTAAAAATCCATATCCAGTTTCAGTTTGAATTATGTAAAGATACAGGTGTCTATGCAAACTATTTCAATTAAATAAAATGATAATTATGATACTATATATTATTAAAATATTAAAATGTGTTTGGATTCTCCAAGGACCTAACTTTGATTTGATAGTTGGTCAATCTGATTTCAGGATCAGAAGTCAATCCAACAAGGTTTTAGGATTGATATCTAGAAATTAAATATTCTAAGACCAGTTTGAAGCAGATTATTGGGTTATTATGTTCCATTTCCAACTTCATCAGGGAGATTTCTTTACAAGAAATAAACTGGATTCTTTTCACTCCACAAATTATGCTAAATTCAGCAGACAACAACACTTGTATCTGCTGTCTTTTTTCTTTTCATTTTAATTGCATTTTTTTATTTGTTAACTATACATGGCAATGATTTGCCACTCAATGAACCATAAAGAACTTTACCCTGTGTTTGGCTATATACCATACGATAGGAGAAAAGAAAGAGATGAGGCTAGGAGATGAGTGAACAAGTAGAAAAAATAAAGAAACTAAAATGAAACTCAAAAATGTATTGTATGGTTTCTTAGAAAGTTCGGAAAAAAAAACTAAAACAAAGTTAATTTTTTATTCTGTTCAATACAATATTGACATTGGTTAAGAGGGTGAGCCATGGCGCATCAGTCAAGTTGCTCCATTGTGACCTAGAGGTCATCGGTTCAAAACATGAAAACAACCTCTCAGAATGCAAGGGTATTATTGTATACATTTGCCCCTTCCCTAGACCTTGCAATGGTGGGAGTTTCGTGCACTAGGCTATCTTTTTTTACAACATTCACATAGGTTGCTTGGATTAGCATGATAATGACAAATAATCGATGTAGAGAGCAAAGGTGAAGCCCTGTCTCAATGGAGAATAAGTAGGGGATATCTCACCCACCCCCCACCCCCCACCCCACCCCCAAAAAAAAGAAAAAAAACAAAGTGTGCCAAACACCTAAAAAGGGGAGGGGAATAGGCTTCTACTATGGGAGGGGATAGGTGGTAGACAAAGGCATAATTTTGTTCCACCATTTGAGTGGAGTAGACTTACACCATGTAAGACAGGAAAGTTATTCCCTTTAATAACTTTTTTTGCCCCGATCCACTCCCTAAACATAAAAAAGTGAGAGGGCAAGTTCGCCCTTGTGATGAAATCCAAGTCATCGGGAAATCCAATGCACATTAAGTTCACTTTATCCCGCATAATGAGTTCTATCCCTCCAACAGTATCTAGATCAGTTTTCCTTATCCCTTCAAAATTTAATCTGCAACCAAATGCAGCCTAAGGCAGTTATGGCATCGGTGGTGGTGATGGTGGATAGTAAGAGTTGATGAAGAAAAAGGCCAATTGTTTTTAACCTACTTTTCTTTCTTTCTTTTGCTACATGGAAGCAATCTTGACCACATAAGGAAACCTTCTTTAGCACTTCCCCAGTTTTATCTAATATTGAATTTTCTCTTAGCATGGTGGCTAGCAATATTCCATCTCATTTGAAAATTTATGTTAACATTGTCATCAAAATCCTGTACTCATGTCTGACTGAAGAAAAATATTGCCCTCAGAAAACTTGATCCTATATTCATTGATCAAATGAATCATCCATAAGGGACTGACTGGTAACAACTAAATTTGATAAAAAAACTCATAACTCAGTAAAAGGAAAACAATGAGTAAATCTAATCCAATTATGCAGGTCGCTTGACCGAAATATTCTAAAGCTACACTGATAAATGTAAACATGATTTGACCGTAAAAGAAGCTTAGAATATTGGTTTTATTGTCTAGTCATGATGTCGACGTGATCCTCGGTCATGTAGATGCAGTTGAGATGTCAGCAGCAAATTCATCACATCATCTTTTTATACTAAAGAAAAAAAATGCAGAGTATCAATGAAGTGTGAAACAGATCAGCAACAAAAAGCCAATGGCTCTGTAGTACATAACAACATTAGCAGGAGTACAACACATCACAGCAGAAAATGGCATTATAAAATGCCATCAAGATGCAAAACTCAGCATGAGGTAACTTTGCACAGGCCATGTTTAACAGAAAAGCGATTCTCATATATGTAACGTAATAACAGTTTTTTATTTTTGGGGGCCGACAATTGACAATCATAACTATTCACAAAGAATACACAACTGACCTGGCGAAGCTCACTGAAGACATTAATTACTTGACACCCAAGGTTTAAAATCTCCGAAACTAACAAAGAAAGCGGCTTTGTATCCACTACAGATAAATGGACAGCCAAGTATGAGAACGTCATGAGCCACAATTTTATTAGGTCATCCCCAACAGCCCTATACTCAATTTCCAGAAAATACTCCACCGCAACAAAAACCTCACTCGCTATCAGAGGCAGCACCTTTTTGACTCTTGCATCATCCTTATGCAAAGCCGATAACCAAAACAGATAAATTTTGCTTGAAATGGAAATAATTGTGTCATAGACCTCTTTCAAGAATTTATAATGGGTTCCTTCAGATGTATCCTTTGTACGTACATAAATCTTCTCTTGAATAAAACTTGCAAGAGTTTCATTGACGGACTTGAGCATGCAATGAGTTTCTACCAATCTGAGCTCTAACGCTTCTCCCAGTTCCAAGAATTCCAGTTGGGTGCACCTTTTGCATTCTAGCAACAGGGGTTCCATAAAATGCACAAATACTTCAAAGAGTGGCTTATTAGTTTCCTGAGCTTCTTCAGAGATCTCGCCACCTGTCCCTGAAGAATGGTCACCTTTCGATGCCAATGAAGCTCCTTTATGATTCTTAAGTCTGATGACAAATAAACGAAAGAGGTGTCCAAAACCACCGAGCAACACTGCCTTCTTCTCTGCTATGATCTTCTCTAGTCTCTGAAAGAAATGTCTGTGATAGCTCTCATTGATCCCCTTCAGTTCCCTGGCATCATGCTTTGTGCTTGAGCTCTTCAAACTTAAAAATCCGCTAATATGGATAGGATGAAACAGCCCATTTGACAAGACATCTTCAACCATCCTCAACAAGCTTCCAACTTGTCGACCTTTGCTGCCACCAAGTCGTAAGTGCAGTAATACCAACAAGTCCAACAGCAGGTCAAGGAGTCTATCTACAAAGACACGAAAGACATTTCTTGGATTCGGATGAAATCTCAGAAACCTAGAAAAGTGTTCAAGTAGAAGACTGGTAATGCTTAAGAGGACTTCAGCATGGGAAGAGCCATGCTCTTCATTTGCTGAAGCCCTGCGGACAAGATTAACAACCTCCACAGCGCATGAAACCCATAATTCTGCACCAGCATTATAGAAGGCTCTGCCATTGGATTCGAAAAGCAAAGAGAGGCACTCCAAAACCTGCTGAAAGAATATACCAGACTCTTCCTCATCCGACATACCATCACCATTGATTACCAGTAATGCATGCCTTGAGGTACGAGTAATAGCTCGAAGTAGATTCGGGGAAATAACAACTGATGACTTCTCTATACAGAACTTCAGAATAAACCAACTTCTATAGTTCAAACAAGGATCGAAAAGTTCCGAGCTTTTCTTACTATTATCACAAGATATCAAGACGGGCTGTATCCAATCACTTAGAAAGGATGCCAAACGCGAGACTCCGACCGGCTCCGGCCCTCGACCACTGAAATCACCTCTCGATCTCACAAAATCAAAAGCTAGCTCGACCTTTCTGCATCAAATTCATTACCGAACCGAATCAAATCACAGACAAAAAGGAAAAACAGAAAAAAGAGATGGTTTCAGGCGTCAAGAACCGACCTTTGGAGGGGGAGATCTTTGCTCTGGAGGGAGAGGATGAGGTCGAGGTTTGCCCAGACTCCATTAAGCTTGGCCTTCTTCTTTTGGTCGCGACTCCCTTCTCCTTCTTGTTCTTGGGGTCCTAGTGGATGGGTCTGGGGTCGTTTTCTCTTGCCATTCTTGGAGGTTTCCGAGGAGACTGGATCGGAGCACGCCATTTTTCCGAGCTCGAGATCGAAGAGAGGAGGAAAGGAGGATTTGGACGAGCCCGGTCTTCGAACCTCGAGAGGGAGAGAGATGGCGGGTAGACGCAAGGGGAGGACCCGGCGGGGAGGGGAAGGGGTGCGGGCGGTGTTGGGGTATGCACTAGGGTTTTTCGAGCCGTTCGTGGGGTTTTTCGAGCGATTCGTTAACACGGAAACCCGATAACGGCACACTCACATGTATCTCACGTGCAGAACTATACCAATACTGGTTTTCTTCAGGGGTTTAAATGTAAAAGTATCTATAGCAAATTGGAAATTGCGAGGTTCGAGTATACCGTATGCGTCTTTCGTTGTTCGAGTTTTCAGGTTATACATCAATGGCATACTTTTCTGGGTTTTGCATCAACTTGTCCAAAACCAAATCACTATAAGTAACCTGAGTTATCTTAGATCCCATTTGTTTTGATTGTTCTTGAATCCAAACAAGCGTAGATTATAGATCTGCGAGAATCCAATTTAGTACGGTTTTAGTCCAATCAACTGGGAGTTGACCTGATCTTGTCATGAGCTCTAATGGCGGAAACGCTAAAAGCCAATAAGTTCTTAGTTTTTTTCCTTCCACTGACACTCTTTATTTCCTTTCAGGTTATATTGCTTTGAATAATTTTCCAAAGGAAGAGGAGAAAAGCAAGATGCACCAGGAAACATCGTGTTTGGAGCAGGTGGATTCTCCATTTTGATGGATTATTAATCTAGTTTTATATATATATATATATAAAAGAACGGGCAAATCACACAAATCTAATATGAATATATGCATAAGTTATAAAACAAAATATCTGGAAAGAGAGGTGGCGAGGCCGCACTACTTGTCCACAATACTTCGCCAGAATGATCGGCGATAGAAGATGCAACCTAATCTATGGCTTTATTTACCTCGTGGTAGACATGACTCACCCAACAAGTAGAGCAAAACCGAATGTGGATCATTAATCTAGTCAATCATGTATAGATTAGCTGTTCTTTTTATCAGAAAATGCCAAAGATTCATGTCTCATTTTTCATTTAAACCATCCTGTTTTTTTCAATTGTTCATTCTTCGTGAGTTTCCACCCCATTTTTTATAACTAGAAATGAGATTTGTGGTAAATTTCCGGATAATAAGACTAGACACCATAGCATATAAAAGAGAGAACTATGATTTTATATGGAAGGAGACATCCGTCCAGATACAGAAGCACTGCTTAAAAAATGTGAACAATCCATTGCTGAGATCCAGATTGATGCTATTCATAACCGTACATCAAAATCTGCCGCAAAACTTCTTCATAATGTGCCAGGATGCTGTTTAACTTCCAAATAATCCACCACAACCTGTTTACACAATCCTCCAGATTTGGGATATCATGTTTGCTGAATCAAAAAGATAAGTAGGGACCAAACAGTACAAATTCTTTGCACAGTAGGCAGCAACATGGTGGGCTACATCACTAAAATGTCCCATTTAACATCAAATGGATCATCAAAACATAGAACAAGATCCTTGTAAGCTCCCTGTAATCCTCGTAAGCAAATCACATTATTGTTCCACTGCCACCATAACTACTACAATAGATCAGTTCTAATCAACTTGGAACTGATCTGGTTTTAGTCCATGACCACCATAAATACTACAAGCAGAAAACCACTTTTTGATAATTTCCCATGTATCTTGTATAAAAAACATAGGATCTGTTCCAAGAAATGAACCAAACAACTACAACAACCGGTACACAGTGATCAAATCTTGACAATAACCTGGAACATGTAGAACAATAGCCTGCAACACTAAAATGAGACATAGCCATATAACCCCAACAATAACATTTAACAATGAACTATAACCTGTAACAATTAACCTATAATGATAACTTTGACAACACAGAACATGTAACAATGAACATTGGTCATTCATTAGCTGGCCCCCTGAGTGAAGCAACCCGTAACAAGTATCACAAAGGCTTTCTTTTATCTTACAGTCTCTGGATGTTGAAGGCCCTAGGGACCTAAGATATGTTGGCATCAAAAGGTTGGTTAAATTATACATAGGAGAATGGTTATGGAATTCAGGGGATGAACAGATTGTCATCATCAATGGCTATGAGAACAACATTCTAGGTAAGGATGAGCGAAACGCCAAAATTATTTCAAATGTTCGGGAAGTTTAGAGGAGGACTGCTACGGTTGGTTTGTTTCTGGAATTTGGGTAGGCTTTTGAAGGTTGTCTAGACTTGTGTAGTAGTAGGGAACACACCATTTCTATATCTAGTGAAGTGCTGGTATTTGAATTTCAGAAACATAGCCAAGTAATCTGCCTTGTTTGTTAGATTTTTAGAAACATATGGATGCATATCTTGGAGTTTTTGTGGTTTATCAATTGCAAAGAGTTTTATTAATATTCTTAGTCATGGCAAGGTGCAGGCCATAGTTTGCCTATTTCATGTATGGAAAAACCTCGCAATTCCAGCTTCCCCTCACTTTAGCCTCTAGGTAAACTTTCCAGTACTAACTTTTACTTTGTCTAGTTTAATTTTGCATGCACATCAATATTTCATCATATACCCATCTTATGCTCATATGCCCTTATGACTACTTAAAGTTACAGTGCATACAGCCAAAGCTCAATTAAATTCTTTAGTAGTTTTTATTAAGTTGTAATAACGATAGGATCATCATGTCATTTGCTAAATTGAGTGAGGATTCATTTGATAATTCATTGTCTGTCCATACCGCACAACTCAATTCATACCAATAGGGAACTGATACTCAGTAGGCTCCCCATACCAAGTTACCAAGAAACTGACCGTACCAACAATGTAGAAGTTGGATACCAGTGCAGTTTCCAAAACTGATACTATGAACCTTGTGATGGCTTGAGTTTCTTTTATATAATGGGGAGTGAACCTAATCACAGGCTTTGAACTAGTTCATCTCTTGGGACTAGCAATGACAAGGTTATCATTCTAATTGTTAATTATATAAGAAACTTAAACTAAGATACCTGAATTTGTTTTCTTTACGTTGTTGAAACTTGAAAACCAATACATTCATGGACTTCCTTTAATTGAAATATTTTTTTTAAGCTTTTTCATTTTATATATGTGGGAGATGGCTCTATCAAAATATGCCAGTTTTTTTTTATTGTTGAATGTTTAGCAAGGATGCTGCTATTTTGGTGAGAATATGATTTCTTTGAAAAAAAAATAGTATAACATTCTTATGCAGAGGTTGCAGCATTTGTCATCTTGTTTGACTCCCAGCACTAACAATGCATATTATTACCTCTTGTGTACGATTACTACAAAATACTCGAAGTTGATTATGATGCTACTGAAGAAGCTATTCGATCCAACTATATCCGTCCGGCATTGGTTTGTACATAAATTTTATCTTCTTTTCTTTTTTGCCCTTTTAACATGGGATAGACATGTTGGCCATGGTTTTTTTCCCTTTTAATTGTTCCAACCAATTGAGAAAATATGCACTGCTAGAAAAAAACCAAGGAGAAAACAATTTGCATTTAACATGGTGAAAAAGGTTAAGGAGGATTTTCTAGATGCACCAAAAATGATCCAAAAAATATCACCAGACATGCCTATAGATGTGTATGTTTTTGTATATGCATTTGATTTTCCTGTGGTATTTGAGGAGTTAAGTTCCACATACACATTGATGCCGGTGCTTGTGGCTGATACTGAAATTTCTGCATGGGATTCATTTTATTACCTTAATCTTGGTAATGCCTTTGGCTGTATTTTTGGGACACAAGTTCGGGTTAAAAGGGTAGCCACTGAATAAAACACACCAATGTTACCCAAACAAAGAATAAAATACACTGACATAACTAATGTTGAATGTTGCTTCAATAGCCCATTCCAACAAGTAAGGAACTTTGAAATGTCTCATATAATTCATAACAGAAACTGTTCATCTATTCATAGCAATTAGAAGCTGAAAATGTTTCCAAGTTATCAAATTTCTGTTAGAGATCATCCACACCTTCCCTCCTTCCATGTTTCATTTACTAAAATAGAAAATGAAAGAGTATACATTCTTTTTTTACAACTCATCTGTTTAGTCTGCACTGCTGGTCATAATGTCTAGTATGCCCAATGTTAGACATGACTTTATGCAAATTTGGTATATCTTATTTCTAAAAAAATTATAAAATATTTTTTTCAAAACTCACTTAGCTTTCTGTGAACCTTAATTGTAGTATAATACATGAAATATGGAATTCGTGAGTAAAATCATTGTCACTTAAAAATTATCCTGTAATCCCTTGGCGTTACTGTTCATGTTGCTTCTGACGTCTTATCAGGATTTCCTCAATCGGCACAAGGGTCTGATATTGACATGCAATGGCCTTGGTATGAGATATTCAATATGGTAAGCCAACGGCATGCGGGAGTCTTTTAACCCAGGAAACTTTACTCTCATGCAGCAGTCAGGCAGATGCTTACTGCATCTAATAAGCAGCAATACTATACCAAAAATGGCGAACTCATGCCTAGAATGCCTCTTGGGATGTTATCATTGAGAGCTCTTGATCCTTCTTTTCGTTATTATAATTTCTGCTGTGCATTGATGCAAGACTTTGAGGCTATTCTTTTGCTCTTATGTGATGCTTCGCATGCTGATATGGCTGAGCAACTAACCATGTAAATTGTTGGCCAAATTGCGTCACCTGATGGTCCATCTTAACAGGCCTATAGTAAATTATTGCAAACCTTCTTGACGAAATTTCTAAATTTATTTATAGAACCATGATGAACAAGCTTGCTTCATACCGGAGCTAATATGTTGGTTGACCAAGGAACAAAAAAAAGGAAGGGAAGGGGCCTTAACTGGTAAGTGCAGATGTATGCGGACCTTGGAAGTTCCTTCGAGTCAGGATGGCCAGGACTTGAGCGGAATAACTCGGTGCTGAAGAGAAACAAGGCTCTCTTGTTCTTGCCCTCCCTTTTGCCTAAGATGATGCTAGCAATAGTTAGCAACTCTAGAAGCAGTTCAAAGCCTCACTTATGTGCATAATAACTCCATAATAACTGACTGGTCAAGCTAAATGGTACATTTTCGTGAATTCACAATGTCAGCAACCTAATGCAAGTCTCACATTTCTCAAAAGATTTAATGCAAAAGCTTAGGACCCAATTGTTTTAAGCAAGAGTTTAGCTGGCTCACAATAAATCATGGGCTACTATAAGAAAGCTATGCCTTGGAAAGTCTTCTGTTACCAGGCTGTCCTGCAATTCAAGAACTGGAAGGTTGCCTTTATCTGGTGCTTCAGAACACCATAATCTGTTATGCACAATTCCTGCAGTTTCATCCTGACTAATTAACAGATTTTGAGTACAAAATCATTTTGTTAGCATCAAGCATAGAGAGATGCCAGTTTGGATTTCATCACCTCCACCGCCAGACAACTACGTAATTTAACCAGATTGCAGATGTAACCATACCTCATAAAATTCCCAGATTTCTGATCTATTCACAATGCCAGTTGTGCATATATCAGGTAACCATTATAACAAAATTTCAAGCCATGGTTTTCATCATTAAACATCTTTACAGAGAATTAATGTAATCAAAACCATGACAATGATTGCTTAATTAAACATGTTTACAGAGCAATGACATCTAATGTGTCTAATGCTCCCAAATTGCATAAGAATTCTGAAAGACAATCGATTAAGAAAACTGAAAACAAAATATAGCTTTCTTCATGTTCAACTGATTTAACCAGACCATGCAGCTCAGCTTGGTGCAGCAAACAAACAGAATTAGAGCAAATTGAGTCAATGTCATGTAAATCATTCATTAGATGGCCCAAGGATTTGCTGCTTCAGATCTTCAACTATTTCAATCAACTCATCCCTATTCTCCTGTAAAAGCCAACAGCATAATTGTTAACCTAATTTCTCCAAGTAAGATATGGTAACTTGATTGTTGAGGTTAGCCACCTTAAAGATCAAATATCGATAGCTGAACCAGAGTGTGTAGGCAAGACCAACGACTTCCATCACCTTTGGAAACTGTTTTATGAATTTAAGATCATCAAAAGTGGTTAAAGCAAAAACTTATGTCTGCATATAAGGGAATTTGACGAGTTTCCGCATAGATATGCAAAAAAACATACCAGAGGAAGAGAATCAACTGCACCAACAATGGTCACTGATATCCACAGAGCAACCAGAGCACCAGTTCCATAAATGAGGATGGAATAGTTGTCTTCCAAGTCCAGCTACATGATAGTTATGTCAAAGAAAGAGGTAAATCAGAAAATCTCAATATTTGCTTAAATGAGCTACAAGCCAGAACAAAGAATTACTGTTGTAAAAGGATTTATCATAAATTACAGAAAAAGAGCAACCAGCAATATTCAGTGATTACTTTAAATTAACTGAATTCCATCATTGTTTTGTGAATTTTGTCATTTCTATGAGACTCATAGATTTACACGTGCCACTTTACTTGGCAAGCTTATCTGAAAAGACAAGCCTGAGTGAAAAATCAAACTTAATATCGATACTGGCCTCAACAGTGGTGACATATTTTTAACACACAAATTAAGTTTCATGGCCCAACTCTCTCTACATAGATATTTTTGCAGAAAAACTGATACAATAGATATAAGAGCAAAGCGAATGAACAGCTTCCGAAAATGAGGCCTTCTTAATTTTCCCTTTCCAATTAATGTTATGAAGGAAAAACATGGTAGGCTGAAATAAATGAATCACTCAGTCACTTGCAACCATTTAGTTGAGCTTTCAGCTAGAATGAATATTATGCCCAGTACCTAGAAGAAAGAACTATTCTTTGCACATCTGAAATTATCATGGCACGCAGCCTCTTGCTTCTGTGTTGTTTTCATTGGCATAGTGCTCCCAGTCCTGATTGTGACAAACTTACTTGTTATACATCTTGCATATCACATAAAAAGAAAATATGGGAATATATTTGCATTAGGATCTCAGACTAATGTAGCATTGCTGGTTCCTTTTTTATTTTCTTTTATTTCCTCTGAAATGAAACCCAGGAGAAACTAGAAGTTGATATACCAATCATCAGCCAACCATTCAAAAACATAATTTCGCATGTGTTAATAAAAAGGAAATGAAAGAATTGGAATGTTGTTTACTTGGGTTAATAAAAAATCTAGCTTTGGGGATCCACACCAGTATTCAAGTATTGCTGTTTTTTCCTTGATTGATAAGTATTAGTGACTTTTAAAGAAAATCAAGTGGAAATGAAAACAGTTCAAGGATTTACATCGCCTATTTGATCGGTAAACTGGGTCTCAGCCCACGACCTTATGTAACAAATTGATGTTTACCAACCAAGTTTTGGGCCTGAAACAGATCCAAATCTACAAACTTTACAATATGCAACACATATTGTTAATATGCTGTTTGCTTGCCAAACTTCTTTCATAATGTATGTCAGGTGAAGCTTAAGGCCTCCAAACCAGCAGTAGGGTTTTTAAAATGAGGTGAAATGAGCTTGCAAAATATCATGAAAATTAGAGGAAAAGCATTGGGAAGAATTAATCACAAGAATGAATCCTTCCTAAAGTTAGTCCATGGATGAAAGTGATTGAGTGAGAGCAAAGAAGAGTCCAAAATGATTAGATGAAGATAGCCCTGATCCAGTATTTGATCTCCAAAATAACGAAAATTCTAAGATTGTTATTTATCTTCTTGTGAAAAAAAGATGTTATTTTGTGATTTCGTCACAAGTTAACAAATGCTTTCTAGAAACATATAAACTACAGTTTATTGAATTTTGCACTTCCAGTAAATCTATATATCTTCTTGATTTTATAAGTAAATAACATTTTCCAAATAATTCCAATTATTAGTAAACCCTCTCCCCAAAAATGATGATGATGATGATGATGATAAATTCTGAATTCCTCAATCCAAGAATGTGCTCAATTCAACTTTTCAATCAAAAAGCAATTGGCTAAGACTTAAAATTCTGCAAAAGCCCTGACTGCCCAACATTTTGAAAATTCCATGTGTGTCGACCTGGACCATACTATTTCCTAGCACATCATGGTTATGTATAATATGTATATTTCAGGAGCTTATTAATACGGCCCTTTTCGCAATCTGCACGTGCATTCAATGTTCCTCCACCTCTAGCATTCTTAAATGCTACCATGCTGCCAGAAAGCCAAACCAGATTAGCATATATATGTTTATTCAATATTAGGTCCAAACATAGCTTGAATGTTTGCACATAAACAGGTTTTTCCGTCATGCTCTTGTAGCATTGTACTTGAAATTGTGATTCCACAAAACCTTTTTACAATTAAGCACGTCATTGATGTCTTGATGGAGGAAATCAGTATATCTGCCAAACACATGCCAATCCTCATTATTAGCTAGTTTATCACATGTCTTCCTATTATATCCATTAATTTTGCTTCATTTATTGTAACATCAAATTTCAATCCACAAGACCACCCACAAGAGCAAAACTGCCGTTTACCCATTATGCTGATCACCAAGCAATCCAATTTAATGTAATATCTAAGACCTGATATCTTTATTTCCTTCCATTAACATGTGGCAACAATACTTGAAATTCATAGAAATAGGATCCTCACCTTCATCACATTCTCCACCTCAAATTGCATAAAAACCATCTGACTGCTAAAAGATGGTTGCAACAAGTTAATTTATCAGAAAAGTTTTTCCTAACACCTCTCTTAAGTTCTTTTAACTATTTTCGACCTTTTACAAAAACCATAGCAAGTCCCTCTTCCTTCCGAGAAAATCCAAGAAACACTGGAAGCATCTAGAAAGCTTTTTCTTGATATGGAGGGCAAGACCACATCAAATAATAAAAAATGGTACATGTCACTGTCCGTACCACATTGTTTTAAGGAACATTCCACATCTAAGCCTTTACTTAAGAGTTTACATATGTGAAGATCTTCTCTAGGCCGACATGCACCAAGGTTGATCTTTAGCAGTGAAGATGCAAAAGAACTTCAACGAGATGTCTTTCCTAACTTTTCGTATGAATATGCCCCAATTGTTCTTCCCAAAATATAAACCAATGTCTTAAAGGATCCTAAAAGATGAGACGAAATCACTTCTCTTGTGCCACGTTGGGGAAATCCATCAGGTGATGAATTGATGCCAAAGAACCAACTTTTCAGTGGGTTTTTAGTTAATGCACCATGGAATGATTTGGCAAATATACACAACATGATTCGGACCCAGTAACCGAAAAAAAATTCATCAAACATCTCATGGATATAAAGACTAGAATTATATGCTCACGAGAAAGTGACTCCAATAAATGGAATTATATGCCCTATACCTTGAGATTGAGTTTCTTCAAGAGATAAATAGCCTCGCTTTCTCCACGATCCTCAGCCTCTTCTTCCACCGAAATGGCTTCATAGGAAGATTCTCCTACCGTCGGCGTCGCCCCATCGATGCCTTTCGCAGTGGCTTCATCTCCTGCTGCCTCGAACTGCTCCGATGACAATATCACTGATGCCTCCTCGGAAGTTGTAGCTCTTCTCCGCAGGCGGACATCAAAACAGCGCGATCCTGGGACAAAAATCGGAGAACAAATGAAGGCGTAAACTAGGATTTTGTTCGATGAACCAGATGCCGGATAAGATTGAGAAAAGGAGGCTTTCTTTGGTGGTGAAATCCATGATTAATACCTGGATCGGATCGAGGAGTGAGGGTTTTGGACGAGGAAATGGGGCGTCGAGGGAGGAGGAGAGAAGGGGTGGGAGCGATGCGGCGTCGAGAAGGGAAGGCGGGGAGAGGGAGTGGAGGGCAGTGGAGTTCCATTTCGGAGTTCGGCGCAGCGGAGGAGGCGGGCGGGCTTCTGGCTTTGTATCCAGGTTTGTGCGCTGTGGTCTGCGCGCGTGCGTATGCGTGTCCGATACTGTGCGGGACGGCCCAAGACCGACTAAAGATCAATAAGTTTCAGCAGAGGCCCGGCCCATGATCAATAATATTTGGCACTAGAGGTGGGGAGACAAATCTAATTATAATACAAACAATAGTACCTTTAGTTTTTATTTCTTTTAGTAGAATATGTTCATTGGCAATTGCTATTAAATCTATCCCAAATATCTCTTACCTCTCAAACCTAAAGAAGGAAAAAATCAATTTGTTGGCTACGAAGTGCTATTCAAAGCATAGGAAGAAGAACATTGTAGGAACTTTATGCAAAGAGCAAGCTGCTGGTTTTATATCTCAAAATTTTTTCATAAGCTTATAAACTTCTAAAAGTAGAATTTGCTTTCGTATACAAATAGTACTTATAGCAAGATAATGGAATGGTGATGCAAGTTGATAAAAGTCAAGTATTAGGACTTATTAAAAGTTATTAAGATAGATCATTAATATGAAATCATGTAAGATAACAATGTATAAATAAAATTTTCTTTTTTTTTGGTTCAATAGGGAGAGACATGTCTTAAAGAAAATAAAAAAAAATATACAAATCAGTCTCTAACCATATAATGCTCATAAACAGAATTAAAACCACTTAGATGTTTTACGTCTCCACCAAAGTACCATGTAGAAACATTTTATCAACTAACCAATTGACAAATTGTGATCCCATCTAGAGAAGAAAGAAGTTCTTTCAACTTATTTGACTCAAATCTCTTAAAAGAATATTAAAAAATAAAAATATTACTGAAAGTACTATTTAGGTTTGCTTTACTTTCATTAATGTTTATTAAAATTGAATTACAAGACTTCTATTTTCATACTTGTGTGATCTGCCTTTATACGGTTCATGTTTGATTTCTCTTCTAACTAAAAGATATTGTCGGTTTTCCAAAATAAATATGACTACCAAAAATAATCATGAAACTAAAATTCTACAAGAGGTAAATTTTGATATGTATATTAATTATTTTTAGCCATTTTACCATTTTTTTTTGGATGAAGATATATGACCAGTTTTTTCTTGAAAAGAAAATTTTTTGCTTTGATCAAACCATTTGGAGACCTAATTAATAGAAATTTGGCTTTAATCTCTAGGTGCATTAACCTCTTTAGTTGTAGGCATCATATCATAGAGTTTGAGAAGTAACTTTTTCCAAAAACAAAAACTCAACCTGACATCGGACGTGTAAAATTAGGACCTTCAAAAGTTTGGTGCAAGTATATGCATGTGTTGCCTTAAATTCTCAGTGCACTCTCTTGATCTGCTACAAATCCCTAAGAAGAGGCAAATGCTGAATGTTTAAAGATTTATGGTCATTTATCCAATTGTCAGCGAGTCTCCTTAAATCCACGCTTGGCTAGCTTTATAATTATAAACAACCATGCATAAGCCTTGCAAGTGCCTGCAAGCTCAGCTTCAATCACAGTGGAGATAAATAGACATATAGAAGCAGCATGAATCGATTTCCTTCATGATTTCTAGTCATTTAAATCCCTTAATGACCCATCAAAGTTGATCTTTAATACCCCAAGGGGAGGGGGTAACCTTGTAAACAAGGTTGGTGAGGAGTTAAGGGGTCACAAGGACAAGGCCATCCCAGTGAGCTGCTACCACAATGAAGATTTCCTCATCTCAGTCTTCAAGAATTCATTAGCAAGAAAACAAGCTTTGCGAAATATCACTGGAGGACAAATACATAATCCTTTGAAATAGCCTATCTTCTGATCATCCAAATCATCCAGCCAGTAAAGAAAGATAAGACTGCACCTCAGCTGGTATACCTTATGGATTAGTTCCATGAATGTATGTTATAGAGCTGATATCAATATTAAAACCAATCTCCTCATACTAGGTACAAGCTTCAGACTAGATGCTCTGAGCTAAGTGGCATTCTGTTAAAACATGCTCCAGGTCTTCAAGAGTTTCATTGCATAAGGTCATAATAGCTATGGATTAATATTCAGCAGACCTCTCTGCATCAAGCTCAGCTTACAAGGCAGTCGTTTCCAAATGACTCTCCAACAGAAAGATTTCAACTGATTTCGAGACCCAAGAGAATTTGGATACCACAGTTCCTGTGGGATTCTCCACAAGTAGTACTTTGAAGGCCTCTTTGAGATTGCCTTTACCTGCTTTATTCTTTCCTAAAGTAGACACTCCTTCCAGCCACCCCCAGCCAATGGAATTTTAATAATTTCAGACACCACAGTAGGAGGAAAGATGTTGGAAGTAATAATGTTCTATTTCTTGTCAGCAGTTATCATCCTACTTACTTTTCATTCTTTCCGTAAAATAATTAGTGCAGATAGTTGAGCTGGCTTGTTTAAACTAAAACTTTCAAACAAGTTGAGCTTAGCTCATAATGTTATAGGCTAATTAAGCCTGTGCTAGGGTAGGATAAACAACAAATAGGCTAAAATAAAACCAAGGCTAGGGCTTCATCAATGTGGATGGAGCTTGACACCGCTTCATTGCTAGCTCGATAACAAGAGAAACATGTATTTGTGATGTGTTGAGAACAAGTTACATAGAGTATGTTTATCTTGACGCTATCATGTCCATAAGGTATTTGAGGTGAGTCAAGCATTGCGTCATTGACTCAAGTTTAGATTGCGAACTACTTGCATAAACAAACTTGAGTTCAATTTATTCCTGCACTTATTTTTGCTGACCAGCTAGTGTTCAAGCTGAAGGTGAGCTTTGACACAACAATAAAATTGCTCTATTGTGATCTAAGGACCATAGGTTTGATGCAAGAAAATAGCGGCTGCACATATGGAAGGTCAAACTCTCTGGCCTTTTGGAATCTTGCAACGGTGGAAGCCTCATGCACTAGATCACCTTATTTTAGCTAGTGTTAAAAGCTCGACTTACCTTCTGGGCTCGTTTGGTTCGCGGAAAAAGAAGGGGGGAAAGTGTGGTCAACGGGAAAGTAATGAGATGCCTCTTGTTTGGTTGGAGTTTTCAAAGGAGAGAGAAGGGAAAGTTATATTCCCATGGGAATGTGATTCCCACATTTCATGGGAAAGTAACTTTCCCATGTTTCACATGGGAAAGTTACTTTCCCATGAGGCGGGAATCACTCCATTTTTACTTTTTCCCAAAAAGTCCTTTCAGCATTAAAGAAGCATTAAAGAGGCATTAAAAACCTAATTTTTATTAAGGGCATAATAGGAATTATATATAACTTTCCTAGGAAAGTGGATGGCCAACCAAACATAAGCACCTTGGAAATTTGTCACTTTCCCATAGTCAACCAAACGAACCAAAAGTACTTTCCTAGGCATCCTCTTCCTAGGAATTTGTTTCCCAGGAATCATATTCCTAGGAAGAAAAATGCTTCCCGCGAACCAAACGAGCCCTCTATGTAAGATGGAGCAAACCGAGCCATTCGAGCTCAACTAGTCCGTGAGATTTTTTTTTTTCTTTTCTCATTCTTACAGATAAAGCACGAACAACTTTATAACATAGGTAATATAAAAGGCTTCAATTTATGTTGCAACTCTATCGTTTGGTTCGCGAGAAAAAAAAGAAAGAAAGTGTGGTCAACGAAAAAATAAAGAGATGCCTCTTATTTGGTTGGAATTTTCAAAGAAGAGAAACGGAAAAATTGTATTTCTGTGGAAATATGATTTCCACGTTTCATGGAAAAAATTTTTTCCATAAAAAATATGAAAAAGTTACTTTTCCGTAATTTAAAAATCGAAACATTTTTTTTTTTCGAAAAGATCCTTCAAGAATCCTTATTTGATTCAAAACATTAAAGATCTAATTTTTATTAAGGATATAATAAAAATTACACACAACTTTTTCAGAAAAATGGATAGTCAACCAAACATGCCAAAAGTATTTTTTCAAACATCCTCCTTCTATAAATCTATTTTTCATGATGAAGAATGCTTCATGTGAACCAAACGAGAGTCTAGAGAATTTACGGTCATAAATATCAGTGAGTATTTCACATATATAAAGCTAAAAGAACTTTGAAAGCTGTAAAAAAATGGCAGCAAAATCAAACGAACCGGTTCCTTACCACAGGACTCTCCAAAAAGGTACCTTCCTTTCTACCGGCGTCTCCTCGCAATCCAACTGCGGCCGCCGCGCTCAAAACAACGCCAAACTCCTCATGGTTATTACAGAGCCGAAGCGTTAAAAAAGAACCAGCGGAGGTATTCGACCCGAAGGAGGGCGATGGCGAGGCAACGGCGAGAGATCCCACCTTGCTCTAAAACCTACGGCTTCCCCATCTACTGCGCCGCCTGGGTCCCCCTCGACCTGATCTCGGCTGCCGCGGAGGCGGCGGCGGAGGAGGAGGAAGAGAAGGGTGAGGAGGAGAAGGAAGACAAGGGCAAGCAGGTAGGAGGCGAAGGAAGCGAGGGAGAACCTTCTCCGTCTCAGAAAGGGGATCGGCTCCTGGTGGCGCTGGGAGGAGGCGGAGGCGAAGGCCGGAGCGGGGTTCCCAACGCCCTCGTCGTCTCCGAGTTCGATCTCGCTTCCCGATCCCTTTCCGATCAGCCGGTAAAGCCCGCTCTCTTTTAACACGAAACGCTCGATAGATTGCATCTATTCGGAAATTTGTATCGGAATTGGGAGTCTGCAGTATTTTTTAAAGCTCAAGTCTAGATTGTTTTTAACTGATCCAGGTGTTTAGGATGGGAACGGATGCTGAAGTGCCTTATAGGATGGCTGTGCACCCAGGGAGAGACGGGATTCTTTGCTCATTTCCAAAGGGTTGCAGGTCTTTTCTTAAGTCATCGGATACCAATATTTTTTCCTATTGATTTTATGGTATAAAGATGCGAGCTTTATAAATTAATGATCGATATCAGAGGTGATTTTTCGAATCAGCAATGCTGACGCTTTCGACTATTGGTTCCATACTAGAAAAGTACAGTATTGGCAATAGTTCTACGGGGACACAATCTTCTGCTCTTGCATCAATCTTTTTAAAGAGGAAGCAATTTCTGTATAAATATCTTACACTCTTTTCTGTATTTAAAGATTTTGCACGTAAGTTTTACAATGTAAGACTGTAAAATAACTTCTTTGTTCAGGTTACTAACTTTGACAGTTATGAATTATGTCCTACAGTTAGCTTTTAGATAGGTTATTATTATTTTTTTGGTTTTCTTGAACAGTTATTATGTTCATGGAGCATCTTTCATTTCCCTTACCGTGTAAGTCTGGACACGTCTTCTAAAGAAGAGATGATTAAATTGTGGACCGGAGCTCACTACTTTGGCCACTGCTTGGACTTGTGGTGTAGGACCGCTCTTGAACCGCTAGTAGCCGGGGTGGTGCCGGGTGTGACGTACTCACACGTGGGACTCGAGCCAGAGCTCAGAGGAGTAGCTGAGCCGGGCCTACGGGTGGGGAGGGTATGAGTAAAACCGGTCGGGGTGCCCAACACACGGCCATTTCTGCCCGCATCGAACATTCTCCTGGCGGGGCGGGGGCCCAGTGGGGCTGCTACGCGGGGGTGGGCTTGTCCCTTCCTCCCCCCTACCCCTTTTTCTTTAGCAAAAAAAAAAAAAAAAAAAAAGAGATGATTGGGTAAAAAAATGTGTTCCTTTCACTTAGCATGAATTTTTCGCCCACATTCATCATTAATGTTTTTCAGCTATAAATTATTTGTTTAAATCTGAATTTTAATTCAGAACAATTTTCCCCATTTCCAATTATCTTTTGATCCAAAATGTTTGTTTTTTAATCTTGTACATCTATGGCACTAATATGTTCTTCTTTCAGATGGACTGTATGATGTGGAGTCCTAACTCTGAAGAATCTTTCTTTTACCTATATCTTTCTTTTCCATTCTGGTGCATCTAATCTTTATCTTGTCATATTTGTATAGGTGGTTTGAATGGGATTTTCCAGAGAGCAGGGAATCCCATAAATTGGCTCTTAAATCCTCTGAAAAGAAAATGGCACCGCTGGAAGACGGTGGACTGCAGTTAGCATTAACTTTTAATGCAGAAGGTTCGACGCTTGCAACTGGTGGGGAGGTAGATGTTTTTCCTCACACTTATTTTCTTTAGTTTATGTCTTCAAAAAATTAGTTTCAGTCATTCTAGTAAGAACATAAGGTAGTGATTTGAGAAACCGAGTGATGCTCAATATTTATCATTTGGATGTTTTTTATAGTAGAGATACATTCTGAATGTTTAGTTGTTCAGATTTAAAAATTTAATTTTGTAATATATGCTTCCATATCCTGTCTAACCATTGCATGCTTCCCATAGTTTGCAACCTCTGATTGTGCAAACATCTTATCAGGCAAAGAAATAATTCGAGTTAGAGTTCAACTTCATAATTTGATCCTATGATCATTTGTTATTATATTTTTTCAATTCCTAAAATCAGTGGAAATGTTAATAAGAAAATTTCTTTTATGAGCTTGAGATCTGCTGTGAAGAAACACAAAGGACACTTTCACCAATGAAGCATGAGTATGGGATGTCATGAAGAAATTGATCAATTAAATAGAGGAAATTTGGAAAACATATGGCATCCAAGTGAGAACATGATGGTCATAAAGCAAGACTCAATTTCTGTATGGTTAGCATGCTTATAATAGAACTAAATGATGGCAGTATGTTATCTAGTTGTTCCAATGCGTGGATACATGTAGCAGTTGTAATTCTGTGTTCGTAATGAGATACCAAACTCTAAACAGTTTTAGAAGTTACAAATTCGGTAGACTGCTTTAATACTCAAGCTTCATACTAGTGCTTGTTTGCTTTCTGTTGAAGATAAAATAATCTAATGTAGATATTATAGCTAACTGTTGTCTGGCGGTCAATCACATCTCTGACCCAATCGACATGAAGTAGGCTTGAAAGGAAGAGATATGCAGAGATTAGAGAGAGACAGAACGCTACTGATTAGACCATAAAGATAACATAGTGCATGGAACATCACAGCATACTAAGCATCTCGTGAGGTGGCAACAAGTTGACTAACAATGTGCATGACATAATGTTGGGCTTAGAGTTGTTACGTCAACCGTGGTCCACAGAACTACTTGCAATGGACTTTTGCTGTTGGGATCAGGAATATGATACAAAATCTATGCAGGGAGCAACATGTATAGTGTTGCTTACAGCTTTAGTATGAAAGTGACATGGGAAAGGATAACAATGGAGGGAACAGGAGTGCAACTCAGCTATGGGATCAACAGAATACTACAGCAGTTCTTGCTTTGAGATATGTGGCAGGATATCAAAATAGACTCAGATATCCTAAGCCTTACCCAGGCAATGCTTCAAATGAAGTCCAGTAGGAGGAGAAAGGTTTTGAAAATTGAGGTAAGGACCCACACTGTTAGGCCCATATTGTTCACTATCTGGTATCGTAGATACCATAGATACCGGCCAGCACAGCTTTAAGAAGAAAGAAAAAGTTGTAAAGCACCTTTAAGCACGGTATCAAGGTGCATAGGGTCAATCGATGGCCGGTTCACCCACGGAATAGTCCCAAGGAGTTGCTGGGTACCAGAGTCTGGCTAGTATGTTACTTAAAGGTCACTATGCCTGGTGTTTGATATCCTTGAATTGGAGCAACCAAGCATCTGTTCAAATGAATTTATGATGACTCATCAATGTTGTAATTCTATTGAGAAAGTGAATTCTCTTGAGAATTGGCTATCTCCAGACCTAGAAAGCAGCAAAACTTGTTGATGTTCTTCAAATATTGACACTCGAAGGTTTCCTTGATTCGCTAGATATCATTGAGACCATATCTAATAGTCCTTGTATTATCTGTGAAAATAATGATATATGACTTTAAGAATATATATACAAATATGACAGTATCAAGAGCTCTTTGCATATATCAGCTGCCGAAATTTCATGATTGGACTTGTAAGATGCTTCTCAATCTTGGATTTAGACAATATAAATTGACATAATGGAAGAAGCCATTACTATCTTTCCTTCTAAAACACAGCAAGTCAAAAAAATTGCTGCATGTGTATCCCTAGTCATCTTTTTGGGGGCATGATGACGGACCACTGCAAGGAGAAGAAAGAAAGAGGAAGGAGAAGGAAAGGAGAAGAAAAGGAGAAGGAAGAAGAGGTTATAGAGATGCACGAAGAAAAGGTTATAGAGACACAGGAAGAAGAGAAGAGGGGAAGAAGAAGAAGAAGAAAGGAGGCTAGGGTTTATTCAATCATTCAACTCTCCTAATTCATGAGCGGGGTGGCCCTTATATAGGTCTTACATCATGAATTGACCAAATTAAACAACTAACCAAACTTGAACCCTTCAATTAATTGACTAAGTCAATTAATTGATTACATACCAAATTAAACCTTACTAACATTAGACCATGAAACCAATTAATCACACCCAAAATTGGACCTTTATAATTAGGTCTTACATTGATCAATTGATTCAATCACTTGACTCAACAGCTAACTAATGGACAAAACAACTAATTGACTCCATCATCTGAATGAGGGGTTCTGATGTCTCCATCAACTCCTTCTAAGGAAAAAAAACTCGACCCCGTCGAGTGCAAGTTTGGCCGGAAAAATTTCTACAAGCACATGAGCTTGGAGAGGAAAGAGAACGCTGTGGAAAAGGGGCCTAATGAGCCGGAGTGGAGGCAGGCCTTGAGATGGATGGGGGGCTGGGACTGTGGGTCGGCTGGATGGAGTGGGCTTATGTATTGGGCTATGAAGAAGCGGGTGAGCCTGTTGATTGGTCCGTGAGGGACTGTGAGCCTGGTGTGTGTGGGGGGGGGATGGGGTTGAAGGCGGGCCTGAGAAACAAGTCAGGCCCGTGGGAATGGGTGGGGGAAGGGATTGTGTTGGGTGAGTGTGAACGCAGGGCAGGGGTTGGGTGAGTGTGAACACGGGGCAAGGGTTGGGTGAGTGTGAACACGTGGTGGGGGGTGAAGTGGGTTTGGGGACAAGGGAGCTCGGTTGAGTGGTGCTTTATTGTGAAAGGGGTTTGGTGGGGGCGGCCGGCGGTGAGGAAGAGCGGCGGTGGCGTAGGCGGTTGAGGGTGGATGGGCGAGGGAAGAAGCGCTCGGCGAGAGTGGCGGTTGGAGGAGGTGCAGCCGGCGGTGTGGAAGAGTGGTGGTGGAGTGGGGTCGGCTCAGGTGGGATCAATGCCGACACGGGCGGAGCATGGGCGGTGGCGATCTCTGGGCAATGGCTCAGCCGGTGAAGCTCCGGTGGCGACACGGCAAGGCGGAGGCCGCAGGCGGTGCGGTGGTGAAGGGCGAGGCAGCGGCTGCGGCCTGGTGCGGCGGCAACGGGCAGCAGCATCGACTCGGGCACCGGCGGCTTGGGCGGTTGACGAAGGAGCCCCTTGAAGGAGGCGGCGCTACAGAGGAGGAGGAGCTCGTGGAGGACGCGCTCGGGGAAGGAGGCGGTGCTCGGCGGAGAAGACGGGAAGATGAACAAGTATGTATTTTTTTTGCTTTTTTTTTTTCACTGGCACGTGCGGTCACATGCGATTTTTTTTCTCTTTTTTTTCAACTCAAATCCGGGTTGGATTCGGGTTAACAAGTTTGAAGGTTAACGGGTTCGGCACTTACCCGTTGACCTGCTCTACTTCAACCTCTCGACGGGTTCGAGAGGATGCTTCGAGCACTGCGGCGGCGGTTGCAGTCCGTGATCCGTGATCCGTGGACTGGGGCGACGGGGCGGCGTGGCGAGGGGCGGCCAGTCCCGGTAGCTGGCTGCTTTTGTCCGGGCGGTGCGGTGGTCAGCCGCGAGATGTGGCAGGGCTTCCATGGACCGCAACGAACTCCGGCAGCGGACCCAAGGAAGACGGTGCTCTATGGCGGAGGCAACAGTGGGCACGGGCGCAACGACGGTTGGAGGGAGTACCGGTGAGGGGTGTTCCCCCTTTTTTTTTCGTGTGAGACCCGAGAGAGAGGAGATAGGAGAGGGAGACGGAGGCGGCAGTGAATCAAAGGGTGGCGGCGGCAATGTGAGGCTGAGGCGGCGGTGGGTGTGGGCGCGGTGACGAGGGGTGGAAGTGGTGGCCGCGGGCTTAGCGGCCGGTGGGAGTGGCTCTGATGAATAGATGGCGACAATGGCTCTAACGAGGAACTGATGAAGGGGAGCATGGGAGAGATGGCGACGGTGGCTCTAATGAGGAACTGATGAAGGGGAGCGTGGGAGAGAAAGGCTTAGGGCTGGCGGGGTGCTGGCACAGACGGGAGGGAACGAACTAGGGTCTTCTCCTTTGGAAACAGATGAAGGGTTTTTTCCCTTTTTCCTGGTGAAAATAAAGAGGGAGGGAGAGAAAAGAACTGGATCGTGGCTTTCGCAGCAGGGGCAAAGCCGAGGCTCTGATACCAAGCTGATGACGGACCACTGCAGGGAGAAGAGAGAAAGAGGAAGGAGAAGGAAAGGAGAAGAAAGAAGAGGTTATAGAGATGCAGGAAGAAGAGAAGAGGGGAGGAAGAAGAAGAAGAAAAGAGGCTAGGGTTTATTCAATCATTCAACTCTCCTAATTCATGAGCGTGGTGGCCCTTATATAGGTCTTACATCATGAATTGAGCAAGTCAAACAACTAACCAAACTTGGACCCTTCAATTAATTGACTAAGTCAATTAATTGATTACATACCAAATTAAACCTTACTAAGATTAGACCATTAAACCAATTGATCACACCCAAAATTGGACCTTTATAATTAGGTCTTACATTGATCAATTTATTCAATCACTTGACTCAACAGCTAACCAAACTGACTCAACCAAAGTAAAAACTAACCAAACTGACTCGACCAATAACAAAAGCAACTAATTGACTCCATCATCTGAATGAGGGGCTCTGATGCCCCCATCAGAGCAAATATTTGACATTGAACAACAGAACTTGTAGTGCATGCTATGTTCACATAACTTTTCCTAATCTCATCATTAGGTTCCTTTAAATATTAGGCACGCACACACACTATGTTTTCTCTCCAAGTAAAGAAATTTTAGCCCTTAGCACTAATATGCTCAAAACCTTGTCCTATTGACTATCTCTGTCTTTGCCTTGAGTAATTAGTTTTATTAGCTGTTTAGAAAGAACTTCATTAGAATATATGGGCTCAATTATTCATCTTGTATGTCACTTCAGGTGATATGATGGTTAATCAATAATGCTTTATGGATGCTGGATTTTGGCCAATTCAGATGTTAAACCACAAGTCAATAATCATCTTCATTTAGATTTACAAGCTCTAGGAACTTGTAAAATTGCTCTACGCAATCAACCTCAAAGCGAGTTTCCTTTTTTCCCCATTTAGATAGTCAAAAGGAACTTTTTGTATGGTTTATGAGAAGTGAGAATAACCTGATGCTAAAACTTAATGGAATTTCTTTTCTTTTATTTTTCCCTATGTCTTAATTTTTTGACCAGTCTCCTTCCATGGCTGTGGATTAGTTTTGTAATCGAAAATTACAGCATTTGCTTACGTAGGGGATCACACCCGCCATCGTACCCCCCCCCCCCCCCCCCCCCCACCCCCACAAAACCCACCCAAAGAAAAAAAAAACCTTAAGAATAGATGTTTAACGTTGCTCTGAGGGCACAGTTTCTAGTAGGATTAAACTTAGAACATTACTTGAATGCTTCTATTCATATTTTTAAGAGTTCTCGCTCAATGTTCTATGCACATTGATCATCCGTAACAATTTTCAGAAGTCCAGTATTGCTGGATAAGTTGATTTCCATGGTTACATCTCTGAGACTAGCCGATAAACTTCTCTGCAAGAAGAAAATGGAAACCCTTGTGGATGTCTACTCAGCATTTGTCAAATACTTGATTGGACTGATGATTTTTTTTTTTCACTCCATTGTATATGTTGCCGTTGACTGCAGATAATCTGGGAGTATGTCAACACAGAGAGATATCCAATCTATCTTCAGGCTCACAAGCTCTGACACTACCTTGATGCATGCTAGGTGCGAAAATGGGGTTTTCCTTAATAGAATTATTCTGGCAGCGATTCAGTAGGATTTGGAACAAATCACAACCTAGGGAAAGATCCTGCTTTCATAAGGCCTGCAACATTTAGAAGTGGAGAACCACAAGAAAATGCCTTTACTTTCATTTCATTTCACAATATATCAAGGGAATGCCTTTAGAATTTATAAGAGATGTTTGCGTATTAAACTCATGGGACACTGAAGATGCATTGGAATGTGCACTCCATTGAATTCCAAAAGCCATACTGAAATGAGAAGTCAGGTATTTATGTAAAGAAGTGGTCATTTTTCAGGAAGTATAATGAAGTTGTAAATGTGCTTGGGTAAATTTTTTTCCATCATAATAAAATGGAATAACTAAAAGATCTATAAATGGATGAGCTTATGAGATAAATTGGTGGGTTATTTGTGTCTTACATGCATGAGTTGAACTAAGTTGCTGGTTAGGTGTCCTTGCCTGCCAAGTGGTTGTTCATGCTTTAAGGCTGTTCATTCTTCTGCCCTCAATTCCTTGGGTACTAGCATGTCATAAAAGGTTTATATCATGCTGAGAGGCGTCCATAAACATTCTTCAGTTTTGATGGAATATACCTTGATGCATGTAACCATACATAGACAGGATAAGGCAAGTTGATGAAGCTAAGTATGAGTTGATGGCCAGTCTCCTGAGGATATCTGGGATGGAAAATTCAATGGGTCATAGCTCATCATATGGACAATGCTTTCATTGATTACCTTGCCAGAGTAGGTTGGTTGAGGATATTTATCAAGTATCTATGTCTTTGGTGTTATCTTTTGGCTTTTCTTTAAGTTTGAATTGTTATTGTTTACTAATATTAGGAGGAATATTTTGTTATTTGGATTTTTGCTGCTGCAAGAACATAGTTCTGCTAGATTGCCCCCAAATTAGCTAATTTTGCATATGTCTTCCTTTCATTAGCTACACATGGGCTTATATTACATTTCTAATTTATCAGTTGGCATATTCCTATGAGAATACTGCCATATTAACAAATGTGGAAGGTTTATCACAGCTTTCATTTAGTTACATTTCTGTCTGATACCTTACATTCTTTTGTCAATTGTCTCAAGATTTCTTGGAATCTCTCCTGTTAGCTTCCTCTTGGATACTGCTGTTATTTTATTGCTCCTAAGTCCTACCTTTCTTTTTCGCACCAATTGTACAGCTTTCTATTTCTACTAGGTTATTTGCTCTAGAAGTGATGATGATAATGTAATTTAGATCATTTTAGGTAAATATTTATGCCTTCTAAATTATTATTACTTAGTGTTTTCTATTCTGTTAGATATATGTCTACTGGGTATGCGTGATCTGAAATCTTCAGATATCCTTGTTCTACTCTTCTTAATTCATGATGATATATGTCTTCAGCATTATTGCTTTCTTGCATGTAGGATGGGCATTTGAGGGTCTTCAAGTGGCCAAGTATGGAAAGTATTCTTGATCAAACTGGTGCTCATACGATTGTGAAGGATTTGCATTTCAGGTCAATAGAAGGATGTTTATATAAACAAGATTCTTCGTACTTAAATTGCATTTTTGTATTTGTGCACTTGCACTACAGAATTGGGTTTGTCTCATATGGAATCATTTATATCACCTGCTTGGTAATGCTTTGCAGCCTTGATGGAAAGTTTCTTGTGTCATTGGGAAGTAGTGGCCCTTGCAGGATTTGGGATCTGACATCATCAACAGCTATAGCCAGTCTGCCAAGGGAAGATGTAAGCAATCTTTTCAGCGACTTTCTCAAGTACCTGAACTAGTTTCATGATTATATGGACTTATAAACTATACATGTTTCCAGGGTGAAGTTTTTGGCTTCTGCAGGTTTTCTCAAAGCACTGATAATAATCAGATGCTATTTGTTACTGCAATGCATGGTGATGTTTCAGAGTCAAACGACAAATTTGCCTTGATTCTTCTTGTTTATTTGTTCCAATGTTTAACAGGATCGAGCAGTACTATCTTTAATTTGCAGGTGACCAAGGAAAGATAGTGTCTTGGAATACTCTTTCATGGAAGAGAATGGGGGCAAAGAAGGTAGTCCGTGACCCAATTTCTGCATTCAATGTAGCAACTGATGGTAAACTCCTTGCAGTGTAAGTAATTCATTTAAACCTCAGCACCATTAAACTAATATTCCATCTAGTCTATATGATTGTATGGCCCCTCTATTTTCTTGATTGTTCTGTTTGCTTTTTTCTACTGCTTTTTAGGATGGGTCTGCAATTGCTGATATGTGTTCATGGATTGGAAGCAAAGAAAGCATGTCCCATTTTACCTGGAGTCTAAAATTTGTAACACGTGGATAGATTTTTATTACAATCTTTTTGTGCAATTCATCATGTGACCTGTAAGCTTGTGCGTGTTTATTACAGTCATCATATGACTTGAGTCACTTGAGATACCAGGTGGGTTGCAGTCAGTTTCAAGTCATCCAGTCATTATATTGAATAGTTCTTCAACGCTACACTAGGTTAGGAGAGTTTCAATTCCATGCAAATTATAATGGTTTCTATACCTAGGTTGCAAACTACAAGAATGATGCAAAAATTGTCTCCTACCTTTGCAGAAGCTGGTTCCTTGATCAGGAACTAAGTAATGACCAGATGTTATTGTTCAAATAAGCTCTCTTTGGCAATTTTGATTATTCTGTAGATGTGCCAAGACCATATCATTGCTTTACAACATCCACACCTGAGAGCCCAACATTATGGCTGTCATTATTGTCATCCTTGGGACTCCAATACGCGTCTCATTGTGTAATAGAATAGGGTAAAGATGTCATTTAAGGGCTTTCATGTGTGACTGACCAAAGGTTTTATTGCAATCAAAGATGCAAAAATGCACATTACCACTTCGAAATTTTGTTGACTTTGTAACTTGAAGGAAAAAGTCCCTCTTTGGCAAGGACGGCAAACTGCTGATTGTTTATTCTTTTTTCTTTTCTTTTTTTTGGTCATTTTCCCGCTCAAATGATCTCATTTACCCTGTCATTTTGCAGTGGTACTGTAGAAGGAAACATCATAATCCTAAACTCAGATATGCAGGTGCATACTATAGTTAAAAAAGCGCACCTTGGCCTCGTTACAGCACTAGTATTCTCCCAAGATTCAAGGTTACTGTCCAGACTTATACTTCATAATTAAATTTGTTATTTCAAAACTAAGAGTTGCATAACTGGCCTCAGATCCATAATTAGCCAGCCGAAGATGTAAATTAAGATATTGTTCATGTGCACAGGGCCTTGATGTCTGCATCCTTCGATTCAACTGCACGAGTGACGCTTATTGAAAGCAGAAAGAGTAATGGTATATTATCATTTTATATTTTGGTTTCATTGCATGCTTTCCATTTCTTTTTATAGTTATATTTTGAATGTGTTATTGTCGTTTCAACAGGGTTGAGCATGTTGCTCATTGTCTTTGTTGTTATACTGGCAATTCTGGTATATTTGATGAAGTGGAAGGGGGTCCTTTGAGGAATTCTGACGTACGTGAAAGGGAGATTTTGAATTCGAATTATCCCTGGAGTAGGAGTGAGCTAGAAAGACCAGCCAAAAGAAAAACTTTATATGATGGCTTGGTTATTGTCAAAGAAAAATAAAAAAAGGGATTTTGGGGTTCGTTGCATTATGTAAACAGCCTGCTTGTTTCGTCATGATTCGGAATGTTTCTGCTCATCTTTTCGTTCTTTAACAATGGCCTCGCTTTACCTGTTCTATACCATCTGAAATTTTTATGAGAGACTAAAGCTGGTGTTCTCAATATTTTTGCAAAGAAATTATTAACAACGGGTATATTACTCTTTTATTTAAGGTTGCACGAGATTTTGGAGAACATGGCATCTCCTTTTATGGGTCGACAGAGGATGTGGTGCAACCGCATGTGTTATAGATTTCAGTCCAAATCTTCTAGCTAAGTACCTTTTACTTTATTATTGCGCGCTAAATTTAGTAGCAATAATGATGACTTTTCCTGGCCTATTTTATGGCACCTGTCATCGGGTAATTCAGATATATGTGCATGCAAAATTGATAAAATTAAAACTTGCTTCAACAATGGACCCTAATCGAAAAAAAAAATATCTAGATTCCTAATAACCTTCGCACTAATTTTGACGCCCAAGCTAGGAAAATATCATATTAGTATGCTGAAATATTGTTTCTCCAGCAAAGAAAAAAAATCCAATTTCCATTTCATCTCTTGACGTCATTGGTTTTCCCTGTTACTCTTTCCTTCATCAGATTTAACAAGAACCTTGAAGAGAATCCCATCCATAAGGCGTGCCTGTATAATAAATAATTGAGCACCCAAAATCTAATATCCATTTGACGAATCATATGGTTGATAAAAAGAAAATGATACATGCACTAGCCACCAGGAAATATGTATAATAATAATGCATTAAGGGGATTTCATTTGTTCATCATTCAAGGACAACTAGTTCCTTCCCCTGCGAAGTATACACGCGCACACGGAGGATCAGGCATATATCCACACGCAAGTCTCCATTATTTAGCTGTTTACTTGTTTACAGTGTCCTAACATGCAGTCTCCATTACTATAACTGCAGTGCACTTAAAAAGATCTTCACAGATTTGCACCGCATCTCTCAACCTTGGGTCAATTTTCTCTAGTACTGTTCTTGATCCATTCAAGGTACTTGAGGTTGCCACCAGTGATGGGCAAAGCAATCACTTCAGGAACCCTGTAAATGTTAATTTATAAAGATTAGGCATCCAGCTTGCGTGCAATCTGCACTGTTATCATCAGAATGCAACAAATCTATGTGCCACTACAGTTGATGCATATTAGTAGCATGGTCTAAGAGACCCTTGATCCCACAGTGCCCAGAGTAAGGAATGGAGCTTAGCTTACTCGTATTCATGGTTGGCTTTAACATGGTCTGTCAAGGCATTCAGAAGGGATTCCCTTGTCTTGATTATGAGTAATTCCTCAGAATCTATTTGAACCTGAAAAATAAATGTTATGGTAGATAAGTTAAACAAGCCAGTCGATGAAAGTATTCAGGACTGTTATTTACCTAATATTTTTCTTTTGTTGGTAAAAACGTGAGGCGTCAAATGGATACATCAGAAGTATGGAAGCATTATGTTGGTTCCTTGAAGTTAGGACATCTAACAGTTAATATGGGCTACAATTGACAATTTTTTCTATGGTGCAGCATCTATATACAGACAATGTCTGGATTTGATGCTGAATGAGTATAAAAAACTTGTGGGTGTAGGGGCACATGGACTTACTAGCGTCAAGTACCTTTTGGATTAACTGGCAAATTGATGGTGCTCAAAAATCGATAATTTTCAAATGGAATAAAGTTTCATTTCAAGTGTTGGAACTCTACCTTACCATCCCACCAATAAACAGACTCAATGCCTGAAATTGCAAAACATATACATAATTAGGAAATGTATGCAAAACATATCTTGATAGTAAGCAGAAGATGGTCTCTAAAATTACAAAAAAAAAGAAGAAAGTCTTTCAACTAGCATTTGCCATCATCTATTAAAATTGTAACTCGAGATTTTCAGGGCCCAGCACAGATCGATGGAATTTTTCTGCTCAACAAACGAACCATCAAAACATCTGGCAGTAACACGATATCCCAACAGATGTTTATAACTGCACTCAGAATCTTACGATATCAAAAACAAAAAAAAAGCACACTATTTTCTCTATCCAGTAGCTAGATAAGGCTACAATTTGACTAGGTCAGGACAAATAAACTGTGTACTTCATTTGATGTTACAAAAAAGTTCAAGATTAGAACCACTATCAGAACGTAATTGCAAAATGATACCTTGAAGTCTGATACATGCTACTTTGTCAGAATTGTTTAATTGGCACCTCAAATTGTTCTTTTTTTCCATTTGGATAAGTGGTAATAACATGACATTCCTTCCCTTGATGTTGAGAGAGTCTTGAGTAGAACACTATTGAATAATCAAGAAGATAAGGCACAATTCTATGGTACTAAAAAGGGTTTGGCAGCCTCTTTACTAAGCATTGGAAGCCCTAGTGAGATTTGGCATGAAAAGAGCTTCATCTGTGACAGTTGCCTTATCAACATTTGGTTTTTAACTCCTTAGCTTCATTTGTGACAGTTATCTTATCAACATTTGGTTTTTAACTCCTTAGTAACAACAAACTAACAAGAAGAACAGAAAGAACCAACACCTACGTCGAAGAACTTTGATTGCACAGAAACCTTCCTTAATTTTGGTGTTATTTAGCATATTGGTTCATAAGGATGATTTCACAGTTTGGTGTTATTTAGCATATTGGTTCATAAGGATGATTTCACAGTTTAAACTTAGGCAAAAACTTGCCTGAGGAAAGGATTGCCTAAACCAGCAGATTGATCGATGGTTGATGAGAAAAGTGATGCTGGAATACCGAAAAGCTATTAAGGGTATGGCCATATAAATCTCCAAAAAATTTACAGGGCATTGATGTCGATTCTCATGACCCTGATGGGTATCTAAACAATGAGAAAGTTTGGTGGTGCAACTACAATTTAGGACTCTCCCAAGGATTTAGTTCTTTCATGGGTAAGTTGAGTATAAAGGCCATTGCTTGGTGCAACGGTTAAAGGCTTGGGCTAACTTGTGCAATGATGCAAGTTCAAGTCCTGGGGCAGCCACTCTGTGCACAAAAAAAAAAAAAAAACAAAAAAAAAAACAAAGTTTAGATCTGTCCCCGATACACCCCTCCCAGGTCCCCAAATTGCCGGGACCATATCTAGATAATGATCTTATGGGTAAGTTCAGTACGTCAAAAGACATGTGACCTGTGTCCCTGCTCGAGCACAATGCACCCATTTAATTACCACACCTAGAGAAAGACATATGAATGGACTACTAGATACAGAGATTCATAGAGAAATCAAAAACTTCAAGTAGAAATTAAGCTATATGCAAAATAGATTTGGTGCAGATGCTACTATAAAATGGAGGGCAAAATGGATTTGGGGTGCTATCACGTTGAGTTTTGGGTTGGAATTGGTACCTCCAACCCAGTGCCTAAACCCATCAAGGGTTGAAATCTAACTTTTAATCCAAACTTCCAATGATGGCAGCCAGTTATTCAAGGTGTGAGGAAGCAGGGGCCAATGGGTGCAAGAAGATAGTAGCAGCAGAATCAATGGTCAAAGCCTCAAAAGCGGAATGTTTGGTGTCCAGGCTTGAGGACCAATGGCAGGAAACAGTAATGGCAAACAGAGTTGGTGGCAGGCTTAACAAGACAATCAAAGCCTCAAAATGATGCAAGTGGAGGGTAAGGCCTGATGATTATAGAAGCCAGGAAGCAAAGAATAGAGGAATTCATGTTCAGGGATTTGACATTCTCTAAATAGGAAGCCAAAGAGGAGTCACAGTGTACAACCATAAAAACATTCTATACATACTCCCTTGAATGCCCTTAAACATTACCAATAAGGACATTAGATTACAAAATACCTAACAATGTGCAATAAAAAAAAGGGTAACGTTATAAAAGTTTAATTGTATTGCATAAAATACATAGAATAAAAGCAGCAAGACCAGGCAAGTCTAGGTCTTGTCTTCACAGCTTTCATAGTGTAGGGCCAGATCCTACTAGTTCTTAGGACCAGGCCAAGTTAGGTAGGGTCCAGGACGAGTATATTCCTAACTAAGGCAGACATAAGCTTGAAATCTCTTATTTAACCATGAATATTTGGGTCTGGATCAGGTCCAGGTTCGTCGATCTTTGCAGTAGCCCTGAAATGGGAGGATTGGACTAGACCAGTAGATAGGTGAAGTGGAGAAAGAACTTAATGAAGGCAGCCTGGGAAGGTGGGGAGGGGGAAGGCAGAAAAGGATGGGTGCTATTATATTACTGCTGGACTTTTTGGTGACCACAAAGCATATTGCATAAGTATAGAGAAGGGCAAAAGAAACAAAGGGTTCTCCATGGTGAAATGAGACATGGTAGTATGAAGTCAAGATGTCTTAGTACTTGTTAGACTAGATTTTGTAAATGTTATGAAAAGAATTCAGTTATACCCGTTTTTTTATCTCACTTCCTCAAATGTCAACACCAATCCAAAACCATGAATCTTAATCACTTTAACCACCATGAACCCAATGGATTCATCCTATTGTAGGAAAGTATCCAATTGGATTCATCCTATTGCAGGAAAGTTTGTCTTTGTATATGCATGTCTATGAGAATTAATTAAAATTTTGATTCATGCAAAATGAAAGTGGTCCTACTAAATATAAGATACATGAAGTTTTCATTTCAATTCAGCTCTCTCTCTCTCTCTCTCTCTCTCACACACACACACACACATGTGCACATCCACGCACAACCAAGGAATCTTCAATTTAGATGCTACTTATTCCTAAAATTTTACCAAATATTCTATCAACAAAATACTATTATAAAGAACTACTTTATATTGCTATTTAATGCCATTGTGTTTGCACAAACATGTGACATCAAAAACTGTAAAGTGATCTGGAAATCTACTATATATACTAAACCTACAGGACAAGCACAAATCAGATTAAGTACCAATATATTCATAACTCAAAATAATAGGTCAGGTAGTGGGACATAAAGCCTCCAGCATACACGACTCGTTTATATAATAAAGAACTACTTTATATTGCTATTTAATGCCATTGTGTTTGCACAAATATGTGATATCAAAATTTGCAAAGTGATCTGGAAACCTACCACATATACTAAACCTACAAGACATGCATAAATCAGATTAAGTACCAATATATTCATAACTCAAAATAAAATTAGGTCAGAGAGTTGTTAGAGATAAAGCCTTGATGTATATTGCTTCTAGTGTATATAATAAAGAATACTTTATATTGCTATCTAATGCCATTTTGTTTGCACAAATATGTTACATCAAAATCTGTAAAGTGATCTCGAAATCAATTACATATTCTCAACCTATGCAACATGCATAAATCAGATTAAGTACCCATATATTTATAACTCAAAATAAATTAGGTCAGGAAGTTTGTTACTACTGGTGTATATAATTTAAGGATGAGGTGCATGCCTGGGACTCGATTCACACATGCTGCAAGCTGTTCCTTAATGATGCTCTCAGCAAGCTTCTTGCCTACATTCAAACAAATAAAACATGAGGGAACAAATCATGCCACATCCCCATAAGGTTATGTTGATTAAACTGAGACACTGATCCTGTTTGGAAATGAGAAGGATAGATCTGCAGTTCCTCTATATGGCAAGAACCACCAAAATCAAGAGGGGGGAGAGAGAGAGAGAGAGAGGTGCACCTTTCAAATATGAGGGAATCATGTCTACCAAGATGAATGATTGTGTGTATACGACACAAAGATAAAAAGGTGTTATACAAGCACTTGCAAAACTTATGCATTTGTTAGGAGTGACAAAAATAAAATAATCTGATATGCTTGATGGGCAATTCACCCCAATAAGCAAAGTTATATAGTGGTCAAATCATGACTTATTTCACATGCGGGGGCATGATAAATGATAGACAAGTAAACAAAGACATATTCAATTTAATGTTCGACAATCCTACTTGCTGCTGGTTCATATGATAAATAGCCAATATATAAAATAATAAGTAAAATGATTTCTGCAAGTCAACTGAAATAACATCATCTTAAAATCATCATACTCTTCTTACATCAAAGTCTTTTTTGTCTTCCCACTTTCTTCTCAGACAAAATTTTATCACAACTTCCTTCTTGCCCCTAATTTTATGCTCTAATAGTACCTCCTAAGCATTTTCTTGCACATTCATTCCAAATGAAATTTCTCCCATATGACACCACATATGAGTTAGTCATATCAAAGAATATGAATGCCAAAATTGGTTCTCCTAAATATGCATATTCTTGATAACTGATAAGTATAGGATACACATACAAAATAATAAGACAACCATGTTTATATGAATTCCTTGCCTCCTTGATCTCCACCATCAAACGTTTCAACGTCGTTCCTATCGAGATTCCTATTGAATTTTTTTCTCATCATTCCTAAATTCACGTAAGTGTTTCTTCATAATCACATCCTAGAAGCCGTAGGTTCTGTTTGTTTGCCAAGAAAATAAAATAAAGGAAAAGTACACCGAAAGGAGAAAAGAAATGAAAACTTGCACTTTCCAAAATTCATTTGAACTAAGAAAATTGCGAAGAGAGTGTCACAGAAATGATTGAGATATAGTTGAGTTACAATAATCTGCTTGTCTTTTTGTTAGTTTCTCTCACAACACTACCTTTTTGATAATAATGATGTTATGTCTGTCGGATAAATTTTCAGTCCTTTACTTTCTTCTTATTTTTCTTGGCCTTCTTCTTTTTGTTGCCAAACTGCAGAGAAAAAGATTGCCCTTAACTTTCTTTTCTTGTACTGTTTTAGCAATTAAAGTGGTTCTTAACAAGTTAACATTGCAACCACCTTGTCATGGATTTCTACTCTATGTAGTTTTAATAAGATCCATAATTCAATTTACAGTCTTGAAAAGACACCTCAAGCATCATAGGCCTCTTTTTTGGTTTTATCCCATCCAACAAAACTTACAGAGTTTGTTTGTAATTTATATTTGTCAGTAAGTCTGCCAAGCTTCTTCCTGCATCAAATTTTTTATTTCAATAAATCGCAAACCAGGTAGAGAATCCACCTCTGCCTTTTCCTTCTTGTTTCTTTTTGCTCCAGTTTATTCATCACAAACACATTCATGGAGCACATAGAGGGACAGCAAATTGGAGCAATGGCATATAAAAAACTATAACCTTCTCTAGGCTGTTGCTTCCTCTTATTTTTAGTAGCATTAGGTCCAATTTCCTTATATTATAATTAAATAAAAGAAACAAACTATGCCATTGAAGTGGCCCTGGCTAATATGCATAAACAATTGTATCATCGCTTGATCTTGAATTCCTACATATCTTTTATTGCAGCATGTATGCATATTAGAAACTAAAACCATATAGACAGGCCTGCTTCTTTGTTTGGATCAGTAACATAAACAACAATAGCATATTAGAAAGTAAAACCATATAGACAGACCTGCTTGTTTGTTTGGAACAGTAACATAAACAACAATAGCAGGTACTGTGGTAGATGCAGCCTCCATTCGTGTAGCGTGAAGATTTCTTGCAGTTGTTTGACTAACAAATTTTGACCTGCATGGTTTGTGTTTATAGTAGATAACCATCAGTTAAAGCAGGTAATAAATTTATGTAAATACTAAGTGGCAATTTGCAATACATAATAAGAAAAGAACATACATATTAAATATTCGGATTAATAAAATGACAGTTAGGCAGTGTAAGAAAACAAACAGAAAGAGAAGATGGAGGCAATGTATCTAGTCTACATTCAAACAGATAGTTTTATTGTAGGAAATCAGAAAGGATATACAAAAAGAGATCCAATACATTTCAACCTTTCTCATGAGTTGCCAATTTTTATTGGCAAATGGAGAAGGCAGCACCCAGCTAAAAGGTGGAATTTGCATAATGCTGGCAAAGAAACCCAAGCCAAAGTTATTGTCGGCACACAACATGCATTGCCATCAAAAAAACACTCTTGTACTGGACATTTTATCAGCTTAGTTGTTATCTTTTAAAATCTTTCTCCCACATTGAGATTCAACCATCTAACGGAAGTTTCAAAAAGATTGATATCCCTACTGTACGATCCCAATCACAGTCAAATGATCGCACACACTTTTTAAGAAACATTACATCAGAAATCTATAGACATTGAAAAAAATCCTCTTCAGCACTTTCAAGAGCTCAAAATCAGCCTCGGTAGATTCAGTATGTTCATTCCATAAACTGCAAATGGTCAAGGCATCAAGTTCAAGATTAGAGCATTCCAAAACCCCGTTGAAGGGTTAACTAATGTAAAGAAAGAGCAGTTTCCTCCAATTATCTTGAACGATCACTCCAAGCTGATAACCCACAAGATTGGAACAATTAAATCAAAGTAATGTACAGGATCAAGATCATCAATTAGTATAATGGGCCAAAGAAAAGTTCACATTTTTACGCGAAATTCTCGTCATTTTTCACGGATTTCGCAGAAACTCCGTGAGAAAACGAGAAATTCAACATTCCACAATCAATAATAAGAGAGATAAAAGCAAAAAAAAAATCTCTTATCGATTCGGAAGCCGCAAGCTATCAAGAAGTCATCTATGAGGGAAAGGGTGCTTCACCGGAGGAAAGGGAAGAAGCGGCGGTGGGACTGAGCACACCCCGTCCTGTAGGCGAGCGCGGCGACGGTGCCGACGCTCAGCACCCAAAGCGCTCCGACCAAGGAAGCGCGGCGGCGGAGCACCGGGACGGCGCAGGGCCGGTGAAGATAGGGAGGGGAAGAGATCGGGAAGGCTCTAGAAAGGCTCGGGAGTGCCATCTGTTTTACTCTCCCAGCGGAATATATACTAGAAACTTCGATCATGGGTAGAAAGATGCCTTTGGGTCATGGATCTTATAATTCTCAACTCACTGGCTCACTCTTGTCAGCTATTGGGCTATTTGCGTCGTGAGAAAGGTCGATGAGTGTTGCAGTCTAGTGCTGCTTGGGAAAAATTTTGCTATAAATTCTGCGGACTACCGGTGGTGTGGGCGAGTGCCACCCCCCGATTCGAGCCATGGTCTGCGACGAATGGTCTTTTGAACCGTAGATGTTTAAAAAAAACCAACGAGGCTGCAGACTGGATAGCCTCGTACATGGCCAACTACTTTAGAGACACCCTATGAGTTAGGGAGAGTAATGCCCTCCAAGATATGTTGTATTTTGACCTTTTTAGATGTATGTGTACTACATCTGTATGAATCATCCATTTCAGCAAAAAAAAAGTCTTGATTTTTTTGGATAAAATTGAATTTATTCTCATCAATTTAGAGACACTACATTCGTATGAATCAAAAAATAAAATATATAAAATTAAAAAAAAATTGAGACAACAATCTACAAAGTAGTTCCAATATAATTAGCCATATATGTCGTCATCCAATGAGCGACACTATTAGCTTTTCAAAAAATATGTGTCACCCAAGTAGAGCAAAAGTTAGTTCCAAATAGTCATATAGTAACAGATGAGAAACCTCAAAACTTTGTGAATTTGATAGCCACCTAATTACTATCGACAAATCCTCTTCAAGAACAATGTAGGCTGCCTTAACATGCTTCATCACATACAACAGACCTTCGCAAGGATCCTGCAATTTCACCATTGGTATTGTTATGTCAAAAAGTTTAATAACTGCTGCCATTAATATACCATTTGAACTTGATATCGATCCTCTTTGAGACCTTTATTTAGTGTTGCAATAATATTGTGGGCATCCCTTGCCTATTGGCTTCAATTTATCTTTTCATAACCTCACTCTTGGAATTATTGGTTGATCACATTTTAACCAATACCCAGGCCAAACACTCTTTTAAATAATTCAAGAACATCAATTAATTATATTCTTTAATCACTCATTCTGCAATATTTTTTCGCTTAATTGAAGGTAGTTTCTCTCCTTATACACGTTTTCATGTAATACAAATATTTGCATTGCTTGCATGATTATCTAAAATAAGCTTTTGTCATCAAGTTTATATATTCATTATTTTGTGTTAAAAGCATGATAAGTGATCGAGTTATACTAGTTATGCACTTCTCATTCATTATAAGTTTTCAAAGAAGAATGAGCTCACGCTCCATTGTTGAACAAACATATGCTCAATCAAAAATATTGGAATTCATAAATGTTTGCTTTTGTTAGTAGTTGCTTATCTAGAATTTATGTGTTATTACAAATTTTCTTCTTAGTTTTATCAATAACAAGTTTTGTACTTTGACTTAATCTTTTATATTAATTTTTTTATTCTTTTTTAAGAGAGTTTGAGTAAGAATTGTGAAAAAATAAAAAGTGACAAAATAAGAAAAATTATTTGGCCTTTATAAGTTGACTTGCTTGAGTATTCTTTTGTCCAAAAAAAAAAATCCCAATTCTAAATTTCGACTTTCAAATCCTGCTTCATAGGCTACATAACCATCTTATTGTTCATGTATTAAGTTTTACCGTATATCTGAGTCATCAACTTATCACAACTCCATTCTAGAATTTTGCCCAATAAATGACAGAAAATCTAAAACCTAGAAACAAATGATCATAGTTAATAATATAAAAATATAGCCCTTATAAAGTTATTGTATATCCATAGAGGACAATGTTATACTCTAAAATGAATAGAGATTGTGCTACGGGAAGAGGTAAATTAATGCAATAATTGTGTGAGGATGTAGTTTCTATAATATAGTAATTATGATTGTTGCATGTATCACCTTGAGAGTAAAGAAAACGAAGATCAATCAAAATATTTTATACGAATGTTCACTATGTCTTGTAATGCATATTTGTGAGCTAGCTAACTGAAATAAGATTGTAACGGAGGATATCACTTAACTTGAGTTTGTTGGTCAAGTACATATTCCAACATGCGTTATATCAATGATGGAGAGAATGCAAAAGGTTCGAGTCATGAAACATTTACCGAAAACTCTCGGTAAAGATAGAGAGAATGCAAAATGGTTAAATACCCCCGAATCAATGATCTAAGAATGAGTAGGTGTCATATAAGTATAAGAAAGCACTCCAACAAAGTTCATAAAAGGATGGATATTAACATTCAAAATTGACATTAGCTGATGGTACTGGGTTGGTGTTACATTTGGAAAGGGAATGCTGGTTGCACTTACATTGAAGGAGATGCAATAAGATTACGGTAAAAGTTCCAAACTGGAAGCACAATCAGATGCAAATTGTTTGATGCTCTAACAGGTGTAGGAGAATTCTTTTATTGTAGATAGCCACTACTTTTGGTTTTTATATGATCTGGTGGATAGACCACATTGCTCTCACATTTGGCTTTGGCATGACTAACTAACATCACCATACTCTTCGCAATCAAGTTTGGGACCCCAGTAGGCTTGTCCAAATTTTCTTAACTTTGAATTATTACCAGTATTAGTAGCTAGGACCGCGGCATCAACACTTAAACCTTGATTAATTTTAATGCATTTCTCCTGCTCCTCCTAAAGAACTAGAGAATACACTTTAGTCACATTTTGCAGAGGTTTCATGGCTAAGATTTAGGTGCTAAAAACTTTGTTTTTCTTTCTTTCTTTTTTTTTTTTTTGCTGAAAACGGATTTTCATACAATACGTGTACGAATACACCCAATAAAGTCAAAAAACACTAACTCACGGAGTGCCAGTGGCAGCTCCCCCTCCCCCACCCAAAGGGTGTACCCTGAATGATGAGCCGCAAAGGCAGCCACCCAATCGGCCGTCCCATTGGCTTCTCTGAATACATGTTTAGCCTGGACAGCCACCCAACCCCACACATCATCCCTATATCCCGAACCAAGGGGTGGTCTGTGCCCACACCCCTCAGCCCCTCCTGGATCCACCTGATAACTGTGGCCGAGTCGCCCTCCAGGACAACCGAGCCAGCCTGCAATACCTGCCTCGCATATCGAAGCCCCGCCCAGGCAGCTCGTAGCTCTGCCCCGGGAACCGAAATGCCGAACAACTGACAGCCCCCTGCTGCCACCACTCTGGAGTGCGGGTCCCATATCACAAAGCCCGCACCACCCCGCGCTCCTCCATCCAGTACTGATCCGTCGAAGTTGACTTTAAGGAAACTCGGGGGTGGGGGTTCCCAGGTAAAGAATACCGTCTGAGGAACTGCCGGAGCAGATAGGGAACCCCAGGTGTCCCGAGCTATCAGAGGTCCATCTGAAGAAGGTCTGATCTCCAATGCTTATACTCGCGCAAACTCCGCTACAAACCTCGGTGATACCCTGCGCTCACCGAAAGTGCGGGCGTTCCGGGCCAGCCAGATTTGATGAGCTGTGCAGGTCGCTCTGATAGTCTCCTGATATGTCCAAGGGCGGGCCAACCACTGCTGTATCATCTGTAAAAACTGAAGCCTCCCACACCAGACCTCTCGCGGGATCCCTGCCCACTGCCATGCCGACCTCGCCCACGTACACTGGGAGAGCACGTGGTCGACCGAATCCTCAACATTGCATGTCCCGCACTCCGCTGGGATCCCCCATCCTCGCCTGCTCAGCACTGTTCTCGTCGGAAGGCGGTCCCACGCCACCTTCCATAGGAAGAGTGCCGCCCTCGGGTGAAGCCCCGACCTCTAGATCCAGGTGGAGTCCTGCCCCGGCTCATGCTCTCACTGGATAACCTGGGAGAGGTCTCCTAGTCTGATGCTGGGCCGGCAAGAGGTGCCCCAGATCCTGACATCTGGCCCCCCACATCCAAGCACCGGAAGGGACCGGATCCTCTCAGCTAGATGTCCTCCGAACAACTGTCGTAGCCTGGCGTCATCCCACGTAGACTCTCCCGGGGCAAAAAGATCGGAGACCCGCAACCCCTCCACTGCCTCAGCATCGACCATGGTCGGCCACCACCTCAGTGGGACGGTATCCATCCATGGATCCGCAGTCACATCAATACTCCGTCCATCGCCTATCAGCCACCTGATGTTTGCCGACACCATTGGCAGGTACCTCCCAATCTCACGCCACATGAAGGAAACTCGCCGCCCACTCCATGCCACCCTTGAGCCCTCGCGGCCATATCTGGCTGCCATCACCTGACTCCACAGCCCATGTGGCTCTAATAGAAACCGAGCTGCATGTCGAGCGATGAAGGCTTCACGCCGCTCCAGTAGGGACTGCACCCCGAGACCGCCCTCACTGGTAGGCCGGCAGACATGCTCCCAGGCCACCAAATGCATCCCGCGACCTCCGCCGTGTGACCCCCATAGGAAGCATCCAGCAGTCGCTCGACTCTCAGCAAGGTCGTCTTCGGAACCACGGTGTTGGCCATGAGATATACTGCCATGGACCCCAACACCGATCTGATCAAAGTCAGTCTCCCCATCATAGATAGGGAGGCCGCTCTCCATCCCTCCAACCTGCTCCCTATCCGCTGCACCAAACTGGAGCACTCTGCCACCCGTAGTCTACGGCCTATGATGGAAACTTCCAGGTAGGTCAATGTCTCCTCCTGCTCAGGTATCTGCAAAATCCCTCGGATCTCCTGTCTGACCCTACTCTCCGTGCACGGGCTAAAGTGAACAGCTGACTTTTGGAAGTTAACTCTCTGACCTGACGCCGCGCAGTAATCCGCCACCACCCTACGAAGGACCCGTGCATCAGAGACCCGCGCCCTGGCCAAAAGAAGACAATCGTCAGCAAAGAGTAAGTGAGAAAGAGGACTAGCCCTCGGGGCGGGGGCATAGACCTCCAGCTTCCTGCGGGCACACACCCTCTGCAAATCATGAGACAAGATGTCAGCACAAATAATAAACAAATAAGGTGATAGAGGGCATCCCTGACGCAACCCCATGGTGGACTCGATGAAAGGTGACGGTGTGCCGTTGACCAAGATAGAAAACTTTAGCCCCCTAACACATCCCAGGACCCAACCAATCCACCGCCTGTGGAAACCGTACGCCTCCAGTGCTTGCTGAAGAAAACTCTATCTGATCCTATCGTAAGCTCTCTCCATATCCAGCTTAATAGCCATCAAGCTATGTCGCTTCGATGCTCGCTGAAGATTCCACATCATCTCCTGGGCCAACAGAACATTATGGGAAATATTTCTGCCAGCTATAAACGCCTCCTGCTCCTGGCTGATAATGCCAGGCAGAAGGGGCTTCACCTTCCGACCATTATTCTTGCCACAACCTTATACAAGGTTGTACACAAACTGATGGGCCTGAAGTGACTGGGCTCTGCCATCTCCTGACGCTTCGGAATGAGCGTGATGAAGGTGCCTCCCAATCCTCCGGCATCATGTCTGAAAAAGAATGGGGGAAAACCGTCCGATCCCGGGGCCTTGTCTGGAGCCAAAGCCCAGTCTGCCTCCTGTACCTCCTGTGCCGACACCGGTCGGACCAGGGCAGCATTCTCAACATCCTTGATTCCCGCATCCACCCTCGGGGGGTGGTCTCTGTCGCCGGAATCCTCATCCTCCGTCCATCTGATACGGAAGAAATCCAACAGGATCTGTCGGATGGCAGGCTCCCCTTCCACCCGATGTCCAGACCCATCTCGCAACGAGTGGATCGTGCTTCGCTGCCTCCGGATAACCGTAGTCCGGTGGAAGAAACTAGAATTACGGTCACCCTCATGTACCTACTGAATCCGAGATTTCTGTCGCCAGAAGATCTCGTGCTGCCGTAGTAGTGAGTGGTGAGTCGCTAGAAGCCTCCGAAGGTCATCCATGTCATCCACCGAGAGCGCACCTTCAAGATCTTCCTTCCTCTGCAACTCAGCGATCGCAATCTCAACCCCCTCAACTCTCCGGAAAATATCGCCCACAACCTCGCGGTTCCATTGCCGGAGACGCCTCTTAGCTAACTCTAGTTTGCGCGACACCCGGTGTATAGCATCCCCACGCACCGGGGTGCGTCATATTGATACAAATTCTTCACGTTGTGTTCGTTCTGTAGTTCCATGAAAGAACTACATGTGCATGGTGCTACATTGAATAGAAGGCTAGCTCGTCCTATATTTAAATTTTGGGACCATTCCGTTGAGAAGAACGATCTTCAAAATCTGCCTACAATCTGTTAGTAGGATAATTAAGTATAGATGGTTTGGGTAGAGACTCATCCACAAAACATAATTTATCTTTTGCTCCAGAGGCAACAATAACTGCACACCTCTAGGAACTAGAGATGTTTCCATCAAGAACTCGTGGAGTTAATGATAAGGAGAGTATCAAATCTCGTACCATTATCTTTATTGACACCACTAGATCTATTAGTGATAGTTTCTTCCAACATACTCATGGTGATAGGATGCAAGAAAGAATTAGATAGATTCATATGGAGAGGAGATGGAGTGTTAGATGTCCTGCTCTCATTCCATAAGAAAATTGGTTGGGAAGAATGGTTGCCAATCTTCTTCTTTTTTTTTGCATTCCTTGGATATGTATAATCTCATATAACACAAATCCCATATTTTTAAGAGCAGGTATAGTGTAGTTATAATAATGGAAGTCAATAATAAAGGATTCCACGATTTTAGATAGCACAAATATAGAAATAAATCCCAATGATTGTCTATGAATATAGAGTATAAATATGAAATGATTGTTTATATTTATATGATGTATATATGTATTTATACGAAACAGATTCAACAGATTTTTTTTGTAATGGAATAGTATACAAATATGAAAATGAATCCGGTGAGATGGGAGCATATGTGCTCGACTAGTTTGCCCAATAAAAAAAGAATTCTATAATTATAGAAAGCACGAGTATGAAAATGGATCCCAAAAACTAAAGATAAATGAGAGCTTGATTGCCTAATAAAATTATCCTCAAATATTCAATAACTTAAGCATTAAAATTTCCGTCTCATGAATTCAATTAATCTTAATTATATATTCTCATTCATATTTATTTTTAATGTCAGCGAACTAAAAATCCATGCTAATGGCAAAGCTCTCTTGCTGATAAATAATTTATTGACAATTTGAATGATTCTGGTATTTTAGTGTTTGAAATGACATAAGATTGGTTATAGATAAGAATGAGAAACATAATTTAGCAATTAGATATGACTCATTTAATTATTACATTAACATACTCTAATAATAGTTTTTAAATTGAAATCTCCATAGTGATCCTAACAAATATTTTATTTGGTGACTAATAGCATAATTTAATAGCACAATTATTTTGTTATGGATTTCTTTTATTTTTCGTTGTAAGAAATGCAAAGGGTGAAGCTTAGTTTCCACAATAAAATTTTTAATGTAAGGTTCCCTCCACCTTGATGGTCATTAGATGGACCCGCCCTATGCACCAGGGCCATTGCATTCTGGCCATCAATGGCAATCTCTCACCAAACCCAAGGGCAGAAATCCATACTTCCCCCTCACCAAATCATGCCATGATGCATTGCCACACCAAATCAAATTATTGCATCATCATCCCTTCTCACACCACCCCCACTAAATCCCAAAACCAAGAACCCTAAAAGCCAGAACTCCCAAACGGATACTTAGGGCTTGTTTGGTTCACGGAAAGTATTTTTTCTCCTATGAATATGATTCCTGCGAAGTAGATTCCTACGAAGAGCATGTCTGAAAAAGTACTTTTGGCATGTTTGATTGACAATGGAAAAGTGACAGATTTCGAGTGCTTATGTTTGGTTAACCATCCACTTTTCTGAGAAAGTTATGTATAATTTCTATCATACCCTTAATAAAAATTAGGTCTTTAATGTCTCTTTAATGCTGAAGGACTTTTTTGGAAAAAATAAAAATAGAATGATTTACGGCTTATGAAAAAATAATTTTTTATATATTTTTTTATTGAAACATGTGAATCATATTTTTATAAAAATATATATTTTTTTATTTTTCTTTTTTTTTAAAATTCTAACCAAATATTTTTTTTTTTTTTTTTCGCTTTTCGCGAACCAAACGAGCCCTTCTTCTGCTCCCCCTTCGTAGTCCTTTTAACTATTACACTCGCTCGGTTTGCTGGCCATTTCGCCCATCTCCACCCATGCTTCGCAAAGCTCCGTATACAACATTGTCCTCCTCTCCTCTTTCTTCCTGTCTTTTTCGCTCTTAGCTGAAAACCAATAGTGTAAAAAGCTCCATCTTTTAGACCTCCTCCTCCCGAAAGAGGGCCATTTGAGGAGGAGAAAGAGAGAAGAAATCCTATAAATCCAACTCCGATGAATGTCGCCTATAACTTCGCTTCATCAAACCTCCTCTGCACCGAGGATAACACCAGCATTATGGAATTTGATGATGGGGAACTGGAGGGATTCAATGAAGAAGCCAGGGGCTATGATCCTGGCTGGATTCCAGAACAAAGGAGTGATCTTTATGGGTTCTTGGAGGGCTTTCCCGGACAATCAGAGGAATGCATTGCTTTGCTGGTTGAGAAGGAATTAGAACATGTTCCGGAAGAGGATTATGCCAAGAGGTTTCTGAGTGGGGACTTGGACATTTCAGTTAGGAGAGATGCTATTGATTGGATTGGAAAGGTTGTTTTTTCCTTTACCTCTTCTTTTCACCTCAGTGTTGTGGATTTGTTATTGGGCTTAGAGCTTTGTGTCTTTTTCAACGAGTTCTGTGCACATGATGTTTGATTTTTGAGCCTGTGTATTAACTTGGACGCGTTTCTTGTTCATTCTCCTGTGTTTCAATTAATTTTTTTAGCTAAAAAAAGCCTTTTTCCAGTTTGGTTTTGCCTATAATTAGCGATGTAGTCGTTTTCAACCGTATTGTAGGTTCTTTGCCATCTATTTGACAATGCTCTTTGTTATCTATTTGACAAGGAGTGTAAATCGCCTTTTTGTCATCATTCGTCTCTTGATGTTAATAGTAAATTATGCGTAGCTTTCTTCATTTGCTCTATTTTGTCTCCTCTTTAAGTTTTTTTTTTTTTCCCTCCTGGTTTGTTTAGATTTAATGTTATATGTGCTTTCGATAGTTCAAGGTGTTCTTCCTTCATGCTAAAAAAATGATATTGTTTGTTATCTATATGGAAATAAGTTTATATTTTTTCTTTTCCAGTTAGCTGTCCATTGATAATATTAACAAATTCTTTTTCTTTCTTATCTTTTGTTTAATTAAATGTACAAATATGCTCTCCTTTTGTAACCAATGGGTGGTATTGTTATGAACAGGTTCATGCTCATTACAATTTTGGACCTCTGAGTGCCTATTTATCTGTAAATTATGTGGATCGATTCCTCTCAGCCTATGAACTCCCAGTAAGAACCATTTCAGGATAATATTAACTCCATTGAACAAATATGTTTAAGTGTTTGTAGTGTAGACTGTAACTTTTCATAAGTGTTTAATTGGTAATGCTTTTTTTATTACTTGTTTCCATTTATCCAATCTCTTTTTTATAGCAGAGTAAGGCTTGGATGGTACAGTTGCTCTCTGTGGCCTGCTTATCTCTTGCTGCTAAGATGGAGGAAAATGAAGTTCCTTTATCACTAGATTTACAGGTGAAGAAAGTAGCCGCAAGCACATCTCTCTCTGTGGTGTTCTTGGCTGCAACGTTCTTACTTACCTATCAGTAATTCTTATATGGTCCTGTAGGTTGGTGAGGCACAATATGCATTTGAAGCCAGGACCATCCAGAGGATGGAGCTTTTAGTACTAAGCACCCTCAAGTGGAGGATGCAAGCCGTGACACCGTTCTCATTCATAGACTACTTTCTTCAGAAGTTTAACGATGGCAATTCCCCGACAAATTCATTAGTTTCGCGCTCTGTAGAACTCATCCTGAACGCTGTTAGAGGTCGGTTAGTGCATGTTATACATAAATATAGTCTCTCTTAGTGGAAGAGTGGATTGGCTTGATCTGCAACCCTAACACAAGTGCAGCTTAAATTGAATTGCAGGGACAGGATTTCTAGGATTCAGGCCCTCTGAGATCGCCGCTGCTGTTGCATTGTCGGCGTTGAGAGAAATCCAGATTGTGGAAATCGAAAACAATTTAACTCATTGCATCCATGTAGATAAGGTATATTTTTCTATCTAGTAATATGTTACGTGACACTGCCATTCATGCTCGAAGGTTTTTGTTCCGATCTTGACCAGGGTGACGGTGTTGCAGGTGAGAGTGTTAAGATGTTATGAAGAGATCCAAGCGAAGACATTGGCGGGGAAGGAGAGTAGTAGAAGTGCTGGTCCATCAGCTTCCTTTATACCACATAGCCCAATTGGGGTGTTGGATGCTGCATCCCTGAGCTATAAAAGTGATGATATAACAGTTGGGTCGCATGCAAATTCTCATCAACCCACTCCAGCTGCCAAGAATTGGAAACTAAGCAGGCCATCAATCCCATGAAGGAAGAGAGCTCTGTTAGTTGTGTTCACTTGTTTGGGAGGCTTGGTATCTTTCAACTCTGGTTTGGTTAGTGGGAGATTTGGTGTGGTCTAGTATAGAGAAACTTGACAAGGATGAGAAAAAAGGGAATAAATATAAGTGAGGGGGTCATCAGCTCATGCTTTTAATATGAATGAAGCAATCACCTGCTGCAAAATTATGAAGGACAACAGAGAACTGAGTAAAAATATGGCAGAGAGAGAGAGAGAGAGTGATTACTGTTAGAATTTGAGGGAGGGGCTGCCAGAGATAAATTAAGAAAACCTGGTGTTCTTTGGATTTGTTCTTATTGTGAAATACTTTCCTATTTGGGATCTATAAAGGACCCCACATGAAAAAGTTAAGAGGAGAGGTAAAAAGCAGTGGGTTTGCATCATTTATACGATTACTTTCTTTTATATTTGTATTTCTGGTATGTCTTTCTATTGTTTGACTGCTTGTCTGCAATTCTGGGGTTTGCTGCCTCTGATATAAAAGAAGAGCCCCTGGGTCAGTACAAATCTTGGGATGGCAACATACAAAACAGAGACAATATTTATAGGGAATGGTGGGAGATGTGGGGGACCCCTTGGAAGTTTCAGGTTTCAGCATAAGCTGTTAAAAGAGCAAAGAGCCTTTAAAAAAAATGATAGGATTATTATTCTCCTCCTGCCTTGGTTTCTTTTATAGTGCTTGCCTTTGCTTTGTCTTATTTTATCCTATGAAGACAAGCAAGGCTTAAGTACTTCCAGAGATCCAATCTGTTAAGGTCATATCTAATTTTAGGTAGTTTGCTTTTAGCTGCTGTTAAGTTCTTATGAAACAAGATGAAGGTATTAAAAAAAAAAAAAGCTAAGCAAATTGCCGCATGAAAACAATTAATCTTATGAAGCTTCACAAGTCTATTGATGAAATACTTTATTTCAGAAGACTTCAATGATTCACTCAAGACTAGTCTAGAGGCTGGCAGCATGTGTGCAGGCAACACTTCTAGCAATGAGCCAAAGTGGAGCTGGCTCAACAAATTCCTTTTGTATGTTATGATGGATGACCCCATTCCATTTGCCATGGTCCCTACATTTGGATGCAGCATAGCATGTGTGCCTCTGCTTCCTGAAAATGTAGAAGACCTTCAATATTTAGTTCTTAATTATGTTTGAGTTGGAGCACATTGATCCTAAGGAGGCATGCAAAGAAAGTGTAGCCATATGGTGCTCTCCAAAAAAGGAGCTCAGGGATTACTTTCTAGATATTAGACAAATGGAAACTTATGTGACAAATGTAGCAAATGTACCCCTTTGGAGCAAAAGTCTTTATATATGAATTGTTGATCCAGCATAGCATGTGTGCCTCTGCTTCCTGAAAATGTAAATGACCTTCAATATTTAGTTCTCAATTATGTTTTGAGTTGGAGCACATTGATCCTAAGGAGACATGCCAAGAAAGTGTGGCCATATGGTGCTCTCTGAAAAAGGAGCTCAGGGATTACTTTCTAGATATTAGGAAAATGGAAACTTATGTGACAAATGTAGCAAATGTAACCCTTTGGAGGAAAAGTCTTCATATATGAATTGTTGGGGAGGGGCCACTTCCAACGGCGTGAGGTTTCCCTTTGGTGTGCATCGAAGTACAAACCTCCAAAACGGCCATTGCAACATAACCAGGGACCGGGTTCTATTGAAGCAGACGTTTCCTACTGAGTCAATGAAAAAGATATTATCCTGTAGAGCCTGGTGTTTCCCTGCTGTTCAACTCTTAAAGTGGACTTGAGATTAATAAATGCTCCATCGATCACAGTACATGTATTAATCAACTTGATCAAAGCAGCAGCAATTGTCTACGACAGTACTTACTTTGATTTAATTTTACGTTTTTCTGTACCCATGCTTATGCTTAATTGAAAACATAGCATTCCTAGAGCTTTCTCATACAACTAAAAAATTGCCTACAAGCATTTGGGACACCATGCATCTCTTTTTAATAATGGTGATGTATATAAAGGTCAGCTAAATTGGATCCCAGAGACAGAGAGAGAGAGAGAGAGCACCAGATAACACATTTGTACAATGCTTGGATGCAAGCGAGCATGGGAATTAATCTTCTACTGCGGTATCTACACCGCACTACTTGCTACCACCAAAACAGGGGACGATATAAAGAAAGAATGGGCGTAGGAATCTTCGACATTTTAAGAGTCGACCACCCCATGCGCATCCAAGCTTGCCTCTGGCAAAAGCAACAGATTGGTTTCCAGCGTCGAGCCATGTCACGGGTAGTTGATGGAGTGAAATGCCATCTCAAACTACTGACCAGAATAAAATTACTCTGTCCACGTCTGCTCCGAACTGTTTTAACTCGCATGGCGGAGACTCGCATTATTCTCCATACTGCTGATACCTTGTCAATCAAATCTCTTAACTTCTCACTCACTGAATTATTCTCCGAACAATTGCCCATTAATTGGTGAGTTGTAAATTATTTAGCTTTCATCGACATGAAGGATGTGTTTTTTTTTAATCTTTGTGGACTCTACTACTCAAGCCAGGCCAAGTTGGTGGCCCTTTTATGGAGTTGATATGAGGAGGTTAAATTAGATAAGACGAGCTATGTCCATGCCAAAGTATAAGCTGCTCGCAGATAGTTTGAAACCCTAACTATGATGTAGTCAACATCGCCATTAATAATTTTGCTGCTATCATTGACTTGCAGGCCCGATGTCGTACCTACTCTTTTAGAGCCATTAGCTCAGCTCGTTTACAAGGCAGCATTAAAATGTGGTGACAGCGCAACTCTCTTTTTCCTGAATTAGATCGATTAATTAAAATAGCAAGCGTCCTCCTGCAGCTCCAATAAAGCCTTTATATTGATTAAAGCTTGGGACTGATACAAGGCAGCAAAACATACTTCTGCACCTCGAATAAAGCTTGTACAGTGTCTCCTTTAGATGGAAAGAGAGAGCTGGTTATCATAAGATCCCAATCCATCAAAAAGTATTGGTTCTAATGAAATAAATATATTTTTATCTGCTTTTCTGAAGGAACAAAAATAATAATAATGATGATATATGCCTTGTACACTCCTGCACTCTTGGTAGAAAATGTAAATGTTAGTCATGCTCATCATCAGCAACCCCTTGCGGAACTTAACGTGCATCAACAGCTTCAAAAAAAAAAAAGTAGTCCTCGAACATGGCTAATGCTAAAGTTAAAACCGATTTCTCTATCAATCCATAATGGACAAACTATAACAAAAATCTAAGACAGTCAGTCTGGTAATTAACAAGCACAACAACTCTGTTCTTTGGGATTTGGGTTTGGTTTGGGGTTTAGCCCAGGAGGGAAAAAGATATGAAGTAAAAAGAGATGGATACTTGGGGCCGACACTAAAGACAAGGACTCCTCAGGGTCCTGAGGAGGCGGAGAACAGATCCGCCACCTTTGGCCTGCACTAGAAGACAAGACAGAGCCAGTTATTTGTCCATTTCTTTGGAAGTATAGAGGGGCAGCCACAGTAAGTCTAAACCTAGAATAACTGCTCCAATCGGTCCATGCAAGACCATGTTTAAATAATAATAAACAAAATCAACCATTAGGAACAGCTGAAGCTCAACATCTCTCTTTGTTATCCCATACTAGAAGACAAATGACAAGGTTAGAATATGGATAGGAAAAGGATAAATGCTGGATGAGTTTAGCAACAAATTGCAGCAATGAGATTAATATACATCGATTACAGCCTTGTTATTTTCTCCCTGCAGTTATGTTATTTGTTTGTGCACATTTTAACTCGGTTCAAAGGAAATGGCAGTGAAGTTGGTGGGGGGATCATGAGGGCACAAAGTAACGTGGGAGGGCCGCAAGATTGGGGACTTGATTTATTGCCTCGTGATCAGCTTCACTTCCAACAGCCAACCAGATGGAAGGAGTGACCACCTTGATGGCCAGTTCCAGCCTTGTGTTTGGAACTTGGAACAGTTGATTTGGTTAGGGACCACGGCCACCTAGCGGTGAAGCCAGCAGATTCATCAGTGGAGGCAGGAGGTGCCAGCCCGCTGTCAAGGCTGACGGCAGAATTGAATGAGCCAGAGGACAAAGAACCCAGTCAGCACACACATGAACGACAAGTTACTGCAGAAGGTCTGTTTTTATAGCAAGAAGCAGGAAAAAAGAAAAAAAACTGCTATTCTTCACTGAATCATGTTGTAAGTTACCTGTCATCATAAGTTTTTCCAGTAGTGAATTTGGGTGCAATAGCAGGGAGATCTCTCTCTCTTTTTTATCTTTGGAAAAATGGTTCTCGTAGTAACTAGGGGGACAAATGAAACATTAATGGACACCAGTTCAGGCTTTTAAATTATCTCAAACCCCTATCGAGCTTGCCAACAAAATTACATGAAGAGAGATTGAGCCAGTATACAATACCTTCACAAATTTGAAATTTGAATAGTAGTACTGATTGCCTTTTATTTTCTTTGGAAGTTGAGTGTGCTTTTTTTGTTTGTTTGTTTGTTTGTTTGTTTGAGCAAAACTTGAAGTTGAGTATGCTCTGTTGATTGAACGGGTACATTTGTGTCCCCATAAACATTAGAATAACAATCTGTTGTTCTATATATTTCTAACTCTTTGATGAAGAATTACCGGTTCATTTCAGACTTTGTGAAGTCCTTGGAAATCAGATGAAATCAGGCTGGCCTGTGGATGTCAAACAACGGTGCCACATCCGACTGTTGGGATCAACCTGCTTTGGATAAGAGATGACTTCTGCGATGGGGAAATAAACATAGTGGGTATTGCATATGCCGACTGTGATGCCACTGAATCCAGCAAATGCACCATGAACCTGTGAATTGAATCTCAGTCCATTACTTAAATGTAATTGAAATCATCAGATAGGTCCTATGAAGAGATATTCTTACAGCATTTTGGCCTAAAACAGTGCATAGAATGCCATCAGATGCATTAGCACGGACTGCTCGGATCATGTAGGTAGGATCAATATATTTCACATCAGCAGGGACACTAATTTCCTGAAAAAACTTCTTTGTCTGCAAGAGAACATAGTCCACATTAACACCTTTTCTTTCTCCTTTCTGGAATAAAACAAGTCAAAAACCATAGCTATTAAGCCTTTTCCCAACTATTTTGGGCATGGATTTGGAGTAAAATAAATTCAATAAATCGGATGACAATGGAGATTTTATTGTTTCATCATCATGAAAAAAATCAAGGTTTTCATTTTTACATCTGAATTGTGTATACCAAGCAGATGTTTTCTGAATCTCAGCTTTTAAAGAAAGAATTTATTCTTATACTTAAATGGGTTATCATATTAATTGTATTTATAATATCAAAGAAGCATCCAAGACTGGTACCAAGGAACTGCCATCAAAACAATAGATATAGCAATTTGTCATAAATACTCTCGGCCTCATTCTACTTTACCCTGCTTGATTTGGAGTACTTATATTGTCCATATGTGAGTGAGATGTAAAATAAATTTATGTAAGGCAATCATCAGGAAATAAAGATAGTAAACTTTACTGTGGATCCTACACTAAGCATGCTTAGTTGCATGCATGTTTTAACAACAAAATGAGTGCTTCAACTTGTAGAGCAAACTTTCATTTGGAGGGCAAACTTTCACATGTTGAAAGAATGAAATAAATTTGCTATTGAGGAAATTAGGCATCATATATGCACATATAGTATGTCATAGACCTCCTACGGCCTTCATTTTCTCACCCTTGATGGATTATATATTAAGAGTTCAATTGTTAATTATTCAAAGCACTTGGTGGCATAAGTTTTGGTAAGTTAAAAGCTGCTTAGTAAACTGGAAAGAGGAAGGTGTCAAAGGATGAGAGAAAACATGTTGCGGCTTAGGAGCCATACTTTTGACTATCTTACATACTCATTTTTGTTTCTAATGAGGACAATATGTGGGCACGTCAAAAGTTAAAATTCATGCCTTGGTGAGAGACTAGGTGCTGGGACCAACTGACTAGATGGTTTCGTTTTACAATGGCCTAAAAGGGAGTAAAAATTTTCAGATTAAGAAGCCTCTTCAACAAATGACTGCTCGTGAACATGATGGAACCTTCACAAGAGATTCAAAGAGGAATATCAGCCTGAGAATAAATTATCGGACACTAAGCCCCCAACCCAATTCCATTGATACATCAATACCAGGTGCCTTGTTAACTTGAGAATCTTTTCATAGTACGATGTAAAATTGTTTGAAGCAGGGACAAGAAGAGAGATTGGGAGCAAGGAGCTAAGGAAATAGAGGACAACCTAGTTAAATAAGAGAATAAAGTAAACATATGAAAAACAAACAATAAAAGAGGATAAAAGAAGAGATCAAGAAGAAAGGCCGCTGATAAGATAGTGCTTAGAGATGGCATAACATGAAGCCCAAAAGTGCCTTCCCTTTAATACACAAATAGCTGCGAAGCCACGAGCATAATGTGCTCAGTTGGTTCAAGGATTAGAGAAGTTTGCCTGTTTGGTCGGTTACAGTGACCAGTTAAATTGAATATGGTGGTTAAAATGACCGGCTGGTGAAGGGATTCGGGCAGCTTGCCTCTTTGGCTGGTTCCAGTGACCAGTTAAACTGAATGTGGTTAAATTGACCTGTTAATTTGAATATGGCAAATATCGAACACTTGAGACAAAAACATCAAGTCATAGTATTCCCTATAATGAAGGATCATGATACACCTTGACATGTACCTTGGCATGCCAGCGAATGGAGCAAGTTTTTGCTAGAACTCAATAAACTTACATCACCTCGTGGAACTCATGTCATATGGTTCCTATATTTCCTTTTTGAGCAATGAAAATGTAATATGCCAATGCCCAGGATTGAACACGGAAGGTGCCAACCAGATGGGCCCAAGTTCTATCATTCTTAGTGTTGCTGGAATTTGGACCCGGGGGCGACCGCTGGGCCGGGAAGGAGGAGCTCCGGTGGGAATCGGCGGTGATGGGTGACGGTCCGTCGGGGTGTGGCGTCCTCCGGGAGACCTGCAAGAAGCCGGTGGCCGGGGTCTCCGGCGCCGGCCCTCCGATGCTTAAGTCAAAGGGGGCCAGTATAAGAGTGGAGATAGCAGTAAGAAGTTGGAGTTCTCATTGTTCCGCCCCCCCTCAAATGGAGGAATTCCCCTTTTATAGAGGGAGCTGGGTTACCTGTGATGTGACGGGGCAATCGGCCTGTCGTACAGTCTGGCATGCAGTAGAATTAATGTTCGATCGTGTGAGTCAACACCGTTACTGTTGGAGATCAGGCCGGAGCCCTTAAGTCGTCGTCGAGTCATGCCATCATCAGCGATTAAGTGGGTTTGCCATAAGAGGCTCGATGTCCGTAGACGACAGAAGCCATACGCTTTAATCGTTGAGTGAACCGGAGATCGGGAGAAGTCATACGTTTTGATGGCTGAATAAACAGAAGATCATCATGAACCATACTCATTTAATGGTTGAGTGCGCCGAAGGCCTGCAGAGGCCACGCGCATTAATGATCGGGTGTGCCGGAGGCCTGCAAAAGCCATGTGCATTAATGGCTTGACGACGGTAGCAGGATATGGTGAGATTGAGTATCTGGAATAAGGCTCCTTTAAGGGCTTAAGCTGGGGTCGAATACTTAGGCAAGGCATTTCGGAATTCAGCGCCTGATCGGGTGCCGAGCCGAGGTAGTTGCCGAGTCGGGCGCCCTTAGTTCGAGCGTAGTCAGGTCGGCGCCTTCTGGTCGGCGCCTTCCGGTTGGGTGCTTTCTGGCCGGGCGCCTTCTGGTCGGCGCTTTCTGGTCGGGCGCCTTCTAGTCGGCGCCTTCTGGTCGGCGCCTTTGTTCCGGGACGACTTGGGTTTTTCCCCAACACTACCCCCCGACTTCCGAGCTCGAGCTGATTACAGGCTCGAGCGCGGAAAGTAGTTTGAGTCGTGTTAATGCGGTTTAGGGAATTTTTGAATTACCGCGCGCTTCGAGGCGCTTTTAGTGGGCGGCGTCTCTTCTTTCTCGAGACGTTTCATCATTAGGTAACCTTCTGGCTTCTCGAAGCGTCCTCGCGTCGTGGGCTCATAATGGGACCACACGATCCGATGAGGCGCTTTTATGTTCGAAGCGTCAGCTCGAATTAAATACGGTACGTTAATTCTCGGAGCCGACACGTGTTATGATCTGGGCAGGGAGTAGCGCTCTGCTTCGCAGATCTGGGCCGTCAAAGGGGTTTATATATAAATCCCTCCTTGGCCATCTCTGATTTTCCTCCCATTGTCTTCATCTTCTTCCCATCTCCTTCTCAATCCGAAGCGGCCGATTCTCCATCATCTCCGGCGAATCTCTGCAGGTGTCCTTCTTTTCATCCGCTTGGGACCTCTCCCTTCTTCCTTTTCCCTCTCTCTTTTTTAATGGGGCTTGGTCCGAATGAGGTTGGGTCCACAATGAGTGAGTTGGAGGTGGAGATGTGCGAGGAATGGTTTTTTCCTCTGCTAGGGTTCCGTTTGGAACCCACTAGGTCGGGGGACCGGGTAACGGACCCCCCTTAGGTCGGATCGGAGTGTACTCGGAGGCACTCTGGGCCGGCCTACGATTTCCTCTTCATGGGTTTGTGAACGAGTTGCTCGGGGAGTACGAAATCGTCCCCGCGCAACTCGCTCCGAACGCATGGAGGACAATCATCGGGTTCCTGTCCCTGTGTATGGCGTACGGGATTCCGTCTTCCGTGAATGTCTTCCGGAGACTTTTTTCACTAAAGTCTAACCCGGGGGATGGAGAGTGGCTCTACATCGCCCTTCGGGCGGGTCGGCCACTCTTTCATGGCGCCCCGTCGTCCATTCATGATTGGAAGAGGAAATTCTTTTTCTTGGGTTCCGAGCGACCATGGGGGTTCGACCCTAGGTGGAGGCGGAGCCGGCTCAAGATCGCTAACCAACTCCCCAGGCTTTCCTCGCGCGAGTAGGGAATCCTTAACACTATCCGCAGCCTCGGGGATGGCATTCTTCTGAGCGGCCTCGTGAGTGAGGATGCCCTAGTCAATGTCGGTCTGAGCTCGGCGCGCCCTCCGGGTAAGGGTGGTAATTTTTAAGGAATTTTCCCCTTTGCCTTTTTCTCGCAATATTTGACCAGCTCCTTTTGCTCGTCTTTGCAGACATTGCAAAAATGGTGACCAAGAGCAACATCCTGTATGCTCGTTTTCAGAAAAGGGCAGCCGAGCTTGCGGGAGAACAGCCTGGGCCAAAAAAGAAGGCGAAGATCTCGGCTGCTGTGGTCGCCGAGAAGAGCACTCCTTGTGCCGAGCACTCCGAGGCTGGTCGGGGGGAAGGCTCAAGTTCTAGGGGCACGAGCTCTGCTGAAGCTACGATGGCGCTTCCGTGCCCGGCGCCGATTTCGCAAGTTCCCGGTCGGCCGGGAGTTCCATGCCTTGACCAAAGGGGAACGAGCTCTACGGGAGCGTCCGTGCTTGCTGCCCCGCCCCAATCCCACAGCAATCGGATCGGCTGCCTGACCGACCCCAACTCCCTGGTCCCGAGCTAGGGTGCAGCCAGGAGGCTGTGGAACCGCATCCGCCGAGCCCAGCAGGGCCTAGCCCACCGAGCCCGCCGGGTAATCAAGGTCATCGGGAGAGAGTGCCCTACACCCCTGGCTGGGCGGTCTTCGAGGGCGATTCGGCTCTCGATAATCCCCAAACGGCGCGTGAGGTTTTTCAGGTTGCACTACTCCCGGCCGACCAGGCCAAAATCCGGTCCATGAACTATGGCGCTTTCATGGACACGACCCCTTGTTCTGCCGTCCGAGTAAGTTAAACCTTTACATTTGTGCCAGTTTGTTTTGAACTGGACTTGTTTCTCATCTCCCTCTTTTATAGCACCTTCACGAGATCGAGACGCTGATGCATATAGTCCAAGACTACCGGGACCGGGCCCGAAGGCATCAGCGCGGGCAGGAGGAGGCCGAGGCAAGGTGCCTCGCATCCGAGGCCGAGCAAAAAGTGCTCCAGACGAAGGTGGAGGCGGCCGAGAACGAGATTCGGGCTCTGACCGCCGAGCTCGAGGAGGAGAAGGGCGCACACGCCCTGGCCAGGTCAGAGGTGCGCGCTGTAGAGGCGCGTCGGGCCGAGGTCACTTTGACGCTCGCTATCCGCGAGCAAGAGGTGAAGGAAGTTCACCTCAAGGCCCAAGAGCTCGAGGTCCGCTTGTCCGAGGCCCAGTCCCTGCTCGCCGTCCGCGAGCAGGAAGTGAGGGATCTGGAGCGGAAGGCCGAGCAACGCGAAGCTCCGGAGAAGGAGGCCCGGGAGCAGGCCCAAAATGCCGTTAAGCTCTTCCGTGAATCGGAAGAGTTTCGCGACCTGCTGGAGGAGGAGGGCGTGAACGGGCTCATCCAGGGCTTCAACGACTTCCGTAACCAATTACGGCGACTTCTCCCCGACTTCGACCTTGATCTGTTTCAACCGGGAGCGGGGGTTGAAGAGTCAGAAGCGGGTACTCCGGCGGTCGACGAGGCCGCCGAAGAGGCTAGGCTGGCTACCGAGGAGGGCCCAGCGGGGGCGCCCGAGGCTGCTCCCGAGGTCGCCGAAGACGGTCGCGCGGGGATTTTGGCTGCGGAGGATCCAGGTGTCCCCGAGGCCGCCGAGGACAATAGGACCGAGCCTTAGGACAGTCGTTTTTTGCATCTTTTATCATTTTTGTAAAGAAGGATGGCCTTCACATTATTATACGACCAAGCCTCAATTTTGTACTTAGCCTTCGGGCTCTCTTAAATGAATATCCTTTTCCAAACTTGCACGATTGGTCCAAGTTCCGATCCTCAGTAAATCTAAATTTCTCTAATCGAATTCGCTTTAAGTTTTATGGACTTAGGTTCTGCGGCTTCAACTACGTTCGTTACGTAGTTAGACCTAAGTTTAGGTTCGGCATATTTGCCAAGTCCCTGAGCTCGGGTCCTAAGTTCCCGTTGCTCGGATCTTCGACCAACGATGTCGTGGTATCTAGGTCCAAAAGATAATACACTCGGGCTTATCAAGCCTTCTCGAGCTCGGCACAGAATTCGGCCGAGCCCTAGGACCAAAGGTCACTAACCCGACTCGAATTTTATTCGTACTCCGCGAGCTCGGACTTCTAGTTGCCGGGGCGGATTGTCGGACTTCCCCGACTTAAGCGGGTCTGATACGGGTCCCAAGCTCGGGACAGAGTTTCGCCGAGCTGCCGGTATAAACCGAGTTAGGGTTCGCCGCCGAGCAGTGCATGCGGGGCGGATGGGACCAGGCGACGATCGGCCCGGCCGAGCGCTCTGGCGCTAGTCGGGATTTTATTTATGCACTTAGTCGTTGCAGGAACGAATAAAATAATGTAATCATAATCTAAAATGTACCTTTTGTACTGTTAGAGTCGAGCATCCCCTGCTGAGGTTGGCAGTTTTGCTTGGCCATTTTTGAGGGTGCTCTCCTGCTCGGGGTCCACTTCCTGGGGACGCCGGCGCATTAGGAGAATTGGTTGCCATCAGGGATGTTTATTACCAATCACGAACGTATAGTCGACCACGAACATTTTGTCGATCATGAACGTTTTGCTGATCACGAACATTTATTATCGACCACGAACATGTATTGTCGACCACGAACATGTTGTCGACCACGAACATGTATTGCCGACCACGAACATGTATTGCCGACCGCGAACATTTTCGGCGATCACGAACGTTTTCGGCGATCACGAACATGTATTGTCGACCACGAACATTTTTGGCGACCACGAACGTTTTCGGCGATCACGAACATGTATTGTCGACCACGAACATGTATTGCCGACCACGAACATTTTCGGCGATCACGAACATGTATTGTCGACCACGAACGTTTTCGGTGATCACGAACGTTTTCAGCGATCACGAACGTTTTCGGCGATCACGAACGTTTTCGGCGATCACGAACGTTTGTCCGGGGCCCGCAAAGGTACTACCCCGTCATCCCGAGGTCGAGGGAGCTCGAGCTCACTGTCGACTCGTCGGGGCATCCCGACCGTAGTCGAGGAGGCGCCGCGGGGGGACCGCAAAGGTATTACCCCGTTGTTGAGCGCCACGGAGGGCCACGAGGGCACTGCTCCGCCTTCCCGAAGTGCCGAGGTATTTGGTGGAGATCGAGACCGAGCTCGACATCGGCGCTCCGGAGTTTCGCCAAGGCGCCCGGCTTCGCTCGATGCTGGTTGACGAGCTGGGCCAAGTCTGGGAGTCACGAGACATATAAGCATTAGGAGAAATTTGGCACAATTGAACAATTGCAAATAAGCCATGGTAGAAAGGTGAGATTTATGATTGAAACGGAGAACCCCTTGGGGTTCTATTGGTAGTACACCCGGAGATTTTCGGAACTCCAACTTCGTGGAATAGGGGTCCCGTCGAGAGATTCCAGCTTGTACGCCCCGGGTCGTTGGACTCGTGCGACTCGGTAGGGTCCCTCCCAGTTCGGAGCCAGCTTCCCTTGCTCGGCCGGCTGGGAGGCCTCAGCTCTTCTAAGGACGAGGTCCTCCGATTTGGAGGATTTGACTTTGACTTTAGCATTGTAGTATTGCGCTGTCTTTTGCTGGTACCTCGCCATGCGAACTCGGGCGGCTTCCCTCGTCTCCTCGATTGGGTCCAGGTTATTTCTGAGCTGCGAGGAGCTGGAGCTGGCATCATAATGCTCCACCCTCGGAGAAGGGAGTCCGATCTCCAGTGGGATGACGGCTTCCGTTCCATATGTTAAATTGAAAGGAGTTTCGCCGGTGGGGACACGGAACGTGGTCCGATAAGCCCACAGGACGTTATACAGGTCTTCGACCCACTGTCCTTTGGACTGGTCGAGCCTGGCTTTGAGCCCCTGCAAGATAGTACGATTTGTTACCTCGATTTCTCCGTTCGTCTGAGGGTGCGCGACCGAGGTGAAGCGGTGGTTGATGCCAAGCTCGGAGCAAAACTCTCTAAAGCGAACGTTGTCGAACTGGCGGCCGTTGTCTGATATGAGGATGCGAGGGAGTCCGAATCTGCAGATTATTGACTTCCAGACAAAATTCCGCATCTTCTGCTCGGTGATCCGGGCGACTGGCTCGGCTTCCACCCATTTAGTGAAATAGTCGATGGAGACGACTAGGAATTTTCTTTGCCCGGTTGCCAGAGGAAATGGTCCCAGGATATCAATTCCCCATTGGGCGAAAGGCCAAGGGGAGCTGATAGAGGTCAACGGGGCCGAGGGTCGGCGTTGGACATTGGCGTTTCTCTGGCATCGGTCGCACCTTCGGACGAAGTCCAGGGTATCCTTCTGGAGTGTCGGCCAGTAGTATCCTTGGCGCAAAATCTTATGCGCCAGTGCTCGTCCCCCCAAATGATTTCCACAAATCCCTTCATGGACTTCTCGCATTGCATAATCCGCCTCTGTCGGGCGGAGACATCCGAGGAGGGAAGAGGTAAAAGATCTCCGATAAAGCTTTTCCTCGTACAATATGTACTGGGCGGCGGAACGCTTTACTCGGCGAGCCTTGCGTTCATCACTGGGGAGGACTTCATCTCGCAGATAGCTAATGAGCTCGTCCATCCAGCTCGGCTCGACCTCAATGCAAAGGGCCTGCTCGGGCTCCTCCGTGCTGGGTTTTTGGAGATACTCCAGCGCCGCCGCTTTGGGAAGCTCGCTCATGCGAGAAGACGCCAACTTTGACAGCTGGTCTGCTCTGAGGTTCTCCGACCTGGCAATATGTTGGATGCGGAAAGAACTCAAGGTCGAGGTGAGGTCCCGCACCTTCCGGAGATACTCCTGCATTGTGGGGTCTCTGGCTTCAAAGTCACCCAAGATTTGGTTCACGACCAGCTGAGAGTCGCTGAAGACCCTCAGGTCCTTCACTTCTAGCTCCTTGGCCAACTTGAGCCCGGCGATGAGTGCTTCGTATTCCGCCGCATTGTTGGAAGTGGGAAACTCGAGGCGTAGAGCCTGCTCAGCAACCACTCCATCTGGACTGGTGAGAATGAGACCCGCTCCGCTACCCCCCGAGTTCGAAGAACCATCGATGTGCAGAGCCCATGCCGAGCTCGGGGTCTGCTCTATTGGCGCGGGCTCGGGTTCGGGCTCGGCCTCGTCCGGCACAGTGCACTCGACTATAAAGTCGGCGAGTGCCTGTGCCTTGATTGCCGGTCTGGATCGGTACTCGAGGTCGAACTCCCCGAGCTCGACGACCCACTTAGTAATTCGACCCGCACGGTCTGATCTTTGCAGGATCTGCTTCATCGGCTGGTCGGTGAGTACGGCCACTGCGTGGGCTTGGAAGTAAGGCCGGAGTCTCCGAACTGAGACGATCAAGGCAAAGATGGTCTTTTCCAGCTTGGAGTATCGGGTCTCAGCATCCTTTAAGACCCGACTAGCGTAGTATACCGGTCTCTGAAGCTTATTCTCCTCTCGAACTAGGACTGAGCTCACTGCAACTGGGGAAACAGCCAAGTACAGGTAAAGGAGCTCACCCTGCTGAGGCTTCGTGAGCAAAGGAGGAGAAGCGAGAAGGTGCTTGAGCTCTTCAAAAGCTTGCTGGCACTCTGCCGACCACAAGAGGTTCTTCGGCCGCTTGAGAGCCGTGAAGAACGGGAGACAGCGCTCGGCTGATCGGGAGACAAATCTTTCGAGAGCTGCAACCCGTCCCGTAAGCTGCTGTACCTCTTTAACTGTTCTCGGGGGTACCATCTCTTGGAGCACTCGGATCTTCTCAGGATTGGCTTCGATTCCCCGTTGGGTAATCACGAAACCAAGGAACTTGCCCGAGGTCACTCCGAATGCGCATTTCGCGGGGTTGAGCTTCATCTGGTACCTCCGAAGCGTGGTGAACGCTTCGTCGAGGTCAGCCACATGGTCGTTCGTTGTTCGACTCTTCACCAACATGTCGTCAACGTAGACCTCCATGTTTCGGCCTATTTGGTCTTCGAAGATTCGGCTGACCAGCCTTTGATAAGTTACTCCAGCGTTCTTTAAACCAAAGGGCATCACCTTGTAGCAATAGGTACCCCGTCGGTGATGAAGGCTGTCTTTTCTTCATCTTCTGGCGCCATCCGGATCTGGTTGTATCCGGAGAAGGCGTCCATGAATGCCAACAGCTCATGTCCCGAGGTGGAGTCCACGAGCTGGTCGATGCTGGAGAGTGGAAAGCTGTCCTTTGGGCAGGCCTTGTTCAAGTCGGTGTAGTCCACGCACATACGCCATTTTCCGCTAGCCTTTTTGACGAGGACCACATTGGCGAGCCACTCTGGATAGGATATCTTCCGGATGAAACCGGCCTTGAGGAGTTTATCAACTTTCTCGACTGCTGCTCGTTGTCGTTCGGGGGCGGCACCTCGCTTCTTTTGTCGCACAGGCTTGCAGGTTGGTTTTACTTGGAGTCGGTGGACCATGACCTCCGAATTTATCCCCGGCATATCCGCGGGCGACCAGGCGAAGACGTCCATGTTGTTCCGCAGGAAGCTGACGAGGCGATCTCTCTCGCGATCATCGAGGCCGGAGCCGACCTGCACGGTTAGCTCGGGAAAGTTTTCGCGTAAAGAAATTTGAATGAGCAGCTCACCAGGCTCTATCCGATTCTTCTGAGGGCCGACCCGTGCCTCTAAAGTTTCGGCCGAGGGCTGGTCATCTGTTGTCGGAACTGACACCTCGGCCGGTTGCTTTGCCTCGTGGGTCGCCATGTAGCATCGTCTCGCTACCGCCTGGTCCCCACGGACTTTGCCGACTCCAAGGCTGGTGGGGAATCGCATGAGTAGGTGGCGGGTCGAGACCACGGCTCGAAGAGCGTTGAGCCTTGGTCGCCCGAGGATGGCATTATAGGCTGAGGGAAAACGCACTACGAGGAAATCCATCCTCACGTTACGTTCTCGGAGGACGAGTCCGACCGTGACCAGGAGATTGACCTTGCCCTCCACAGGGACCGAGTCTCCAGTAAATCCGACCAGCGGGGCGTTCATCCTTCGCAGTTGCTTTTCTGTCATCCCCATTCTAGAATAGGCGTCAAAATACAAAACATTCGCCGAGCTTCCATTATCAATTAAGACGCGTTTTACATCAAATCTATTCATAACCATCGAGACGACCACAGCATCGTCGTGGGGAGTTTCGACTCCCTCCAAGTCCTCGTCCGAGAAGGAGATGGTTTCGGAGGCGCGCAGGCGCTTCGAGGTGGCCCCTTCCTCTGTAGCTCCGCCTCGAATGGTGTTGATAGTGCCGGCGATGGGCCTGTTGGCATTTGGATCTTCGGGCTGTGCGGCATTCTCCGCTGGCCTTTTCTCTTCACGCCGGTTTCGCACGAACCGGTCGAGTACTCCTCGGCGAATGAGTGCTTCGATTTCGTCTCGGAGCTGGAAGCAGTCCTCCGTATCATGGTCGTGGTCCCGGTGAAAACGGCAGTACTTCCGGGGATTACGCCAGGCTCCGGGCTCTCGCCTTGGAGGCGGAGGCCGGAAATAATCCCGTCCCTCGATCTCCATGAGAATCTCAGTCTGAGGAGCGGTAAGGGGAGTGTAATTTTCGTACCTCCCGTTGGGTGTGCGGAGCCGCGGTGGTGATCTCGGGCGAGGTGGAGACCTTGGTCAGGGCGGTCCCCGCAGCCGGGGTGGACTCTTCAGATGGGGCGGGTTCTTGGCTCGGCGCGGAGACGGGCTTCTGGGGTGGCCACGCTCCTCACGACGCCTTTTCTGCTTTTTGGAGGTCTGCTCAGCTCCGCTCTGTCTAGAAGCGACGGCTTCCTCGGCTTTCGCGTACTTCCGCGCCCTGACTAACATCTCGGTGAGGTCGGCTGGGAAATTCTTCTCAATAGAGAAGAGAAACCTATAAGACCGGGCTCCAGTCTTGAGTGCCGACATAGCTATGGACTGGTCCAGCTCGCGGACCTCCCAGGTTGCAGCAGTGAAGCGGTCCAAATATTCCCTGAGCGACTCCCCCTCCTTTTGCTTTATGTCGAGGAGGGAGTCTGAAGTTCGTCGCTGGGGTCGGCTGGCAGCAAAGTTGGTGGCGAACTGCCTGCCGAGCTGCTCGAAAGAGGAGACCGTGCTGGGTTTCAACCCGGCAAACCAAAGCCGAGCTGGTCCCCGAAGCGTTGCCGGGAAGGCCTTGCAAAGCATGGCCTCCGAGGATCCCTGCAGCGCCATCAGGGCCCGATAACTTTCCAGATGGTCGAGGGGGTCGGTCGTGCCATTGTAGGGCTCCACCTGGGGCATTTTGAACCTCGGCGGGACCGGCTCGTCCTCAATTTGTTGGGAAAAAGGGGACCTCGTGGTGAACTCGAAGTCACCCTCGCGCCCCACCCTCCTCCTGTGGAGCGCTTCGATCTGGCGCTCCAGTCTCTCGACTTTCTTGTCGAGCTCGTCACTCTGGGGGGTCACCGCGGTGGTCCGCTCGGGCGCAGGCTGCCCTGGGACTGACTCGGCCTCTGACGGTTGCGGCCAGTCGCCAGGACCCCTCACTGGGGGTTCTCTCCAGGAGGATACTCGGGCATGGAGATCTTGGCCCTGGAGGGCCAGTCCACTTGCGGGGGGCACCGGCTGAACCGGGGCCTGAGGTAATGGTGCTGTCGGGACGCCCCCAGGTTGCAGGCCTTGGACAATAACAGCCAAGGCCTGAACCTGCTGCACCAGGGCATCAAACTGTTCCGGCCGAACTTGGAGAGTCGAATCAGCCGGAGGTGGTGAGTTCTGGACAGAATATCCGGGACTAGATGGAGGACGCCGGGAGGCATTAGAAGCTCCCTTGCTTCTCAGCTTCATGGCCGCGACTCGGGCCCTTCCTCTAGCGCCAACTGTTGCTGGAATTTGGACCCGGGGGCGACCGCTGGGCCAGGAAGGAGGAGCTCCGGTGGAAATCGGCGGTGATGGGTGACGGTCCGTCGGGGTGTGGCGTCCTCCGGAAGACCTGCAAGAAGCCAGTGGCCGGGGTCTCCGACGCCGGCCCTCCGATGCTTAAGTCAGAGGGGGCCAGTATAAGAGTGAAGATAGCAGTAAGAAGTTGGAGTTCTCATTGTTCCGCCCCCCCTCAAATGGAGGAATTCCCCTTTTATAGATGGAGCTGGGTTACCTGTGATGTGACGGGGCAATCGGCCTGTCGTACAGTCTGGCATGCAGTAGAATTAATGTTCGATCGTGTGAGTCAACACCGTTACTGTTGGAGATCAGGCCGGAGCCCTTAAGTCGTCGTCGAGTCATGCCATCATCAGCGATTAAGTGGGTTTGCCGTAAGAGGCTCGACGTCCGTAGACGACAGAAGCCATACGCTTTAATCGTTGAGTGAACCGGAGATCAGGAGAAGTCATACGTTTTGATGGCTGAATAAACCGGAGATCATCATGAACCATACTCATTTAATGGTTGAGTGCGCCGAAGGCCTGCAGAGGCCACGCGCATTAATGATCGGGTGTGCCGGAGGCCTGCAAAAGCCATGTGCATTAATGGCTTGACGACGGTAGCAGGATATGGTGAGATTGAGTATCTGGAGTAAGGCTCCTTTAAGGGCTTAAGCTGGGGTCGAATACTTAGGCAAGGCATTTCGGAATTCAGCGCCTGGTCGGGTGCCGAGCCGAGGCAGTTGCCGAGTCGGGCGCCCTTAGTTCGAGCGTAGTCAGGTCGGCGCCTTCTGGTCGGCGCCTTCTGGTCGGCGCCTTTGTTCCGGGACGACTTGGGTTTTCCCTCAACACTTAGTATACCAAAATAAAGAGAGCATACTTTCTTGAAATCCAAGAATGGAATTCAATAGCAAAAGCTTTAACATGGGATAGTTATTTGACTGAGCTCTCACAAAGGCCCAATATGAGATCTTATGCCACACTACAAAGAGAATAAAGAGTTGCCAAAACTTAGTTCACTGCACAATCCACTAATTAGGACATTACGTCCATACGGATACATCTAAATTTTTGGTGGGTGACCTTTAGGAGAACAATGGACCATAATATCAAAAAATGTATGCGCATTTCATACGTAGTAAAATGTGTATATAATCTAAAATTGACAAGTAGTACTGCAATCTAACAATCTAGGCCATGGTAACTTCAGTTTTAGATAATATAGTGAAAGAAGGATGGTGATATGGACAACAAGAAAGAAAAAAACATAAAATGCATTCAAGGCATGGTCTGCCGTACCGATCAGTACGGGCCGGTACAGGCTGGTACGTACCGGTATCGGACGGAACCGGTACGGTGCAGCTATATTTTTCGGTTCCGACTATTTGGCCCGTACCGATCCGTACCAAACCAGTACCGGCCCGTACCGACTTGTACCGACCGGTCCGTACCGAGCTCAAATTTTTTTTTGGCTTTTGGCCCGAACCGGTACGGTACGGGTTCGGTTCGGTATGGTACCAGTACCGGTGCTCATCGGTACGTCGGTACGGTCGGTACAGCGGATCTTGATTCAGGATCTCTTCGGATGCCCAAGCAAGATATAATTTTGACCTCTCCACAATGGATGGATGCATTGTGAAAGAGAAAATAACAGAATAGAGAAGCCGGTTGGAGAGAACCAACTGTTATCGAGCAATTCCTAGAATTTCAGAATAGCAGAAAAATCATCTGTTTATAGGGATTCTTTTTCTTTTTTTTTAGAGAGAGAGAGAGGGAGGGAGAGAATAGAGAGAGATAGAGAAGACCCGTCTGCATCATAATTACCGAAGGCCAGATACTTGGGGGTGCACCAACCAAGACTCGAACCTGAAACCTCTGGTTGCTCAGATATGAAAGGGCATGACCATTGAGAATATGCACCAATTCACAGAACCATTGAGAATATGCACCAATTCACAGATTCAAACATATTGGAAGCTTATGATTTGGATAACTGGCAGAGAATTTGATGCCTCGTGCCCCTTTTTTTGTTAACCTTCTCAACTTAGCTATTGCCAACTCCATGAGAGAGATCATGTGGATAACAGATTTGAGCATCTAGAAAAGGACTAACAGACTTTATTGAAAATTCACACCATATTGGATGTTAACATTAAACTTAAACTTTCAGTACTTACCCTACCCTAGGTGGATACTTGTTCCTCCCTTTTTTTTTCCTGAGAAAATGACACCTATGACTTTTTAAATTTGATCTAGATGACTGGTCCTTTTAAATTTGATCTAGATGACTGGTCCTTTATTAGGAATTTACTGCTCAGCTGTCCCAACAAGTAGTAACTACAAGCAATGGGAATCATTTTGCTGCAAGTAGCATATACTATGAGTTAATATCTCTCTAGTATCTGAATGTGGAAATAGCATTACCAACCTCTTGTTGAATATGTACACCAATATCTCCAAGTATGATATTTCCATTTGCATTCCTTGCATGTGTCTTCTGGAGCAAATTCTGCAACATCATAGGGTGATTCGTTTAGAACTATAAATTGAAAATTCCATTATATCAAAGATTCTGACATAAAACACAAAGGACCCAAAACCTCTCTTAGCTCAATACACTGGAAGCACCTTAAATTTTGGCCAAGAAAATCAAACAGAGGCTGTCTGGAATTTCTATTTCCATGGCCTTTTTTATCTAAATTTGAAACTCCACTGCTCATTTAATTGCAGATGGTGGCTAAGCATGTTGAAGTATTATACCATGCATTGTGGAGATAAGTAGTTAACTCATAACCACTGACCCTACCTAGAATTCTCACAACTTGCAATGCAACTATAATGTGTAACACTACATGCAACAGTAGCTTTTAGCTGAAAAATCAAATATTAAAATTTAAGGAAATTAAAGATGTTAAATCACAATGTCAACTTGTCAAAATGACTAATGACTACAAATAAAATATGTGACTCACTTGTCCAGCCCCCTCAGCCACACAAACTACAGCTGATCTCTTTGTCTCAATGAGATACTTTAGATGGCTCAAAACACCATTTGGACCATGTAGATTAAATGGTACCTTCAGATAGAAAAGAAAATCTGGCTGTTGTCATAAAAAGAAATCTCAGTTCAATAGCAAACATTTTGCTTTTCTAGCATGCATACCTCTGGGATCAAACATATATCAACTTGTCCACTGGCTAGTGATGCATGCATAGCTATAAATCCACTGCTTCGACCCATCAATTTCACAATACCAATTCCATGGTATGCACTATGTGCCTGCAATTAAATTTACAGTTAAATGAAAAAATTCAACAATTTGATGATGGAAATGCAATATAAACCAAGGAATTTGGCAGGAGACTGTAAGTTGTCAAAGTGCTTAATGACAAAATGCAGAAATTTTTGATGACAATAGTGAATATAAAAATAATCCAAAAAAATAACAATTGACGCCATATTGGACCTCAATATATGCAGAATTTATAGCTCTCTGGGCTTCTTCAACAGCTGTGTCAAAGCCAAAGGTCTTGTCCATCAGTAGAATGTCATTATCAATAGTTTTAGGGACACCAACAACAGCCACTCTCATCCATCTCCTTTGACACTGCACAATCAAACTACTTTATAGGAAGCTCTGGCAGGTGTACAGGTGATGGCAAATCATTTACATATCAGAGATGTCAAGGCATGACCAAAAAAAAGAAAATTGAAAGACATTAGATCATGACAGAAAGAGCTACTCTCATCCATCTCTTACAGCACTGCAAAATCAAAGTTCCTACAGTAAAGCTCTCATTGCAGGTATGTCGACAGAGGCAAAATCACTTACATGAAATGATATCTTTATGTCAAAAAATTAAAAAGAAACAAATGTTGCCAACAGAATGTTTTAGAAATGATTTGTTAGACCTTGTCATAAAGACTATATCAAGAGAAATTGGACCAAGAAATAAGGTAAAAGGCTATCAAGACAAACCCAAACAATAATCAGATACACCTCAAAAGTTGAAAAAATGAAAAACAATGAATTTCCAAGTTCGAAGTGCCAATTAAAAGTCAAGCAAACAAAATAATCATTCTAAAAATGAATATCGACATATTGTAAAACATCAAAAAATATATATATTTTAGCAAAATTCCCATACATCTAGAATGACAGATAAGCAAGTGCACAACACACGGAAGACAACCACATGCATGCACAGATGCGCGTGCGCGCGTGCACAGAGAGAGAGAGAGAGAGAGAGAGCAAATATTTGAGAGGCTTGTCACTAACAGATTAACAAAAATGCAGATCAACAACCTCCTTATGTATTGCATTAGCACCGGCATGCGTCCCATTTCCACCCAAAACAAATAGCATGTTGATGTTGCGTTCCTGGCATCAGGGTGAAAGATCTATTCAGAATATTCAGCCTGACATCATGGGATTCATTCTACAAGTTAAAACACTAGCAATGAAATAAAATGAACAAGGCATTAAATCCTGCCATGTGACAGAAGCCAGAATCATACCTGCATCCTGTCAACAATCTCCTTGACACTAGGACCTCCTCTAGCAACTCCCAGTATGCTTCCTCCACCAAGGTGAATGTTTTGTACCACTCTTCGTGAAAGCTGCAAACAAAATTACCTGCTGTATGATGTAGAACACTGTATTGAAAATCCATCAAGAGCTTCTGCCAGCAATTTTGCAACAGAAAAATGCTCTGCAGTATGGTTACATATATTGAGAGCAAAGAACATACTGATATTTCAGGTACTCCCTTTACAAACCCTCGATAACCAAATGGTACACCTACGATGTTTTTCACACCATAAATTTCAAGCGTGATAACTATCTGCATCAGAAAATAAACATGACAATATATTTAGAAATTAGAACTCGCATATATCATGACAGAAATGAACAATAAAATTTGGATGAAGATAATTTTATATGGATGTTTCTCATAAATATCAAATGATTCAAATCCTTTCACTAGCCTCGGTAAATACGATTGCAGAGTTCCGTACTTATCAATTCTCTTTTGACCCCTGTCAGTTTATGACTACCATGAGTTTGAGGGGTATACTGAGTGTGCACACACTCCATGAGTTACCTATGTTTTCTAAATATTTTTTTGCATTCACACCACCACAAGGAACATACCATCATATAAAATATACAGATAAAATCTTTGGGAAATGTACAATGAAAAGATGATAAGGTTGGCTATATAGGCTAGTCCTGAGAAAAGCTGGCCAACAAAAACCAAGGTAAAAGAAGCATATAGACCAGCAAAGTTAACTGCCAAACATCTAAACTGGACAAATATGTATGGAGTGAAAATGTGATGACAACAATAGAAGATAGGAAAGACATGCATGTGAAATGTCAAAAGAAATGGTTAAAAAAGTTAGCTGAATCTTAAACTGTGTATTTTAGGAATGTAAAGTAGGTACGAGGATATACAGCAGAAGCAGATGATCTTGAAGTCGCAAGAATCACAAGCAGCAATAACCAAGATTGTTGCTTTAGGGCCATAACGAAACAAAGGTTATGCAACATAATTTTTCAAGGATATTAACTCATAAACAAGCATCAAGTATGCAATTAGGGCAGCAGAATAGAACTTGTTGAGGGATAATAAAGAACTGAAAAAAGGGAGTCCCAGTTCTAAATAAATCTGGAGGAAAGGAATCTGAATTCAAAGATAAAAACCTTACACCTAATACATGAGGTAGGAACTACAAATAGTCAAGATGGTAAATATGGAGGAAAAACCATAGTCCAAAAGGAATACTAGTGTACTAGGGGAACCTGCAAGGTAGAAAGAAAGGAAATGATTGGAGAAGTAGAAAGAAGTGTGTCCCATATAATGAACGATGGAGATAAAGGCCTAATGAGGAATCAAAAGAAATGGGTACTCACAAAATAATGCTTAGTGACTTTTCTAACCGGGAAAAGCAGCTACTCTGTACTAATGTGATATCTAAGATGGAGTGTACAAAATAGTAAGGTAGAAGACCCCATGTACAAAAACAAGGAAAATACCCAAAAAAAAAAAAAACAAGCAAAAAATCTAAGGTTAAGGTGACAAGAGTTCAATATATGATGTCAGTCAATAAGAGAGATGTTTTTTTATCCCAAAACTAACGAAATCTGATGCAAAAAAAAAAGAAAATTGAGGGCAAGAAGTGAGAAGATATACATGATTAAAGCACAAACTCAAAGGAAATTTGTCATAAGCACATGATATCATGTCCTCTTACGAGCAACTAGTCAAAATACAAGGAGGTCCGTACACACAAAAGGGGCATTTGAGAGTCAGAGATGATGTAACTCACAAAAATTGCAAATAGAAATAAATTATAGGAGGTGAATCCAGCATAATTTATGCCCATTTGACATAGAAGTTTTATTGATGGTACGACAGATTGCAAGGTTTATGCTGCCACTGTCCATTAGTGCAAAAGTGATCCAAACTGACATGTTTATTGGAGATCCATTCCTTTATCCAGAAGCATATCCAGTGTCCTGAGACAGCACACTGTCAAAAAGCCCAAGAAACTTCCCCATCTGAAGACTTCTTACACATTGATCACCATTTAGGCAATTATGGCTACAATGATATTGCAACAATTAGATCATGTAGTGAGGATTTCATGCAGTAAGTCTTGCATGATTCATCAATAAAGATTTAACCATGATTCAAGGTAACAATTCCAAGTTATGATACCAGGAAATTTTAAAAGATCAGGTGCTGGATTCAAATGCCTGACATAAAACCATATACATGCAATTAGCTGGACACACAAAAATGCACAAGATACCTGATTCCAGCTGAATGTACTTATAGACTCTGCATATCATGGATTCAGAACTGCCAGAACAGGGAGGTACCACAGGAATCATACCGTTCCAATGCAAAACAGATGCAGGGAGCCTGAAACCATATATACTGGCATGTACCAGCTATATCGGTCTATATTGATACATACTGATAGTACCATATGGACTGTTCCGGTTGGTACCAATGATTTTTCTCTTTTTTTTAGGTTCAGTACATAGATTTGATACCAGTACTGTATCAATACTGTACTCTTCTAATGGAAAAATGATAAGGGGTTCAGTACCAGTATTTAAAACCTTGCTACATATAAGCCATATGCAGATTCAAACAAAGGCTATACATATGAGAGAAACATATATTCTACAACTACAGATAAACTAATATATTTTCTCTAGCACTTTTGATTGGGAGGTTACTTGTGATTGCACATATAATTCAGGCACTGCATATCGTAAGAAGTATCATCATGTAACATTCTCTCAAGCACGATATTCCGTACCGGCCCGGACCGAGCAGTATGGAGCGTACCGTACCGATTCGATACCGGTATCCGCTATGGGTGGCGTACTGAGTGTCGGTATGGCAAAAAAACTCCGTATCATACCGTACTGACATTAGGCTAGTGTGGCACTGGTATGGGATCCGATACTGAGATGACGAACCTTGATCTCAAGCCTAGGCACCAACTGTGAGAACCCGTGTAGGCGTATGTTTAGTCCCACATCAGTTATTCGCCGAGAAGATTTTCGATGCTCATACATGACTAAGGAATCCAAAAAATACCTTCTGGCTAGCCATATTGGGTGAGGTCCTGGGTTATGACAAATGGTATCAGAGAGACCTGGCCCATGGCCTATGTGGACTAGGAGAGGGTATGAAGTATGAACCCTTAGCCTAACAAGGATGTCAGGGCTTGAACGGGGAGGGTATGTGAGGGAACGTGCGGGCGTGTGTTTGGTCCCACATTGGTCATTCTCCGAGGAGATCTTGAATACTTACACAGGACTAAGAAACCCAAAAAATACCTTCCAGCTAGGGTCGGCGGAACCGTCCCGAGCCGTACCGGTGGCTCACTGGTACAGTTCCAGCAACGGAAATGGAACCCGTTGCCAAAGCCGAAGAAGAAGAAGGAAAGAAATTTGCCGACTTTACTTAAAAAATGCAAAAAAATTTAGTCGCGGTCGGATCCCTATTTCGTTCGAAACAAGGGAACCGACCATGGCCTTGCCTGTCGTGGCCTCCACCGGCCCTCTCTCCCCCACTCGCTCTCTCATTCTCTTTTTCTCTCTCCCACGGTTCCTCTCTCGGTACAGGCCCGGCACGGCCCGTACTGAGTCGTCCCACCAGAGAACCGGTACAGTGCCCGGTACCAGTTCCTCCGACTTTGCTTCCAACTAGCCATTTTGGATGAGGTCTTAGGTTGTTACGAATGGTATCAAAACATAAGTTTAAGGTCACTAAGGATTGTGATAGAAATGTATCAGATCTTGAGATTATGATCGCTTGGGATATGACAAAAGTAGCAAAAATAAATTCAGTGCCTAGGTGTAAAATCACTAGGCATTGTGATAAAATGTATGCATTGGGTTTGGTATACGATAAGTACAAAAGGCCTGGATGATTTGTCTGATCATGATAAAAGAGGTTTAACCTAAGATAAGGGTAGGAAGGTTAACCATGACATACTGATTATACCATACCATATTCATATATTGTTTAAATGACTTAAAAGTTCAAATTTGATATAGGTGTAGATGTGATACTATCGAATGCCCCGTCACAGGCTGAAAATATAATACTATCGAATGCCCTGTCACCGGCTGAAAATGTGAACTATCGAATGCCTCGATACAAGTTGGAAATATGATACTATCGATTGCCCCATCACGAGTGGAAAACGTGACCGACCATGTCTGTTGTGCCGATACCGGGCCCCGTATCGGTTGCCCAGCGTCACAGGTCGATACAGCCCCGCACTATACCGTATCAGCCCTGTACCGATACAGCAGAGGCGAGGGAGAGAAAGAACGAAAGAGAGAAAAAGAGAGAGGGGGGAGGGAGGGAAAGGGAGAGGAAGGAGGAGAAAGACCAGCCGGAGGCGTGGGGACCGAAGGCGGAGCCCCACCTCCGCAGCTCTTCAGCCTCCGCCTCCTCCACGTGGAGGCTCCCCAGCCTTCGTTGGCCCGCCTCTCTCCTCCTTGCTCTACCTCTCCCTCCCTCCCCCGCTCTCTCTCTCTCTCTCTCTTTTTCCTTCTTCTCTCCCTCCGGTGATGGAATCTCGATTTTGTTGCCATAACCGTCCTGGTGCGCCGCCAGTATAGATCGGGACGCCCCAAACCGGATGGTTTGAAACGGTTCCACTAACCATGGTGACCGAGATTTGGCCCAAAGTCGAAAAGATAATTTATCTTGGATCCAGATCAAATTCAAAAGGAATGGAATGAAAAGCATTAAAAACACTATTGAAGATTTATGAGATATCGTATGATATACCGCTCTTAAGTGGTTAGATTTTTATTAGTATTTGATATGCATATTTATATTGATTATTCGAGCATTATTGATAGTCGGTTTGTGATTTCTTGATGTGTGCAACAATTTTTTGTGATTTTCAAACTTATATTATTATTATGTTGGTGTAGAATCAAGTATGTGTTGGATTCTCTGAAAAGAACTGGAAGACGTTTGACGAAACTTATACTTCAAAAATTTTATATAAATTAAATGGTTGCCTATAGCTAAAAATATATACAAAAATTAGAATCTGAAATTGAGTATGTGTCTGTTCTGATTCGGTAATTGCAAAAAAATAAAGAAAGTCATACATTTAATGATTTTATGTAATTAAAATAGAGATAATTGTTATTGATACACTTGTATATTTCTTATATTCACCTGGCGAATAACATCATTGAGACCCGGACAAAGGCCTCCACAAGTAATGATTGCTGCATTTACTTCTTCTGGTTTGAAGTATATTTTCTCTCTTGGCCCTGCGCGATGAACCCTGAAATCAATAAAAACAAATCCACCAGCCATTAATCAGGTGATATCTTATCTGATAGACCTACCATATAACAACCTGAATGAATTAGAAAAACATATAAAACAACATCAGTGCACACTTTCCACCCAGAATTTCATATAAAGTATTACTAGTACTAGGACAAGATACATCAACAAGATATTAAAAGAAGTTTGACAGTCTCCATTGATTTTGCCTTAGTTGTAACTTCTGATTTCTTGGAAGATTCCTAACATGTAGGTTTCCCTTGTCATTGTGAATGATCTTGCTATTGTATTCCCATGGTCTACCAAACAATGAATGGCCCACAATAAGCACATTACATCACATATAATCAAATTATTTTATTTCAGTAACAAAAAACTAGACAATAGGCAAAACAGCTAATTCATGGCCCTTCTAGGACTAAGAAAACCTGTCAAAATGCGATTGATATTTCATGCCGAGAATGAGTTTTCTGATGGCCTGTCAAAAGATCACATTTTTCAACGAAGTCCTGAAAATAACTCATCAAAACTTTACTTTATCAGCATGGATACATGAAAAGTACTGCTCCATGACCAAGCTTCCTTGGATTGAGATTCAGCATCGAAGGCGGCCCTTCATAAATAAGGGTTTGCCAAAATTGGCACAAATGCCCTAATTATGCACTTGAACAAAAATTGAGAAGTCATCATACCATCTACACTATGAACTTCATCTCCCTTGATCTTCAGTTAGTTGTTTTAAATGGAATGGCTAGCAAGCCTCCTGCGGTCCACAGACATGTAAGTCGCCTTATGAAATGTAACACAACCACTGCCTTGAGAATCCTCACCATGTCCAACAATGTTTCAACAATTTTAATATTTTATCATGTATTGAAATAGAATCTTTATGAATCCTAGGAAATGCATTTTCAGTACCCTAGTATCATGAGATATGGCACTCCCTGAGTTATTTCACTCCTACTGTGTTGCCTTTCCATGCCTTTCAGGTACATCCCAACATCAGCTGATGTCTTGCTTGCATTTCCATGTCCAAAGCATGTTAATAGCCAGGTGCAACCGTGCAACTTTAGAATTAGTTGAACCCGGGTGAAATTATATGCACCATATGAGCCTGATATGTGGGTTGGACTGGGAAAGTAAGTATTGATCTCGCACTAGTTTCTGAATCAAACTCACCAAATGAATTTTACGTTGGGTCTTCATTAAGCAAAGAACTTGGGCAAACTGGCCAACCTAAACCTGACTTAATTCACAGCAATCCACCACAGACCAAACTTTGTTTGCATAACAGGATGCCCTCACCCTGAGACGACTAAGACAACTTTTAGTAGTACAAGATAGAGTATTATATCCAAGGGATATATGAAGCCTTGAATCCCTATAGTTGAAGTTGCATTGCAACTTAAGATGTAATTGTTGATTTACAAGAAAGCTCACTTCTTGTACTTGGAGAGAAGTTCAGAAAAAGAATGAAATCTCTGTCGTACATTCCGTCGGATGCCTTATGAGCGGATTCCAAGTCGAACCACTCAACATATATGGCGATGAGGGTGAGTTCTTCGGTTTCGAAGCCGCCAGTGATGAATGCCTAGACATGGACCTAGGCGCCCATCAGAAGGGAGCGAGCGATGTTCCAGACCTTGAGGAGGGTAGAGAAGGTGAAGGAAGAAGCGGGGTGAACGGCTAGAGGCAATGCACGTTACACAGAGCTGGAGGGGGTGGGCGGCGGAAGAGGAGGAGGCAGAGTAGAGGAGAGGGGAAGAAGGAAAATCTTTCTTTTTTTAATAAGGGGATTGATAATGATAACCTACTCTTTGTTATGGTAGGTTATCAATCTACCCATTTTTTATTGGACAAAAGATACTTTTACTTTTTATAACTCTTAAGGATATTTTATGTCTTTTTACAACCTCACATTAACTCATCCTCTCAACCCCCCAATTAATGCTCTATCCCTCTCTCTCTCTCTCTCTCTCACACACACACACACACACACACACACATATATATATATACACATACATATAGATGTATCTATATGTATATACATACATATAGATGTATATACATATTGATGTATGTATATATATAGATAGATGTATGTATATATATAGATAGATATATGTATGTATATATACGTACGTATATACATATATATGTATATATATATGTATGTATGTATGTATCTATATATATGTATATGTATACATATATACATACATACACACACACACACGCACACACACACATATATATATATATAACAGAGAGAGAAAGAAGGAGAGGGAGAGAGTATTAATTGGGGGGTTGAGAGGGTGAGTTAATGTGGGATTGTAAAAAGACATAAAATACCCTTAAGAGTTATAAAAAATAAGAGTATTTTTTGTCTTAGAAAAAATGGGTAGAGTGATAACCTACCATAACAGAGAGTAGGTTATCAATCCCCTTTTAATAAAGATATCTACTCAAGCGGCTACAACTCGTCCCACAGATTTTTTATCCACAAGTTGACCTACCATAAAAACAGTGTTGTAGCCAACAAGCAACTCAAACAAGTAGGCCAGCCTACATGTACAACTTGAGCTGCCTGCGGCCGTACTTACAGAACTTCAAACAGCTCCTTAAATCCTTTATCTATTGCACTTGACTCACCATCAGCTTGTTTGATGGCGAAGGATTTTTGTAATGATGGCTTCTTGGATTCCCCATGCCAAGCTAGTGGGACCCCAGCTCAACTAAATTGAAGAATATAGTGTTAGTTTGAGTTCATGTCTAAGGAGGTTCATTTTTTTTTATTGAATCAGGTTGTATTATCTTGGGCTTGGTTTGTCTCATGACCTAAAACAACCTGAGCAAGTTGCATCCCTGGTTATGAGACGTCATAAATGGTTCGTGGACTATATAGACTAAAAGCATTTTAGATAGACTCCTCTCACTTTGCTTAAATACAGGAAACCTAGTGTTTATCTGTCTCAAATGGAGCAATTGAAATAACTAATAGGTAGAGCTCCTTTGTGTCCTTGCCAGAGTATGAAAGTGCTCATACAAAGTTTGGGTGAAATTTAATGGCGTTATCTCATCAATGCTTTTCCTTTCCCAAAATCATGATTTTTATGTTTCTTTCCGCTCATATGGTTTCCTCAACTGCTCCCTCCTAGCTATGTAAATGACAACCCCACATAGCACAGTCAAATAGATAGGCATCTTATTCCTGGATGAGGAACTATTACGAAGCCAGTTTCTGGCAGAGTAAAATTAGTATATGAAACAATCTAAATAGAAAAATCATCTCCAAAGACAAACTATGCTTGCAGAACAAGTTGTTTTAAGGAAGATTGAAACTGTTAAAGCAGTAAACTTTCCTTGTAGCCCGACTGCTACATATGCTACCATTAAAATACGTATAATCATGATATATTGTGTACAGTAAGTCAAAAAAACCACTGAATCTCATAATGTTCATTCCAACAGATCCAAATGAATGGCAAATTCCAAATTTAACAGGTATAGCAAAAACGGTTATATCTCACAGTTATGGCATCTGTTGCCATGTCAGTCCAGAACTGCTTATCCTATGTCATATATTTTCTAAATGACATCTTGTGTTCAGAAGAATTAGTCTTTGTTTATGTTCATGTAAATACAGTCGTCTGTTTAATCATGATAAACATCAGATTATTGCTAGGACCATGTTCCTATGGAGGGAATATTTTCTCTATGAACTGAAATAGATAGTCTCAAATTACCATTGTTCTACCCAAGTACAATCAGGATCAATGCACTCAGCACCAGCAGATGTTGGAGTAGAGTAGTTTATGACCTGAAAGAATGGTAAGATTTAAGAACAGATAAATTTCTCTAAGGAATTCTGGTAAATTAATAGTCACTGTGAGCACAAGAAAATTTATCATTGTATAAAATATATTTAACCTAGAAGAAAAGATGCATTATTAGCTAACATCAACAAACAGAGCCATGCAAAATCTGGGGCAAGCACCTCAAGACCAAAACAATTCATATGCAAATCATAACTAACATAAATAAGTACTGTCGAATGTCCTTCAGACAGCAACATATACTAAAACCATAGACAACTTTAAACAACAAGGCTTTTTTCATGTATATAGGATGTCTAACAGAACCAAGTATGTTCAAAGTTTTGGGACATTTTGAAACTTGCTGTCAACCTGATCTCATTCCTCAAACTAAACTGATGCAAAAGCCCTAGCTAGCATGAATTTGGATGAAAAAAGAGTCTGCAAGACACATAGGAGGCTGAACAGCAAGTAGAATCGCCTATTGTACAATTAGTTGCGCAGTTGTAAGTCATGAAACTAAGGTACCACCCTCCAAGATGATTCCAGGCTTGGAAAGAGTTTGCATAAGACTGAAGAAGTTAAGTCCTTTCTCAGAAAAACACAACAGATTGATGCTTAATATGTTGGCTACAAATGTACTGTTATGTTCAGCGCATAAGTGTTAATACATATATACATACATACAGAATGTATATATACATACATGGACAGAATACATAGAGTTGTACATGAATGACTTTTCCAACCTAATATGTCTGGTTGTCAGCAGCCTCCAATTGCAACACGGATCATATGCTTCATCCAAGTTACAAAACTCTTATACAATGAAGCAACTAAGTTTCAAAATTTGTTGCATGAAACACACAAATATATATAAGGATCTTCACAAATTTAGAATTGGACAACAATTGATGAGTTCTAAATTTTTCCAATGATGGCTTGAGTATGTCATTAGATGTATATCTGCCACCCAATGGTAACCAAATTTGATTGATGTTCATAAATCAAATATATGTCTAAATATGAATATTTAAAATTTCTTGCCTCCAATTCTGCATGCATAGTTTATTTCTCAGTCCATCAATTTATGTCCATTTATTCAAGTAGATGTATGTAAGGATGTAACTATATCGAGTGTCTTTACCAAATACCAGCATTCTTTCTCCCACATCCTTCTCTAACATGATCTTAGAGTTCTTGTGGGTTCCACCAAGCTGGATTTATGGCACGTATACCTTCAAGATACCATATCTATCTGTTGATCCAAGAGAACATCATGCTATGCTCAAAGAAGAAGAAAAATACAACTTTATGTACTTGAATTCAGCATCTAAGTAAAAAATATCAACAATTGTCTGAACTTGGAAAATGAGAATAAAACATGCAGCAGAAACCTGGGAAGCATAACTGTGATGGATGTGCATGCAAAATAGCTGCAAGTAGACTTCAAAATATCTCCAAAACTTAGATTTATAGAATTCATCTTAGTCAAGGAAAGGTGAAGTAACACTGATATTAACAGTTCTTGTCAATGTCTTATCTTTATTCTGACTAGTTTTAGTTCATAGTTCAATAGATGGTTTGCATAAGAAATCAAGGAAAAATTTGACACAAGCAAGTTCTCTGAATGTGTGCTATGGTAAACACAATCAGTCCTAGGTAATCAGAAAAGATAAGTGAAGCGGTATCAATGCGCATACCTTGAGAAGCACTCGGTCATTATTGTTCACATATCCATTCCATTGACCATCTAATGGATAACCATTGAGTAGATCATCACTCACAGAACGCCTGGAACATATATGTCAAAGAAAGCTCAAGATAAAGTGCACCAACAAGATTATATAGAAAAAGCAAAACTCACAGAGCACTGTTGAACTGCTTGTGGATATCATCAAAAAGAAAGAACTAGAGTTAATTACTAAAACATAATGATGATGCAATCTTCTAACAGCTTCTAACAAGATTACATAATGACAGAAACAATAATAATTCAGTTCATGCTCCCGGTGTTATCAATCCAATCAAATTCTTTCCTACTAACAAGGTTTAGGTGGATGCTTTTCACATGACAAGCAATTTCTTATTAAGAAAAACTATATGATACGTAATGTTATACATATCATCGTTCTTACCAACAGAGCAAGTTTTTTCCTTGAAACTCCAAAAAACAATCTAAATCATAGAACCTCAATTTTACAAACATTATTGCATATATAAGATCAGCTTCTATAATTTTAAAAGGAAAAGTCCTGCATGCCTTGTCAAACAGCATAAGTTTCATGTTCAATATTTCTATCTCAATACCCAGAATCAATGACTAGTTCACATCTGTGGCCACGTTTCAAAAGGACCATGACAAAAAAATCAGATCAGAGTCCAAATAGGAAGAGAGTCGGTAATCTAGGTGAATAATCCAAAAACAAGGATAGCAGCAAAGATAAGTATTGCCCATCATCACAACCCAGGAACAAATAACTAAAAAGAGACCTTAAAAATGAAACTTTCATCAAGTTTCCAAATTGTAAGAAGAAACATCAAACTTTCATCAAGTTTCAATTTCAGTTTACCTGCTCTTTGGTCTACCAGCAACAAGAAATCATTCCAACCCACCTATTCTTGAGGCAGAAGAAAGACGGTCACAACCACAACCAACAAATTCCTCAAAAAGAACCATCAAAATCCCTACTTTCGTCGAGTTCACAAATTATAACAGGATATCGAACCAAGAATTCGGTTCAGCTCACCTACTCTTGAGGCTAAAGGTGGACGGCATGGGAGAGAGGTCCGGAAACAAATCGGTGAGGTGAGGGATGTTGAACCGCCTCTCGAAGTCCTGGTACTTTTTCTTCCAATCCGTGTCCCCGAAATCCAATTCTTGGGTCCCAACCTCCGTTGTAGAAGCCGCGAAGACTGGCCGATCTCTCCTCCGGTTCCTCCTCGATCCCTTGAACCTAAGGCGACCCTTACCGGGGATTGGAGGCCAAGAACAGGGCTTCCTCGAAGGACTGGTGAGAACTGGAGGAGAAGGAGCTATGATCGAAGCCATCTATATCTACTTCTCTCTTTCTCTCTTCGAGGCCAAGAAACGAAACCTTAGAAAGGAGAGACGAGGGTTCCATTGGAGGAGGAGCGAAGGAGGGTGTTTATAGGGTGTGAGGAGGAGGGCGAGGAGAACGAGGGAGGCGGAGGGAAGAAACAGAGACTGGGAGAAAGAGACTTCGTAGCCTCGGTCTCGGTCGGGCACCGCCAAGGTTTCTACGATACCGTTATGTCGTTATGACGGGCCCCAGAGTTGCCGTGAACGACCGTTTCTCGAAAATAACGGTTGTTAGATCGTCCCCTTAGGTTGTGACGGAGAGAGCCATACGGCATACGGCAAAGATTACTAGGGTGGCCACATCGACCTCACCTGAGAGGGCCAGGGATATCTGGGTACCTGTACTGTTGTCTCAGCGTACAGGTTTAGCTACTTCTCTTGGGTACCCCCAGCCCTTGGTTATCTTAAGGTGAATTTCGATAGAGGCTTGGCGGAGAACGGCACCTCTAGGGGTGTGGGTTTTGTGATCAGGGACCATGGGAGCAGATTTATTACAGCTGAAGGGCGGAGTGCACCCAGATTGACGGCAGTGGGAGCGGAGTTGCGGGCAGCCTAGAAGGGCATTTTGTATGCGAGACGGGTGTTGGAGGTCGACAACCTATTCCTCGAGGGTGATTCATCTACGGTGATTGACTGGATCTGAGGAATGGACAGGTACGGAGATGGTCCCCCGCTAATACAGGACACACGCAGATTGGCACGAGAGCTGACCGCATGTCAGATAGCTCGTGTATATCGGGAGGCGAACAGCGCAGCAGACTGAGCTGCCTCTTATGTTGCTCTGCACTTTGGGAAGGCCTTTTGGACAAGCCCAGAATGCATTCCACACTCTTTTTACTGTTTACTTTCATTTGATATGGCTGGTTGTACTCACGTTAGAGGTATATGAAATGAAATACCGTTTTAACAAAAAAAAAAGAAGTCAGCAAAGAGGGAGAAAGCAAACTCAGAACTCTCCCAGTGAAACTCTTCTGAATGGTGCGCAGCAAAAGAGATAACCCAGCCAGCAGTATTGTTCGTCTCCTGATAAACATGAGTAGCTTGAAAGGCTATAAGCCCTTCCATAAGCTCACATGTATCCCACAGTAATGGGTGAATGTCAAGACGGTTGTGCCTATGAACACTCTCCTGGATCCAATCGATCACCGTAGCTGTATCACCTTCAAAATTGATACAATCCGCCCCTAGTGTCAATCTGGCATAGAAAATACCCTCCCATGCGGCTCTCAACTCTACGCTACTGACTGCCTCATCAAAGATATGTCGTCCCCCTACCGCAATAAACCTAGACTCATGGTCCCTAATCACATAGCCAACTCCTTCTCTACCACCATCGTCAGTGATACTATCGTCTAAGTTAACATTGAGGAAACCAGGGAGTGGAGGCTCCCAAGAGATCAGAATGGTCCTGGGTGGTACACGAGTTAGGTGGGACCCCTAGATGTCCCTGGCTGACCCAAGCAACGACATAGCAATAGTGCCGATGACCTCCGCAACATGAAGTAAAGCACTATCTGCCACTGTTCTCGAGTGCACTTCTCTTTCCTCAAAGATCTGGACATTTCTGTCTAACCATATATGATAGGACACATAGGTATATATGATATCCCACTCTATAGTGCTCGACCAGCTCCAGTGCTACTGCTTCGAAAAACTAGAAAGAGTAGTAAAAAATTGCCTCTGGGTGCACGTTAACGCGCATACAAAGTTCCTCAGATCCACGTACTACTAAGTTTGGGACTCAATGTTCTACCAACTTGGATTTCTATGCCTAGTTATCTAACTCGTGGATTTTTTTTTTCTCAGGTACAAAAATTTGAACAAAGATATTATTATGATAGAGATATTTCATCACCGTTTTTCCTCAATTATAAGAAAAATTACTTTTTAAATTAACTAATTTCTTTTGAAATTGTATATCTCCGCGACTCTTCAAATCTAATCCAAATATAATTCTTTCTTTTATGCACGTCATAAAAGCCTATTATGTAAAAATATTTTATCCACAAATTAGTTCTTCAAGCTTCCATATTGACAACCAATTTAGACAAGTTATATTATTTTTTTTGTTGCCATTTTTTAGGATGAATTTTCCATGTGCACAAAAAATACCAGGCTAGCAGTGAAGACAAAGTGTTCAAGCAGTAAATTTTTCATATTTAATTATTTTAGATTTATTTATTACATATGTGTATATTTCTTTTTAAATCTTTTCGTATGGCAAAATGTGCAAGCAAGGAAGACAAAAGTTTTGGCACAAAACTTCGGTCCACTTATTATTTTTCACCTATAACACAATTCTGATGAGCCATATTTTGTTAGTTAATTGCCCATTTTATGTGAGTGTGGCATAACGGAACCATTGAAACTGGCTTTAACGGCTGTTAGTTCCAAGCATGAGATGGTGCTATCTACCGTGCGTATAGAAATATGTATGTGGGATGGGGGCTGCCTGCGATGCCTAATTTCTTGGCAGTTTCTATACTAAGGAGCAAATAGGCGAGCTGAAACAGAAAGAAAATAGAGTTGTCGATTAGGCTGCTACTTATGCTTTCCAGTATTCTGGAGCGGTCCTCTAGCCAACATCAGAAGACCGCCCTTTAGTGTTTTTTTTTTAATTCTTCTAACTGCACGTTCATCGTAGCAGTGTGAGAAGCTGTTGTATAAAAAAAAAAGAAAAAAAACAACGGAAATAGCTGGATGCTATATATGTGTCTCCGCTTAGGAATTTGTATGCGGCCGCTTGCAGAATACCATACCACCTGATTTGAATTCAACGGTGTCGGCCGGCGTCTATGACTTGATGTTGGCGTTGTCCTTATCTTTCTGCGAAATTCACGGTTGTGTCATTCCCGGCGAACACCAACTGCCTTCGCTGAAAGCTGACCGTAGGGCGAGCACGGAACTCTCTCGACGGGGACTGATGGCAGATGAGGTTAGGGTCTGGAAAATGGACCGTTCTTTTAGAAATAGTTCAATTATTTCCTGCTGCATCTTATTCTCAAAAATAAGTTTCCCGGCTTTCAACCTCTCTTGCAAGATTGTTACATTATTTTTCATTCAAATTATATATATATATATATATAATACAGCTAATTGGATGATATCTTATATGGCCTACTATATTGGAACTATATTTTGAAATTCTTCGATAAACCTTTCTATGTTTAATATTTGATTAGCTGTTTTTCATAGTCATATTTATACTCGAATGGTTTAATTTATTCGGTTTATCAAAAAATTAAAAAAAAAATATTGCATCTGATACGTACGCTAAAAGGTAAGGCAATTGCTGAACTAAGAGAAGCGTAGTATCAGTCAAGAGAGCTTTGGTGCAAAGAATAAACTATAAAGTAGGATAAGCTTAGAAAGAAATTTTTTTATTAGTCTCCTTCAAAACACCTTGCAAAGACGGTTGTCATCCACGGTTTTCTTATAAATCATCAAGAGCAAAGTTGGCATCTTGGTTCTAAATTAATAGTTGAACTTTATGCATATTGCACTGAGAATTAGGTTGAAAAGCAACTTGAGAAAAATATAACAAAACTCAACCTAGAAGTAAGAGTAGAGAGTTCATGGTATGGCTGTAGTGTGGAATAAGCTGTTGACATGCAAAGTCCCTCGTTTATTCACATTGCAAACCTATTATATGAAAAAAGTTAATAAATATTGTGGATTGTAAGCAACATGATATTTCATATTCGGTATTTTAACATCGTGATATGTAGATGTTCCCAATGGTTATTGTATGACAAACCTTCAAGTAGATGTCCGACAAATTACAAAAAAAATGTTAGATATCCAATAGAAGTTTCCAAGCTATCCATTTATCTCCGACCAATTTTTTTTGAAGTATTTATTATGCTTGTTTCTCTAAAAAGCCAAATATTTTTCTCTTTCATTTTTATTTGGAACATGCTTTCAATTAATAGACTGCAAAATGAGGATAGCTTCACCCAAATATCCTTTAACTCCTAATATAGTAAAGTTGAGAATTGAATCTAAACCTCTAATACAATCATCAAGAGATTTTATCAACAAGATAGATAAACTAGTACTTCCATAATGACCATCCTTCCCTCTTCTCTTTTTTTATTTAAGAAAAAAATAAACATATTATAATAACAAAAGCATAGAAATAAGTATATTTCCTAATATAAATAGAAATATAATTTTAATCTTATAATTATATTCATGTATAAGAATTGTTTAATGCTAATGAGAAAGTCAAATCTTGTGCGGTGCACATGCATGGAACCTATAATGCCACCACACAATTGCTTGTACTCATGACATAATAATAAAACTCAATATCCAATGAAGAAGCCCTCCTCTTGTGAACTACGTAGTTGCTGCAAAATATACATATATATCGAAATTGGTAGAAAATATGACATAACAAAACAAATACAGTGTAGTTTGCAATGTCACTTGCATTAATAACCATTTTTTTAAAACATGGCTGGAACAGAGAGATTTCTTGGCGTAAAAGTATGATAGAATGAGGTAAATTTATTTTTTCAATATTTTTTTATACTTTTATTCATATGTGGGCCAGACTTCTCTTTAATGGTTGAGCTCGAACTCAGGACCTCTGCTCTAATATCATGTTAAAATTATCACTTATACTAAGAACTTAAGTTGATCGGATGAGTTAGATTTATTTATATATTTTATATTTTTTTACAGGTGACTGCTTTTTGATTTTTATGAGTGCAAAGTCAAACTTTTATACGTGCGGCTGCGGGCTGCCTCCTCGAGAGGAAGAATATTTTTTTTTTAATAAAAAGACAGCCATCTGCGTGCGTTCACGGTTTCCGCGCGCAAAGTCAGGTCAAATAAGCAAGAGTGCGGCTTTAGTCCGCCATGAGCTATTGACATAGGGTGAACTCTTAGATTCAGAAGCTTTTTTTTTTCCCCCGAGATTTCGTAATAATATCATGTGTTTAAAGTCCCACTAGTAGCTAATAATGGAACTGTTTTCAAATCAGAAAGCCCCTCGATTTTTTTATTGGGGTTTAAATGTATTCTAATATGCAGCGCAAACCAGTTTTATTTTCTTGGTCCGAGAAATGCATTGTTAATTAGGACTATTTGGAACTCCAAAAAGGCTCTAAATTAAGAGATTTAATCTATAATTGAAATGCATGAGAGAAAGATGGCCAACTCCAAAAGCTGGTTCTTACTTTGGATTGTCGGTTGCAACTCGTCTGTAAGAGGCTACAATCGCTAGTATTTGCCAATCAGTCATACAATGATGATAATTGTCAACAAAATCTAATGGTATGATTAGATTCAAAGATTCTTTCCTATATTTATATCGTAATGTAAGCAGATCTAAGTGAGAAAATAGGTTGCCATTTGACATCATTTTTATTTTTTATTTCTAATGGTATATAATGGCAACGGAAGGTGGTAGTAGTAGCAATGAAGCAGTAGGGGTGGTGGTAGTGTTGGTGGTTGGGACAATAATACATGTGGTGGAGGCGACGATAGTAGTGAAGATGGCGATAATAACGGCAATGGAGCTATCCACGTTAATGACAAAGGTGACCACCATATGGTAAAGATGCTTATGATAGTGTCGGTGGTGTAGTAAAGACGGCGGTAGTGTAGCAGAGACGGCTAGAAGCGTCAGCAGTGGAGACTACAGAATGCATGGTGGCAGTAAAAAAAACATGATCATTTTATTTTTAAAAAGATAAGAATTTCTTACTTTCACTTTTCTAGAAATAATAAAATATTTTTAAAAAATTAGAATAAATAAAAGCACGTAACATATTTCTATTTTAAATTCTATGATTTTTATTGTAAAATAAATTGATGTGATCTAAATTTCATTCTCAGCAAAACCACTGCCAGGCACTTGAGCATGTCTAGCTAGCTGGCACGTTGACCCCGCTCAAATATGGCAAAAACTAAAGCAAAGACTTGATTCTAACCAGAAAACCTAAAATTTGATTTTCTTTTAAAGAAAAATGAGATCTGTGTTGACTTGCCTTTGGACTGTTCGATTGAAAACTTGAACCTGAGCTTGTTTGAATTGGAAATTTGGAATAAGTCTGCAGGCAAGGCATATTCTTTCGACGAGTTATAATGGATAGTGGCAAGAGGCATGGGGTTGATTTCGTCGTCAGAGATCTTGATTTCAGATTGGTTGCTGCAAGCGGATGCCAATTATTCACCTGTTCAGTTCTCGAGGCGAGGCTGAGTACTGCTTGGGCTAGCCTCAGCAATGCACGGAGTTCTTTGAAGGCTAATGCCATCATACTAGAGGGCAACTCTGTGGCAGTGATTAGCTGGATCCAAAAGTAGGCTGGTGATGCAAGGCCAAACTCCCTGATTCAAGATATCTGGCGTCTTGCTAGTGGTTATTTAGCCTTTGTAGCAAGGCATGATTATCAGGAGATGAATGGCATGGCGGATTAGATGGACTTGTATATGGCAGATCATTCAAGAAGACTTCTCTAGTCTTTTGAGGCTCATGTACTCATAGCGTTTAGAGGCAATTTATTTTCTAATTTTTGTGGTTGTATTCACAATAGGTTTGTATAATACGCTGTCTAGGCAAAAAAAAAAAAAGAGAAAATAAAAAAATAAAAATAACATACCTCTTCTTTAGCGATCTTCATCCGTGGGGCCCAAGCCATGTGTTTGGCAACTGCGTCACAACACTTTAACTATAAGGCAAGTGGATGAAGAATATTTCGAACTCATTTGGTTCACAAGAAGAATTCTTTTCACTTATATATTTTTTATGGAAAGCTAATGCCTGGATATATGATGCCTGAGAATATAATTTTTGCATGTTTGATTGACTATAAAAAGTGGTACATTTCAGAGCCGCTTATATTAAGTTAAGCATCTAATTTTCTAAAAAAAAGTAAAATACATATTATATCCTTAATAAAGTTATTAAGGAAAAGATCTTGCTTCATTCTATCTATAAGCTTAAGGACATATCTGGAGAAAAAAAAAATCTGATCTTAGCAGGTGTGAAGTGGACTTTTTCACATTCCATATAGATTTTTCTTTTTCATGAAATATGGATTTTTTTAATGAAAAAGCTACTTTTCTATCTCCTTTCTTTGAAAATTCTAACAAAATATAAATTTTTGCTCTATTTTTTTTATTGACCAGACTTTTCGCATTCTCTTTCTACAAATCATACAAGTCCTTCCTATTATTATTACAAATGGAGAATAGAATTCCAAGGTGTTGAGTTAAAGCCCCTCCATTTATATAGAACTAAGCTATGCACAAGGATAGCTAGGATAATGCCTCTATTCGTGTATCCAACAACAACTTACTTATTCTATATACAAAATAATAATTGCCTAGAGTGCTAGAGAACTCTCTAGGGAACTCCATGATCTATACCATGGTGAGAAAGCCTCGCAAACGTGACTTCTTTATCTTTTAGGGAAGCCGTGGATTCCATTATTAAGGCTGTAAAAATGCATTAAATAACAATTTTTTTTGTTAGGAGTGCTTCCGGGTCGAGTTAGTAGATAATGGATTGGTAGGGATGGGATCCACGTTTGGGAGTATCGTTCGGATCCGGGTCCGGATTGCAATTTCCTCGGGAACCAAACGGGCTCATCCGCCCGCTCAACGAGGAGGAAAACCCTGGGGTCTTGGAACCGGGGGCTTCCCATACGTCCGAACTCCTTCCCTGGTCTCAGAGCTTCGGTCATGGCGGAAGAGCTCGCTGCGAATCCCCCAAACGATTGAAGGGGACGCGACGGAAGCCGGATCCGCCGTAGGCATGGAGCTGGAGACCTCATCCCCCAAATCCCCTGCGGTTCCGAGCCCCTGGTCGCCGATAACGGTGCGGAGAAGCCAGCGGAGGAGGGCGGAGGAGGGCGGGCGAAGAGGAAGAGAGAGGAGGGAAACGATGCAGCGGCAGAGGAGCAGGAGGAGGAGGACGAGGGTGGAGCCTTGAAGAAACGGATGGTAGAGAGGTCTCTGGAAGAAGAAAGGCTCGAGAAGATGGAAGATAAGAAGGAGGGGGGAGAGGATTCGAAGGAGGAGGAGGAGGAGGAGGAAGAAGAAGAAGGAGGAGGCAGGGAGGACAAGGAATCGATGACGGTGAGCCTGGGGCCGAAGGTGTTTGACTCGTCGAAGGAGATGTTCGACTACTACTTCAATCTCCTACGTCACTGGTCTCTCAATCTCGATATCAACGAGGTTATTCTTTAAAAAGTTTGTTTTTTAAAGATTTTCTGCAGTTCCGAAGTTACTGTCTTTTTTTATTAATTCAATGTAGTTTCATGAATCATGCTCTATTTGAGCTCATTCTTAAGTGGAATTTACAGAGTAATTTTTTATTTGATCAGGGAATTTGGATTGTTGATGTGGCATTAGATGGGTTTTGATGAAGTTCAAATTTCTACTGAACGAATTTTACTTTCTTTCCTGTTAATTACTTGTAATTTTCTTATTCATGCTGTGCTCCAGTTGTTTTCATTGGAAATCTGTTGGAATTCTATGACCAAATAGAATCCACAGAGAGTGTTTTTTGTTAGGATCAAAGAATTTGCGGTGTCAGTAAGGATTTGGTTGGGTTTCTCTGACAGAGGCCATGCTTTGATGGAATTTTAGTACACTTGTCAAATAGTATTTTCATTAGATAGTTCAAGCAGGCAACAAAATCTTGTTTTTCTATGTTACACCCTCCTCTGATTTCTTGGCTTTATGTGGCACATAGTTCTGTTTAGATTCATATCCTGTTTATAGTTTTTATTAAGGTGAAATCTAATTGTATTGCCTCATTACAACCTTTGCGTTTGTAATGATTTGTTTGCGATACTCGTAATATCATGATGTCATGGCTCCGTCTTGTTTTCTATTTTCTAGTTTTACGGGGTTTCAATGCCAAAGAATCTTATCAACAGACTTTCTTTAGTCTACTTGAGAAGTGCCATTGCTGAATGAAAGTGTGATATGTCATTTAATTAATTTTTTTTCCAGTAGTAATGTCATTGTTTTCTGTCTACGGTTGATTACAATGTGTTGATAATTTGAAATGTATTATGTGTATCTAATTGTCCACTGTGGAATTCACACATAATTGTTTCTTTTTTGGACTTACTGTTTTAATAGTAAAATGAGTTTCCAATTTTTGTGAGTCAAGAAGAAAGATGCAATAACAAAATGATCTAATGCATTGGTGCAAAGTTGACATTATTTGTTATGGTAAGTTGGTAACTTGAAGTCTGAAGAAGGAAAATGTTTGATTATCTGCTTGAAGACCAAAATAATGCTATGGGGTCTTTTTTAGCTGGACAAACATGATAAATTTATTTTCAGTTAATTTTCTGACTTTCTTTTAACCAAATATACTATTCTCCAATATTAAAGGGTAACCATGCATTCTCTTGCTTGCTAGATGCCAATGGACAACTATTACTGTGTGTAATCTGTACATTGTTGACTTTGGGAAATATGTATTTTTCCCCCACTCTTCACGACCACATCAGTCATCACATGTTCAAATTGCTTTGTTGATTTCCCCAGCAATTGAAATTTTTGTTTATGATTGACCATCAGATTTAAGAAATTCTCTTCGAGAATTTTAAACCTGTCTGTCTTTAATTCACAACCTATATAATTGCAATTAACGTTCTTTAAGATTTTGATGAAACTAATAGCCAATAGAAGAACCTAGCTCGTTAGGTTGATATACCTCTTTGGCATTCTGAAGCATTGCTAGCGCTTGCTTCTTCATCACCGTCAGGTCTCTGTACTTTCACTTTCTAAGGACCTCTTAATTGATTTTATCTCATGTTCCTAAGAGTGTGATGTCTCATGTCAACTCAACACACTGCTATCTTCCAAGGATTAGTGATTTTCTATTTTGATGTTTGAAGTTGTTAGGGGGAATTTTTTTTTTTTCACCCTCTTTGTAGCTTAATGTAACATCTAAAGAGAAGCAAGTGGAAAGAAATGTGCCCATGGAAATTTTGTGGTGCTACAATTATGAAACTAAAGCTTCAGATGCTTCTTCTTTGAGTTCAGTTTGAATTAACTAAATTAGCGAAGCATCTCATATCAGATATTACCTTACAATGATGGAGTATGATGGAAAACAAATCACCATAAGTTACAGCCCATATGCGAGACTCGGCATAGAAGATTGGAATCCTATATTTGTTTTGGTTCCTGTGCTTTTACTTGATTTTGCTGAAAAACTATTTTATATTTTGTCATATGTAAGGTATGCTGTCTAACTGGTTCGGCATATCGAATGTCGGTCTGCCTCTTGTACCGGTACTGAACCAGTACAATACGTCATTCGATTCGGTGTGGTATGGCATATTTTAGTCGTATGGTCGTATCAAATGGTTCAATCTCTTTGTCCGAAGATTTTTTTTTTTTCCTATTATTTTGTCTTAGTATTCTATTCCACCACATGGTGAGTTGGCGACTCATTATATTCCTGAGGGTGGTAAGCTCAAGTGCTAATTCTTGATCCAGAAAGCTAGGATGATTGATAATATCTTATTTCACTGGCTGTTCTTTACTGTTTACGTACTGCTTATCAATTACTTTGCAGTGTAGATACCATTCCCTCCAGATTCATGCCAAGACATTGGATGCTTCTTTATATAGGACTGAAATTGTCCATCTGTTGTTTATACAGCTTAATTTCAAGCACTCACTTTATGCATAATATTATCTCATTTTCTCTCTGTTGAAATCCTGCATTGTAACTTTTCTCAGTCTGTTCGCAAGCAAATCTTTTCGGTGACACTGCATTCATTCAGATGCAGGTTTAGCCGTTTAAGGTGTTTTGACTCACAAGTCACATCCATTTGCTTGTGCAGTACGAGCACATGGTGCTGTTGGACATTCTGCAGAGGGGCCATCCGGAGCCTGACAAGAAGATCGGAGAAGGGATCCGAGCATTCCAGGTCCGGTACCGGCCGGCGTGGAAAAGTCGATGCTTCTTCATCGTTTGGGTTGATGGAGCCGATGATGATTTCAGCTTTCGTAAATGTATCGATCAGATCCTCCCATCGCCTGAACACATGAAAGCCCAGTCAGTCTCAAATGGCGACCAGGTTGGCCGAAGGCAGGGAGGAAATAGCGGGCGATGCCATGGCAGGAGAGGTGGGAGGTATGTTCTCAGCCTACATGTTGATCTCTTATTTATTGAGCTTTGTCTATTATTTCATCTAAACAAACGTCATGCAAGCTCCAGTTCTATGGATTAATTTATATTTTGATGTCTCGGAATCGGAATAAATTTTGCTGAATTGTTTTCAGAATTTCACTGTTGGTCTTCTGCTTGCTGGCTAGTCTTCAGAATCTCACTGGTGAACATTCTTGCTTTCATCTGTTGCTAGTGGTAAAAGGGTAGTATTTCAAACCCGATCCGTTAGCTGTTCAACAGGCCCAGAGTCGACTCAAACCTTATGGAGAGCATACACCCTAGAAGTATTACAGTGGAGAGGTGTTGAACTTCGAACTTATGGCGTGACATATATATCTGGGTTGGGCTTGTCATCCGAGCAATTTTTAGACCTTATGATGCTTGTATCCGGCGTTCAAAGTTTAGTTACAAATCTCTACTAATGCATTACATTAGGAGCTCGTTTGGTTCGCGAGAAACATTTTTCCTCTTAAGAATATAATTTATGAAAGCAGATTCTTGAAAAGAGGATACCTGATAAAGTACTTTTGGCATGTTTGGTTGAACATAGGAAAGTGACAAACTTCCAAAGTGCTTATGTTTGATTGATTATTCACTTTTCTGAGAAAGTTATGTGTAATTTTTATTATATCTTTAATAAAAATTAGGTCTTTAATGCTTTTTTTATGCTAAAGGGCTATTTTAAAAAAAAAAAAATAATGCTTTTCGGCTCACGAAATAGTAACTTTTTTATGTTAATATTTTTTATGAAAAAAAAAATAGAGAGAAAGGAAAAAAAAAAAAAGGAGTGAGAAATTTCTACCACCGCATAATCTCCTTCCTCCTCTTTCTCTCCCAGAGTTTGATAGGCTTGGGCTTAGATTCCCATTTTTTAGGGTTCTCCGTTGCTTTCATTTTTTTTTAAAAAAAATAACTCTAAAATAGAAATAAGAGAATCTTTATCTATCACATAGTTGAGCTTGATAAAAATAAAAAAATTTAATGCAAAATGTTCATCTAATAATGATGGCCCGCCTGTTTTGCTCGTCAGGAAATAAATCAAACCCGTACAAGTAAATAAATTCATAAAATGACAAGCATTTGCTTGTCTCGCCATGAGGTGACGGGTGGACGCGATGGCTTGACAGGTGCTAAGGCCAGGGCGGGTCCAGAACCCGCATAGAAATCTCCGTGGACGCGTGCAAATGAAAGCAAATTCTTTTAGACCGCATACTCGCTTTGTCTCCTTTTACGCAGAGAATCCGGTGACGTTATGATTCCCGACAACAAAATCTAGTGCCAGCCTCTTAATCTTCCTCGCCATTATTCGCGTAACTTTATTAAAATAATAACACACTCTCCAAATTAAAAATCTCTTAACAAAAAATAAATAAACAAATACTCCGTAAAAGGCACTGCACGCCTCCCAATTTCTACCGTGTAAATCTACTGGAAATCTATAAAAAGTAAAAATAAAATAAGATAAAGACTGCCTCGCCCCCTAAACTAGCCTTTAACACCAATCCACAGGTAAATGCGTATTATCTTAACAAATTTTTCTAAATCGAAGCTAGTATTTAAAAATTATTTTTTAGGGCAAAAGATCGTGTCAGCACTCGGCAGGGCCGTACGGATATGCTCGGGACAATCAAAAACTTGGCGGATTCACACGTGACGCCTGGTCTTCGATTCTCGCACGCGTGCAGGGGGGGCGGAGAAGGGGCTAAAGGAGCAGCCATGGTCGCAGGCGGCCGCGATGGGAACAGTTGCTCGTGTACGGTGTGATGCGTGAGCGCGATGGTCGCGCACGCGAGGCACGAGCACCAATGGGGAAGGGCGGAGGTCAAAGGTGGGCTATAAATGGCGAGGGCGACCTCTCATCAATCATCATCCATCCCACGCTCTTGTCAGATCGTACGGGCCAGATTTTTTGCACAGCGTGCAGCGGCAGCCTGGAGCCGCTGTGCATGCAGTGCGTGCACACCACCTGAATCCGACCAAGCCGGCAGCGTTAAGCCTTCTGTTTGCTGCTTCGCATGCAACTGTAACATAATGGCGGTTACGTTAAATTTTTGACGAGGGCTTTAAAATGGGTAATTGTAGCAACTCATTCATGTGATATTCTTGGTCAAATGTAGTCAACCAACCTATGAACATCCCTACCTTCAAGCCAAGAAGGTTTGGTTTGAGTAATGCCCCTACGAGGTTTAGTAAGATACAGATGGCAATGGATTAGATCAAGTTTGAATTGGAACAAATAATGATAACATGAAAAATTTTGATTGGTACTCGACCTAATTCAATACCTGCATGTTATTTTGGGTCACCTGTTTGATTGAGAACTAATTTAGTTTATAAAATTGTCATGTTCTTGTTTAGTTCTCCTTTGAATAACTAGTATCAAGAAAAAAATTGACCAATCAAGAATTCTTATCCAAGTAAATGATTCAACCCGTTCTAAATTATTTGATCTTACGATTTGAATTGGGTCAAAGTTGTAGCCCATACTCGATCTATTAGTGAATTATATCTTTTTTTTGACCACAAAATTTTTTTGACCTAAATAAGATCAGGTCAGGTCGGGTTTTTCTGCCCGTGTTTATTGTTGCTGTCCTCAAAGGTTAGTGCCTAATTAGCCACCTTCACGGGGTGAAGGGCAATATGCTTGTATAATAAGCCTCCACATCACACTAACATCGATTTTTCAAATGTGGTGGTGATGGAGTCTATGTTAGTTTAGTATTTTTCATCAGTAAAATTTTAGCCCTAGCATTAGGTAGGTTTGATAGCAGCCCTATTTTCAGTGTCATCTTGCAATGAACAGTCCCCATGGTTTGCATCGCCTGTTTCACGCCACCAAATATGGCCCTCACCATCTAATTATACCATGAATCAACATATGATGGTCTTGTTGCTTGGCATCCAAGAGTCCCAGCACAAAGCAATTCACGCTCGCCTAAATTCTATCCTATTCTTCCAATTTGTGGAGCCTAAACATTATCATTGCCACTATAAGTACTCAAAAGAGACGACCACCAAGAGCCTCAGACATGAACACACAAACACACCACCCTCATACACACGTGCGACCTAATGAGCATGGCCACCGGAACAAAACTTGCACGTGTGCGATGATGGAGATTGCCGAGATGGACCATCCTCTCCATCTCGAGCCCCTTACCTCATCTCCTACCATATATATAAAACAAGAAGCATGGCAAGGCGACGAGGGAAAAAGGATAGGAGCTAGGAGGATCGACACTTTAGTGTGTTGATGCTAAATAATTGTGGTGGTGATGGGGGGGGATGAGGTTGAAGGTCTGGGGGAGTGGGTGGGGTTGCATTCCATACATCACGCATGAGAGCATGGATTCTTCCACCCTTTTTTACCTTTTGCTTTGCTTCTTTTGGAGTTTATTATAAAGGGATGGCATGCAATATTTTCTCTCCCCCTTTTGATGGTGGGGGAGGTGGTGTGGCTTTCCGAGCGTGGTGTCCCTGTTGGAGAATCCACAAACCAAATGGCACCATGCTCGCCCAAAGCATCTGATGACCCCACAAGCATCCCCACGAGCCAAGGTGTGCTTGCGTCTTTGCGCTAATGGCGGGCCCTCCCCAACTACAATATGCTTTTACTCTTCCATGGCTCAGGAAAAGAAGCAGGGAGAAGGTTGACAAATTAGCATGATTTTTTCTTCTTATTTTTATTATTTTTTACGGCATGCTTGAGTAATATATATACCTGAAGTTTAAGGAGAGTTAGATAATTATTTTTGGAACATAATTACCAAGAAATCTCGCTGTAATTGCCAGTACCATGTTTTTGAAATGTTGTTGTTCTTGTGACGGGAAAATGCTCATCTAGTGCTGCTTTGATTTTGGTATAATATTGATAAGGGCTACATCGCAAGAGCCCCAGATCGATGCCATTATATATAACAAAAATCACTCTAGGTCTTCAAGGTGCTATGTAGATACCTCTTAATTAAAGTGCACCACGATCAGTTTTACTTTTGCTATGGAGAAGAGATGACTAATCTGCTTGCAGAAAAAAGTAGTAGTGCAGTTATTTTATTAGTTTGACGACTTGAAATTGAGAAACATACATCAATATCTATCTGTAACAACTTAGGATCTCATCTAAAATGGTTAGTCGGAAGGTATTATTTGAGTTTCTTGATCCTGCATAAATACTTATAATCTACCCAACGAATAATCGATATGAGATTAAACACATGCTCGTATGGTCCTTACACTATTGTATAACAAACAAGCTAAATGATCATCCACATCAATTGTTTTGGTTTCTCAACCCATGACCAACACGACCAACCATCCATCAGACACGTGTCTACAGCCATGCATAGGATCAAGACAACTGTACAAATGGAGCGCACGCTAACCATGATTAACAAAGTTGTTATGGGATAAACTATGTGTCTTAATTAAAAAAAAAAAACCAACCATATGCACCGTTGCAATCTCCCCCACTTATTTATGCTTAAAAAGATAGGTTTGGTGCCACCCAAAGCGTAGACCTCAAGGGAGGGGCTCCTTGACCGGCCGTTCCCTTTGTTCCCTCCCCTCTAAACAAAGAGGGCGTGAAACTAAAAAGATCATGCTAAAGTTATAGCAGTATTATAGGGGCGCTTAAACTATTTGTCGGCAAATCTTCTTCTCTGAGCCCCTAAGATTCGGCGGGGTTTGGTATCATGGCGTGCGTACTTTGTCAATATTCTATCTCTTATTTTATATTGTCACTCCTTACTTTGTATATTCCATAGGGTGCGATGTCTCCATTTGCCTTTGGGGAATCAAATCCCCAAAAATCTTTTCTTAAGGATCATAGGCTGGTGTAAGAATGGGTTGCCCAGGTGTCGCAAGTTACAGGAGTATGAAGCAATGCGAGTTTCATACACTGAAACTTGATGTGATGTTTCTGATGTTGGGATCCTGCTATTGGAGTCAAGTGTGATTGGAAAAAATGAAATGTAGTGCGTTGACTAGATCCAACAAGATTTGCCTATTGACATTATCTGAGGGTTTGTTTTTTCCCTTCTGTTTTTGAGAGTTGAAACACCCTCCGCATGCAAAGCTATTCTTTTGACTTTTTTTTGGCCACCAAATATGATCCTAAAGATGCGTTTGACTTCAAGTCTTTGGTGCAATATATGGTGGATTTTGAAATTCATATATAATCTAGATTAAATATGAAATATCTGGTAATTAATGCATTAGTTGAAAATGACCATGGACTCACTAGATTGATGCTAAGTATGCTAAATATTGTACAAAGACTTAGAGTAGAAAAATATTGTCTAGCCATGCCATTGACCTTTTATTGATGACACATGAATAAATAGACTAGCGCGAGTGCAAGTTTGTTGTGTATCCTTTCTGAATCAATTTGTTGCTCGAAAGAGATGGAAATTAAGCATGGATAAGCTGATATCTTCCTATCACTATCTCTCATTAATATTTAGATTTTACTTTGGATTGTATCAAGAGCACTTAATTGATTAACAAGGAGCAATTTTAACCTTGAATGTGACAAATGGTATCTTGTAATTGATTAACAGGGAGAAAAAAAAAAGATCGGAGGTTCTGTCATTCACCCTCGGTTTTAATCTCTTTCGATGTGGAAATAATCTGGAGCCATGGTTATATAGGAAGAGATGGTTGCCAAGAGAGATGGCACAAGCTCCATTATATGAATTCTTCATAATTTTTTCCCATTCTTTATTTGAATAGAAAGAAGGAATAACTTACAAGCACGAAGCAAGCTCTGATTCGAGAATTCCACTGTGTGGAAGCAAGTCGGACACTAGAAGGTCAAGAAGGGAGTTCACACGAAAGCCTTCGTAGGTTAAAAAAAAAGAAAAAAGGCATCCACCTACAGGCACAAGAAGACCCAAGGAAGAAGGATATGCTGAGTGAGAGATGGAGCTCACGCTTCATGAAGTCAGAAGGCACTATGAGAAAGGGAAGTGCAATAGAGAGATCAAGCAATTATAGGTTCACACGGCATTATACTCTCTATATTTCATTGTTTTGATGCCATTCAATCAGCATCAACTCTCTATATATATATTTGCAAGACTACGTCACCATTAATATGAAAAATATAGTCAAGACTATGTGAAAGCAAGCCAACTTTGACCCTAATATCAGCAAATCTCGAACTTGGTTTCTATTGTTACAAATTAAATATTTTCTATTTATCCATTCAGTTATATGTTTGATCATACTAATCAAGTTTTGTAACCAAGTTATGAATATGAAGAAGGCATAGCATAGGGATTTCATCAAAGAACCTTATCCAAAGTCCGTGTTCAAATAATTGCTGCGCTTCCAAGAAGAACATTTGCAAAAAAATTTAAGGCCGGAGATCAATTATTGTATGGTGCCATTTGCCACCTACGATCCTCATGGTACTTTCATACATGGCAAGTGATTAGGAATTAATAATATGTAGATTTGCAAGATTTCTTGTATGATAGTCATATATATCATGCATTTTATAAAGAAAAAATTGGGGTGCATGAATCAACTAGTCATCAAGATAACCACACATACTACTTGACAGACATTAATTTGATGCTTTGACTCGAATGGTTAAAATCAGATACAATATAAATATTATGAAGCTTATTCAAACTACATGCATGACCTTTTTTTTTTTTTTAATGATCTCTCTTTTCTTTTCAGTTGATCAATACAAAGAGTTTATCTCATTTCATAAGTATTCTATACATCATCACGGTGATGATGAATGCAGGAAGATTGAATAAATCTAGATCTAGATTTTTTTTGTACTAGACTTATATTGCATATAACCATGCTTTGGGTTTCAGTCCTCCGCTACGATTTGAATAAAACTGGCGGCGTATCAATCTCATGAAAGTTGGATACACTTATAATCTTGATCGGACTAGAAATTTTTTTACTTCAACAATTTGAATCAGGCACCAACCCAATCCTGCCGTCCAATAAACAAGCTAATTATCATCTAAATCTAGGAGAAGTAAAATTTAAACATCATTCAATCAACCTACAAATCTAGCAGCCTACCATGGTCAGTATAGTTAGTTGGCACCTCATTTTCACATGCTTGCATTCCAGGAGATCCTGGGTGCTTTAATATATATATATATATATATATATATATATATATATATATATATATATATATATATATATATCCGGTATATATTATTTACATTATTGATGAAAATTTTGTATCTAGGCCCAATTATATGCATTATTTGCGATTACATGTATTTTTTATAGCCTATAAACTAATTAATTCTCCGGTGTGGTGGACACACACATTAAAGAGCCCTTGACCGTGGCACCTAAGTGATTCGGTAGACAATCCCTGGGCAATATGGGAATAAAAAAATCGACATGATTACATTCCCGCGAAGGAGATTCGCCTCCCTCTCCACCAACCCCCATAAACTAACCCACGGGTTCGAACCCTCGTACCCCTCCGGTCAACACCTTATTTGACTACACTTCCTTATTTTAACCCTCTTTAGTCCCCGAGGACAACTTAGTTGTCAAAAATTACACTTAGAAACCGCTAAACTATGGGTAAGATCTTTGAACTTGTAGGGGTTTTTTCGTCCAAGGAGGCCGATAAAACCCACGCTCCTCTCTGCCCGCCTTCTCGTGATCTCCTGCTCCGAGAAGCCTGGTTTCAGTTTTCCCCCTTCCGTGATCTTGCGCCCGTCCTCCTCGATCTCGTTTTCCGATCCGCGCGTGGAATTGGGTCTTGGATTGTCTCGATCCGTATAGAGCGAAGCGATCTGAGGATTTCGCCTTGGAATCGTTCTTTATCGGACTTTTTTCGGTGTAAGTTGATAAATGTTGGAAGCCTTTCCATCTCTGCTCAAGGAATCGGTTTTCTCTTGTGATTTATGCTCGAATCTGTAGTTTTACTGTCTTTTTTTGGGGATTCTCAGCTAAAAGAACAATTTTTCTTGCATCTGTACGAGATTTTTGGCTTAGATTGTGTGTTTTTTAGCTGTAAGTTGATGGATCTGTTAAGCTATTCGAGCCAAGGTCAGTAAACTGGTTTGTTCCATGAGATTTGTCGCTTGGTTATTTGAATTTTCCGCCCAAAATTGGGGCTTCTTGTGGAGTTTGATGTCCCGAAGCTTTTTTCTTCCAAATTTTTAAGGGTTTGGAAGTGTCAAGCTGTGATTTCTTATTTTTTGAGTGATTTAAAGGTTTTCTTTTAGTGTTTTCTGAGTTAGATTTCGGTGCTACAGGGATCTTAAGGGTGGTTGAAGACGCGGAACAGCATGCGGTGGCTGAGCCTCTCCGTGGATGTTCTTCGGAAAGTGATTTCCTTGAACTTGTATTGTAGGGTCATTCTGTAACTCCACTTCCCTTTCCCCTGCTCGCCTCTTTTCTACTGCTCTCCTTCCTTTCTCTTGCTTCATGGCATCGAAGCCATATTCCTTTAGAACTCGTTGAAACCTCGAAGAGAAAAAGAAGAGAAGAAGGGGATCTGTTCTTTTTCTTCTGGTCTCCTGGACTCTGTCTGAGCTGCCTTCTGTGAAGAGTTACTGGGTTCTTTCCATTTCTTTTGGTTTCTTCTTAATTCCTGTCGGACTGGTTTGCATTCGAGGGAAAGAAGAGTAGTAATGGTGTGCCAAGCAGCGACGCAGACGAGATTCCGAGCATTGAAACACGAGAGTGGGATCGCCGGTAGCTCCACCATAATCGTTAGGATCATAGCTTGCTTCCAGCCATTACGGGATTGCCAGGTAAAGTATAAGAAGAAGAGAAAGAAGAGGGGAAGAAGTCTCTCTTTCTCTTTCTCTCTGTCTCTCTCACTCTCTCTTTTGGGGTGGGTGGTGTCGGGATTGGTTTTAGGGTTCGCAATATCAAAGCTCGAGTTTTTTAAGCTTCTTTAATGGTATAAGATGATGAGAATCTCATCTTTGTCTTTGGTTCAGGCCGAGTACTTCCGCCATCTCCTCAAGCCCGTTACGTAGATTAACTTCCTCCTCTCTGCTTCGTCAAATAAAGCTGGAATCTTTACTGTTAGTGGAAGAGATTCTTGTGGATAGGACATTCGATCTTAGCTGATTTCCGCCTGGTAATCCATGCTTTCTTCAGTCCATCAAGTTTTGCTAGTTTCTAGTTTTATATGCCCTTCTGATTGATTGGCGTTGTTATTTACTTAAACTGGTGTGTTAGGTGATTGCTCTGGTGATTTTTTGTTGATGGGGAAGGACTTCGATCCTTGGATCCACTGCCCGCACGCACCATGGCGATTTAGTAGCTGTGCGAGTAGTCCCCGGCAACCCGATGCCGGGCCGCAGAACACCAATTCCATGATGTTTCCTACTTACTTCAACCCTTATGGGTGTGCCTTCTCTGGCAATGCCGCCCCTCTTTTCCCTGTGTTTCAAGCACAGAAAACGCCGCCGAAGACACCGGCATCGATCCCGCCTTCCATCCACACCTATGGACCGACAGGATTTGCTGCTGATTCTCAGAAGAGATTCCTGGTTTTCGATCACTCCGGGGATCAAACGAGCTTAATCTTCAGCTCATCCGGCACCCCGTTTGCGAGTCCGATACCCATGAATCGAGCACCGGACATGCAGGGCAGCAACGAGACCAATGTTTCCGATGGCGGTCATGGCGGCGAGGAGATGCATGAAGACACCGAAGAAATCGATGCACTTCTGTACTCGGACTCTGATGATGAGCAGGAGGAAGAAGCAGCGAGCACGGGGCACTCTCCGGTCAAGATGGCAGCAGCAGATAGTGTTGAAGAGGTCGCCAGCTCTACCGTGCGAGCCAAGAGAAGAAGATTTGATCCGGAACTCGACGCATCGCTCGTGGATACAGCGAGCTCGGTGGTAGCTGATCACTGCCATGACTTGTGCTCCTCCGCCTATAGGAACAAAGATACCAGCGATGACGCCGAGTCCAGCTGTGTGAGGGGTGGCGAGAAAAGAAGGCTGGTGGAAGAAGAGCCCGAAGTACGCAGCGACTCCAACCATGGAAGCAAGCGTCTGAAGAGGACGAGGATACAAGAGACTGTCGGCGTACTGCGAAGAATCATTCCGGGCGGAAAGGGCAAAGACGCGGCCACCATTCTCGACGAAGCCATTCGCTACCTCAGATCCCTCAAGCTGAAAGCCAAGGCTCTGGGTGCCACTCCACTGTAGCAACAACTTCAGCAGAAGCACCTCCATAACTAGTAGTAGCTCTACGTACATATATTACTGTTAGTTTGTGGTACTAATTAGCAGCCGTAGTAGCCGTAGAAACCTCTCGTTATTTTTTTGGTTGATGTTGAGATTGGGCTCATTGTGGTCCGGAGGAAAGGAGAGAGAAGCCAATGGTCTCTCTCCACACGGCTCCAATGATTGAAGGTGGGAATCAGCACTCTAGTGCATTCCATTAGTGGGGTGTGAGGCTTCTCTCTCACCCTCTCTCTCTCTCCTTGGTCTTTTGATGGTGGGGATGGAGGAGTATGATGGTCCAATAAAGCAGTCCTGCTAGTGTCTTTGCGGGCTTGTGTTGTGTGCGTTGGGGTGTGGGTGGTAAGGGGGGGAAGGGCGTGATTTCAAGTGATACGCAGAGAGGGGGGGGGTGGTGAGAGCAGTCTCTTTTGACCGCAAGGGCATGATGGGAGCTTGAGGCAGTAGTACACGCATGTGGCGTTGGATTCGGGAAGGGCGGGCGCGCGCGCGTGGGAGGGGGCCGCGGCGTGGCTTTTGTATCCTTTGGGGCTTTTGTATCCTTTGTTACCTTGAATTCGTTTCATGATTTCCTGGGGGAAACTTGCTGAGGGATCTCTTTCTGCTGCTGCTTTTTCTGTCTTTGTTTTTTTTTAAGTTGACGTGGATGGATAAGGTAGGGGGGCAGGTGAATATTATCAGCCTTTGTAGGGGGCCATGTAAGAAGATATCTCTAGTAGAGAAAAGGTGCATGGGTGGGCTGGGTGGTGGTGGGACTTTTTTAAGGATGTGCCAGGTGCGATGATTGGGCCCTTCTGGAAGGCCTGGTTGATGCATGTGGTTCTCATATGCATTGTATAAAACTTTCTTCTAAAGTGTCACTTGACCTTCCCTTGTTACATCTATGTGATGATCTTTATGTGATGTGTGGTCTCTTCCATGATCTGCTGCATTTCCTCTCTGTAGCGTGGTGCAGGCATTGAGTGGTTCGGCTGCTTGATTAATATTTACCTATTTGATGTGGTCATTTGATCAAATTGATACTGCTGCAAGTTTAGGTGGTTTATCATGTTTCAGTCTTGGGTTTTTTGCGCGAAACAATTGGTTATTTATGATTTAAGTGCGATCTTGTCTTGATTCGTAAATATTTCCGTTTTTTTTTTTTTGTTGTTTTTGCTTGCTGTCATGTGTGATAAAGTACTGAATGTTTTTGTTGTGCAAATAAATTTTGGGATTAAATGCTCAACTTTTGAAGGTATGCTATTGGCTGAATTTTGAATTGCTACTTATTTTTTGCACGAATCTCTGACCTTTGTTTCGATGGGCGCGAGTAGTTAGATTTGGGTGCAGATCGACTGTGCTCAAAGCCCATGTACAGGCCGAGGCAGAGATGCCGCACAGCGTTGGGCTGCAAATTTTGTGGATGTAAGTGCAAAGGGATTGAGACATTAATAGGATAATGTCAGTGCAAAATGTTGTGACCACCACGGTTTTTAGTCCAAAATTGTGACCCAATCAGTGAAAGCTTATGTGCCTGCAATTGTAGTGGGGCAAATATGGATGGTTCAATTTAAGAAGAAAACGGGTGGGTTATGGGTTTGTTAGGCGGCCTCTAGTGTATTCGAGTAAGTCATGAATTCTGGATATTATTAACATGAAATGACAATGATATAGGAGTAAATCTATCAGTATTTATTACTTTTGTACGTTAATAGTTCGTTTTTTGTTAATAATATTACAGGCATTGTATGAATGACTCGGAGTTTCTTTTGAATCATTTCAATCCAAATTATATCAATTATTTAATTTTACGTTCTAAAGTATGAGTCGTTGAGATTGCACGACTCTTGAGGGTTCATTCTTAGATGCTCTAAATCATTTAGATTATCTAACTAGTCCTAGCCAGAAGAGTTCCTTCCGAAATTAAAAGTAGTGCTATGCCTTTGAGAATGGAAACTTTTTTGGGATTATCCATTTTGAAATATTGTCAAGATTTCTAGTGAATAATTGAATCCAAAATTTGGCAGTCCAATTCAAGTTGCGTCTAGGTTTTAAAATTACCTTTTATGAGCATGTGTTGATTCACTTTGTGTGTATTTATATAATTATTATTAGATATTTCTCGTGAATTATTGTATATGGTTTGTTTGCTTTTTATTGATTTGTGAATTGACCTGTTTGAATCAACAATCTACTTGGATTACTAGAAATAGAGCTAAAAAAGTTTCCTTGTTTTCAAATATTAGGTCTATCACCTAGACCTGCGACGGTTGATGAGGGAATACGATGATGATTGGCAAATGGAATGGGAAATGTCATAAGTTGTGCTTCTGTTTTGCAGAAACTGTCCTTTCTCTTTGCTGAGAGGTTTGATGTAAGAAAGCCTTGATTCTCATTTCTATCTAGCTGAGCAACAATATTGGTTTCTAGAGATCAAGAATGAGTTCTTCAAGATTTAGTGATTGCAAGATTTTGAATCAATTGAAGAAAATAATGCATCAGATCTAGATGGATAAACTAGCTTGGATAATCTTATTGTTGGAATTTTCATCTTTTCAGTTTTCTATATATGATTAGGCACAAGCAATCCTTTTGAATGAAGTTCTAAAATTAAATAGACGTTCTGTTTTCGGATGGAATCTATGATATAGCCTAAGAAATCAAGTGCAAATCTATGGATATTTACAATAAACAATTCTTGCCTCGAGAATTTCTAATTTATCATAGGATCAATTAAAGGGAAGTGGGGGAACAAAAGTTTCCCTGACGTTGTTATTGAAAGAAGATTATCCTATTGATTATTTCGCATATAAATGTTCAAAGCAAAATATAACAAAGTAATAGATATTTTACTTCAGTTAACTTTAAATGAATCCAACATGCTTGCTATAATATGTTTTTACCATTATTTATTATATTTTCTGTCAAAAATTTTATTTTTTGGTATTTCCAAAGAGACAAACAAAAAAACCTTACAGTTTTTTTTTCCTTAAATATCTCTTTCTCTAATAATAAAAGTATACATTGCTCATGAGAGTTACGAATATTAATGAGAAAGCCTAGGATTGCGCGTACTTCAATTTCTTCTCCCTTATCTTTAGAGGAAGTTTCCATGTTTCATCGGCAATATCAAATATCTTTTTTTTCTAAGACAAAAGAAGTTCATATACGATATGGAGAGTAACCCTCTCCAAAATATATTTAATCTCTAAACCCTAACAAAGATAGAGCTTATCATATCGGTCAGCAGCTTGCTCCATATAAAATTGATTTAGAAAATATTATTGCAAACTAAGCTGTTGTTCCGGTGCATATCAATTTTTTCAATATGAATAATCTAAAAATATGATTCGCTTGAAAACCAGTTTTGGGGAAAAAAGAGAGAAAATTCTAAGTTTTTGCACAAATCTAATTTTTCATGTTTGTGGCGTGTTACTTTTGGTAAAATACATTTTATATAAAAAAAACAACCAAATCGACATTTTTTAAAAACTCGTTAATTTTGAATTTGTACAAGACTATTTTACTTGAATTCAACCAATAACTTTATGCTTCTCTTGTTTAAACATCTTAAATAGTTATGACATTAATCATATGGTTTACATGATAACTAGTAGAAAATTTCTAGTTCTTCTAACAATTTTTGATAGTTGTTTACCTAAGTACATGCATGACAATCACACAAGCGTTGATGGAGATAGCAAAGATTCTTGTATACACGAGAAAAGAGAGTTTTGGGAGGTTGGAGAGAGAGTTTGGCATATATATCCTTCTCAAAAAAATTGATATTCATTAACATGTTAAGATAGTAAATTATATATCCGATTAGTTAAATACCTGGTGTCTTAATAATATATGTACACAATGCCTTAGATGGACTTCTGGACATGCTAATTTTATGTAAATTATCATCTAATGAGTGAAAACCTTCTCAGGTATCATTGATAATGCCAAGGTCCTAAATGAATCTTATTGAAGGATCAAAGTATCACAACAAAAAAAAGTGCAAACAAATATATCAGCAGACAATACTAGCCACCTAAGCAGCCTCGTTGTAGGTCATGCCTTACCTTGGAAGTATCATCCATGAAAAATAATCTCAACCTTGAACCTTGCAGCATGGGAATCTCATTTTAATTAGTAAAACTCAAAACTCATGAAAGCTCAAGGTTGCCTCATGTTCAACAATCTAAGAGAACACCTCATTCTATGCTCTAGAAATCGCAATCTTAATGACATTTTTAGATAATCTAGAAGTATAAATAGAAATTTTATCTAGGAAATATGCACTTCTTGGTTTTTGTGACTTTTCTTTCAACCATGGCCTTCTTACCCAATCCAATAAGCAAAAATTGTTCACCTGGTGGTATGTCTTATTCCAGCTCAACTCATTGACCCAACCTGATCAGTGCCCATCTCCATCCATCTTTATGGCTGATTCAACCACCTTCCAATTGCTCAATTTGTTGATCTCGCGGTACATACGAAAACCATTGCCGGACGAACTTTTCCCATACCGTAAGTTACCCCTAAACATTAAGCCGAATATCCAAACCATCTTCTCGATACTAAGAAATATTTTAAATATCTAAGGGTATGTTGGTAAATCTACTCCACCTTGGAACAAAATAATCCCAGCCGTAAACGGGAACCATCAGGCATCAGCGCTCTCTCCCTTTTAAGAAAATAGAGAAGAGCTTTCCTGGTTTTACCATTCGGAGGGCGAAATCAAAACCCTCTCTTTCTCTTCCCTCCGCTGCCCCCACCGCCACCGCCTCGCTCGACCGCACCTTCGACACGCGAATCCACGGCGGTCCGGCGATGTTCAAACTGGGAAGGGGCGGCGGCGGGGGGCGGGGTGGCGGGAAGCGGTCTCTGCCGCTGCCCCCTCCCCCGCCGACCATCCATCGGCCGGCCTCCGCGGCGGGCGCGCGTCTCCCGATCGGCGCCTCCTCGGCCTCCGCCCTTAAGCGCCCTGGCGGGACGCCCACCGACGCGCCTGCCCGGGAGGAGACCTTCAGTCTCGAATCCGGGGGGGCCCTCGACTTCGCCGCGATCATAAGGCTTACCCCTGACCTTGTCGAGGAGATCAGACGGGTCGAGGCCCAGGGAGGGACCGCGAGGATTAAGTTTGATTCCAACTTGAATAACCCTACGGAAAACGTAAGCCAATTCGATCCGTATCCCTTTAATTTTGGTTGCTTCTGGCGTTCTTTGGATTGATTGCTTCTTGTGATTCGAAAGATGTTAGAGTCTCGGTTCTGTGAGTTGGGAGTTTTCTTCTTTAGCATTGCAATTTGCATAAAGTCGTAAGATGATAGCTCTGTTATTGAGGAGAGTGACTACAAGAAAAAATGGAGAAGTTTGGGGGTTCAGTTGAATGATCATGTGTTATATGCGTGAATTATGCTTTGTAATTCGGGGCATCCATTGGAAGGATTCTTTAGGTGCTCTTGGTTCGGTGTCATATAGGATTCTTGTTCTCTATGCATGTTAAAGTTGCTTCCTTGTGAATTATAGATGAGAATTGACTAGTTCTGCATTCAATGTAATAGTTGATATTAAAATCTATAGATCTTTGTAGAAATTGTGATCACAAATTATTTTTTCTCTTAACTTGTCTGGTCACCTTTTTGCATAAAGTGGCAATAATGCTGACTTTACATTAATCTCCTAACCTTTGTTGGAAAGGCTTTAGAATATCTAGGAAGCTTATTGGTACATTTACATAATTTTTATGTAGGAAGTTGATATACATGGTTTGATGCAAGCCACTCAAAATCATCATGCTAAACATCCACTTCTGAGCTTGTTCATCTGATATGATATGTCTTATAGGTATTCAGTTTTTATCATATCTATATAGTTATATCTCACCATCGTTGTTGTTTCCCCCCTTTTTGGGTACAAATATCAGACTATTGTTTAATACCTGATGCAGCATTTGGTTGTAGAATAAATTTTGAAGGGATAAAGGAAACTTATTTGGTTATTTGGAGGGAAAAGACTTATTCCATGGAACAGAGTTTTTGTGCTTTTGGTTGGAGGAATTAGTATAAGGGATAATTGCATGCATTAATGTACATTGGATTTTGTCACAAGGATTAAACTGCACTTCTACTCTATTGGATGTTTAGAGAGTGGATAAAGGAAAAATGTAATTGGAAGCAATAACTTTCCCACCTCATGTGGTATACATATATTCCACCAAAATGGTGGAATGGGATTATACTCTCTCCCGTACTTATTCTTTGTTAGAATGTCACCCTATTTTGTGAGGCTAAAAACAATGTTTGGCAGCATAAACAAGGAATAAAGGCCTGTCTCTATTTTGCCTATTATACAAACCCTGAATGTTCTATGGTGCTATCATACGTGTAAATTTTGTTAGGCATGTTACTTTGCCCTCCTCCTTCTCCTCCTCCTCCGCTTTCTTTTTCTTCTGTTTACTTATGAACAACTAGTTACAAGGTCTCTCTATGCACCAGGTTATAGACGTTGGCGGTAAGGAATTCAAATTTACATGGTCACGGGAACTTGGTGACCTATGCGATATTTACGAAGAACATCGGAATGGAGAGGATGGACATGGATTGCTTGTTGAAAGTGGCTCTGCATGGCGCAAGCTGAACGTACAACGAATTCTAGATGAGTCTACAAAGAACCATGTGAAAATGCGTTCCGAAGAGGCTGAGCGGTTATCTAAATCTCGAAAGTATGCTATGCAATCCTCTTTTTTTTTAATTTCTTTATTTGATTTAACTTGCTATTTGATGGATCTTATTATGATAAATATATGAGTATTACTACTGCTACTGCTACTACTACAACTAGTAATGTCTTGTTTGATCATATTTTAGTCGATTCCACACTTTATCATGCAAGGAAAATAATGACATTTATTTATTATGAAAGAGAAGATGCATGCAAAATAATGACATTTACTTGCTATGAAAGCAAATATGCATGTCAGACATTGCAAGGTGAATTACAAATATCCTTCCATTGTATAAAGGTTGCGGATACTTTCATTCTCCACCATTGCCCACACTACCTGATGGAGAAGAAAAATAAGTAACTAAGTAGGATTGGTGTACAAAGGTCCTGAATTAGGCTTATATTGGATTGGAAGTCCCAACATCATTAGGATTTGAGTTTGTGTAATTTTAGGTGATTTTTATGTCATCCCATGAGAATATGAAATTTGCAAAATAGAAAAGGTCTTGGATGTCTATATGAAGATCAATTACTTCATTATAAAGACTAACTCTAGGGTGCCCTTGTCAATTTTGTACATGCTAAGTGTCTTCTTATACATAGTGAATTCTCCAAGCACAATGTGAAAATGACACATATGACACAAGTCCAGAAATTTCTCCTTCATCTTTGTTAAGCATTCTTCCAGATCATCTCTGTGCTATTTTATGCCCATAAAAATCATTTATATCTGATTTTGAACCTGGATTTGCTGCAAAACTTTATTTATTCACATACTAAAAGCTCTCTCTCTTTATAAAAAAGAGCATCATGAGGGGAGGTTGTCATCTGCATTCTGTCATATATTTTGGCTAAAAATGTTGAAAATAATTATCAAGGATATGTCCTCAAATTGCCTTTGGCATATTTGTTAACTATACCACGGTTCTCTTGTTTGATATATGTCCAGTTTGAAATTTTGAGTTGGTATTGCTAGCTTCCTAGAGTCATTTATTGTAATGGTATTGGTCATTACTCTGCAGAAAATTCTTAAAATTCTTATCTTGCTTCATGGTGCTAAGACAGAAAGAACTTATTGACTAGAAAAGACAGCTATCTAGAATAATGAATGCTTTGAAACTATGCCAGCTAAACCTTTTTTCTCTTTGATATGTGCTATTACATTAGCTTTTCAGTGATAAAAGATAAGTCTTTAATTGTTAAAATATGTGCTTGCTTTGTATACACACTTTAGGTATTGTTACTGCTTTTGCATATGCATTGGAATTTCCAAAAACATCTCTGGACTATGAAGCACATTAAACAACATGTTAATGTGTGCAAATCTGAATAATATTTAAATAGCATTAGTCCAAGAAGTAAATCATGGAAAAACAGATTTTAAAAGTCTGGTTTCTCATACATTAACTCTACTATTATGGTGTATTGGTAAATACGTAATATTGTCGGGTGCTACTAAATGATGGCATGTGCACACAACTGAAGATGTGGCACAATTAACTACCAGAGATGATCACAACCTGCATTAAACTCTAAACTATGAATTCCTGTAATGCATGCCATTTTTGAAATGACAGCTTCAACAGACAGTTACATGTGAAATTTATTCTGTATCGGTGGCTATATAGATGATTTTCTGAAATATTTATTTCTGTAATCTTTTAACATTAATGCCTTCTTTGAAAGCTTTCCTCCAACCTGTTGAAAAATGGGAATTCTTAGACACAACCTTGCCACTTCTTTTAGGTCTGGAATTTTAAGAAATGCATCATTTTTAAGGATGCCATCTCTAACAGAATCCTTGATATGGGAGCAATGAAGATGAAACATCAGATGATTAAAAAAACATTATCTTGTTGGTTTCTGCATGCTTTGTATACTATTGAGTCATTTTGATTGACCTTTCGCTGCAACAGGGCCATTGTGTTAGACCCTGCAAATCCTTCTGTGAAAAATCAAGCCAAATCAATGGCTGCAGCTCAAGTTGAGGGTGAGTGCCCATCTTTCTTTTTAGCTTTTATCACAGAAAAATCATGATTGCAGTTTTATTGCCTATAGTGCTGAATATTCAAAAGACACGCTGATCAGACCAAAGCTGAGTTCATGCTATTTTTAAATATCTTTTATCAGCTGGCTTATTTTGTAAAATATTGTTTTGCTGATTATCTAAATTAAGCGACTTAGAATTGCAATTATGATTCCTGTTAATTTTGAATGCTAGAGCTCTAGATGTTTTTCTAAGAGGAGAAATGAAAATGATCTGACATGCATCTCTTGACATGTATTTGTGTTTTAGATAAAAAAAACTGCTAGTGGCGATAACACTAATATATGCCAAGCTAACATGCTGCAACCATAATAATTTTATGTATATTATATATTCAAATCTATCACTGAATGGAGCAGCAAGCCCTTTTTTCATGCGAACATTCTCTTGGAAGACTCCTAAGGAGCTACAAACATGATATTAGTTAATTGGATTTAAGCAGGCACAGTTTCATATTCCTCACACACATTTCCTCTCATGTCTTTCTTTTTAATTTTGTACTTAGTAGTTCAACTTGTCGGCCCAGGGTCCTACAAGCTCCCTAGAATCTCCTTTCAGTTCCTACACATGCCTGTGCGTCCACCTGTCTTCCAACATGTGTCTTTAGAAAGCTTGTATGCAATGGATGATTAGAATTTTTTTTAGATCTTCCTTCCTATATTGATTTAGAGTTTTAGGTTTCCTTTATTCATTTGGCATACTCAGCTCTGTGAGTCTTGTAATACATCAAGTACATCAAGTATTAATTCATTTTCTCTAGGTAATATGCGGAGGATCTGGAAGAAGGAGCCCTTTTTTAAGAAGCGGAAAGTTGAACCAAACCAAGGTGATGTAACTTATACTTTGCCTGGGAAATTTTAAATAACTTCAATAATGTTAGTAAATGTCAAAAGTGATGTTTATAGACTTGGCAAAGATTATTTACTCCTCTATTTCTGTTTCATTTGGTTTTAAGTGTGATATATGTCTTGTCCTAGCATCTGCCTGTACATGATCACAATCTGATTTGTATTTTCTCCTTGTTTGATACAGTTTCCAATATTGGTCCACCTAAATCTGTCTTCAGACCAGGAACATCATCAAAAAATACTGCTAAAAGCATGCTTTCTGAATCACCTCTACCTTCCCCTCCGGAGCAGCCTGGTCCAGGCACTTCAGCATCACCTTTTGGAACTGGTACTTCACTACGAGGTGATTCAAATCATGAAGATACTACTGTTCTTCCACACTTAAAGAAGGAGGGCGCTAGCAATGAGAAAGAAATGCCTAGCAGGATGGCTCATGGAGCCAAGCAAGGGTCACATGGACATATAGGGGGGAATGGTGATCAACCAACAGATTTGCGAAGCATGTTAATTACTCTACTTTCAGATTACCCGAAAGGGATGAGCTTGAAGGTAAGGATGTGCTATTTATGCCATTGCTGTTTATTTACTCTTATAAAATGATGCTTCCTTCCTTTGGCATATTTTTACATCTGCTGCATTATAGTGTTGCTAAAAAATGAATGTAATTGATTTTCTAGGATTACACTGCTCAATTAGCACTGAATTCTGGATTGGCCAAAATCATTTATAAATGTTACGTTGGTATGTTACATAACGGTTGAATTCTTTAGAGAATTTCAGTTTTTATGTTAACTCGATAATTTTTGGGACAAAAATTCTGGTCTTTGTGTACGATTGAGTCAATTCAACTGGTGGAAAAAAGTTGCTGAATTTCCCAAGCTGTGCAAGTTCAGTTATTTTTCAGACCTATTGAACACCTGTTCTCATAATTTGTCTGGTATTTTCTTGGACAATAAGAACTTAAAATATGAAATTTGCCACCAGTAGACCTGGATTATTGGTATAGTAAGCATATAATTTTTTCCGTTCTGTTGCTCACCTCATTATTACCTTTTCTTGCAAACCTTATGATACCTAATTACAGACATGTTATAGTCCTATGAGTTTTGTTGTATTTCATGTTTCTTCTTCTTGGAATTCCTGCTTTTTCTTTTTTTTCCCCTCCCTTCAGGTTTAGCGCTCTCTTTATCCTGTAACCAAGTTAACCCTATTTCTGTCTCCTATTTGTGCACCACGGCTATGCATATTTTTATTAATATGTATAATACAGCATTAGCTAATGAGGATGAGATATTACAGTGAAAATTTAACATGATTAGAGAAAGAAGGTCCATGTACAAAAAAAACAAGTGGCATCAGGTAGGCTTATAAGTAGTAAATGAAAGGAAAGGTTTTTTTTTGGCCCGTGAGAAGCTCCTGTTCGTGTCTTTCGTATTATTTATTTGCACAGCATGGTTAAGTTCAAGTCTCAAAGATCGGGGAGCTATAAATGGGGTTATATCTGTCAACGGTGCTAAAGGATTGTACAAATTAATGATGATAGTTTATGTATCAGCATGAGGGATGTCCTTTTTTGTATTTTACAATAATGATTTGTTTATAAAGACTTCAGTTTAGCAGTATCTTTAGCTCATGTTTTGCATGGGCATATGTCTTAGGCAATTTTCACATGTATTACAATCAACGGAGGAGAAGGATAATCATGTTCATTCTTGTATCTTGCTTATTGTTCAAGAGAGAATAAAATAAAGGTTAGAAATGGACATTAGCCTATCAATTTTGATGACTTGTCTGCCAACTTTTGAGATTTTGCATTTATTACTGTTTATACATCGCATATGGGAGAGACTTGAATATAACTGGTGATGTTCACTTGTGATGATGAGGGGTTTGCAAGGAGATGAAGCAAATGCAAAGAACAAAATGTACTAGTATCAAAATATTAACTTCTAGAAGGTTATTAAAACCCTTTTTATCATTACAATACCCATGTTTCTGTATCCTCTGATAACATTTGTATTTTGTCTGTGTATGAGAGAGATAGAGAGAGAGCAGTGCATCTATTATAGTAGGGGTGGGTTTATGTCAATCTATGTATGAGGATATTTGTATGAACTAAAATAATATGGGATATATATGACGGGACTTCTAGGCTGAGCTTTATTTAGCTCAGGGGGCTATGTACATGGCTTGAAATCATTTTGATATTTGAATTTGCTTGGCCTTTCCGATAGCTCAGATTACTTTTATTTCAAATACATGTGAAGGGCCTTGAGTTAGCCAAGGCCTATTTTTGTCCCATATTCCCTCCCAAACCCACCCCTTCGACCCCCACATTACTCATTGGTAGAACTTGCCATGTCTTTTCTTTATTGAGGATACAACTAGTTCACTTCTTCACCTTACGGTTCTTACCTCGTTTTCTTTCTTCTTACCAAACAATTTCCTTCTATTCACCCCTCTGCTGCCCCCACTAGAGCATAAATCTATCTTCTCTTGCCTGCCATCTTCCCTTGGCATCCTATTGGACCATAGAACTTGGAATAGGAGGGGATATGCATTGATTGGAACATGCAATGGGATGGATATGAAAGAAGGGAGATAGGTGGAGGAAGGAGGAGGCTAGTGAGAGGGAATTAGAGGTGGATGAGGGGAAGGCAAAGTGGGGGGGGGGGGGGGGTGGTGGTTTAGGTGTGAAGGATGAGGGGAGGAGGAAGGTGTTTGGAGGAAAGAAGTGTTAGAGTGGAGTCGTTTGTTGGTTGGATGGTAGGTGATCAGAGGATGGTGATTAGTGAGATATCAGATGAGACTATATGCGTGTATGTTTCCGAACTCATGATCTATTACTTGCTAAATTACAAATTATTACTAGTTATGTTAGAGATGTCTTATGAAGGAATCTTATGTGTGATTAGTTTGTTAATGTGATGGTTTAGTTTTGTTATAATTGCTTAGATATATGATGCATGCAAGAGAACCACAGAAGCATGCTCAAGCACAATGAGGGATTGGAACGGGAGCAGAGTCATGCATTAGGATTTAGGAGCTATCCTTTAGATGAAAGCTATGGAATTGAGCTCCTATCTGGATGTCAATGGGAACTTGATTGCCTTTGCTCATCTTGCCACATTTGGTCCTTATTAAATGTTGAAACCATCTTATCACTTGCCTTTTGTTAGAGTAATAATTTCCTTTGATATAGTTGGTTACTTTTTGCTTCAGCTACCTTGTTGTCCATATCATATTTTTATTATGCCATCTTGAAGATTCAGGTATTCTAGATACATCAAGCTCCTGAGATGTTTTTTTTAATGCGCAAAACTAGTTGGACTGATGTCATTTTTAGGTTTTATATATATGTTGTGTTATTTCTAGGCTCTGGAGAAAGCAGTTGGAGAGACAATTCCAAACGCTGCGAAGAAGATTGAGGGTATCATAAAAAATGTAAGTGATAGATTTCATTTTTGAATAGATATACAAATGCAAGTGCACAACACAAAAAATCAAACTTGTAGATTGACCTGTTGAATGACCTGCTCCTGTTGAGCACCAGATAGCAACTTTCCAGGCACCAGGAAGGTATTTTTTGAAACCTGGAGTGGAAGTGGAAAGCTCTAAAAGACGAACATCTGAAAGTGGAAGGTACAGTTGTTCAGTTTCTGCTATTATTTTTTGGATCTACGAGGACATGATTCCTTACCTTCTTTATTTTGTCACTAGACTTCTATTTATTGCTTATGATTTAGATTCTGTTAAACTGTTAGAAGTTTCTCATTTTACTCTGATATCGTTCCAATTTTAAAGAAAGAATCTGAAAAAACTATTCTGGAATATGCTTATTATATTTCTTGTTCAATTTTTAATGTTTGTCTAATATGTCCACAGATTGAACATGTTGCCAGTGAGACCATCTGGATGTTTTATGGTATTTTCATCAGTGAACGTATGGCTTAGAAATTGCCTGTCCAAAACCATGATGACAACCATAAGTGACAAGTCAAATCTAATAATTTTTGTCTTAGGTCCTTAAATCTGTCCTGGCATTGATTTTTAAGTTTTACCAAGGTCACATCTGTCGATGTGAAAGTTTTTCGAATTCTCTTTCGTAACTACAGCTAAAGATTTTTTAAGGTCATTTATGTTAAGTCTTGTTTTCTGCTTTCCTGGTCCTGCTGCTCAAATCCTAGCTCTTCTTCATAAACAGGGCATGTTTCGAGCTTTGCTGTAAATTTTCTGTGGCCTCCATTTACAATTACTTATCCAAATTGAAAAATTATAACATGGAACTTTACTTTCTGAATTTGATTTCCACTTTTGGGCGGGTTGACGGGAATTGGGAGGTGGGAATGGGTATCAGATTCTCATCCAATCCATTCCATGTTTGGTGACTCATTTGGATATAGAAATATTAATTATCATCACTATTGGATTTCCATAAGAAGGGATAAAACTCTTCTGGAGGGGCTTGGGTATTGTTTTCCCTTGTCCCAGGTGTGTGCCTTAGTAACAATAAAAATAGATTTTTTATATATTATATTGTTAATATCAATTGGGAGGTGGGAATGGGTATCAGATTCTCATCCAATCCATTCCATGTTTGGTGACTCATTTGGATATAGAAATATTAATTACCATCACTATTGGATTTCCATAAGAAGGGATAAAACTCTTCTGGAGGGGCTTGGGTATTGTTTTCCCTTGTCCCAGGTGTGTGCCTTAGTAACAATAAAAATAGATTTTTTATATATTATATTGTTAATATCAATTATTTTGAAATATATTAAGTAATTTATTATCTTTTACTCATGCAAAGACAATAGAGTAGGTAAGTTGTCCGCTACCTTAAGCCAACAAGTGAAAATAGCTAGGCTTAGTTGGTCAATCTCATGCTAAAGGTTATGCCTATCTATGGCAGGACCTCTTTTCTTGGCCAGCTTTTGTGCCTAGAAAGATAATACTATATATCAATATTATTTATTTCATAATTTTAAATTATATATTAGTATTACATATATTGTATTCATATTATATATTACATTCATATTATAATATTATTATATAATTTATATTATCATATTGTTAATATTAATATTTTATATCATATATAGTAAGGATTATATTATGTTTATATATTATTAGTGATACTGTTATTATACTCTTATATATTATTCTATATTGTTATAATACTAATATACTTAATGTATTATAAAATATCTGTTAATTATCAGTACATTAGTATTAATATTAAATTATCTACTATACTATTTCTTTTTGAATTTTTTGATCATTATAATAATTTCATTTTTGGTATGAATAATATAATTAATATAAGATTAATATATTGTTATTTGATTAGTACTAATATTACTATATTCATAATACTAATATTATTAAATATTTCATATAATACATTGTTTTGCTAATATATTATATTTTGTCATTTATTATTAAGAACAATATTCTTAAGTTCAATTATTTTGTTACAATAATAATGTTACTATACTTATTTTTGATATATTTTAATGCTATATTAATATATATGTATAATATTATTTTATTTGCATTTTTATATTCCATGATAATAATATTAATATTATTATTTACGAATTTTATGATATAATATTATATTGGCATTAACTACATATTATAGAAGGTTAAAAAGTGTTGTTATAACCAGGGGCGGCCCAATACATTTGGAGGCCTAAGGCGAGCTTACTAAGAGAGGCCCTTTTAATAATAATAATAATAATAATAATAATAATAATAATAATAATAATAATAATAATAAATTTTTAATAAGTGTAAAATACTTTAAAAATTTATTTAAAAATAAACCGTCTAGCTTTTTGAGATGCAAAATTGCTAATCAAACTTTCAATAATTTTGAGGTGCATATCCTACCTAAGTTGTTCATAAAAACGGTTAGGATTTTTTTTTTCTTTAGGTAGGTTGGATATGTATATGACGATGATGTTGTAAAGTAAAGAAGAGATACTGAGAGCCTGCACATTATATTTGAGTCTTGTGTTGTTAATGAATAGCTTAATCCCAAGAAAGAATCTTGCATGAATAAACCATGATCCCACAGGCCACATGCGACAACACCGTGTGATTCACATGACTACTGGTTTCCAGACCCCCATGTGAACTGATCTATATGGTATACCTACATTACCATTTACCACATTATGATGCAAGGTAAACTGTTAATTATGTAGAGCCCAACCTCATGATCTTGATTGTGCTTGGGTTGACATCTACTTTCCTGAACCTCAAAATGTTATGCAACCAAAATGCAGCTTTGAAGTTCTCCAAGCAAACCAAGAAATTAAACCATCATGCTCAGACATCAACCAGCTTTGATTTTAACTTTGTTTTTCTTTCCTTTTCTATCATTCTTCATCTCATATTCTTATATAAATAAAAAATGCAATGAATCCAACGGACTTTCCCATCCTTTGCCTAAAAAAAAGAAAGAAATAACATATGGTTTATTGGTTTAGGCATTTCATCAAACATCTTTAAGTCAGAGAGAGACTTACAAGTTACAACTCAAGTGCAGCGGGTTGACGACCTGACGTGAAGAAGATGCGGTTACATCGTCGCAGTCTCACAGACGTGAGTCAGGGACTCAGGGGACGGCCAGACGGGAGCCGAGAGGGAGGTGAGGAGCCGAGGAGGTCGCGGGATGCCGGGGAGGCAGAGGAGCCGACCTCGCCGGCTCGCTGGCGCGGAGAAGACTTGCAAACTTGCAGGCAGCCGGGAGGGAGGCGAGGAGGTCGCGTCCTCGCGGGATGTCGGGGAGGCAGGGCGGGGAGGCGGAGGACTGAGGAGACGACCTCGCCGGCGAAGAGGATTTTAAACTTTAAAGGCTTGGGCCGATGTTGCAGACTTGCAGCATGTAGAGCAGTAGAAGAGGAGCTCAGCTGCAGAAAAGGATTGAGGAGTGGAGGAGGATGATGAGGATTTTAAAGAAAAGGATGATGGGCGATGGCTGATGGGATTGGGACGGGAGTCACCGGTCACGGGATGGCGTCGTGGCGAGACACCCTCAGTAGCTCAGGCGTCTTGTTGAGGTAGCCGTTGGCTCCTGCGGCCCTGCCTCAAGCGTCTTGTAGAGGCTCTACGTATACTGTAGGCTGTAGCTAGGAGTGGGATTGTGGGTGTGGGAGCTAGGAGGCTAGGACTAGGAGTCGCGGTCTGCCGGTCTGGCAGGGGCCTTCCTTCGAGTCGGGGCCTTGGGCGACTGCCTAGGTCGCCTAAGGCTTGGGCCGCCCCTGGTTATAACATTAATATTGATATTGTTGTATTAAGTAATACTATATTATATTATCATAATTGCATGTGTTCATATGATTTTACATCATATGATATTATAAATCTTGTATATACATAATATCATTTAGATAATCATCATCATAACATTATCTAATGTTACTATAATATGAATATTATTAACATTAATATTATATTATAATACAGTATTATGATATTAATATTGATATTGATATATTAATAATTATACATAATATCATATGTGCCTAGGTTTGCTTCATTTTCTAGAGATTTATCTAGACTTAATCCAAACACAGGAATTGGAATCAATCATTCATGATGATTCCTAGGAATGTATTTTGCAGAAATGGGAAAACTATTTCTGATACCCTATGTGGCCTTGGAGTCATCTTATCTTGTGGATATTGCTAACCTAAAATTAATGTCTCTCTTTTGATATGCATCTCTGTTAGTTATTTCGGATGAAGTTTGACCTTTGCTAGTCAGCTGGAATTATTAAGTGATTTCTATTGTGCTGATGCTAGTCAAGGGCTAAAAGGTTGCCCTTGTTATATCATATCATGTTATGCTGACATATAGGTATATAACACATATCATGTTATGCTGACATATATGTATATAACATGGGAAACACATAACACTGAAGGAAAATTTGAAATTGGTAATGCAACAAGTGCCTGGCGAATCCATGTCAATATGTGATAGATACCCACTAAACTATGTACTACATGTATACATGTTATAAGAAAAAAAGACCTAACAAATGAAGGTTATCTAGTATGCAGGGGCGGCCCAATACATTTGGAGGCCTAAGGCAAATTCAGTGAATGAGGCTTTTTTTTTAATAATAATTTTTTTTAATAAATACAAAGTCCTTAAAAAAATGATATGGAAATATATAGCTGTCAAGTACACTATTTCAACAAAGATGCATGAATCTAATAAAGATAGACAAGAAGCTTCTTCAGTTTAAGATAATTCTTGAATGGAAGCACGGAAAAGTAATTACTCTAAAAGAAGGGCCATGAAACTGATTAAATAACTGAGATAATGCTTGGCAATACTGTTTACCATGTCAAGCAAGAGCATAATAGGAAAAGGTTGCAATTTATGGTCAAGGTAAAGGAAAGAATTTGTCCAAAAAGGGACCTGTCTATAAGAGAAAGTAGGGGCATTATGGGAAATTCACTCCATCTGATTAATAAAAGTCCCATCCCATCATCTCCCCTTCAAGGGAGTACCCAAGCAGCAACTGCAACATCACAGCACAGCAGCCATTCAACCCCCTCCCACCTTTTCTCTCTCTACCACCCAAGAGGGGAGAAGAAACAGAGAGGAGAAAATTAGAAGAATCTCCACCCTCCAAGAAGTCCATCTCCAATCCCCCTATCTTTCTTCCTGATGTCCCAGCTGGATCAGGAGTAATGCGAGGGAAGGAAAACCAGGACCAAAACCAAAAAAGAGAAGGGATGAAAGATAAGAGTGGCTTCGGACGCATGTATCAAGCCAACCAAATCCCTCCTCTCTCTTTCTCTCCACCCAAAACAAAACTACTGTCTCCAACTTTCCAAATTGCCCCTCTGCAGGCTAGGAAACTCTCCACCTCCCTTCCATCAAGGGGGAAGACTCGTAGCCAGCTCCTGTTCCCGTTTTATATGGGGCCTTTGCTTCCTCTTGGTCACGGTCAGACATAGAAAATAGGGCAAGGAACCTCCCTCCCCCCCTCCTCTCTCTCTCTCTCTCTCTCTCTCTCTCTCTCAATCTCTCTCGCCTCTCCTCTCTTTATTTCATCGCATGTCGGTGCCTTTTTGCCTTCTCCCTTCCTTCTGTCGTTATCTTCTCTTTGCCTCCCGGAGGCCTTCCTTTGGGCCGAGGCCTTAGGCGACCGCCTCGGTCGCCTAAGGCTCGGGCCGGCCTTGCTAGTATGTTATTGGAGCAAGAACCAGATGTAAATGCAAGAGCTCAAAAGGGGCTCATAAAGTAATAGAGAGGAAAAGTAAGAATTCTTTCACCTAATTAAAGTACTTGAATTTTGCAGGATCAACAGTGTGTACAAGGTAAGGAATCAGTATGGACAGTCTGTATCATAGGGTATTCCTGCAATAGAATAATATAGTCTGATACTGGGCAATATACAGTATAATGCAATGTGGACCCATGGTTGAATGCTTGGTGAAGATGACTTTAATGAATGAATTTATTGGACAAGCATGTTGGCTTTTCTCTTAGAAGAATGTTTTGCCATATCTGAGTTTTTGTTCATGTTTTTCAAAGTAAGTGACCTAGTTTTGTTTGTTTAAGCTGAAGTTGACCTTGTGCATCATTTAAAAACAAGAAAAACTCTATTTCGATTTCTTTCACTTTAACCTTTAAAATCAGCAGTTATCATGAAAATTACTTTCCATAATTTTTTTTAAAATTTTCTGCATAAGTAAGTATATCGCACAGAAATCATAATTCCTGAGAAACAGCAAGTAACTAGTTGGGCATTGCCTCATGAAAGATTTTTTAGTTTATGATATGCATGATTGTTTCCCTAGGGTTCTAAAAAAAGTTCTATTCTGAAATAAGTGTATATTATATTTGTCTAAAATGTAATTATCACCTTCGGCTCTTGGTATGTTGTATGCTTTGTTTTATTTTTAATCTGATGAATATTTTTCAATTCACACATTGTATTTTAAGTGAATATTTATTTTTGATGATTCTGTGAAGCTATAATTTCTTTAATAATCTATAATTCAACGAACATGCACTTGTTGAGACTTCTTTCTAGAAAGTGTTAGAGTTTGTACTGTACATAAAGCAAAAGCGAGAGTAATTATCTACCTATACATGTGTAACAATGCTTCATAGTTAAAATTCATTATGTGTTCCCGCCTCTTTGGTCTTTCATGTAAGAGTGGCAATCGTGGGGGGGGTGGGGTGGGGTTAGAACATCCTAAACCTGAATCTATCCATGTCAAGATTTGAAACCTGAACCTGTTATGTTTAATAAGCAGGTAACTTTACTCGACTTGCTTGACTTGTTTAATAAATGAGTCAGAATATTTTAATTCATGAAGATTTTGAGATTATCTTATCTAAACAAGGTCGATTCTATATTGAAAAATGCATTTGATCACCACCTCCCCCCTAAAAAGAAAACAAACATAATAGTTCACCTAAATTAATCGAGCTGATCTTAGGATCTAATCTCCAAAACCCTAAAAGGAAAGACAAAAATGGGGGGAGCAGTTTTTGAAACAAAAAAAGCGCTCAACAATATATAAACACATATTACAGATTAACCGGGACAAACAAAATTATATCTTGACCAACTTAACCAAGTAATAGAGGAAGGAAAGTAACAAAAAGATAAGATTTTCATTACCACGAGAAGAAGAGCTGATCATCTCTGCCGCTCTTATCACTATCGGAGCCCACATCTCCCCACCCCCATAGTTACCATCATCACCGCTAGTATTGGAACCAGTGACCCACCGTCTGTAATCACTCGAAATGAACAAAAGGCTTCTCTAACCCAAAATCGAAGAGATTGGGGTCAGATCGGGGAGGCGAGAGATAGATTTGGGGGGGGAGAGGGGGGGTTTCCAAGAGGAGGGGAGCTTTGCGAAGGATTGCCGTGATTTTCGCAGTGTTGCCATTGAGAACAAGGGCATCTTCTTCAGATCCTTAAAGTTCCTCTGATTCTCTATCATCTGTGATAAGATAAGACAAAAAGAAGAAGAAGAGGATGTCAGAAGATAAGAATAAGAAGAGACCAGAGAAGAAAACGAGATCAGGAGAAGGGAAAATGAGTAGGGGATGGAGAGAGAAAGAAGGGGTGCTTGCTGCTCGGTCAATGAGGAGAGAAAGAAGGTGAATGGCACTCTTAGAATTGTTTAAAGGTGAAGCGAACTCCTAAGGGCTAAGACAACATAAGTGGTATTTAGGTGGAAGGTGTAAATGGCAGAAGTGGTATTTAAGGCGGCATAAGGGTTTGGGAGAGAAAAACAGGATGCAGTTTAAACAGGTTACCTGACTCGACCTGATTGTTAAATGGGTTAAACAGGTTAAACGGGTCAATGGTTTGGAATCCAAACTCGACCCGATTATTAAACAATTTAAATGTGTTGACCTGTTTATGACCTGAACCTGTTTAGCCCGAACCCAAACCTATCTATCACTCTATTGTGGGTCAGATATGGGTTGGGTTGCTGTGTTGGGCCACTTTTTGCCACCCCTACTATCATGTGTTGCACTTGCCAAGTACCAGCCTTGCTGAATTACTTGTGCACATTGGGTGATTTATTTTTTTAAACAGTTAGTCTATAACTTGCATACTTGAGGCCTATGGATTGTTTCTTTTGGAAATATCTATGAACCATTTTGTTAGTTTAATTAAAATTTCTGTAGGTTTGCAGCTTGATGTTTGGTTTTCTAAATACACATCTTGCTGTCATTTTATTAGCATTTTGTGAATTGGCACTCCATATTTTCCCTTGTCTTGTCAAAGCAATCTTTTAGAAGGGTCAGCTTGCAACATTGATGGTTACCCCTATTTGAGATCAATGGTCGGAATTGATTATTTTCCCAGGTGGCATGTTTTCATAAAATGCAGAAGGAAGCAATGATAAAGAGGGGCTCTGGTTGATAACTACATTACTAGTAATTATGTGAAGTGTGTTTTGTTGCAGATATCTAATTGGTTTACCAGCCATTTTTCTCATGCCATAAATAATGTTTCTAATTCATGTAGAGCTATACTTCATTCTGGTACTTTATAGTCTGACTTATTTTTTTTATTGATTACCTGTCAATGGTCTTCATGCTGGAGACCCCAAAATAGATTGATCTGTTTTCATGTTTTTGGTGCAGTGTCAGTTTATGTTTGAATGTGATTGGTACCTTTTTTTTGATAATATGAAATTAAAAATACTCCAAAGCAAGTTGCATTTTTGCTAAGATCCATGTGTTTGATCCAAAGCAAGTTGTTTGAATGTGATATTGACTTTCATTTGCAGCTCTCCTGAGAGTGCCCATGATCACCCATCAGTAGCAGAATCAGTCCATGTAGAGAAGGCTAGTAATAAAAAGTTTGAGAAGCAAACGGAGTCAAGCTTAAACTTAGAAACAGAACCAAATCACTTTGAAAAGATTGACCCGGTACAAAACTCCCCAGGTCTTTTAACTAGTGAGAGGAAGGTCAATAATGATAGTGATGGACGAACAGGCAGCTCTAGTGAAAGTGGAAGCGATAGCGAGAGTGAAAGTGATAGCAGTGACAGTGGAAGCGACAGTGGAAGCCAAAGTAGAAGTAAAAGCAGAAGCCCTGGAGGCAGTGGCAGTGCAAGCAGCAGTGACAGTGAGAGTGATGGTTCCTCCAGCAGCAAGGAGGGATCTGATGTGCATGTGGATATCATGACAAGTGATGATGAAAAGGAGGAAGCAGTGCAAGAAACGGTGGCAGCTGAGTCAAAGTTATCTTCCTTGGCTAGATCATGGAGAGCTTATGATGGTGAGCATGAACAAAATAATGTTGCTCTAAGAAATCAGGAGGGCCAAAATGCATCATCATCTCCAAATGATTTTGAAAGGGGTGATGAGATGGATCGTGCAGTAGAAGCTACTAAATATTTTCCTATTAATAGAAGTGATAATGCTTTTGAAAACTCTGAAACTGAAGCTGCAAGGAGTACTGAGTTGAACCTGTATCAAAGAAACTCCAAGTTTTCAGAAGAGGGATTATCTTTTTCTCCTCATCAACAAAGACAATCGGAGGGCAGGCAGATAGCATATGGAAAAGTTTCAGTTAGTGATGCAAATGAGCAAGTTTCAAAGCAGGCTCTAAATGAGAAACAAAACTTACGGAAAGATGGGTCTGGCCATGAGCTATCAGATGTTACTGAAAGAATTTCCAAACCCAAATCTAAAAGGGTTTCCAGTAGAGATTTGTTCCAAGAGAAGCCAAAAAGTGCTAAAAGGCCAAAGGCTGCAATCCCAGCTCAAGTCACGTCTTGTGGGAAAAATGGAGATGCTACTTTCTCAGAGAGCTCACACCATTTATCTCCTGATAGAAGTAAGCAGGAGAGACATAAGGAGGCTAATAATGTTGAATGGGACCGGTATATAGATAATGGTTCACAAGAGTATGGCTCAGTCATGCGTGGAAGACCTGTTGCATCTGGAAACTTACTCAGGATGCAGCCAAGCCCTGATTTGCGGAATGCTTCTAGTATCGATGCAGAGCAATCAGGGCAAAAAATTGGAAATCTTGATGGAAGGAGGAAAGCCTTGGACAGTATGGAGAAATCTAGCAGATATATGGAGAACTTTGGAAGAGGTAATAGACATGCAGAAGGGGTGTCCATTCGTCATGATGACTCAGATACCTTTGCTACGAAAAACATTTACATACAAGATAAAACCTCTATGTCAAAGGATAAACTGCATAAAGATATGAGAGATGAAAACAATGAAGTGACTGAAAAAAATTTGGCCAAGAATGCCCGGGAAATCACTGTAGGAGACAAACTTTCTACCCCTGACTCCTATAACAGGAGGCAAAAGTCAGACATGGATAAATCTCCAGTCAGTGCGAGGACAAATCTGCTCAGAAGAGAACTTTCAGATCTGGAGTTGGGTGAATTTCGTGAGCCTCCTGCTGGAGAGGAGTCTGGGGGGGTTAAGAGACAGTTCGAGAGAAAGGGCTCCTTCAAATCATTAGAGAATAAGGTTGCTGCTACTGATAACTCGAATTTAGACACAAGCAATGGAAGAACTGCTTCAAATGCGCTTAATGAATCAAAGAGACAGCCATCCCCCAATTTGAGGGGTGTTAATGGGAATCAAGATGGGTTTTACAGGGGAGTGCCATCAGATGGTTTTTTTGATTCCACCCGGCCTCAGCAAAGAGCAGTGCTTTCTCAGAATCAACAATTATCAAGAGTGGATCATGCTGATTCAGAGGCCATGTCTCATTTTGATAGACCAGCTGAATTTGCAAGTAGGAATGAGACGAGAACAAACCAGGGAGTGTATCTGGAAAATCATGCAGATGCTCCCAAGAAAATCCCTGCCAGTATGCTACCACAGCATGATAATAACCATGGTGGTCAAATGGGTTCTAGAAATATTAGAGACTCTAAACCCCAGAAGTCAAATGCACTGGGAGATTCTAAAAATCAAAATAAGAATAGCTTTGTGATGGAGAATGATAGTAGCGGCAGGAAAAAGAGAGATTCTTCCTCCGATGAAGATAATTCCTTATACTCAAAGTATGACAAGGCTTGCCCAGAGCTCAAGGGTCCTGTAAGGGACTTATCACAGTAAGTTACTGCTTTCCCAGTCAGATCATTGTTATAGTCTCATTGCACTTATGCATTAGACTAGTCTTGAGCTGAAATTAAACTGATCAGCTACAAGTTCATCACATGATGTGCATGTACATGCAATTTGCAATGATTTATTTGTTTGCCATGTCATCTTCCTGGTTTTAGATTCTTCTAACGACTTAATGCACATTCTTTCAGTTATTATTTAGTTTGCTACTTGAGTTATTTTGAGGTAACATGATGGTTTGTTGACCTTAATACAGGCAAGAGTGATTGGACATATTGGATATGGATGTTACTCCTATCTAAATGTTGATAATAGAAACCCTTTTTTTTCATTAAATACTAAAAGAGAGAAGTGTTCCTTTGATTATTTTGATAAAAATGAAGAGTTAACATTAGTAAATTATACCATTACTATTCTAGCTTCAACAAATACAAGATTTTGGGGCAGTATAACTTTTTCAGGAAGGATTATCTCCACTTACTTTGATCAGAATGGTTACATATCCCAATCTATTTCCCTGAAATCCTAGCTGTAGCTAGGAGTATCATAGTTTAAAGCTAATAAATGTTCAGTTAATTCATTGCATAAAGGTTTATTAAGCTTTGCTTTCTGAAATATTACATACATAAATACATATATATGTCTTTAGTACACCTATTTCTTTATGTAGAAAATAAAGCTGATAAATTTTCGGTTAATTCATTGCATAAAGGTTTATTATGCTTTGCTTTCTGAAATACTACATACATGCATACATACATACATAAATACAATATGTGTGTGTGTGTGTGTCTTTAGTACACCTTTTTCTTTATGTAGAAAAGGAAAAATCTTATCAGAAGCCAGTTAGAACACCTCAACCTTGTTGAATTAAGGACATAGGGAGAAATTTAATGTGCATTATGGTAACAACTTAAATATGAGGGCAGGAAAGTTACTTTAGCACTTGCTAACTAGCTCTGCAACAGGTATGAGGAATACGTGCAGGAGTATCGTGAGAAGTATGAGATCTATTGTTACTTGAACAAGAATCTGGAAAAAATTCGGTACTTTACTGCATCCCTGATTCATATATTAATCATTCTTTTTGGTTCAAGCATGTCATGTAACTAAAATTGTTCGCTTGCAGGGATGACTTTCTTAAAGTTGGCCATGACCTTGAGCTTGCCAAAGGGAGAGATATGGAGGAATATTATAATATTGTGGAGCAGTTGAGAGATATGTACCATCATTGTGGGCCGGTACATTTTTCATAGCTCTGTCATCAAAGATTATTTGCAGAGTTACTGAGATGCCTCTGGGCATTTGATATCCTGTAAAAAAAACACTGCATGCATTTGCTTTTCTCCATTTGATAAATGCTGCTAGCTGATAATATTTTCACATGCAATTATTAACCTTTGCTTGAGCTCCAATTTGTCTTTTAAACAACGTCGGCGGAACCGGTACCAGGCACCGTACCGGTTTTTCGGATGGACGAGTTGGTATGGGCCTGCGCCGTGCTGGGCCTGTACCGACATAGTTGAACAGACGGGGGAGAGGGAGAACGAGAGAGAAAAAGAGAGAGAGCGGAGGAGGGAGGCCGGCGGAGACCAACGCCAGGCCCTTTCTCTATTTACGCGGCTGACCCTTGTTTCGAATGAAACTGGGGAACCACTGCGTAAATCGCGAAAGAGGCCTTTGCCGGGCCTCTGCTGGCCTCCCTCCCTTCTCCGCTCTCTCTCTTTTTTCCTTCTTCTTATCTGCCTCCGACGACGGATTTTGTTTCCATTGCCGGAAACGTACCGATGAGCCACCGGAATGGCCGGAACCGTCTGATTTGGGACAGTTCCGCCGACATTGCTTTTAATATAGGCCAACTATTTCTTCCTATGCCTGAAAAATATTTTTCTTAAATTTCCTCTCTCTCTCTCTGTGTGTGTGTGTGTGTGTGTGGGTGGGTGCGCACGCGCGCGCGCGACACGCACACACAGATATGTGATTTTGTAGTCAGGATTGATGTTGTCTTAGTGGTTGGAGCTAGAAGAAAGTGCAAGTAAGAATGGGAGCGTGATCTTTTATGTATTGTGACTAATTTTCATTATGAAATACCGAGTAACTGTTTTTTGAATATATTATTGCTGAAAAAAAATTCCATATTTTTTTGACATGAAATTAATTATCTTTCAGTCTGAAATTTTTTCTTACAATTCCATGTTCCTGACCTCAATGATGCAGAGGCAAAAGCAGATGAAGAAGGTTTTCACCTTGCTGCATGAAGAATTAAAGGTGTAGCTATTTTGTACTTCATTCACAACTAGTGCCCTGATTTTGTGTTATTTTCTGAGTCGTCATATTCACATACCATCTATGTATACAAAGACTTGAAGTCTTGAAAGATAATTTACCGGGAGTTATCCAATGGATATTATTCACTAATTGGATTTATTAATTGTAAGAAAATAAAAGCTTGCTTATGCAATTCTTTTTTGTTGACAGAACCTCAAGCAAAGAATCAAGGACTTCGCAGAGGATTATACAAAAGAATGAAGATAGATTTGTTACATGAATCCTGATATCTTGTGAGTTTTTTTTCTTCTTTTACTCAATCAATGTTGATCGCTATTTTTCTTTCAAGAATTTTAACTTCTTTTGTGCCACTGTACAGGATCCCTTGCATGCAGCACTGTTGCAACTATTTCCTTATAGCCAGTCTTGCTGTAGTATCATGGAAGTAAAATTTGGAACCCCAGAGGCTGGAGTTTATCTTAAAGAAAGGAAGATGTATCTTATAGTAGTTGATGGAGCAGCTTTGATCAGGAAAGTGAAACAAAAGAAGCTAATGTAAACCCTCCTTGGTTCATGGTGTATCTTCACTGGAAGGATGGACATATCCTGGACTCTAGCTCTAAAAAAGATTACCATGTCAGTTAGGATTTGGTTCATGAATTTAACTAATGGCATGCAGTCAAGCAGCTCTTTTGCAAGGTGGAAGGCGGAGGGAACTATCTATGTATGCATGACATGACACGGGTGCCATAAGTGATTACATGTTGCCAATTTGCGGATTGGTTCCCATTATCTTTTCTGGCCCTATAACATTTTTGTAAATAGTAGAAACAGAATCTGCCCTTTTGCTGGAGAGGTCGCTGAACTAGATTTTCAGGTTACTAAAGCTGTATATTATGTTGTAGTTTTGAAGATGAAAGTGGAAATGCACAATAGAAGAAACAGATGAGGTCTCTATAGGAATCTATGCAGTTTTGTGACAGCATAAAAATTTTGGATGTTCACGAGGAGAAGTTCTTAGCAGTTTATCCAGAAGAATTGTTTGAGATTTTTGCATATACACAGTCACCAATATAAGTTATTGCAAATTGGCTTCTACAAAGTCACTATGTACATGTATATCTCTCAAACAAACCTGTTTTTGTGAAAAAATGCTCCCATTAGATTTTTGGCTAAGAATGTTAGCTTTTTTGCAGTATTAAATGTCCATATTGCTATTTTAAATTAACATCCCGTAAAAATTTTAAATTCAGTTTGCACGGAAGATTTATATTTTTGCATAAAATTTTCAAGGTTATTGATGCAAATTGGTATGATAGTCATTTCACACTTGGAACATTGTGAGCCATATGCAAAAATTAAATGTTAGGAATGTCAATGCAAAAACATGATGAGTTGAACACATATGCAAGTCCTAATTTTGCTAGGATAAATATGCAATAATCATATATGTAGTAATATATTTGTAAAAAAAAACATTATTTGTTTTTGTGAGCCAGAAATGATATTATAACTTCTTGGTATTTTTAGGCATTGTTTAAGTGCTGCACGAGAAAATGGATCTTTAAGAACAATAAATTGGAATTTGGATCGCCACAGGATACCCCTCTCCCAATGACCCTAAGCTCTCCCAGCCCCAACGAAGGGGAAATTTTATCTTAGATGCTTGGTATAACCACCAAGAAACTTTACTAGCAAACTACAGTGGGACCTTATTTGCAGGAGTCGATCAAAAATTCACCCTCCCAGCTAGAAGACTATCCTGCTCTAATTTATTATTTTCTTCGGTCCCTGTAAGAAACTCCAGATGCTAGTCAATTCTAACATCACGGCGCAATCCTTTGTGAGGAATCCTGGGAAGGCAGATGTAAAAAATACTTTAATTAACGTAGGAGTTAGATTTTAAGAGAAATAATTGGGAAAAAAGGATTTATAGGATGCCTACGACAGTTGTGAAAAGCCTCGATGATTATGTTTATTGTGGTCTATCTTAATGTGGAGACCTGTAGTCTGATCAAATGGTGATGTCTTGCATCGGTTTGTGATGATCTTATACTGAAGCAACGGGTAATTAAATAGCCCCCCATGATGAACCAACCACCTCCTCGAATTCATAGCAATTTTAAGCTTTTAAGGGTTCTAATCCCATACTAGAACAAGAGAAACCTAGGGCTCGTTTGGTTCGCGGAAAAAAAAAGAGGAAAAAGTGTGGTCAACGAGAAAAAAATGAGATACCTCTTGTTTGGTTGGAATTTTCAAAGAAGAGAGATGGAAAAGTTGTGTTCCCATAGGAATATGATTCCTACATTTTATAGGAAAGTCTTTTTCATGAGAAATATGAAAAAGTTACTTTCCTATAAGGCGAGAATCACTCCAACTTTATTTTCTTCCAAAAAGACCATTCAATATTAAAGAGGCATTAAAGACCTAATTTTTATTAAGGATATGATAGAAATTATATATAATTTTTTCAGAAAAGTGGATGGTCAACCAAACATAAGCACTCCGTAAATCTATCACTTTTGCATGTTTAACCAAATATGCCAAAAATATATTCCTAGACATTTGAGGAATCTTTCTTTCCAAGAATTATATTTGTAAGAGGGAATATGATTCCCGCGAACCAAACGGGCACTCAGAGAATAAACCGAGGGGAAAGGATCCTATTGTATTCTCTTTTCCATTCTGAGGTACCATTTCACGAGATTGAATACCTCCTCCTCCTTGGTTCCTTCCTCGCTTCCACCGGAGCCTCCATCTCATTGTCCCCCATGCCGGTTATTCTTGTCAGCTTGCCTAGTTTTTTCCACCTACTAGTCCATCTTGACGACTGGTGTTTTATAGTTTTCGACGACGGCGATGCCATCTTCTCGAACATACTCTGCAAGCTATCCATCTCTCTTTGGAGCTCGGTGTACTTGGCCTTCATGTCTTCCAGCTCATATTTAAGGGTGTTGATATCTTTCTTTTCTGCTGCCCGCCCCTCCTGGAAGAAGGACCGGGGAGTCCTCCCTTCCGGTAGCTGGCTTTGAGTGGGGAGCATGGGTTGGCAATGCACGAGCTCCCTTCCTCCTTCGAGTGAAGAGTTGGCGATGGACTTGCTTATCTTCACTTGTTCAGAGAAGAGAATCTGGACTGCGAAACGAAGGGGGAGGCGGTCATTCTGGGCGGCGTGCATGCAGGCATCAACTGAGAGCTTCTGGCAGTCCATCAGTCGGCAGAGCCGCCTGCGTCCATGCTCGGAGAGTGTTGGATGTGCCTGGAGGAAATTCGGAAGATGTAAAGGTTATGGAAGGAGCTCACTCTTCAAAATGCATGGGAGACAGGTGTGGAAAACTTTTGGATAATAAGAGGTGTCAATGAGCGAGACTTCACCAAATTTTTTTAGATGCTTGTGATAGGTATCTTGTTTTCAGCCACTGGTTTTCTTTTCAGGAAACTTCTTTTTATAAATTGAACGGCCAAAAGGTAAGTCAGTTTGTAGGCGATCCAACCACCAGATCGCACTAAAAGGTGGACATCCACAAGAGACAATACTTGCAGGTAAGACCAGATGAAGATGGCCCAACTGTAAACTTTTGGAAGAAATTAAGTCAGATCCTTGTGCGCCAGTTTCAGTCCACTCCTTTCGTATCGATGGAGCAATCAGAAGAACGTAAGTTGACTATTATTTAGAATTTTAGTTCATCTATCAAATGTTACCAAAATGCTGGAGTTAAACAAGTAATATTGCTTCAGATTGAGGAATAAAACCCAATATATAAACAGAATCTTGAAAATTTAATGAATCCATAAATTTAGTTTAGTTTTTGAGAAAGGCACAAGATTTTGTTGTGGATTCAACATTTTATCTTTTCAATTAAGAAAGATAGGTCTCCTTATTTTCTGTAAGATTTCAAAATATACTGAGTTTAAAGACGACTGAATCTGAATTCAAAAAGGAAAGGATGCAACGACCTTTTGTGTTTACCTTAAGATAGGAATCGATTGCTCGATATAATCCATCATCACTGGTTCTTGCTGATTTTGGCAATGCCTCTGCTAAGGCCTGAAATTCTGAGGGCGACAGATGTTGGTCCCTCGACACCTCGGCGAGATATCCATCCAAGAGCCTGGCTACTCTTGCCTTAGCACTGGCTCCACTTTGTCTATGCTTATCAGATGATGATTCCCTTCCTGGGCTTGAAGGTCCTGTCTGCTCCTGAACCATGAAATGTTGCACCAGTCTTCGAACTAATTCGACATCATAAAATGTCTCACATTTGCTGTAGGAAGGGATCAGAAGATCTGCTAGGCTTGCCTGCTCCAACTGCATTCCGATGCGCTTCTCCAAATCTTCGATCAACGCATGCGCGGCCTGTAGCATGTTGGCCAGTCTTAGGAGTTGGAGGAGGAAGCTGCATGAGACGCAGTCCTTAATAGGTGGAATTATGCTGATCAGGCTCTCAACAAGCATACACTGCTCTCGGATCGGCATGCCTGATAATAACTCTTCCTTGCTAGAATTACCTACTACAATCATGTTCCTTCCCCCTCGGTTCCAAGTGCTGTCATAACTGTTCTGTGTGGCTTCGCTCGCTAGACCAGGGAGCCATGTCGATGCATAGTTCATAATCGCCGCGCCGATCAGTTCAAACCTCATCCCTTTTACTTTGATGGCAACAACAACTCTTACAAAGTGATCAATTCTGAGTGTGGATACATCTTCGAACCACCAATCTGGCGGTACTTGCTGGTTCTTACTTGAGCTTCCTTCTTTACACCTACTGTTCCATTGCGGGCTGCCAGTCTTTGGGGAGATTCCAGTGTGTGCCTGCTTAATTCCTTTTGGACTCGCACAGGCCTTCCAGGCAATGGACTCGCTGCAGCGCCGCACAATCTGGAGGTTCTCAGCCCATGGGGAGAGGTCCTCACAGCTCTTGAGGACTGCAATTGAATCCCTCCAGGAGGACAGGACTACATAGCTGAGGAAAGCTTCAGTTTTGAATATCAGATTTCCCTCCTCCAAGTCCTCTGTCATCTCCAAGTACTCGGCTGCGCAGCGTAGGCTGGCGATGTTCGAAGCAGTCAGGTCAACCGCTATGCCATAGCAGAACCTGGCTGCCAACTCAAATGCCTCCGGGCCACCAGGGAGATCATCCAAATTTATGAAGTTTGGTTCCGAGTCTCGTATTGGTGATTCGTTAACAATTCGGTTCATCTTTCCACTCCTTGTGATCAGAGGATACTGGAAGGGGGAATAAGAGAGTTCAGATAGAATTACAAATTTAAAAAAAAGAGAGAGGAGGTTCAAAACAGCACAAAGAGAACTTTAGATTGTGCATCATAAAAACATACCTTGTGTAAATGGAAAATATAACTTTCCACTTTGACAAGCAGATCACTTGGAACATCGCTGGAGACAGACCTATTAACAATGCACAACTCAAATAATTGGTTCTAGTTTCAAAGTGTTATAACATTACAACTAACAGTATCTTCTGAAGAGACTATTATGCTTGTGGAATACAGAAGGAAGAGATAATACCAAGAGTTATCTCTGCATGTAAATTCGTTCATACTGAGGCCGTCATGCTCGTCCGGATTGAAGGAGTAATTGTAGTACCCTCTCCTGCCGCTTTGGGACTCGGTCTTGGTCTCCCACATGTTAAACAGATGAAAGAGTTGAAGCTATGTCGAGGAATATCTATATAGTTGGAATTTAAAAAATATTGAAATAGTGAACAAGATCAAGGAGATTAAGAACAGAGAAGCGACTGTGTTTGGTGTCCCAAGAACTAGATAAAAAGGCAAAGGATCAATGTACCGGAATCTAGAAATCCATTGTGATAGAACTGAGGAGGAAGCCTAATTGATATATTTGCTCAAGGATCAGATGGTCAATATTTTTGAAGGAAACAAACAATATCTAAGTGAAAAGTGGACTGCTGTCAGCCCCCAAACCCTGAAAAGGTTTCAGTTTCTTTTCCTAGAAGATCAAAAATCATTGAACTCGAAGTGGAGCTTAAAGATCAAACGAAGTAACAAATTTCTTGGCTGAAATCAACTTTTCAAAAAAAAAAGCTAAATCTTTTGTAAATCACTAGAAATATAGTCATAGAAGCCAAACCACAGAAGTTAGACCAAGAACAGCAACAAAGATGAGCGTGAATACAAGAAGAAAGCCGAATAACATATAAGTATGGGTCTCTAAGGCCAGACAGTGAGGGGAGTGATCAAAGAAAACTAGTCACATGCGGTGTTTGGAAATCTCTGAACTCTGTCGCTACTGATATCTTTCAGAATTCTACAGGCTGCGTCATGGGCTCCCTACTGTCCCTCTCCTACTCGCGGAATGTACGCTGATCCATTTTTGCTTTTACTGAGGGGATCTGTTTGGTGTTCATGATATGAAAACCATAGCTTTCTGCAGCCTTTATTTCGTTTTGTTTCTTCAAGGAGGCCATTCTCTATTGCTTTTAAGATCTACCCCACCGGTACGACTCATTTGTTCTCCATTCTTCCCCAGAATAAATGAATTTATGGGCTCCCTCTATGCCTCTACTCCCTCTCTTCTCTGAATTTATGTTTTACCATCTCTTTTTTTGCTTTGTTCCTTTTTTTGGGGGGGCTGTCATTCTCCCGGTCTTCTGTTCATCAGCTGAAAGCTGCAGTTTTCCACAGAAGTTGTTTGTTGTTTTCTGCAACATGGATCTACCTCTTCATACTTACCAATAATAAATGGGCTGCTCTGTGAGATCACAATCTTGGGAGAATTAAACTTATTTTTTCCATTCCAACACAAGCTGCTCTGTAACGCAAGAGATGAAGCCATGCTGCTACGTTGTTTGTTCCTACTGGATGCTGATTTCTGCCATGTTGCTGAGGGCCCATAATATTGCCATTTTCTCCTGTCCATTTGGTTTATATTTGCTACTCTATATTAATTGCTCTTACGTGCATGAAACCACCTGGTATTACATGAACCGAGACCTCGTTATGTTCTCCTAAGTTGTGCTTGGAGATTTTATGCATGCCATTGGCTATGTGACCTTGCGGGCTTTTCCCCTCCATTCCATGAGTGGCATTCCATGGTTTCTTTAGATCTTGGTTTGGGAAATATATTTTATTAAAAATTTTAAGCAGTTTAGCCCAGATTATAATAACATCATGAATAAATTCAGGAAACAGCACCTTTAGTTAATGAATCACAATGCACCAACTGCAACAGGAGAATTGGAAACAAGGATCAGATCTGAAGTTGCCACAACAAGGATCAGGCATTCAAGCAAGTGGAGGATGAATGGCATAATACTATTTGCAAAGCCCAATCTGAGCTTATAAGCTTAACGTATTGTTTGATTCGCAACTTATGTTCTCATGGGATGGATATAGTAGTACAGAATCAAATCATATCCTCCATGCTCCAATTTCGTAAATTCTAGCTAAATTCTTGACCCAGTCACCAAGATTTTTTCGGTATCTGCCATGAATTCATATTGCATGTCTTGAAAAAGAGATCTTTTTGGCAAATTGCTTTTTTTTTTTTTTTTTTTTTTTTTTTAACCGGTCTCTCACTACACTTAGCCGTGGGAAGGCCTAGAACAGCCACAATACAAAACACGATTTAATATCTACGATACAAGATCGTAAATACCCCAAAATATACTTCTGAAATGGTGGGCTGCATTGGAGATAACTCAGTCCGGTTCACCTCTCGAAATAAATGCGAGGTCCAAAATGACTTTAACTCCTCCACAAAGTACCAAATATTTCGAAAATGAGTGCCACTTAGATCTGGCCTGCCGGCTCCAGATTCACCTCACAGTGGCCGAGTCGTTCTCAAGAGAAGTGACATGTTTTCATGCTCGAGCCCCACCTCAGTACGGGTTGGATCCTGTAACGGAATGTCTGTCCCGTTAGACTTTGGAGTCGACAACTCCTGACCGCTTAAACGTTTGTGAATTTAAGATGGTAGCTATGGATGTCGACTTGGCTGCGAATAGGTTGGACGCGTGGCGCGTGTTTCATCCATTCGACTATATATGCGGCAATGTTCATCCAAGTCACATGTCCGAACGTGAAACAATGACGGCGGCTCTGCATGATTTGAGCCACACAATTCACCATCACACGGTGGGGCTCTGCATTCAAATGACGAAAAGGAAAGGCCCAAATATTAATTAGGGAACAGTGTGGTTAATATTGCATGTTGATATGTTTTAGTGACAGGTCCAGCCTTCCCCAGATTATATTCAAATGAATAAGCGAGATCACATTTGTTTTGCTTCCACCACTAGGGTGAGGTTAGGCGAAATAGTAGTAGAGCATTTTGAGAGCACAGGGAATCTAAATTGCCAATGAAACTAATGGTAGATTTCATTTAGTGGGAAATCAAATAAATAAAATTTTATTCTATATTTACTTTTTACTAAGGGTTTTATGCCAAACTTGTATATTGAAATGAGTTCTACCAGTCATGTCATTACTAATTAATATTAATTAAAGAAATCTCGACCATTTGTTTTGGAAATAATTATTTTAAACAAAGTGCCTGTCAAAATTTTCATCTTTTTTTCTGATAAAATAGTTTGTGGATTTGGTACGAGCTTCATTAGGAAACATTCCTTGCTACTGCTCGTGTCCCTCGGTTGAGCATCTTGTAGAAGATGGGCTAATTCACTCGTAATTTACGTCCCTCTATTTGATATCCGGCCTAATCCAATCTTAATAGGATGATTTTATCTGACCTGCAGTGGCTCCGAAGTTGATGCAGATGATGATAAAATTTTTCTTGAATTCGATATGAATATATAACTCTTCGTAAATCTCCTCTCCGAAGTGAAAACTAATTGATTTATAAAAAAAATAATTTTTGTAGTATTTTATTCTCTCCGCTCTGTAGTATGAAATAAGTAGGGATAATGGATGTATATAAATAAGAATTTTTTACATGACTACCCTTTTAAATATCGAATTTTGCATGAATATCCTTCCAAAATTTATATTTATATGTATACCCTCGTAAAATACTTGTTTTGCTATTCTACCCTTTTTTTTTTATCCTTGTTTTTGCATACCTACCCACACCATCTAACGCTATTAAAAAATTAATAATTTCAAATTAAAATTACTAAAATATCCTTAATTGGTAGATGTGCAAAAAAAATATTTATAAAACGATCGCGACAGAGGACAAAAAAGTAATTTTAAAATTTTATTTTATTTTTAATTAAAATAAATATAGTTTTTATTAAATGTGCTAGAGAAACTATTATATTACGAGTATTTGTGAAAAATAGTATTTATAAGAATATATAAATAAACATAAATTTTAAGAGGATATTTATGTAAATTTAATTTTTTAGAAAAATATTTATGAAAAAAAAAACCCTATAAGTAAACAATTAAATTCTGAGAAAGCGAACCCAACTCAGAATAAAGAGCTGATATAAAATAATAATTGATGTCAATCATGCCCCGCATCCTTTGCGCACGAATCCGGAATGCTGACCTCCTCGTCCATCGCTCCGAAAATGCGTGGGCACGGGGTCGAGAAGTCGACCATGCCACCTCAAAACGCTCTCTTAAGTCTGCATTAAAGCAGGGCGCTGTGTCCGGAACCGGCTGGGGGCAAGCAGGAAACCATTTACTTCAAAGGAAAAACAAAATGCTAGCTCCCTTTCACAGTTTCATTGAATAAATTAAGCACATAAGGAAGTTTTTTTCACTGCAAATTGTGATAACATGTCCTTGATAAAATGTCATTTGACATGAGCAAGGTCTTGAGAACGTTTCACTCTTTTCCAAGCATGTTTAGAGCAATGGCCACAATATTGTTGCAACAACGGTCTACATATTATGGTTTATGTAATAACGGAAAAAATAATGGTCGCTATAATGTATTACTTAGTATATAATTTATTTTATTGTTATCCTAAATAGCATTATTACAATGACCATTGATGGAAGACAAAATGGATCGTCCTATTTCAGCGTGGAGCCACCCAATTCAGGCCGAGCAGACCTCAGAGCCGAGCAGACCAGACCTCGGTCCTGCTAAGAGCCAAGCCGATCTCGGATTCTGTCAAAGGCCGAGCCGACTTCGGTCAGGCCGATCTCGGATCTCGCTGAAAGCCGAGCCGACCTCAGCCCTCTTGATCTCCGTGATTCATGCTGCCTCTAGCTAATGGTCAGCTGATCACAGCTATACTTGCTGTTAAAAGCCATACCCTGCTACACCTGTCAAGAGCCATATTCTGCAACAACTGCCAAGAGCCATACCCTGCCACAGTAGCCAACACCATGCCATGCACAAGGACTGCCAAAACAGTGCGTTTCAAGTGAGCCTTGGCCTTGGCCACACGCTACCTGGCCAGAATCATCTTCTTCTATTATGAGGATGGACCATACCTCAGCCGCCTGGGCACCCTTATAAGGATTATAAATAAGCCATATCAAAAACACTTTATGATGAGGATGGACCATACCTCAGTCACTGGCTAGAATCATCTCCTTCTATGATGATGAGGATGGAACTTTTTCTCAAATACTATGCTAACTTAGTCATCGGAGGGCCTTCGTCGAATGTTCCGGCTAAGACTTCGTGTAGGTACCATGGAGCGCAGGAGGTGGTTCTCTTTCTTTCCTTTCTCTGTTCCGGCCGGCATCTTCTCAGCTTTCTCTGACGTGGTCTCCCTCAGGCCAAATTTCGACCACAACAACCATTATCATGGATACTGATTTGGTATAAATAATTATGTAAAATATCAAATGAGGCAATTAATAGCCATTATAAGTTTATAACCATGCTGCTTGTAAGAGTGTTGGGTCTGCTGGGATGTTCGAATGAGATATCCACCAAGCGACTACTTCAATAGCTGAAATTAAGATGATGGAGATGGATGTGAAAGCGGAATTTTGATATAATCAGCGAAGGTCTCTAACAATCCCGAAAAGTAGAGTACACCGGATTCTTATTGGAAGGTGGTTTATCTCGTTGCATCCATGTTGAGATTTTATGGTAGTAGTTTTATCGATTAGCAGAAATCCTTTTGTTTAGTTTTCTCTCTACTTACTAGATAAGAATTATTCAGGAAATAAATTGTATGGGTATCTGTTGCTGGAAATTGGACCCGGGGGCTACCGCGAAGCCGGAGAAGGAGGAGCTTCGCTGCAGGGACGGTGGTCGGCGGCGCGCCGACTGGTGACGTCCTCCTGGAGGGGTGTAAGTCCTGCAAAAAAGCCGGTGGCCGGGCTCCCCGGCGCCGGCCCTCCGATGCTTAAGTCAGAGGGGGGCAGATATGTGTAGAGAGCAAGGAAGAGAGTATATGGAGAAGACAGCAGGAATATTTGGATAAGATGAAGAAGATGAAGAGGGTGATATCCTCCCTTGTGTCTGTGCTGTGTGCTTCTTTTCACCCGGTCCAGGAGGGTTCTGTCCGGGCGGCCCCCCTCCTTTTCCCCCCAGGTTTCCTTTTATAGAAGGATTTTTGTTACCTGGGAGGTGACAGGAGGTTTGTCCTCTTTTGTAATAATTGGGCACGATTTGGCCCATTAATGGCGTAGTGGAGAACGGGACCGAATCGGACCGGAATCAGGGAGTTGTCACGGTCGATCGGACCTGTTAGAGTGGCTGAACCGCCGGCTGTGGTGGGCCTGGGGTCCGTGGATGGTAAGTGCATTTATTACCGAATGAACCGGCGGTCAGGGAGAGCCATACGCTCTGATGGTTCAGTGATCCGGAGATCGTCTTGGGCCGTGCTCATTAAATGACTGGGTGCATCGGAGACTTGAGGGAGTCTCATGCATTAATGGCAGGTCGTGCCGAATACCTGCAGAGATCTTATGCCTTGATGGCTTGGAGATAGTGGCAGGCTATAGTAGAGTCGCGTGTATAGCCGCCGGACCTTTCGAGAAAGCTTGGCGGGGAGGAGTATTAGTTAAAGGCATCGGCTCGGCAAGGGTGCCGAGCCGAGCTGGTCGCCCAGAGGGGCCTTGTGGCGGGGTTGCTTCTAGTACCTCTCGTCGACGCCCTTTGGGCGAGCACCTTCTAGCCGAGCGCCTCTATTTGGCGCTGTCTCTGGTCGGCGCTTCCTAGTTCGAGCGCTTCTCTGGTCGGCGTTCTTCTGGTCGGCTCTTTCTAGCCGAGCATCCCTACTTGGGACGTGTTGGTTGGTCCGAGCACCTCTTGGCGCTCCGGTCGGCACTCTTGGGCCGAGCATCTTTTCGGATTGGCGCTCTCTAGCCGAGCACCCCTCTGGTTGGTGCTCTCTGGTCGGCACTCTTTGGCCGAGCACCTTTCCGGTCGGCGCTTTTCGGCCGAGCGCCTCCGTGGTGGTATGACTTGGGGTTTTTTCCCCAACACTACCCTCCGACTTCCGAGTTCCAGTTGGCTAACAGCTGGAGCGTGGGAAGTAGCTTCAGTTGGGTCATTACGGATTCCGAAAATCCTAATTTATTGCGTATTTTGAATTATCGAGCGCTTTGAGGTGCCTTTAATAGGCGGCGTCTCTTCTTTTCCGAAAAGTCTCATTATTGGGACACTTTTTGCGAAGCGTCCTCGCGTCGTGGGCTCATGATGGGGCCGCACGATCCGATGGGGCGCTTCGGCGTCCGAAGCGCTAGCCCTAATTAAATGCGTCGTTCTGTCTTTTGGACCGACACGCGTCGCCATCTAAACAGGATACAGCATTTTTCTCGCTGATCCGGGCCGTTGGGGAGGTCTATTTAAACTCTCCCCTGGCCCTCTGTCCTCTTTCTATTGCCTTCTGCTTCTAGCTTTCTTCCTCCCAGCCTCTCTCAGTCCGAAGTTCTATTCTCCGGCGTTTTCCCCAGGTCGTCCTTCTTTTTTGATTTCTTTTTCTTTTTTGCAATGGGTTCTCTTCCCAGTGAGGTCGAGTCCACCATGAGCATCCTGGAGGTTGAAATGACCGAAGAGTGGTTTTTCCCTCTTCAGGGGTTCCGTTTGGAGCCCGCCAGGCGAAGGGATCGGATAACCGATCCTCCGATAGGCCGGATTGGAGTGCACCTGGAATCGCTCTGGGCCGGCCTCCGATTTCCTCTTCACGGCTTCGTGAATGAGTTGCTGACGGTATGCCGGTTGGTTCCGGCGCAACTCACTCCGAATGCCTGGAGGACAGTGATGGGCTTCCTGTCACTGTGTTTACTGCAGGGGATTCCGACCTCTGTCAACGTTTTCCGGCGACTTTTTATCTTTAAGTCGAATTCGGGAGACGGGGAGTGGCTTTACATCGCCCTTCGGGCGGGTCGGCCACTCTTTCATGGTGCCCCCTCATCCATTCATGGCTGGAAGGGGAAATTCTTCTTCCTTGGTTCTGCACTGTCCTGGGGGTTTGACCCCAGGTGGGGACCGGCTCAGCTCAAGTCCATCAACAAACCCCCCAGACTTTCTCCGCGTGAGCAGGGGATCTTCGACGTCATCCGCAGCCTCGGGGACGGCATCTTACTGAATGGCCTCATATGTGAGGACGCTTTGGTAAACGTGGGCTTGAGCTCGGCGCGTCCCCATGGTAAGAGTAATTTCAAGGTGTATTTATTTCCTTACTGTTCTAATGTTCTAATCCTTTTTGCCTTTGCAGATATCGCAAAGATGGTGACGAAAAGCGAAGTCCTCTACGCCCGCTTCCAAAAGAGGGCAGCCGAGCTCTCGGGCGAGCCCACCGAGCCGAGGAAGAAGCAGAAGGTCTCGGCGACCCCGGCGACCCCGGCGACCCCGGCGCCTCCGGCGGCAGCAGTGGCCGAGGCGGGTCCTTCTCGCCCCGCTCACTCCGAGACGGGTCCTTCTCGTCCCGCTCACTCCGAGGCGGGTCCTTCTCAGCCCGCGCGCCCCGAAGCTGGTCGGAGGGAGGGCGCGGATTCCGGGGGCTCGGGCTCTAGAGGAGCCTCGATGGCGCCCCCATGCCCGGCGCCCTTGACGCAGATTCCTGGTCGGCAGGACGCTTCAGTTGCCGACCAGGGGAGGAGTTCTGCGGGTCCCGTGCTTGCACGCCCCGCCATAGTTGTGCGGCGGTCAGATCGGTCGCTTGTGCGACCCCAGCCCCCTAGCTCCGAGCCGGGGAGCAGTCAGGGAGCCTCGGGGTCGGCTCCGCCTAGGCCAGCCGATGCTGGCCTTCCGGGCCCATTGGGCTCGGTGGAACGGGTGCCCCTTGCACCCACCTGGTTGGTGTTCGAGGGTGATTCAGCCCTCGAAAATCCTCGAGTAGCGCTTGAGATATTCCGGGTCGCGCTGCTCCCAGCCGACCGGGCCATGATGCAGTCCATGAGCTATAATGCTTTCATGGACTTTACCCGCTGCAACGCCGTCCGGGTAAGTAAAATTCTCCACCTGTGTAATCTGTATAGATTTTCTACTAGTGGCGCCTTATGTTTTTCTTTTCGTCTCTTTTACAGCATTTGCACGAGACGGAGATGCTGATGCACCTAGTACAAGAATACCGGGAGAAGGCCCGGAGGTGCCAGCGCGGGTATGACGAGGCCCAGACGAGGTACACGGCCGCCGAGGTGAAGTACCAGGCCTCCGAAGCGAAGTACCAGGCCTCTGATGCCGAACGACAGGTGCTCCAAGAAAAGGTCGGAGCATCCGAGGGAAGAATTCGAGCCCTTACCGCCGAGCTCGATGAGGAAAAGGGCGCGCATGCGTTGGCGAGGTCCGAGCTGCGCGCTGCTGAGGCTCGATTGGCCGAAGTCGAGCAGGCGCTGGCCTCCCGCGAGCAGGGGGTGGGGAATGCCCGCCTCCGACATTCGGAGCTCGAGCGGGAAATAAAAACCCTCGAGAAGAAGGCCACCTACCACGAGGCTCGGGAGCTCGAGGCTCGGGAGCAAGCTCAGAGCGCGGTGGCGCTCTTTCGCGAGTCGGAGGAGTTCCGCGACCTCCTGGAAGAGGAGGGCGTGAATGGGCTGATCCAGGGCTTCCGGGATTTCCGCAATCAATTGCGGCGGCTCCTCCCGGATTTTGACGTGAACTTGCTCCAACCGGGAGCAGGGGTCGAAAGGCCGGATGCGGAGGCGGATGCTCCGGAGGCCGAGGCGACCGAAGCCACCCCTGAGGCTACTCCCATCGCTGCCGAGGCCGAGGAGGTCCCGACTGCTGAGCCCGCCGCTCCCGACACTACCGAAGCCGAAGTGGTCGGCTCGGGCCTTAGAGTGTAATTTTGTTTTGTTTTGTAAAGTCGGGATGGCCTCCCGTACTTGTAAGGGCCGAACCCGAATTTTGTACTTAGCCTACGGGCCTTTTTGAAATGAATATACATTTTTTTTTTCTGAAAACTCGTCTATCGTAGTCCAAGTTTCTCTGCTCGGATCTGTTTTAGGTTCCGAGGATATGGGCTCTAGGGCCTGAGCTTTACCCGCCACAGGGTTTGAGTTTAAGTTTGGCTTGCCGAGCTCCATTGCTCGGTCCTTCAACCAGTGGTATAGCAACGCTTGTGCTTATACCAAGGATTTGGGCTCGGAGAGTCTTTTCGAGCTCAGTCCAGAATTCGACCGAGCCCTAAGGCGGTCTCTAGGACTTAAAATTTTTGCGAAGTTAGTGAACTTCGATCCTCGCGTTGCCGGGGCGGACCAGATTCGTTTCCAACGAATGGGTCGAATGCTCGTCAGCTCGTGACGGGAATTCACCGGACTTAGTATAATAATGTGCTGGTGTCATGAGCACTCCTTCGCCGAGGCGATTGAAGACGCTCCTCTGCTCGGTGTCCGTTCTTTGAGGACATCGGCAGAGAAAAATCCAAGAACAGAATAGATAATGTAGAAACATTAAATAAATGGGTACCTTGTACCGTGTGCGTCCTTGCGCCTAGGCGACTGAAGACGCTTCTCTGCTCGGACTCCGTTTTTTGGGGACGTCGGCAGAGAAATCCAAAAATAGAATAGACAATATAAACATTAATGTAGAAACATTAAGCAAATGGGTACCTTGTACCGTGTGCGTCCTTGCGCCTAGGCGACTGAAGACGCTTCTCTGCTCGGACTCCGTTTTTTGGGGACGTCGGCAGAGAAATCCAAAAATAGAATAGACAATATAGACATTAATGTAGAAACATTAAGCAAATGGGTACCTTGTACCGTGTGCGTCCTTGCGCCGAGGCGACTGAAGACGCTTCTCTGCTCGGACTCCGTTCTTTGGGGACGTCGGCAGAGAAATCCAAAAGCAGAATAGATAATGTAAAAACATTAAATAAATGAGTACCTTGTACCGTGTGCGTCCTTGCGCCGAGGCGACTGAAGACGCTTCTCTGCTCGGACTCCGTTCTTTGGGGACGTCGGCAGAGAAATCCAAAAGCAGAATAGATAATGTAAAAATATTAAATAAATGGGTACCTTGTACCGTGTGCGTCCTTGCGCCGGGGCGACTGAAGACGCTTCTCTGCTCGGACTCCGTTTTTTGGGGACGTCGGCAGAGAAATCCGGCGATGGAGAACGAGCCGAGCTCGTCGGTTGAAGCCGGCGGACAGCGAGCCGAGCTCGTCCTGGTCAATGAAGACCGCATCCCAACGCATCGAGGCATCCCGATAAACCGGGGCATCTCGACGTCTCGAGGCATCCCGGCCGAGGTCGGGGTAGGAGCACGAGCCGAGCTCGTCCGGTCAGAGAGGACCGCTACTCAATAGTCGATGGAGCACGAGCCGAGCTCGTCCGGTCAGGGAGGACCGCTACTCAATAGTGGATGGAGCACGAGCCGAGCTCGTCCGGTCAGAGAGGACCGCTACTCAATGGTCGATGGAGCACGAGCCGAGCTCGTCCGGTCAGAGAGGACCGCTACTCATAGTCGATGGAGCACGAGCCGAGCTCGTCCGGTCAGAGAGGACCGCTACTCATAGTCGATGGAGCACGAGCCGAGCTCGTCCGGTCAGAGAGGACCGCTACTCATAGTCGATGGAGCACGAGCCGGGCTCGTCCGGTCAGAGAGGACCGCTACTCATAGTCGATGGAGCACGAGCCGAGCTCGTCCGGTCAGAGAGGACCGCTACTCATAGTCGATGGAGCACGAGCCGAGCTCGTCCGGTCAGAGAGGACCGCTACTCATATCTCGACGTCTCGAGCTTCCCGGTAACCGGGGCATCCGACGTCTCGGGGCATCCTGACCGTGGCCAGGGTAGGAGAACGAGCCGAGCTCGTTGGTTGATGGAGAGCGCACCACGAACTCACGGACATCTTCAGGGAGTCCACGCAGGTACTCCATCATCCCGAGGCATCGGGGCATCCCAACCGTGGTCAGGAAAGAAGAATAAACCTGATGCCATGAGATAATCAGGAAAATTGGTGAGCTCGGAATAAGTTCGCAAACCATCAGTTTATTGTGAAATGAAATTCATAGAATGAAATTCAATGGTTGAATAATGGGGAACCCCTTAGGGTTCTACTGGTGGTACACGCGGAGATTTTCAGAGCTCCAGCTCCGCGGAATGGGAGTCCCATCTAGAGACTCCAATTGATAAGTTCCGGGTCGGCGAATGCGCGTGACTCGGTATGGTCCTTCCCAATTCGGGGCCAGCTTCCCTTGCTCAGTTGGTCGGGAGGCTTCAGCTCTTCTGAGGACAAGGTCCCCTGGTCTGAAAGATTTGACTTTGACCCTGGCGTTGTAGTACTGAGCTGTCTTTTGCTGGTACCTCGCCATACGCACTCGGGCGACCTCCCTTGTTTCCTCGATCAGGTCGAGGTTGCCTCTGAGCTGCGAAGAGTTGGAGCTGGCATCGTGGTGCTCGACTCTTGGAGAGGGGAGCCCAATCTCTAGTGGAATGACGGCCTCCATCCCATATGTTAGGTTGAAGGGAGTCTCGCCGGTGGGGACGCGGAACGTAGTCCGGTAAGCCCACAGGACATTGTATAGGTCTTCGACCCATTGTCCTTTGGATTTGTCGAGCCTGGCTTTGAGACCCTGCAAGATAGTACGATTTGTTACCTCGGTTTCTCCGTTCGTCTGAGGGTGCGCGACCGAGGTGAAGCGATGGTCAATGCCAAGCTCGGAGCAGAACTCCCTGAAGTGGATGTTGTCGAACTGGCGACCGTTGTCAGAGATAAGGATGCGGGGAAGCCCGAATCTGCAGATAATGGACTTCCAGACGAAATCCCGCATCTTCTGCTCGGTGATCCGGACGAGGGGCTCAGCTTCCACCCACTTTGTGAAATAGTCGATGGAGACGACCAGGAACTTCCTTTGCCCGGTGGCCAGTGGAAATGGCCCGAGGATGTCAATTCCCCACTGGGCAAAAGGCCAAGGGGAGCTGATAGAAGTCAAAGGAACCGAGGGCCGGCGCTGAACATTGGCGTTCCTTTGGCACCGGTCACATCTTTGGACGAAATCCATAGCATCCTTCTGGAGTGTCGGCCAATAATATCCTTGGCGCAGAATTTTATGGGCCAATGCTCGCCCTCCCAGATGGTTTCCACAAATTCCTTCGTGGACTTCGCGCAGGGCATAATTAGCTTCCATTGGGCGAAGGCATCTGAGGAGGGGAGAGGTGAAGGATCTCCGATAGAGCTTTTCCTCGTATAGTATGTACCGGGTGGCGAGGCGCTTGATTCGGCGAGCCTCTCGTTCATCAGCGGTGAGGGTTTCGTCTTGCAGATAGCTGATGAGTTCATCCATCCAGCTTGGCTCGAGCTCGGTGCAGAGGGTCTGCTCGGGCTCGTCTGTGCTGGGCTTTTGGAGATATTCCAGCACTGCCTCTTTGGGAAGCTCGCTCATGCGAGAGGACGCCAGCTTTGATAGCTGGTCGGCCCTGAGATTCTCCGACCTGGCAACATGTTGAATATGAAAGGACTCCAAGGTCGAGACGAGATCCCGTACCTTCTGAAGATACTTCTGCATGGTCGGGTCTTTGGCTTCGAAGTCGCCGATAATTTGGTTGACGACGAGCTGAGAATCACTGAAGGCCTTCAAGTCCTTCACTCCTAGCTCCTTGGCTAGCTTGAGCCCGGCGACAAGTGCTTCATACTCCGCCATGTTATTGGAAGCAGGAAACTCGAGGCGCAGGGCCTGCTCGGCGACCACCCCCTCCGGGCTGGTGAGAATAAATCCTGCTCCGCTACCCCCGAGTTTGAAGAGCCATCGACATGTAGAGTCCATGTCAAACTCGGGGTCTGCTCCAGCGGTGGCTCAGGTTCAGGCTCGACCTCATCCGGTATGGTGCACTCGACTATAAAGTCTGCGAGTGCTTGTGCTTTGATCGCCGGTCTGGGCCGGTACTCGATGTCGAATTCCCCGAGCTCAATGGCCCATTTAGTGATCCGACCCGCACGATCTGATCTCTGCAGGATCTGCTTGATCGGCTGGTCAGTCAGCACAGCCACTGTATGAGCTTGGAAGTAGGGTCGGAGCCTCCGAGCCGAGATGACCAAAGCATAGGCGGTCTTCTCAACCGGGGTGGACTCTTCGGGCGGGGCGGATTCTTAGCTCGTCGCGGAGACGGGCTTCTGGGCCGGCCGCGCTCCTCGCGGCGTCTTTTCTTGGGGTTCTGCTCGGTCCCACCCCGCCTAGCTGCCACGGCCTCTTCTGCCTTGACATACTTCCGCGCCCGAGCGAACATTTCGGTGAGGTCCGTGGGGAAATTCTTCTCGATCGAGAAGAGGAATCTGTAGGACCGGGCTCCAGTCTTCAATGCCGGCATGGCGATTGACTGGTCAAGTTCCCGGACCTCCCATGTTGCGGCGGTGAACCGGTCCAAGTACTCCTTGAAGGATTCTCCCTCCGTTTGTTTGATATCAAGGAGGGAGTCGGATGTCCGCCGCTGGGGCTGGCTGGCGGCAAAGTTGCCAGCAAATTGTCTGCCGAGCTGCTCAAAGGAAGAGACAGTACTCGGCTTCAGCCCGGTGAACCAAAGCCGGGCTGGTCCTCGGAGTGTCGCCGGGAAAGCTTTGCACATCATGGCCTCCGAGGCTCCTTGTAGGGCCATTAAGACCCGATAACTCTCCAGGTGGTCAAGGGGATCGACCTTGCCGTTGTAGGGCTCCACCTGGGGCATCTTGAACCGTAGCGGAACCGGTTCATCTTCAATCTCCGGGGAGAAGGGCGACTTCGTAGTAAACTCAAAGTCGCCATCGCGCCCCGATTTCCTGCCATGGAGTGCCTGGATTTGGCGCTCCAGCTTCTCGACCTTCCTGTCGAGTTCATCGTTCTGGAGGATTGCTGCAGCGGTTCGCTCGGGTGCAGGTTGCCCTGGAACCGACTCAGCTTCTGAAGGTTGTGGCCAGCCTCCATGGCCTCTGGCGGGGTGCTCTCTCCAGAGGGAGGCCTGGACTTGAGAATCCTGACCTCGAAGGGGAAGTCCGCTTGCAGGAGGCTCCGGTTGGACTGGAGCCGGAGGAGGCGGTGCCGTTGGGATGCCCCTGGGTTGCAGGCTTTGGACAGCAGTGGCCAAGGCCTGCACCTGTTGCACCAGGGCATCGAATTGCTCCGGCCGAACTTGATGAACTGACTCAGCCGGAGGTGGTGAGTACCGGACGGAATGCTTAGGACTGGGTGGAGGACGTCGAGAGGCGTTGGAAGCCCCTTTGCTTCTTAGCTTCATGGCAGCGAACTCGGGCCCTTCCTCTAGCGCCAACTGTTGCTGGAAATTGGACCCGGGGGCTACCGCGAATCCGGGGAAGGAGGAGCTTCGCTGCAGGGACGGTGGTCGGCGGCGCGCCGACTGGTGACGTCCTCCTGGAGGGGTGTAAGTCCTGCAAAAAAGCCGGTGGCCGGGCTCCCCGGCGCCGGCCCTCCGATGCTTAAGTCAGAGGGGGGCAGATATGTGTAGAGAGCAAGGAAGAGAGTATATGGAGAAGACAGCAGGAATATTTGGATAAGATGAAGAAGATGAAGAGGGTGATATCCTCCCTTGTGTCTGTGCTGTGTGCTTCTTTTCACCCGGTCCAGGAGGGTTCTGTCCGGGCGGCCCCCCTCCTTTTCCCCCCAGGTTTCCTTTTATAGAAGGATTTTTGTTACCTGGGAGGTGACAGGAGGTTTGTCCTCTTTTGTAATAATTGGGCACGATTTGGCCCATTAATGGCGTAGTGGAGAACGGGACCGAATCGGACCGGAATCAGGGAGTTGTCACGGTCGATCGGACCTGTTGGAGTGGTTGAACCGCCGGCTGTGGTGGGCCTGGGGTCCGTGGATGGTAAGTGCATTTATTACCGAATGAACCGGCGGTCAGGGAGAGCCATACGCTCTGATGGTTCAGTGATCCGGAGATCGTCTTGGGCCGTGCTCATTAAATGACTGGGTGCATCGGAGACTTGAGGGAGTCTCATGCATTAATGGCAAGTCGTGCCGAATACCTGCAGAGATCTTATGCCTTGATGGCTTGGAGATAGTGGCAGGCTATAGTAGAGTCGCGTGTATAGCCGCCGGACCTTTCGAGAAAGCTTGGCGGGGAGGAGTATTAGTTAAAGGCACCGGCTCGGCAAGGGTGCCGAGCCGAGCTGGTCGCCCAGAGGGGCGCCCTGTGGCGGGGTTGCTTCTAGTACCTCTGGTCGACGCCCTTTGGGCGAGCACCTTCTAGCCGAGCGCCTCTATTTGGCGCTGTCTCTGGTCAGCGCTTCCTAGTTCGAGCGCTTCTCTGGTCGGCGTTCTTCTGGTCGGCTCTTTCTAGTCGAGCATCCCTACTTGGGACGTGTTGGTTGGTCCGAGCACCTCTTGGCGCTCCGGTCGGCACTCTTGGGCCGAGCATCTTTTCGGATTGGCGCTCTCTAGCCGAGCACCCCTCTGGTTGGTGCTCTCTGGTCGGCACTCTTTGGCCGAGCACCTTTCCGGTCGGCGCTTTTCGGCCGAGCGCCTCCGTGGTGGTATGACTTGGAGTTTTTCCCCCAACAGTATCCAAACTGAGGTTGGCAGATTATTTGATGCACCTTCCTTCACATGAATCTACCATTATCGCACAATACACGGATCGCAAAGTGCTTCGAACTATGTCATTCACCCATCTGTTCTGATCTTAAAGTAACCAATGAATGATCCAACAGTGGATTCATGCGAAGGAAGATGAATTTTTTTTTTTTTTTTTTTTAGCAAAGATACAACAACCTCTATCCCGAAGCATAAGGGTCTGCTCGACAAGGTTCCCTGATCACCGCCACTGGTGTCGGACAATCACCCTATGTGCCTAGGTTCGTAAAGTTGACCAGCCGAACGGGAGGGTGGTAGCTTGCTACAGCGGGGACCAGTGGAGGAAATTTACAGTCATCATTTTTATGGCCGATTTGCCTACGTTGAGGCTCTTTTGCCACTTTGGCCCAAGCTCTGACAGATCATCGCCGTCGTCTCCCATACCCATCTTGAAGCTTGAATCCTTGCCTCTGATAGCTCGTTGCGCCAAAAATAATCTTTTTAATATTTTTGAAATTAAAAATTAAATTTTGTAACGGAAATTTTTGTCAATAATCTGTCATCACCAAAAATAATCTTTTAAAAATTTATAAATACTTGGGTTACGATATTTGTGACTGTTGAATTTATCATGGTTGCAATTTCGGTTATCATTTTGCTGACAGATATCCGTCACTATGATGGTTACTAAGTTTTGGCGCCCATCCTACCTGCGTATTTTGTGACCGGTCTGTCACTAATCGGTCACTAAGTTTACACCACGGTGACCAAATTTCTGTCGGTCACTAATCAGTCACAAATAGTGACTGATAACAGTCGTCACTAATTTTTCGTCACTATAAACGTGTTTTCTGGTAGTGACTTCCATGAAGTATCGCTGGAGATTTTCGGTCTCATTATCACAGAACTTGTGGTTTGTCCACGCCACTTGCCGAGCCCTTCCTTGTGCCATCCTATCCCAGGAGCAACCGAGCAACTCTCGTCGCCCGGCCGGGGGGGCATGCGACCTCCTCCTCCGGATGAACCCTCGGTCGAATCATCCTCGCCCACCACCCGTTCGGACATGGAAGGCACGACAGTTGAGAGCGCATCTGGGCCCGCCGGGCTTCGCTCGGCAGGTTCCAGACTGCGTCTGGATCCGGTTATAATATTTATATCCAAAAACGAATCCGGTCCTAAAGCGGGCATACCAACAAAGCCCGAGCAACCAATCCTGTGGCCGGGCCCACATTAATACATAGTCCGTGCCACTTGCCCGTGGAAAGATTATCAACTATGGGCCTTCTATCCGATCCGGTGGGCTGGGGCTTCTTCGTACCTCCTGGAAGGTAGAACCCCGGAGGGGGCGATGCAAACTTAAAAACGGAGACGAGCAGGTGATCGTTCCCTGCGCTCTTCTTTCCTCTTCTCTTCTCCTCTCCTCTGCTTCCCACCGCGCACAAACCGACCTAAAACTAAAAGATTTATTCATAGAAAGAAAGCGAAAGAAGAAGCTACTCTCTCTCTTTTTTGGAAGAGGGAGGGAGGAAGAACTAGGGTTAGTGATTCTTCTCCTTTCCACTCTCGGTCCCTCGCTTCGCTGCGCCGATGGAGTCTTGGAGCTTCCCCGACGACAACGTCGCCAATCTTGTGGAGAGCCGGAGGATCGAATCCCTCCCGGTATTTCCCTCCCTTCTCCCAATCCCACCTTATTCCACTCTGCAGCATCCAAGAATTCTTCTGTTGTTTCTTTTTCTTTAGCGCTTTTTATTCTTGTTCTATGTTTTTCTTTCCTATCTCTTTGTTGGATTTTATTGTTGTTTGATGGTTCTTTTGCGAGCTGATGGCTTCCTTGCTTCTTGAATTAGTTGAATTCCGGTTCTTTTTGTTAATGCGCAACCTTTAGTTCTAGGTTGCTTGGTTTTCTGATATCTGATGAGCAGAGCAATGAGAAAATCGGGTCCTTTTCGATGATTCTTCGAATATCAGACATGCGTCTGAGTCAAGAGAGTCTACGAAGCTTGTAATTTTCAGTTTTTGGCATGTGATTACTCTTTCTATGTTCAGTTTTAGAGGTTTATAAATGTTTGCCCGCATTGAAGATTTAAAATCGGACTGGCTGTACGGTTGAAAACTGAGATGTTATACAGTTGGAGGGGTTCTTGGTGGTTTTTTAAAGCCGAGGCTTTTATGGATATTCTTGTACATGGAGTGTTTGATCTCTATTATAGATAATTATATGGTTGAAACTAGTCACAGGGGAATACGATGAATTAGAGTGGAAGGGGTTGTGGGAATGAAGGTGTTTCATGGAAGAAAGGAAAAGTTCTCAAATAGAAGCAACATACAGTATTATCTAGATACCTAGGGGCCTGGTTGGTATTGCTTTCATTTTCTGTTTTTGTTTAAAAAAAGCCCAAAGAAGAAAACCGAACTGGACTGGGCCTATGGTGCAATCTATAATCGATTACTACAGGTGTAGATTGATTTCATAATAGTCAATTATGGTTCGATTGATTAGATATTTCAGCAAATGCTCTTCATCCCAAAAGATCACCATTGAGGTATGTGAGTACAAAATAGAACATGATAGATATCTTATTAATGTAGCCTAATCAATGAAATATAACTAGTATAGCAAACTGAAAATAATTACAACAGAATATAAAAAATACTGCCAGTAAACTTGGGTTCCAAGGATATGATAGATGACAACAACAATGGTAATGATGATGGGTAGAGATAATGATTGCTAGATGAAGAAACGAGGGCTGCGTAAAAGATAATAATAGAACTAATCGGATAATTACCTCTGCGAGTTTGGTCCCTCCAATTCAATGAGAATCTTCAGGCCGCGCTCCACCAAGGCATCGAGACGAAGGATGACGCGGTTGAGAAGGTGGCTGCAAAAAAAAAGGTCAAGAAGTAAGATGAAAATGGAAGGAAAAGGATTTCTCAGGCTTTGCCCATAGTGGCACTCACCTTTTTAGTATTTTTTTTTTTTAATAATGGTTGCTGTTTTTTCCTTTTATAGGCCCAAAAACAGCTGTAACAATTTTCCTAAAAATTCTTCAAAATAGTTCCTATAACTTCTTCACTAATCCGTATCCAACAACTTTCCTAACAGCCCTTATCTTTTTTCCACTTGTCCTTGTCTTCTATCCAACCGTTCATTACTGTTCCGTGAATAGTAACTCGGGTCGGGTTACTGTTTACGTGAACAATTCTATCTCCAAGACTATCACCCATCCTCCTCCATTTCTCGAGTTGAGTGATGGTCATGGGTATTGAAGAAAAGCCAAGGCTCAAGCAATCAAGTGTGGTGGTTTGGAGTTAGATTAGGTTTTCTATCACACCTAGGTGGAATCTTTTTGTTTGGCAGTCCTAGTACATGACTGAAAATTCAAGCCTGAACATGGCTTTGGATGGAAAACACGGAAACAACAAAAAACATAAACTATGTACAAGATGGAGCCCTGAGACTATATCATCCCATGTACGTTGAGTCTTTTCGGTTTTTCAAACTGCTTTTTGAAAAACCTTCAGAGGCGTTGGAAGCAAGTATCTAGTGCTTTTGAAAACTAGTGAGATTGATGGAGCGGTGGAAGATTGGTGCAAAACGCTGTCTTCATGTCATTCTCCATATGGACTTTGACTATTTTGTTGAGAAACAATAACAAGAAAAGAAATGGTGCCAAATAGGACCTAATAGTTTTGTTTTTCATTTTGTATGTGATAGTTTGTCAATCCTGGCCTTACTTCTATAGATGGTTTTTCTAATGTTATTGTAATTTGATGTGGCTAGTTCAAGTGTTTATTCACCAAACAGGTATATCCATATAATAGATGCAATCATCAATTATGGATTTGTTGTCATGTTGGATATATAGTTGTTGACTATGATGCAGCACATTCATGTGACTTTTAACTATCAAACCCGAAGAAAACTATGCGCTCTTGTGCATATGATATTTTTATGCTAAATAAAACTGTTTCTCACATATGATATTTCTATGACAAAATAGCATCCTAGGAGTTGACAATTCTTTATAGATGGTGGGCCTGAATTGTTGGTCAGAAGGCATGCCAAACTTATGTGATTAGGTTGGTTAACTGTTTCCTATCTATTTGTTGTCAAATTAATGTCTAATCATGCTTTGACCTAAAAGTTATTACAGAAGGGCTGCCCACTTTATCTGTTCAACTTTCAAAGGCATCTTGTACAACAACCTTTTAGTTTGGCTAGTGGGGGCACTTTAATTCCATTTTCTTAACTCCATTTTTGTAAGTTATAATCTTCAATTGGTGTTGAATTCGTAAATGAACTTGAGGGGCACTTTTAAGGGAAGATATATGGAATATAATGGAGAATATTTATCAGTAGGTTATCCCTTTTAGGTTGTGATGAAAGATTATTTTGTTTATGGGCCTGAGGGTAGCTTTTAACAAAATACAATTAAGTATGGGAGTATGATGCTTCCTTTTAGAGATGAACTGTTTCGTTTAAATTACAATGGGAAATCTTTCTGTTTATAGAATGATTTGTTATTATTCCCTTAAAGGCAAATTATGAGTTTCAACCAAACAATTCAAGGCCGTTGTATCAATCATATACACCTGATTCAAATAGTAATTGGTCAATAGTATTTCATGTTCTTTTATACCTCCATTTTAAGGATAAGGGTGATGAAACTTGAAATTCACTGTAGTTCATCTCACCAAGGCATCTACATCATTAAGAATTCTCGTACGTGTCTATAATATTGCTTAGAAGTTCAATCCAATCAAACAAGCAAGATTTAAACCTCCCTTCCTAGTCATTCTGTTTACAAAGCCTTAAACTAATTCTCTCCAAAATTCTTCTCCAAGCTCCAAGACTCAGTAGCTTGAGACCTTAAATATTCCTAGTTGTCTCTAATTCTTCTTTTAGCTGAAATTATTTTTGATATTTGACATCTCTTCATGAAACTTATGGCCCTTCCGTTCTTCATCTCTGAACAATCATGATATAATTGGCTTGATGTTAATCCATTGGCATTTTTGTGAAGAAAGAAATATGATTCTCTGCTTCTTTACCTTGATGGAAGAAAGTCTTGTCTGTCAAGTCTCATTCTGCATTACCTTTTAACAATCAATACTTGCTCTACATCAAGTCATTAGAAGTTCCACTTTTGGCAATTTTTTTTTTCAGACAGGTTTAATTTTTAATAGTGTTCACCAATGGAAAATAATCTATGAGGGCTGCATAAGGCATATCGTAAACAAGTATTCTTAAGACCGTGTATTGAGGTATCATGTGATAGTTGCTTGCCCACTTGGCATTGGCGCGGTTTGTGGCATGCTGTGTTGGTTCTTGACACACTTGGCATGCATTGGCATGGTTGTTGTACTAGTGCCATGTGTTGGTAAGGCATTGCCATGTCTATGGCGGTTAAATTCATGTTTTGCATTAGTCAATAAATCCTAAAATCTCTTGTGAACCTGCATATCGAGAAGCAAAGTTTCCAAGAATCTCTTCATCAACATTGCATTGCACTTCCCAAAATGTGTTGAGATCTCGCAGTTGACCGGACATCTAGGGCAAAACATTGTAAAATGTGGGCCACTAGAGCGGTACCAAATCGAGGCTAACTCTGACTACTAGATATGACCCCAAAATAATGGGGATGAGGATGGGGGATGGTAAAGATTACAACATATACATATAATACATATGTACATGCACACATACTATACAGTGGAATTATAATGTAAGTGGGGTGGAAATAGCATGCCTTTGTTCCTATGTCTTTAAAAAAGGGATAAGGACAATTTGAGGATTAGGTACACCTGAAAATGTTAATCACATGGTAAATGATGACACTTTTAATGCTTAGTCAAATTACAAGAATGCCCTTATTATTTTTCAAATGCATGGGAATAAAAAAAGGGCAATAGGTAATTTGCAGTGAATTTTTACATATCTCATTCCACCTCGTTTCTATCATAACTATACCCATGTATACATAGACAGGTGTAAGAGATATTGGAGGCCATCCTAAGAAACCAAGAGAGTTAATTAAGTGGGCCTTAAAAACTCGGAAGGGATGGTTTGCTTAACTGGTACATTGATATTTAGACAATTTGTATGTTGATATTAAGGACATGTATGTTGGAGCTCTAATGAACATTAGTAATTATGGCCTGACAAGTGTATTTCCAAATATAGTGGGCTTACACGAAGGATCAACACTAAACCTTATCTTGTTGCACTTATCATAGACAAACTAGATATTTATGTATAGAAGGATGTATCATAGTGTGTGCTAGTTGCATTTGATACAATGTTAATATGAGAGAATAACAAGGTTACATGCTAAATTGGTTTTATAGAGGAAAATATTAGTGGCTGAGGACTTGGAAATCAGCACAACAAAAACACAATCTGCAGAATGCAGTTTTTGCAAAAAAGGGAATGAAGATGACATCTCAAGATTGGTTTACACGAGATACCATAGGGTGATTGATTTCATTAATGAGGACTATTATGCTGAGGAATGGAGAGATAAATGAAGACATTTTGAATAGAATTATCGATAAATGGATGGAGTGTGGTGGCGCTTTTGGGTGTTTAAGTGATTGAGGCAAACCTCAACACGTATGAATAAATCTGATAGAATGGTAATAAGGTCTAAGTCGTTGTATGACTTCAGTTGTTGGGAAATGAATAATGTCTGACAGAGAAACTTGAATGTAGCATAATTGTGAATATTGAGAAGAATGTGTGGTCAAACCAGAAAGAACAGAGTGAGGAATGAGTATATTATAAAAGTTGCGAGAGCTGCCCTAATTAAGGGCAAAATGATGCAAAACTAAATAACCGTGTAATCTCATGTAAAGAAAGTTACTTAGATCTTTTGTTGAAAGATTGAGACCTTGAATTGAAGTATAACATCAGAGTTATTTGTGGTAACCATAGGGTTAACCCTTCATTGATTGCCAAATGAAGTGATGCAACACCTTGGAGCTAGGGCTGTAAATAGTATAGATATGAGAGAACAAATTTCAGATCTGATTAGATCTGAGTGTTTTTCCTTTTCCACAGCTAAAACTATGAGAAAGTAGAAGGAAAGAAAAGAAGAAGAAGGGTTTGAATAGAGGAGAAGAAGAATATAAAGAGGACAGATAATGGTAGAGTAAAATCTCTGCAAAGGTGCAACTTCATTCAGTAATATACATAAATCATACATAACTCAGCACTCCCAAGGACGCGCATCCATAGACACTCAAACAACCCTAAAAACAATGTTTCCTATTTGGAAAAGGACTCTTGACTTATCTATAATGGAACCAAGACTCTTAACACTTTTTGACTCAAGATAGAACTCATGTTCAGCCAAAAACTGCATCATGTTGAATTTATTCACTTTCCTAAATAGAAGAAAATAGTAAATTCGTAACTTCACTGGGTCTCACATAAAAAAAAACTTTCCAAAATACAATTCCAAAGAATTTAAAACTTTCCTAAACTAACCTAGACCTAAAGTAGGACTTTTAGATTATAACTCTATTCATGATAGGACTCAAAAACCTACTAGGAAAAATATCTCTGAAAATTAGTACGAAAATTTCAATAAAATAAAAATACTCAACCTACTCCTTAAGATGTGATAAAACTAGAAAATTAACCAAACCTAATTTAGACCTAAACCACACCATGAAGATTCATAAATTGATCCCAAATAGTTGGATCCTCATGCACCAGGATGCCCTTTTTACATATATGTGTATACTTATATGCTTACATAACATGTTCACAAGCGCCCAGGTACATAATATGTGCTGATGCACATGTGCATGGGCTTGTAGAGACACCAAAACATGCACACTCATCCACATTCACGCCCACATTTACATGCGCGCACATGCATATATATATATATATGTATATGTATATCACTGCATGCACATATATACCACTTGGATCTGGTTAGGTCTACGTTAGAATGATGGGAGTCTCACATCATTGGTTCGAGCCAGCGTATGCCGAACCGGCCCGTACCGGCCGGTACGGGCCGGTACAAACCGGTCCGGCCAGCTACCGGTACGGCGGAGCCGTGGAAACCGGTACAGGCCGGTTTCTTGCCGGAGACGAAGAAGACGAGGAGAAAAAGAGGGAGCGCGGGGAAGAGAGGGAGGGAACCCACCTTCGGCCGCCATTGGACAGCCGCGGAGGGGCGTCGGAGGCCGGTGGGGGGCGGCGGAGGCCGGCGGGGGGCGGGGGAGCCCGTGGGGGCGCTGCGGAGGCCGCGGCCGCGGCCGCATCCACTGTTTCGAAAGAAACAGGGGACGCGGCCGCGTTTTTTAATTTGGGGATTTTAAGTGAAGTCGGCCCTGTTTCTTTCGAAACAGTGACGCGGCCGCGGCCGCGGCCTCCGCAGCGCCCCCGCGGGCTCCCCCGCCCCCCGCCGGCCTCCGCCGCCCCCCACCGGCCTCCGACGCCCCTCCGCGGCTCTCCGATGGCGGCCAAAGGTGGGCTCGCTCCCTCTCTTCCCCGCGCTCCCTCTGGTTCTCTTCTTCTTCCCCGGTTCCGGCGGGGAAGAGCTTCCCGGTTCGTACCGCCCGGAGCACGGTACGAACCGGCCCGTACCGGTCCGGTAGGCAACCGGTACGCCTACCGGACCCGGTACGGTGGACCTTGGTTCGAGCCATTGGCTGTAACCTACTATCTCAAAATAGCTTATACACCAAAACTCATATGATTTGGAGATCCCAAGCTTATGCATCAAGTGATAAAAAAAATATAGTTTTATGTTATTTACACGAAGGTATGCTGAACCGGTACCGGTAGACGTATCGTTCGCCTATCAGACTGGTTCGAGACCGGTTCGTACCAAAATCGGTCCGGTACGAACTAGTCTTCTGCTTTATCTTTTTTTTTTGGTTCCGTCCGCGTGCGGAATTTTTTTCTTTTTAGGTTCGCGTTCGCGCGTGGATGCGCCAGGCTGGCTACAGAGTGGCATTTATGAAGTGCGTGGGGTAGCCCGCAGGCGCGCTGCCCTGCGCGGGGCGTTTTCCAGCGCACGAAATCGCGCCCGTGCGCGGTGGAACCGCGTGGGGCGGAAACCGGCGGAATTTTTTTTTTTTTGGGACACGCCAGGCTGGCCACAGAGTGGCATTAATGAAGTGCACTTATGAAGTGTGTGGGGGAACCGCGCATGGGGTGGTTCCTAGCGCGCCGAATCGCGCCGCGCGCGGGTGCGCGGCCCCAAGCCCATGAGGGGTGCTTTTCCTCGAGGGTTTCGGGCCACGCGCTCTCACACTACAGCGCGCACGCTGTGGTTAAAAAAAAAAGGTACCGGTGCCGGCCGGCCAGTTCGCACCGATATGGGCCGGTACAAGATCGGTACGCAGCCGATACGCATGCGTACCGGGCGGTACGAATCCGAAAATAGCTGAACCGGTATCCACGCTGTTCGGGTATCGGTTCCAAGCCGGACCGGTTTGGCAGACCATGATTTACACTAACCATTTTTTTTGACCACTTGATGTATAGGCCAGGGGTCTCCAAATCACATGATTTTTGTGTGTAAGCAGTTTAGAGGTAGTAGAATACATCCAACGGCTAGTATCATCAACGTGGGACTCCCATCATCCAATCTAGAATTGACTGGATTTGAGTGAAGATCCACTCAAGTGTAGCCAAATCTAACTATTTATATATTATATAATGCTCTTCCTACTTTTTTTTTCTCTTCCTGATTTATTGTTGCTTTCTTCTCTTTGCACTGGATTTCATTTATGGGAATGTATGTGCATATTTATATGTTTTCATGTATGTGCATATATATTATCACTTTGTGGATAAGTCTCTCTCTCTCTCTCTCTATATATATATATATATATATATATGTGCATATATATTGTCACTATATGGATAAGTATCCTTGCGTGTGTGTGTATGCTCTTCCTACTTTCTTTTTTTCTTTTTCTGATTTATTATTGCTTTCTTCTCTTTCCATTGGATCATTCATGTGATAGAAATATTTTAGCTTTTATGGCAAGGAATTTAAATGCAAGTAGCACTTTTCCACTGTAATGCTGAACTTTCCAGTTAAAATTTCTACTTCTTTCAAGCAATGTAAAATTTGGATTCTTTATATGAATGTCCTTCAAACCACACCTTGGCTACCTCTATGGGCTTTGTAGCAGTTGCTGATACATTTATCAGCATACTAACTGCTTTTGAGGACATCAACCTTATTTTAGTAGTTGATGCTTGCATTTATAAATTGGTTTGATCTTGCTAGACTTCATTGCTGCTTTAGACTCACATAGTTTCTTGCTGTTACGTAGGATGCAAACCGCAGATTGCAATTACACTTATCCTTGATACAAAGGCTTGCCTTGGAGGAAGTTATGGAGGTATGTGTTGTTATAGAAGTTTTATTCTGCATTTCCCGGTTGCTCTTGGCCAAGCAATTAATACTTTTTAAGATCATGTAGACATTAAGAAGGGAATGCTATGCAAAAAATAACAAATAAGCAATGCAACCAAGTTCATTTCCTTGTAATTTCTTGTGCCTTGTGTGCTTGATAACTTGTTCTTGTATTTTCAGTTATTGATTGTTTATGGGTGGAACCATGCTGGTCCGCCCTTAGTTAGATTACATAACTTAGAAAATTGTGATCAAGGTTCACTATACCGCCTGAACCACTTAGTTCGGGGCATACCGAGCTGTACTAAGGGCGGACCAGCATGGTTCCACCCCATATTTCGAGACACTGGTAAGGGAGGGGAAAGGAAGGAGAGAGAGAGGGAGAGGGAGAGGGAGAGGGAGAGAGGTCGAGAGAGTGAGAAGGAAAGGGCTTTCAAACCGCCTCTCCTCTGGCAAGGTGTGTTAGGGGTAGAGCCGTTGTTTCAAAACGAAACAAGAGCTCCATCCCCTTTATATATATATTTTTAGATTTTTTTGAGCGAAGTTGGCAGTTGCTGTTGGCTTTACTTAAAATATTCAAAAAAAAGGTGAAGTCGGCAATCACTGATTTCACTTAGAAAAATTTCACAAAATAAATAAATAAATAAAGGGATCAGAGCCTTTATTTCGAAACGAAACAGGAGCTTCGTCCCTGTTACGATTCACAGGAGGAGAGGGGGCTTGAAAGCTCTCTCCCTTTCACTCTCTCGGCCTCTTTCTCTCCCCTCGCTCCCCCTCTTTCTCCTCCCTTTCTCTCTCCCTCCCTCTCTCTTTTCCTTTCTCTAAACAAAACAGGGTCGGAGGCCCTGTTACATAGTGTTGGAGGAGAGGGGCCTCGAAATACCTCTCTCCCCCCTCTCTCAGCCTCTCTCCCCCTCCTGCTTCCTCTAACTCTCTGTCCCTCCCTTCCTTCCTCTTCTCTCTCTCTCTTTCTCTCTCTCCTTCTCCCCCTCCCCCTCCCCCTTTGGTTTCTCTTTATGGGTACACGCCAGAACAACATGGCACAATACCGTACCATACCGCCAGCCTATCAGCATGGGTGCCAGTTCTGGTATTGCAGACCTTGATTGTGATGATGGCTTGAACAGTGAAGTTCTAGAATAATTTTTAGGACTTAGGGACAGAAAAAGAGTCCTATACTTTACATAGAAGCATATCACAAGTTAGTATCATATTTACTTTGGCAACATGGGACACTAAATATGAAACGTCCCATTTTTTAAGCATCTTTTTCAGTTTTACTTTGGTTTTGCATTTTTATAGTGGGATCAAAGTCTTTTTTTAGTGCTTCAAATATTGTTCATCTTTTACTTTTGTACTTTTGTTTTCCTCATCAGAAGCCAGCTAGACATCGTCTCTTCATCCTTTCTTTTTCAAAATAGTCTACCACAACTAAATTGCATATTAATAAAGGACTTGTACACGTGCACGTCCTAATTTATATGGAAAAAGGTTAGTCACATGATTCTATCTACACTACAAGCTGTGTTGTCAATTTTTTCTTAAAGTGTTGCCACCATATTTTTTGTATTCGTCTTGTAACTTTTTAGAAGATCCCTAGTTGTAGATATTTCAACTGGGTCCACCTTGCAATTTGTGGAGGACTTAAAATTCAGCCCAAAAAAGTAGTCTCATATGCTGTACTAAACCTATATATGGCCACATTTTTGTTTTATCTGTCAGCGAGAATACTTAGAAGCGGGAAAAGGCTTTTAGATGCTTTGGTTCCGATTCATTGAGCAAAAATTTTGACTGCAATTTTAAATTTATACTAGAAAAGCAAAATTAGATTGTAATTTTAAAATTTTAAGTTGTTAACCCAGTTTTGCCCTGCATAATGAGGACTTTGCCAAAGTACATCATAGTTTTTGAAGATCCAAAATTATAGCAGTTCCATTTCATGTGTTGTAAATCAACTTATAATCATGTAAAGAGTGCGAACATGCCAATTTTATGATCTATGTTATTTTGTGTGGGTTTAAATGTAATGATGCAATAGTGTGGTCCTTTGTTATCCTAGCGTTTTTATCTCTCCCCCTCTATGGAGAATCTTTGAAGTTCAAAGGCACATGCAAGTCCATTGGTGATTGGGCTCATTGCGGCTTCATTCATGCAAATTTAGGGAACAACTGAACACCCATCTTGCTATAGTAGAGCACACCTAGCTTCTCCAATCTTCACAAACTGGCCAAACAAAGGATTTACTTGAAGATTCTGCTTTATTGTTTTGCTTCTTCGTTGGGTAGCAAATTCTCTAGTTTACTCATGTCAATGTAGATGTTGTGATTCTTGTTGAAGGTAGGGTTATTTGGTCATATATAGGGCTTTTGTTTTCTCACAAGCAACACTACTAGCTCAGAGAGGAAATTTATCATGATGAGTTATATACATATCCATATATACATATATACATGCACATATATATACACACAAACATACATACATACGTGTATGTTCACACACACAGATACATGCACACATACATACACACACACACACATATATATACAAATATACATATGCATATACATATGCATATACATATACATATATATATATGTGTGTGTGTGTGTATATATATGTATGTATATATATGTGTGTGTGTGTGTGTGTGTATGTATGTATATATATATATGTGTGTGTGTGTGTGTGTATATGTATATATATATATATGTGTGTGTGTGTGTGTGTGTGTATATATGTATATATATATATGTCTATGTCTATGTATATGTATATGTATATATATATGTGTGTATATATATACACACACACACACATATATATATATACACACACACACATATATATATATATATACACACACACACACACATATATATATATATATACATATACACATATATACATATACATATAGACATATACATATAGACATATACATAGATATGGATATCTATATACACATATATACATATACATATAGACATATACATATAGACATATACATAGATATGGATATCTATATACACATATACATATACATATAGACATATACATATAGACATATACATAGATATGGACATATATATATACATATATACATATATGTATATATATGTGTGTGTGTGTGTATATATGCATATGCACACGCACACACACACATATGTAACAGATCTTTGAACCAATCTTGCCCCCAGCTCTAGGATTGAGATTGCGGTTGGATTTTTATGCTTAATTACATGGACTCAGATTCGCATCTCAGGTGTGTGTCTAAATGTCAGATCTTCTAATATCTAAGAATTTCTTCTTAGGAGGCCATGTTGGAGAGTTGCACCAAATATCCATGTTTACATGTTGGGTGCAGGTACTTGAGGTATACTATGGCTTTATTATGTTGAGTTGAGTCACAGATATGTGAACGAATCTTTTCTAGGATCCTGGGTTTGAGATTGTGGTTAATATTTGGGTTTTTATGTAATTAATGTTTAAAAGTCTTCATTTTTCTTTTTTTTTTTGCTGGAAAGCAGCAACAAGAAATAATTTATGTTTTTTAGGTGGTTCCTCATGCCTCCGGGTTATATATAATTTTAGTTAAACACAATAACAGATGCAGTTTTGTCTGGGGAAGCGAAAAAGTGCAGAACTTCGCACACTCCATTATTAAAATCCTACAATGAAAAATTAAATCCAAGAACCTACATAGACTTCCTAGAATCCTATGGCTGCAATAAAAAGAAAAGGAAACCTTTTGGAGATGCATAATGGATTAGAATGGAAGGGATGGCTGGATTGAATAGCTGCTACCTTCTTTTCTATGTTTTCTTTCTTTCCTCTTTACTTCCTCTTTCTGCTCTTTTTATCCCTTTTCTATCTTTTCACTCTTCTTCTCCCATGCCCTCTTTTCCTCCTTTTTTATTTAAACCAAGGAAAGATTCGATGCTTCCCATGTTATCACTGGCATGACAGCGGCCATGCACCTCTTTGCTTTGCAGAAATGAGGACCCATCATAATACCATCTAGTCTTCTGATCTTTGTAACGTGATCATGGAATTTTTTGAGTCATTTCTTATTTGTTTGAGAACCTTTTGGATTTTCAGATTTTCAATGGACATTTTACACATTGAATTTTAGGAGCCTTTTGGATGCAGGCAAATAGGTAAGCTGAAAACCCAATTGCAGCAAATGAGTTGGAGGCAGCTGATTGCAATTGTTTGGTTGCTCACAAATCATTTTCAGTGCTTCAGCTGAATTACAAAAAAGGGGGTCCCAAAAAATTGCAAGAACTTTTGTAGTAAAAATTGGTAACAAAAGCCTTTGCAACTTATGTTGCAAGTTGTGTGGGAAGCCTTTTCTGCCTGCATTATTGAGAGCACTCTCCTGCCTATTGGCACGTGAGGCCACGTCCCTCCCCCTTTGATGGTAAGTCCCTTTCCTTCCTATGATTGTTTGTCCTACTCTTTCACCTCTCTCCTCTCCCATCACTGATTGTCACCATCCTCTTCCCCTCTGCATTCCACATGCCATTGTCCTCTTTCTTGCTTGCACCATAGGTTGCTTCCCCCCTTTTCCACCTATCTCTCTTGTCCATTGCCTCCCTTCACCACCACTAGCTACTCATCTTTGTCCTTGTCCACCTCGTCTCTCTCTTCCACCATTGCCTCCCTCCTCTACTACTAACCATCCATTGTCGTTCTTTTATGCCCTCACCCTCTCCCCCCACTTCTGATGCCGCAGCCACCCTCCTCTACTGTTTGCCACCATCCCCCCTTCCACTACCAAACACCTCATTCTTCCTCTTCCAGCTCTTTCTATGCATATTTATATGTGTGTGCGCATATATTTACATATGTGTGTGTGTTGTATGTGTATGTATGTGTGTATATGTATATGTACAAATTTATGCATGTATTATATGTGTATATGTATGTATCTGGTATACATATTTTATGTGTATGTGTATATATACATACATGCATGCATGCATGCATATACAAATACATCGCCCCCTTTCCTTCTTCTACTGCTGCCTCTCTCCACCATTATTGGCTTCCCATTATCCTTCTCCTCTGCCACCCTCTCTCTCTCTTCTCTCTCTTTCTGGTAATCTAATCTCAACAGTGCAATGAAATAACACAATGCATTTGCAGTTATAGTTGCATACGACCAAACATAAAGTAGTTCTTGAAAATGCAAGTAGTGTGCAATGTTTCTCTTTTAACTACAAATCATTTACATTCAAAAGGATTTGCAGGCAACCAAACAGCTCTTGAAAATTAGCAAACTTGTTTTCATATTCCTTTTGGTAGTTAAGTGCTGCTTATCTCTTGTTACTTATCCCTTTCAAGCATGGTATGCTGTACTGTACCGGACTGTATAGGTGTACCGTACCATACCGGTTCGGTACTGGTACTGGTACGGGTGGTGTATTGATCCTTGATACGTCAAAAAATTTCGTATTGTACCGTATCGACACTATGCTAGTGTGGCACTAGTACGGGGCCTGTTACCAGTACTGCGAACCTTTCTTTCAAGCATATCATCTTGAGTTTGAATGGTTTGCTTTTGAACGTAAAGTTAAGCCCTCATTCTATAGTAGCCTACTTTTGATACTGAGTGCAGTTAGTCATGTCTTTTACCAACTAATTGTACTTGTTTACAGTTTCCTGAGTATACTTCTTGCTGCTTTTCTTCATTTTCATTGTCATAATTGTTAATTATCATTGATGGCATTTCTTCACAGGGCCATCAAAGTTGTGTTAATGCAATTGCTTGGAACTCAAAAGGCTCTCTTCTAATATCTGGATCAGATGATACAAGAGTATATTTCTCTGAACTTATGTGTCAAAAGGAATATTTCATGTTAATTAGTCTGAGAGAATTATGTCAGTATGTTGGTTTTGATTCTGTCTTGTATGCTACAGTATTTTTAACTATTCTGTGACAAAGTTAAGATCAAAGTGAGTCATGCAATTTTTTTAGTATGTGATAGAAATTTTATATTGTTGAAAAGTTGAAATTGCTTTATGATGAGATATGCACCTTATGAGAGAATGCAAATGTTACTCTTTAGGCCAGAATGTTCTATTTTTTTCCACAGAATTATTAAGGCATGAGCAATGTGCGCTAGCTGGCATGGCATGCGCCTTGTTTTTCCGTGTAAGCACGCATGCTGCACCATGCTGTAATAAAAATAAAAAAGACTTGGAACCCTTTTTTAACAAAATTATTTTAAGAAAAGAATTAGTAAGTTCTATGCCAACCCTTACTTAATGCAGGTACTGGCCCAATATGCGCCGGCACTTTGCCTTGTTTACTTAGAGTTGTAATTGGGTGGTGATTAGAAGCTGTCAGGCAATGCTATATTTTTATCAAGATTGCCACAGATACTGCTAACTAGATAGCATAATATGGTATAATACTAATTTGTATTGAATCATATAGACTGGCATGTTATGATATGCAATGAAACTTATATACGTAATTGTATAGAGTTATTATATGTGCCCATAATCCTATTTCTTTTATTAATTCTAATTTTTAATGCAGGCTTTTAGAAGATGAGACTGCTTGATGTGTTGTCAAAACATGTATAAGAACCATGCTCTTGTTTTTAGATCTTGTGGTGCTTTGAATCATGAGCAATATCAAATTTGAATAGTTTTTATAACTTTCACAAACCTATACTTCTTTTGCAAAAATCATCAGATAAGATTTTTTTTTCCTGGTTAAGTTGCTTGCTCCCTCCGCCTCCCTGTTACAATGACGGCCTATCTTTCATTGTGGAACAACACCATCAATATGTGGTTGCATATATTACTGCTCTCTCCCTCTCTCTCATTTTTGGGTGCCAATGACTTTTTACTGAATGGATTCTGTTGAGTTGGTTGGTTCATTCTTTCATCTGTAATTGCTTTTTAATGTCTTGTTTGTCTAGTTTGCTTCACCGGTCAATGATGGCCTCATTAAATAGCTGAAGAGAAGAAGTTTCATACCATGTCTGTGATTACATCTTAATGCTTTGTGCATTCTTCTCTGCAGATTAATATATGGAATTACAACAACTGGAGACTTTTGCATAGTATTGAAACTGGGCATTCCTCCAACATATTTTGCACAAAATTTGTTCCTGAGACATCTGATGAACTTGTTGTGTCAGGGGCAGGAGACGCAGAGGCAAACTCTTACTGCAAAAAACTATTCTTCTTTATGTCATTTGAGACTGTTAGTGTATCATTACTAAACTCTTTTTTAGGTTCGACTTTTCAATATATCTCGTTTAAGTGGGAAAAGTTCTGAAGAAATTGCTCTAGAACCTGCAGCATTGTACCGGTGTCACTCAAGGAGGGTCAAGAAGCTAGCTGTAAGATTCACACTCTATAAGATGATATGTGTTACATGAAATTTCATGGTTCATCTAAAGACTGGTTTTTCCATGAATCATGATCTGGACATTCCACTTCTTAGCAGCTGTTCTTTTTTTTTTTTTTGAAGGAAATTCATTGAGGCATCAGCATCATATTTAAACTTATCTGAACTTCTTTCAATTTGCAATATTTTTGATGTGTTGGACTTAATTTGTTTGAACTGGATATTCTGAATTTATGCTGAATGACCATTTGCCGTATCTAGGTTGAAGTTGGAAATCCTAATGTTGTATGGAGTGCGAGTGAGGATGGGACTTTAAGACAGCATGACTTTCGTGAAGGTGTTTCATGCCCGCCCGCTGGATCTTCAAATCAGGAATGTCGTAATGTACTTGTAAGTGAATATGTCTTTTTGAGCATGCTATAATTGGCCCATGTAAATAAGTTAGTTGCAACTTCCTTGTCAAGCCAATGCAAAAAGGAACTCAGTTTTTCTATGCTCAGGAGATTTATGAACTTATTCTCACGAATCAATTCTGCAAATGGTGTAACTATCCTCTTTCTTTCATTCGAGGGTTTTTAGTTGCTGTTTCCTCATTGTTCTTAGCGTTTTTCTTTATGGTTTTAACTTTTAAGTATGCAGAAGTCTGACTTATAGAATGGACTCATGTATGAGTTTGCTGACAAGCAGGTATTGTCACAAACTTAACAAATGTTTATGAAAGGTTAGTGTCCTATACGGATAACATTTATACGATGCTTGCCATATATGGTAGGTATTCTTTCAAAGGAGGCAAGTCTGCTATGTGGATAACATAAGATGAAGAATGAAACTGCAGAAAGCCTTTTTTTTTGCCTTTTCTTTTCTTTCTTTCTTTCTTTTGAAGAAGCTGGGCAACTCTAGTCTAAATGCCTCCAGAACAGTAGCAAGAAAAGTGCCAATTATTAGATCCAAAATGGGAATATTATTTATCATGAGACATTGGAAAAATACATCTACCATCAAGGGGTTAGCTTATTGGATGCTACCTCCCACCTCCCGCTCGTTCCTCTATATTGCCAAATCCTTTGAAATGGACATCAAGTTAAGTTTTATGTTGTCACTTACAGGTTTCTTACAGTCACAAGCATGAAGCTAGGATTCTGGATTGATATGTAAAGGGAAGAACTTTGTGAATGCAAAAATTTTGAAGAAAAACTGGAAATTTTGTGCTTTGGAAGAAATGACATGTAAACTGGTTTGTTTGATGAGTATGCATGATTGAACAAGATACAGAAAAGATCGGTAAAAATAATAGATTGTTTATTAAATTCTTGATTTTTTTGAAGTTGCCAAATATCAAATGGCATGCTATAAATATTAACTTGGGAAAAGTCAGGGAAAGAATGTTTTGCTTAAAAAATTCAGACAGTTGTGGAATGTTTCTGTGATTTGGAGATATCTGTGACTTGACCGACAGTTGCCCCTAAAATTGACATACATGGAATAACATGTTACCAGTTTTTTGAAGAAATCTAGCTTGCAGAAAGGGGTGGCATGCTTATCATGCAAATTAATGTTGGTTGCCTGACTTAGGCCAACTGGTTAGAGGTTAGAGATCTATCTTGATGTATGTAAAAGTAAAAAATAATAGAATTATATTATATTGATGGGTGGTTGATGTTCTAAGTATGCAGCATATAGGATGATGTCAACTTGCTTTGGAAGGAAGTGCAATATTTTCAATCCTTGTATGGAGTATGCACTATGTATCTGCATATGGTTGTAAAACGGAGTACTATGGAACAAGGAATTGTCATTTGCTAAGAAGTAAATTACCAAAAAGGCTACTATTTACACTTTGGGTTATACCATTGTACGCGAACTATCTGTGTAGGTTTTTATAATCCATAAAGCACTCCTTGCATCAAATTCTATGGAAAATCTTGTGGGTTTAGATGCAAGAATTGAAAGGTTGTCTTAATTAGATTTTGGTTTAATGAGATGATGAGAACATGATATTTTCAGTCCAATGCCGTTAAAAGCCATAAACACTTACTAAAACACAATTATTATGGAATCGATAATCATTAATAATAGCAGATCCTGAAGGATAAATATTAAAAAATAAAAAAACTTAGGATGGTTGGTGCAAATGCTTGTAAATCTCTTCATATGAAAACCAAGTTGAATACAAGGACTGATTGACAAACTACACTCGTAACCAAGATGGAAGGACATCCCAAAATCTTGCATGAGGCAGAGGCCAGATATCAAAGTATCTTGATTTGCCGATCTTTGCTCTGTGGCAGATACTGTATTGGCAAGACAGGGGCTTGGTAAGTTATATAATGTGTATTGCTTCATGCTAGACTTTTCTGGTCTATTGGAGGTTATGAATATCTATCCCCATGTTACTGCAGACTTGCTCAACAGTGTGAGCAGTGAGTTCTGCAGGATTGCATGTAATATTGGGCTTCCAGTATGAAATTGCAGAGTTTGTGCTTCCACCTGCATGTGTTATAGAGTATCAATGGGACTATTAATGTTTTCACCTATTCCTGATGCATGTGTACCTTAAGTTTGAGCCTCTTTTGGGCGTTCTTGTATCTTTCTGAATTGAGTCAGCTTGGTTGAGCTACTTACCAAGGAAACTTGCTTATCCTCTCTCATTTATTGGAATGCTTGTACCCCTGGCTTTTGGATACTTTTACAGTTACATGTTGCTTTATTTCTACTTATAAGTTTCATCCTCTAGCTCATTTTTGTGCTTTTTACTGTGAAATTTCTGGTCACTGCTTTCCTGATTCAGCTGAAGTAGACCAGGATTAATGACCCTCTTTTATGGTTATTGGATCTGAGAAGATCAACAGGGAAGCACTTCCATCACTTTATCTGTGTCTTTCACTGTCCAGTGGTGAAGAAGTCTCAGAAATGTCTGATGTTCTCTTCAACAAGCAAATAACCTATTCAGTGGAGATTCATTGGCCGTTATGCTAATCTGACTTTTTTGGATAGGGTTTTATTGTATCTATACACCTTGAATTGCAGCTGCTAACTTGCACTTGTTAGGGAGAATTGTATTAATTTGTAATTTGAGTATTTATTTTATTTTGTTATATTCAATGCTGTGTAAAATTTGTTTAATTACGGTTATGATTTGGTGCTTAATATAGTTTACCAGATTTTCTATAGTTATTATTAACAGCAACAGGATACTTGGTTGAGAATTTGAGTGAGATAAATTTTCATAAGTTAATCATGTTTCATGATTTTAAACACATAAGTTTTAACTTAGGTTTCCTAAAGGTCTTTCATAGCTTATATGTCTTGTAAGTTGTAATGCCGTTTATTCATGTGTTTAGCCCGCATATTATGATGTCATACACTTGTTTTGGTGCTCAAAGAATTGCTTGGAAAAGGGTCTTCTAACACATTGATATTTATTAGATAATTTTGTATTTGTAGCTATTGCTTTTATTTCTTCCCCTTCATATTTCGCATGTTGTGGCAGCTTGATCTTAGGTGTGGGGCAAAGAAATCATTGGCTGATTCTCCTAAGCAGTGTCTGGCATTGAAGTCTTGTGACATCAGTTCCACTCGTCCCCACCAACTTCTTGTTGGTGGCAGGTAACCTTTTTGGGCTCCTTCAATCCTGACCCTTGTTTTGAACTTTAAGAATGAGAACTGTTATTAAATATTGTTTTTTTTTTTTTTTGTTTTCTTCCCTCCCCTTCCCTTGATGCTTGCACAGTGATGCATTTGCACGATTGTATGATCGGAGAATGCTTCCACCTTTGAGCTCTTGCCAGTCGAAAATGAAGCCGCCACCTTGTGTTAATTATTTCTGTCCAATGCATCTTTCTGAGCGTGTATGTTTAGAAGCTTTCAGCATATTGTATTGATTGTGTAGTGTTCTGAGCGTGAAATTATAACTTCAGCATTCACAGTTTGTTGTTATACCTTATTTTACCTATACGGTTGTCACAGTAATCATCATGTTTTTACTGCTTGCTTTAGCTTTTTGAAACAATTCTTAGCCTTTTGAATTGCTTCCTCCACAGTATTGCATCAAATTATTGTAATTTGTTCTCTAACTCAAACCTGCTGGTCTCAAGTTTAAAATTGTCTACTTTCAGAGAAAATCAAGCTTGCATCTGACACATGTAACGTTCAGCCCAAACGGTGAAGAGGTGCTCTTGAGTTATAGCGGCGAACATGTTTACTTAATGGATGTTAACCATGGTATGCTACTATGCTTTATATTTTGCATTGTCTATTCAAGTCTTTATATATTCCCAAGCATAACTAACATGTGCATGTCTATGTTCCCAGTACATGACTAACATATCAGTGCCTTGTGCGAAAATGCATGATGTGCAGTCGAAGTTCAGTCTAGAGCACTCATCATGTTTTGCATATCACATGAAGGTCAAAATCATGTTTTGGATATTACATGAAGATCAAAAGTTAAATGTGCTGAATACTTTCTAACTATTAATTTACACAGCTTATACTGTTATTGGTGTTTATTCTTGCCATTTGAAGGGAAGGTAACAAGTATCTGAAGTATTTGAGTTTTAGGAATTTTATATGGTATTTAATGCAGTGAAAACATGGTTTCAGATGTGGGGGTTTTGCACGCATGCTTAAAGATGATGGCTTGTAAGGTAGATGGGGAAGCTAGTAAGGCTTCTTGGATACACGGCTTTAACAGGAAAAGGAGATACATGAATTGGAAGCACTCTATTGGCACAATTGTTGATTGTTAAAACACATGATTCCGCCAATAAAATGTTGGTGCAAAGGTGAGATCAAATTATCTAAAACAAAATACGCCATACTATACTAAATTGGGCGGTACGAAGCATACCGTTCCGTACTAGTTCGGTATCGGTATGCAGTATGGGGGTGTACCGATACTTAGAACGCCGAACCGGCCCCCATATCAGGCATACCGACACAATAATAGGGTGGTACTGGTATGGAGCCTCGTATCGAGATGACGTACCTTGATTTGAAAAGTCTTATCAGGAGAAAATTTTCATCTTTGTTTGAAGTGAACTAATAAACTTGTATCATGGTATTGCCTCTTCTTGTATCAGAGTATTTGATGCGAGTTGTCAAATGCCTACTTAACAAACATAATATCCTTTCCCAGATCAGCTAGGCTTGCAACTTTAGCCCATTTTCAAATGAGGAATGCTAGAATTAGTTGTGCCATGTAGGTTGCAAATGCCAAATTTTCGTCGTCACTTTACATGGTCGGTGGTACCTACACAACAAAAGGAATCGTGTGCTGGGTGGTCCTTGATACACATCTCTATAATAATAATCTACCCCTCCTTATTTCCCATGTATAATGTGGGTAAAATCTGTATTTATATGTATATAAGAAATTTTTGTAAGATCTGTATTTCTATGTATATAAAAAATTTATTAAGAAAAAGAGTACAAAGAGAAAGAAGAGAAGACAAGAGGGAGTTTGCTGCTTTGCTTTTAGGAGCTGCCTTGTGCTATTAATTCATGAAATATAATCAACCTTCCATGAATCTAAAGCGCTCAAAAAAGCTTTATAAACTTCTCACAAGTGACATAACCTAGGTACAAACTAACACAACACAAGAATGATTTCTGTCTTCACATTTCATACCTCTTAACCACAACATAAGAAAACCTATGCGTAGCCTCATAAATGTAGTAAAGCAAGTTGACCTTAAGTATCTATCTACATTTTCTTTTAGTTTATCATTTTCTGTGTTGTGCTCTACTAATATTTGCTAGTAATTTGGTGATGCGCACTGACTGTGTGAGGGCCCGGTCCATTGATTGGCCTGTACTTGTTTTGGGCCTATGGGCCGGCCCGAAGAGGCCAGGCCCATGGCCACCGTGCCCCGTGGCACGATGAAGGCTGAGAAGAAGACTTCGTCTTCTTCCTCCATTTCCGGCAGAAATTGGGGACTCTTAGGGTAATCCGAGTTCATCTAGAACTCCGGGACTTCACCTATTTATTTTTCCTTTCCTTTGGATTTTCTCCACTGGAATCGTCAAGAATAGTCGCTGATTTCAAGCCCTCGTTTTGGATTTTCTTCCTCAATTCCTCGCTGGAAAGAGTTGCTGGAGGCTTCGCCGAACCAAGGTAATGTTAGGATTTAATATGATGTAGGGGCGCAGTGGAAGTACGGGATTTCAAAAAATTTTATAATGAAATTCTGAAACATCAAATCCTAAACCCAAGACCACCTTAATGGTAACAATTAAATTTAAAATAAATATAGGAATAGAAGAATACCTGTAACGCTAATTTTAATATTTAAAATTTTCACTAGGCGCCCAAGTGTTCGCCCTCCAACGTTGATCCACACGAGAACTTGCTTTAAGATTCTAACTCCGAAAGAACTTGATTCTTGATGCTGAATTCTTCCAAAGAATTCAATTGGCTTTTGGGCAAAATAACATTTCTCAAGTGCTTTGCCTTTCTCCCTTTTCTCTTAGCTTCCATCTTCCTCTTTCTAATTGTCTTTTTCTTTCTAATTCTCCTTCTAAGCCTTTTGTCCTAAAGAAGACCTTTTGTCTTAATTTAGAACAACCTTGGAGAGAGATGTAAGAAAGAAGGGATTGGAATTAAGTGAGTAGAACTTCGGAGAATGCCAACTATTTATAGTTGGCGGAGGGGTGCTTGGCTCTGGCGTGAGGATAAATTTCCAAAAGATGCATCCTTATCCACACGCCTAAAGAAAAGGAAGAGGCGCCTCATTTATCTCTTCACACCATAAGGAAGTGGCTCCTCTAGAGATGAGGCGCCATCCTTATCTCTTCATGCCCCACACGCCCACATCCCTTCTGGATTTAAATTCAAATCCAAAACACCGAAGAGTCGCCTTAAAGCAGAAGGACTCTTCATGCAGAATTTTTTCGGTGTTTTTTCCGAAGGGGTGCCAAGCATTAGTGGGGCGCCAACCAACATCCAAGGGCTTAAGTTAGTTAGAAGGTGGCGCCCCATATGATTAAAGACGTGGGAAGATAAGAGAGAAAAAGATAAGATAAGAGTAGGAAGTTAAATGGATAAGATTCCTTTATCCAAATGGATTTTTCATCCTTATCCATTTATGGTGCCATCAAACCCAATCCAATTGGGTTCAAAACCAAGCTAATTAGGTGCCAACTCTTGTTTAACCCAAACTAGGATATGATCTAACCAAAAGGCCAATTTAATTAGATCAATCCAAATCAAGAATCAAATTCGAATCCAATTCAAATTGGGAGCTAGAGTTTGCAACACGTGCTAGCATGTTCATTCTGCAAACATGATCTAATCTAATTAGATTCTTAATCAGTTTTCTTGTGTGTGACCCATTGGGTTCCATATTTAGCCAGCAGTAGGTCCAGGTGCAAGTTGACCTGATTTGATTAGAACTCTTCTAATCGATTTAGGTCCAAACTGTGCAAACCCAAGTTTAACAATAAAAATCCTTTCTAATTGGTGATCGAATTAAATTCTTTAATTCGATCAAACTTACAAGACAAGATTGATGTTTAGCAACATATCATGTCTACTTGGAAGATATGATATTTGGTGGAAATACCAAACATACCCTTCAGTGGCAAGTTACCGTGTAATTTAATTCTTCAATCAATCTACATCCCGAATATGTATATGAGTATGGATCTATGTCAAACTCAATTACATATTGATATTTCTTTCAATTTTTTAATGATAAATCTAATAATCTTTCTTTCAATTACATTAGAAATTTTTTCTAATTTTCATTTTGTTTTGATTAAAGACTTTCTGAATTATTATATGATTAGAGTGAGTAGGATGCGATCTTCTCTTACTAGAAGTGATTGATTTCTTGTTGACCTACTCACAACCATCGTGCACAATCCACCATATCCAGAACACCCCTTATACGACTTTAGTCATAAATGAGTATGAACGAAAACATGGATTTATGTGCACAAGATATCATGGTGGTCTTAGGTCAAAGGATCGGTTGCACAACTTTCACTAAGAGAATCATCTTTTGACGTGTAAGTAAGACTCCATAAGATATTCTCTTGGCAGGTCAATTCAGTGAACTCATTTTTCTAATGAGCACCCATATCCTTGTATTAGTGTCTCCACACAAGTGATTGTGAGATCAATCATCCTCTCCATCGAGCATACAGAAGATGTACCAGTCTTTCCGGTAATATTAATCCCCGACTCAATGTACCAACAACTAAGAATATTTTAGATTAGGATTTTAGGATTTTAGGTCTCACTTGCATGATCTCATCATAGCCCTAAAACCATTGCCTTATCTATGGGGTTCATCATAAATATAATATGCAGCATATAATGAAACATAATGTCTTTTTTATTTATAATAAAATATCTTGTACATGAGTTGGAAAATTAAAAAAAATTCTATTGCAATACAGATTATGATTGGTTTGTAAGGCATTATTCTTTCAATTTCCTACTTGCACTAAAGTCAGTCGCCCTTAATCTTTAACCCCATACAATCGAGGTGGCGATCAAACTGCTGCTGAGGTAATGCTTTAGTAAATGGGTCTGCTAAGTTGTTCTTTGTATCTACTCGTACAATAATTATATCTTATCTTTCGACAATCTCTCGAACGAGGTGGAAGCGTCTTAGAATGTGCTTGGATTTGTGATGAGATCTTGATTTTTTTGCTTGAGCAACAGCTCCAGTGTTATCACAATAAACTGGCACTGGATTTGCAATCTCTGGAGCAACACCCAATTCAGTGTTGAATTTCTTTATTCAGACAGCTTCCTTAGCAGTTTCACTTACACCAACGTATTCTACCTCAGGAACTGAGTCAGCTACAGTCTGCTGCTTAGAACTCTTCCAACTCACTGCACCACCATACAGGGTAAAGACATACCCTAAAATGGATTTGCTATTATCTAGATTTGACTGAAAACTAGAATCAGAATATCCTTCTAGTTTCAACTCAGATCCACCGTACACTAGAAAAACATCTTTAGTCCTTCTCAAGTACTTAAGAATATTTTTCACTGCTTTCCAATGATCCTTTCCTGGATCAGCCTGAAATATGCTTGCTATGCCTAAGGCATAAACAACATCAGGCCTGGTACATAGCATAGCATACATTATTGATCCTACTGCAGAAGCGTAGGGAATAGAATGAATTCTATTCCTCTCTTCAGGTGTTTTAGGAGACATTTTCTTAGAGAGACGTAAGCCATGACCCATGAGTAAGTAACCTCTTTTACTTCCATCCATACTGAACCTTTTCAGTACAAGATCTATGTACCTAGACTGGGACAAGCCTAGCATCTTTTTATATCTATCCCTATAGATCTTTATTCCAAGTATATAGGATGCTTCACCCAAGTCTTTCATGGAAAAACTTTTTGATAGCCAAGTCTTGACTGATTGTATTTCCAATGATAAGTATGTCATCTACATACAAAACTAAGAAGACAATAGCACTCCCACTTGTCTTCTTATACACACAAGGTTCATCCACATTTTTGATAAAGCTAAACTCTTTTTTTTTTAATAAAAAAAAGCTAAACTCTTTGACTGTCATATCAAAATGGATGTTCTAACTCCTCAATGCTTGCTTTAATCCATAAATGAATTTCTTAAGCTTACATACTTGATTTGTTCTTCCACTTGAGACAAATCCTTCTGGCTGAGTCATGTAAACCTCTTCCTCAAGATGACCAATAAGGAAGGCGGTTTTAACATCCATTTGCCAGATTTCATAATCATAGTATGCAGCTATTGCAAGCAAAATCTGAATAGATTTAAGCATGGCAACTGGTGAAAAGGTTTCATCATAGTCAATTTCTTGTTTTTGCCTGAAATCTTTTGCCACCAATCTAGCCTTGTTAGTTTCTACTTGGCCATCTGCTCCAATCTTTTTCTTATAGACCCACTTGCAACCTATAGGGGTTACATCCTCAGGTGCATCAACCAAAGTCCATACTTGGTTGGTATACATTGAGCCTATTTTGGATTTCATGGCCTCTAGCCATTTGTCAGAGTCTTTACTTATAATAGCTTTCGAATAAGTCAGAGGATCATCGTTCTCAACGATGTGGGCTTCGTCATTTTCAATGATAAACCTATATCTTACAGGTGCTCTTTGCACTCTTTCTGACCTTCGAAGAGATGTATGTTGTGGTTGTACCGCATCTATGGGTACATCTGGTCGAGAAATATCTTGTCTCTTTTTGTAGGTCTTGAACTTCTTCAAGTTCAATTCTCCTATCAGTGCCCCTTTCTAGGATAAACTCTTTTTCCTAGAAAGTGGCATGCCTACCAACAAAGACCTTTTGTTCAGTAGGTTGATAGAAGAGGTATCTTATACTCTCTTTAGGATATCCTACAAATAAACACTTATCTGATCTAGCACTTAGCTTATGTTCAAAATTTCTTTTGACATAAGCTGGACAGCCCCATATCTTAAGATACTTAAGACTTGGCTTCTTACCTTTCCATATCTCATATGGAGTGCTAGATACAGATTTAGAAGGTACCCTGTTCAATATATATGCAGTAGTTTTTAGGGCAAATTTTCGGAAAAAAATAGGAAGATATGTAAAGCACATTATGGACCGTACCATATCTAATAAAGTATGATTTCTCATTTCCGCTACACCATTTAACTGTGGTGTATACAGAGGGGTCTATTCAGAGAGATTACCCTTTTCTTTAAGATGATCTAAAAATTCACTAGAAAGGTATTCACCTCCTCGATCTGATCGAAGAATTTTAATACTCTTTTCAGTTTATTTTTAACCATACTTTGACACTCTTTAAACTTATCAAAGGCTTCGGATTTATGTTTCATAAGATACACATATCCTAATCTTGATAAATCATCAATGAATGTGATGAAATAAGAGTATCCACCTCTAGCTTGAGTGTACAAGTCTTAATAACTCACTTGCCCTTTCTCCATGTCCAGTGAATGGAGACTTGGTCATTTTTTTCATCAGACAAGATTCACAAGTTCCTAATGATTCATAATCATAAGAATCAAAGAATTCTTCTTTGTATAACTTGTTTATTCTTGATTCACTTATGTGACCAAGTCGGCAATGCCATAGGAAGGTGTAATTCACCTCTTCTCTCTTTCGTTTTTTGCTTTAATCAATATGAAATATATTATCATTAAAAGACAGAACTAGAAGACCATTTTTCATAATGCCATTGCAATAATGCTTATTAGAAAAAGAAATAGAGCAACTATTGCCCTTCCCATTAATTTCAAATCCTTGTTTTACATTTCTGATAATTTTAGACATATAATAACAGTCTTCCAACTCCAAGAGCTTGCTCGAAGGCAACTTCAAAAAATAGGTTCCAATAGCTTCAGCCTGGGTGGACTCTCTTCCAACGCCATAAAGCTCGAAGTCACCCTTCTTCAAACTTCTAATTCTCTGTAGTCCCTGCAATGACTTGCTAATATGAGAACCACAGCCGATATCCAATACCCATGAATTTGAATTTGAAGAACTTAATGACAAACTGGCATGTAACATATGCATATCTTTTGATGCAATTCTTGCATCAGGCTTTACAGTTGCAAGAAATATCTTGCAATTCTTTTTCCAGTAGCCTTCCTTGCCGCAATAGAAATAGGTACTTGATCCGGAGATTTTCTTTCCTTTCTTCCTCTTCATCCTGCTACTTTTAGGGTTCAATCTTTTCTTAGAACCCTTAATGCCTGTTTTCTTCTTAGAGATTCCATCTACAAGGAGTGGACCCTTTTCCTTCTTGATAGGGCTCTCAGCTGTTCTAAGCATATTTAACAGCTCAGGCAAAGAGGTATTCAGTTTGTTCATGTGATAATTCACAACTAACTGAGAGAAGGATTCTGGGAGTGACTGTAGGATTAAATCCTGACTTAGCTCACCATCCATCACAAAATCCAATTAACTCAATCTAGTGATCAAGTCAATTACCATGGGAACTTGGTCTTGTACGGATGTCCCTTCACTCATCCTTGCACGGAATAACTGTTTAGATATCTCATATCTAGCAGTTCTACTCTATTCTCCATACAACTCTTTTAAATTGAGAAGTATAGAGTGAGTATCCATGCTATCATGCTGCCTTTGCAATTCCTTGCTCATGGAGGCCAGCATGATACATTTAACAGTTAAACTGTTATTCTTCCACATCTTGTATGTGGCTACCTCTTCTTCAGTAGCATCTTTCCCTACCGATCCAAGGCCAGGGGTTTTGAGGATATAAGATATTTTCTCTTGAGTGAGAACAATCTTTAAATTTCTCAACCAGTCCACATAGTTAGAACCGGTCAACTTGTTGGCATCCAAGATGCCCTTCAATGATAGTGAAGAAGCCATTAATGCAGAATTATTTTACTTAAGCAAAGAACAAAACTAACATAAGCAGACCATTCATGATGAGATATATATAATTAGATAAGGACTTTTATCTAATTGTTACTCCCACTATTTTATCGAATATCATAGCCCTCTCTTATGATAAACGAGAAAATCGAATTGGTTTTTCTTAGTGGAGTTGAGATCCTAATTCCTCATAGAGGCCTTGCGGTTTCACAACAAACCTTTATGAGTTCCGAGGTAGAAAACTTTTTCCAGTTGCATCTCATGCAATTCTCAATATTACCTTGTCCTCTAAAACACTTATAGCCTTGCGGTTACACAACAAACTATAATGTTTTAATTAAGTCAAACTCTTTATTTCCATACAGTCATATTTGAATAATGTTGCCCTTGTGGTTGCACAACAAAGCAACATATCATAACATGCCGTAAGCATCTCTATGTACTAAGACAATATGACATCAATCTCCATAGCAAACCTTGCGGTTTCACAACAAACCTGCTTGGATTTCTGACAAAATAATGTCTTGGCATGAAGGAAGGCTCAGAGTAGTGTTTTTCAACATTAAGCTTTTCATAAAAGATAATTAACCAAATTGGCCAGATAAGTATGTGGGAGGCTTCCCGTGCTTTCGCAACGGTCCTAATTAAGTAACTATGTTTGACACTTTCCTAGACACCAATTGATCAATTAATCCAGAATGGATCAGCTTAAAGTATCTTTCACTACGACTTAATATAATTTTTATGAGGGCTTTCCGGTCTCTTGCACATTTTATAAATGTAACATATATTGCATTTCTAATGTAAGAAGCAAACATAGCAAGGAGTATGACCATGCTTCAACATATCTTATATGAGAATTCATATCAAGACATTTGAACAATATAACATCACATAGCAAATATCAAAACTTAAGTGATCATCAATCCTACATCTAGCATGATCATTTGATTGAACCAATAAAGGTCGGCTCTAATACCACTGTAAGGATTTCTATGATGTAGGGGCGCAGCGGAAGCGCGGGATTTCAAAAATTTTCATAATGAAATTTCGAAACATCAAATCTTAAACCCAAGACCACCTTAATGGTAACAATCAAAATTAAAATAAATGTAGGAATAGAAGAATACCTGTAATGCTAATTAATATTCAGAATTTTCACTAGGCACCCAAGTGTTCGCCCTTCAACGTTGATCCACACAGAAACTTGCTTTAAGATTCTAACTCCGAAAGAACTTGGTTCTTGATGCTGAATTCTTCCAAAGAATTCAATTGGCTTCTAGGCAAAATAATACTTCTCAAGTACTTTGCCTTTCTCCCTTTTCTCTTGGCTTCCATCTTCCTCTTTCTAATTGTCTTTTTCTTTCTAATTCTCCTTCTAAGCCTTTTGTCCTAAAGAAAACCTTTTGTCTTAATATAGAACAACCTTGGAGAGAGATGTAAGAAAGAAGGGATTAGAATTGAGTGAGTAGAACTTCGGAGAATGCCAACTATTTATAGTTGGCGGAGGGGTGCTTGGCTCAGGTGTGAGGATAAATCTCCAAAAGATGCATCCTTATCCACATGCCTAAAGAAAAGGAAGAGGTGCCTCATTTTTTTCTCTTCACGCCATAAGGAAGTGGCGCCTCTAGATGAGGCACCATCCTTATCTCTTCATGCTCCACACCTCCACACCCTTTCTGGATTTAAATTCAAATCCAAAACACCAAATAGTCGCCTTAAAGCAGGACTCGTCATGCAGAATTTTTTCGGTGTTTTTTCCGAAGGGGTGCCAAGCATTAGTGAGGCGCCAACCAACATCCAAGGGCTTAAGTTAATCAGAAGATGGCGCCCCATATGGATAAAGACGTGAGAAGATAAGAGAGGAAAAGATAAGATAAGAGTAGGAAGTTAAATAAATAAGATTCCTTTATCCAAATGAATTTTTCATCCTTATCCATTTATGGCCCCATCAAACCCAATCCAATTGGGTTCAAAACCAAGCCAATTAGGTGCCAACTCTTGGTTAGCCCAAACTAGGATATGATCTAACATAAAGGCCAATTTAATTAGATCAATCCAAATCAAGAATCAAATTCGAATCCAATTCAATTAGAAGCTCGAGTTTGTAACACGTGCTAGCATGTTCATTCTGCAAATATGATCTAATTTAATTAGATCTTTAATCAGTTCTCTTGTGTGTGACTCATTGGATTCCATATCCAGCCAGCAGTAGGTCGAGGTGCAAGTTGACCTGATTTGATTAGAACTCTCTTAATCAATTTAGGTCCAAACAGTGCAAATCCGAGCTTAACAATTAGAACCCTTTCTAATTGGTGATTGAATTAAATTTTTTAATTCGATCAAATTTACAAGACAAGATTGACGTCTAGCAACGTATCATGTCTACTCGGAAGATATGATATTTGGTGGAAATACCAAACATACTTTTCAGTGGCAAGTTACTGTGTGATTTAATCCTTCAATCAATTTGCATCTCGAATATGTATATGAGTATGGATCTATGTCAAACTCAATTACATATTCATGTCTCTCTCAATCTTTTAATGATAATTCTAATAATGAAACATTATAAACTCTTTCTAATTTTCATTCTGCTTTGATCAAAGACTTTCTGAATTATCATATGATTAGAGTAAGTAGGATGCGATCTTCTTTTACTAGAAGTGATTGATTTCTTGTTGATCTACTCACAACCTTCGTGCAAAATCCACCATATCCAGAACACCCCATGCACGACTTTAGTCATGAATGAGTATGAACCAAAACATGGATTCATGTGCACAAGATGTTATGGTGGTCTCAGTTCAAAGAATCAGTTGCATAACTTCCATTAAGAGAATCATCTTTTGACATGTAAGTAAGACTCCATAAGATATTCTTTTGGCAGGTCAATTCAGGAAACTGATTTTTCTAATGACCACCCACATCCTTGTATTAGTGTCTCCACACAAGTGATTGTGAGATCAATCACCCTTTCCATCGAGCATACAGAAGATATGCCAGTCTTTCCGGTAATATTGATCCCCGACTCAATATACCAACAACTAGAAATATTTTAAATTAGGGTTTTAGGGTTTTAGGTCTCACTTGCATGATCTCATCATAGCCCTAAAACTATTGCCCTTATCTATGGGGTTCATCATAAATATAAGATGCAGCATATGATGAAACATAATGCCTTTTTTATTTATAATAAAATATCATGTACATGAGTTGGAAAATCAAAAGAAATCCTTTCACAATACAGATTGTGATTGGCTTGTAGGGCATTATTCTTTCAGGTAAATGTTCCTTATCTTGTTTCCTTTCCTTTCCTAGTGTTTTAGCAAGCTTTTGTTTGGGTTTGAGCCAGCAAATCGCCGGAATACCTTCTAAAACAGCGGTGCCCTGTTTCGGTGTCCTACCGAGTTTCGCCGCCACTTGCCGCCAGATTTGGCCGGGTTTTGCCATTGTCTAGGACAACTGAGAATGTGTCTGCGAATAGGGAGTTGCCATGGATCATCCTCCACATTTCTTTTGGGATCTTTTTTCCTTCTTTCTTGTGCCGGTCAGCCACCATTACCGGCGAGGTAGCGGCCGACGGGCCGCCCATGGCCACCATCGTCGGGGCTGACCACTATGGCTGCCACCCCCTCTAGTTCAAAGAGGAAAGGGAGAGACGAGCTCTCCCCTGTTTTGAGAAGAAAGAAGAGTCTCTCTCTTCTTTCCTCTCGTCTCCTCTTTATTTTCTCTCTAGAAGATCTATGAAACCCAGTATCGGGCCTTGTTGACCTCATCTACGAACTCGAGCTGACCCTATAAAGGGCTCCGATCCGCCTTGGTGCCTGGGTTGTCTACTGGACTGATCACTCCGGCCTTGTTGAATATTCTTGAAACCTTCATTGATGAACCATGTTGATTAATCTTGGCATTGATTGAGTCCGATTCATTGAACCACCAACGCTCGGTCAAGATTTCTTGTATTATTTTATTGAAGTCATCAATTAGAAATTAATCTCGTTGTTAATATTTTAAATAGCTCTAGCGGAGTCGCCTAGCGAAGTTTGACAATCTAAGACAAAAGAGATAAGTAAGCCTTATACTTCTTACTAATTTTCAAATTCATTTATTTTCTGGTATTATAAAAATATGAAAATAGTATTAAATGTTGATGATATCATGTTTTCTTGAAATTAAGAATCAAGCATACGATATTATAAAACTTATAATTTATTATGAAATAATGGATCCATGATTGTTTTACCGTTAAGTACTATTTGTGAACTATAAACTTCATATTTATGAAAATTGTATTTTTGTTATGAAAAAGAATAATTTTATGATTATTCTACTGTTAACTGCTTATTTATGGGCTACGAACTTCATAAAGCTATTTAGTATTTTATTCATGTATGATTCAAGAAATATGATTTGAAAAATTCGCTACCTTTCTCTGAGCTTCTAGGCAACAGATCCTACTCCCTAAGAAGAGTCATTAAGAGAGAGGAATCCATTTAAAGCCATTTCCTCCTACATTCATTTAACCAAACATTTCTTAAGGCTCTCAGATAGCTATATATGGCCTTTGAAAGTGGGGTAGATCAACATCCAGTTCCATGTGACCCTGCCAACGGGTAATAGTAGTTGGCATACGACCTTACCAACGAGTAATAATAGTTGGTGTTTGTCGATTACGGCCCTGTCACGGGTATAATGGTGACCTTAACATTTAGTCTGAGAGAAGTAATTTAATCAATGGTACATAATTTATGATTTAATTTATGCTATACACTAGGACCATGTTTATGAAATATGAATGATTTATGCACACATGATTGGCTTTATGACTTGTTTTAATATACTATACTATGAAATGCTTTATTTTGTAATATCTATTATTTTTTTTAAATGATGCATTGACATGCAAAAACTTATGTTTGATCTGGTAAGATAGTGGACGGTTTACTTACTGAGCTGTGTCGCTCATATACTTCTATTTTTTTCCTCTTTCTAGAAAAATAGGATCGATAGGTACGAGTGATGGTCCAGGCTTGGAGTTCGCGTTAGCAAGCTTGGCGATCTTTATAGCAGAGCAGAACTTTAGCTCTTCAGTTGATTATAAAATTATAGTTAGTGATTTTCTGAATAGTAAAGATTGTGGGATTGGTATTTATGTTTGGATTTAGACGCTTTGAACTAGTATTGGTTTTATTTAATGGGTAATAAAATTAAATTTCTATTTACTCTATTGTATTTGATATGGATTTGAAAACTAAATGTAATGTTGGCTTCGTGTTATCGTGGGTTGTAACCCTTGATAGCACGGCCATGTCACATTTCGGATCTGGGATTCCTTAGTAGCATTATGATTCCTCAACGCAAAATCCTTTAGCTAAAAGCCCTCTAGGTTGTGTGCGTGTGTGTGTACACATATGTTTATATGTTGATATATATGGAGTTCTCATCCACCCTTCCTTATGAAATATATATGTTTGCTTACTTGCCTACACACATATGTCCGTAGGGAGGAGGGCTGTAGTGGATGCGGGGAGAGAGAGGAGGAGGGTGGAAGGGAGAGAGAGGGGGATGCTTATCAGTGACCAGGAGCGCAAATGCCATGCACAATGGTGAATCCCCTTAGATCGACCGGTATCCAATGGGATGGCTTCGATTGGGGACTGCCGGGGTTTTGAGGACCATCGAAGAGGGCTAATGTTCGCCAGGGGAGGGCTAGAATTTAGTGAGGAGAGCCATCGTGGATGTGGTTTGGTTGGACTATGGTGGGGATTGAGAGAGATAGAGAGAGAGGGGGGAGGTTTACCTATGATGGCCAGCATCGAAGAGTGTAGAGCGAGCGATGTCTAGCGGTGAAGCGAATGAGAGAGCCCACAAAGACACTCAAACCATCGAACTGGGGGGGGGGGGGGGAGGAATTTTATAATTGAACCGATCTAACTTACTGAATTGTTCCAACTTGGCATCGGGGTTGGTTCTGTTGGGCCGAACCACTCGGTTTTGGTCGGTCTGCCGATCATTGGTTATCGGAGCTAGGTTACGTAGATTTTTTCATTTTCCTTGATCTGAAAGTATAGAGAGGTTGTGCATGGAAGCAACATTCAATATCAATTACGTAATTTAGGTGCTGAAATTAGTGCAAGTGATGCTAATATGTTTGAGAAAGTATATTTGTACTTTAGTTCATATTTTCTTCATGATGACTGCTAATGTACCTTTTTTTTGTAACTTCTAGATGGCCAGGGTAGTACAAGATACACTGCTGATGATGTTCCAAAGCAATTGTATATAGCTCCTTTACTTAAAGAAACAAAAGTACCTTCAGCACCAGCATCTTCCTCTGACAACTTGCCTGAAACAAAATATGATTTGAGGAGGGTGGGAAGCTTTTTTCTTTTATTGTTTAATAATTATCCAATTGCTATGTCTTTTTTGTATGTGTATCTTTATGCCTGTGCTAATACCCAATTGTAGCTTGACATGTGCAAGAAACTGGTTCAAGACGCAGCAAAAGCTTTGGATGATGGCTTGAACTTATTTTATGGAATAGAAGCGTGTAATGAAGTACTGGACGGAAAAGGTCCTGAGATTGGCCTTGCACTGAGACATGAATGCTTGTGTATTCGAGCATCGTTGCTTCTTAAGGTTCAGCACAATCTTATTATTCTAAGTGTTAAATCAATTTTATGAGAATCTGCCATACATGACATCTTGGTTTCAGAGGAAGTGGAAAAATGATGTTCACATGGCTGTAAGGGATTGTAACAAAGCTCGATTTATAGATCCTTCATCATATAAGGCACACTATTACATGTCAGAAGCACTTCTCCAGGTACTCCTTAATGATTGTCATGTAAATCAATCAATGTTCTTCTGGACTTGGATAAGCTTCTCTACCTCTCAAAGAAATCCCTTGACATTTGATGTTAGATCCTTCTAAATGGATTTCTTTTGAATTGTTTGAAATTTGGTGCAGTTAGGGAAAAATAAAGAAGCTTTAGAGTTTGCACAAGCGGCTCATAATTTGGCTCCGTCAAACTCTGATGCTGCTCAAATGGTAGAGCGAATAAAAGATCGTCTTGCTGCAGGTTAGTCTGTAAAATTTGAATATTTTGTGTCTTTTGCATTTTAGTTTAAGGGCTTTCATGCTTTAACTGTTGTCATTGTGTATAAGTATAAGCCTCTAACATACTTGGAGTCGAATTTCCCCCATTTTCTTGTTTTGCTGCATTGTGAAAGAAAAGCCTTTGACAAACAACATACCTGCTGTTCTTTTAGTGTCATGAATCTTTGTGAATAAAGGGTAGGTTCCTTAACTGCAGTTGGAACAAGACGGTTCTGTAACTCTTTAATTGTTACTTTGGGGGCTAGTATTAGTTGTTTTTCCTCCTAGGCTTGTAATAGATGTTTGTTGATCCTTTTTGTCAACCGATGAGTGGGACTTCGAAACTTTTTAATTTTATCCCTGTTTACACTGTATGTGTTGCCAACCTTTAGTTGAGGATTGCATAAGAACAATATGGGATGCTGGTGTCAGATTCTTTAAGCCCTGTGGCATGGTTGTCAATTTACAATTTTCATTTTTTTTTACTGGTGTTTGGTAATCCTATTTCTATTTTTAGTTTTTTGAAAATGTTTCTAAAATTTGTGAACCTGGACAATGTGTATTTAACTTTTTTGAAAACCGGAAACTGCCTGCCACCACCCCCACCACCCAACAATGGCCGTCGCTGGCTACTGCTGTCTGTCACCCCCTCCAGTTGCTGCTGGCCAGAAAACCACTGCCTCCACCACCATCACCATATTCACCGCCAAGTTTTGTTTTTTTCAGAGGTAAACTGGTTTCATTTTTTTTAAAAAGAGAAAACTGAGCTAAAGATTGGCGACCTTGCCAAACGCTAGCTTGGTTACCAGAAACGGGTTGGGTGTAGGGACAGGGAAGTGAGTCTCATAAAATACGTAGTAAGAGAACACTTGAGAAGTGGGTAGGGATGAATTTTGGAGGAGATTTGGAAGCAGGTTCACCATCCTAATTAGAAGATTCCTGCTACTAATGTCAGATTAATTATATTTTTCATGATACTTTTCATATGGTGCTGTTGTATTTTCTAAAAGTTTATCTGAAGCCCATTGTTTTTCTTTAGAGCTCATTATTCTTCTGATAGTTTGATATTTACAAGTTACTCTTCATAGTAGGTAACTGTACATTCACATGCATTCAATTTTATCTGTTAATATTGTTGTTTTGGTGGGTGTTTCTAGCACTGGCCATGTAGAATTCATTAGCATCATAATTTTTTGTATCTGTATGCTTGATTTTGTAGTTGCTGGAGTATAACATAGGGGAATTGAGCCTACTTCTTGCCAATGTGGAGAGGCCATGCAGTCAATTTTTTTATTTAATGAACTCGTTATAATTGAACCGAGCATCATATTGATATGCTCTGCATTTAGGAGGAAATGTGCAGTTCATGGATTAAGGTACCGTACTGTACTGCTCCAGATAGGATTTGATTTATCATGCTGGATAGGTATGGGCATGGTATGTAGGTATGTGCCTTTGTATCCTGTATATTGGTCTGACTGATATGCACTGGCATAGACCAACATGGCTCGGCAAGGACCAATTTTTTTGCCACATGCCCTAGCATGGGACCAAGTGTATGCTCAGTTGGCAAAACACTTTCCTGTATGATGCCATGCCATGCCAACTTATGACTGGCAGAGGTATGTCAAACAGTTCTTTATTGCATGCAATTATCTAGGATGATATGCATTTAGCATTCCTTTATTAAATTTCTATTCATGGCTTGAGTAACCGACCACGTATGGTGGGGATATTATTTTTAAATTCTGCATGTCTAAGTTCTTATGATGCCTCTTATTCATTCTCATGCTTTTTATTGCCAATCTAAAGTGCTGATGTTGGAATCTGTTATACTAGGTACTTGTTTAGATGTATCAGCTGTTCCTTTTATTTTCTATATTTTCTTTTATTTTTTTTTTTCTTTTTTCCCTTCTTTTTCTTTGGGTGGGGTAGGGAGGTGGAGGTGGAGTTGGAGTTCTAAATGGATGTATTATATTGGTCACCTACTGCTGCATCCATGTACCATTTCATGAAATAGTGGATGGTATAACTTGATTGCAAATTGCATCTATGTGTAATCAGTCCTGATCATTGTAATATGAACTATCTAAAATATATTATAGCTACAGATCCATTTCATATATGAATTTTCTATGCAATTTGTAATTGAAGAATTCTTCTTTCTTATTGCTTGTAGACATGTAGGCACAGCAAATTCTCACATGCATAAACAAACACATTTGTGTGCTTTGCACTTTGTACATGCATTTCTCAGGTCTCTACAAAGTTTGTCTCAAGCGTGTTGTGTTATGTTACTCTGGTACAGCTGAAGCTGAGAAAAGCAAAAAGGACAATGAAGCAATAACTAAGAGTGAAGGGCGACATGGAAGGTTAAGATCACTGGGTGATGTACTCATTCAGTCAGAGCTGAGTAGCCCATCTCAAGAGGATTGGTATGGTAGAGAGTTTTCTGATTATGAGGAAGAAATGGAGCTGGACTTTGAAACGCCAGTATCAGGAGACGAGGGTCGTGATAATGACTCAAACATTCTTCGAGGAAGTTTAAATTTGAGGTTTCATCGAAGAGATGACTCAGCTAGAGAAAACTGCAGTACGGATGGTTCACATGGATCTCCTTCATCTTCCTCTCAACATGAAGATTCTTCTTATCAGGTCTTTCTTCCCTCCAAGAACTTTTAACTGAATCTCACTTGTTAGTAATGACAAGTAGTTAGCACTGTTGATGCATTTTAATATTCAGATTTGCATGCCATACATCTCAAGAACTTCTTGCATGGTGGGACCCCTTCTGTTCATAGCCAGTTCTCCATCTCTTTATCTCTCTCTTTCTGTATTGGTTGCATGCTGGGGTAAATTAATTATTTGATACAGAGATTATTTTCTGTCCAAATTTCACGTGAGTTTGAAGACATCCAGTCAAAATCCATGTGCCAGTAAAATCATGAATGACCTGAAAGCGTGGTTTTAACAAAGCTACTGTTGGAATGGTACCATTATTCACTATAATTATTCATTGTTCCGATGGTCAATTGGTTATCATGCTATTCAAAATTGTCCAGTGGCCTGTAAGGATGGAAATTCTGTACTACATTATTTGGTGTATGTGATAGTTGTTTTAATATTTGTTTATTGTTCTTCTTTTGGTTTCTCTTTCATTTTATTTTTTCATTTTTATACAATATGTGGCTTTTTCTATATTCTGCAGCCTGAAGCTGCGATTGATATGAAACAAAGATTTATTGGCCACTGCAATGTGGGGACAGATATAAAGCAAGCTAGCTTTCTTGGACAACAAGGTGCAAAAAACAAGCAAGTTCTCTCTCTCTTTTAATAATAATGAAATTACACTGCAAAATAGTTGAAGTTTTCTTTAGTTCATAATCTAGGTTCTTTATGTGAGAGATTGCCTGTTTATTTACATTTTCTTCTTGTTCGTGAGTACTGGATCGGGTTCATCCAACAATTTGATTTTTCTGTATATTTTTCAATAAAATATGCTAGTTTTTGCAAGCAAATATTAATTTCCACTTCACTGCACCGGGAAGAAAAGAAAGAATAATATGTCAATTTCTTGAATGCATGATCTTGGAAGAGGGAAAGTACAGAGAGTATCATTTTAAGGCCAAGCATCGAGACCAAGAAGCTAAAGCACCCTATAATTGTGGAAAACTAAAAATGACACTATATGCATTTTGCATGTACTTGCTCTTGCCACCATTTCCATGGTGATGAATCTACAGTTTAATTGGTGAAGAAACAATGCACCACATAGAATTATTCAATTTTCATTTGTGATCAGGTTGTAGATGATGTGCCCTTCGGAATGTGGTTCTCCACATTATTTAATGGGAGATTTCGAATGAACAGGTGTGGATCTTTAATGAAAGGGACGGAAATGGGTTTTATATTTAATGGTATGACGGTGTTTCTTGGTTCTGCAATTAGTTCTCTGATGAGGAAGGTTATCTAATACAATTTTCTTGACCATACACTTCATGAGAGTTGCTCCAACTTTAACTCCTTCATCCCAATGACCACCAAGGCACTCTTTACCATTTTATGCTTGGATCCTCGATCCTATGAAAGCACCTTAAAACAGAAGCAAAGTTCACAGATTTATTTTTAAAAAATCTTTACAAAACACTCGCTTTTTTTTCTGAAAAAGAAAAAAGAAAAAATGTCTATGACCTATTCTAGTCCCTTGGCAAAGTCAAGTGAAGTGCAAGACATGAATGTATTGTCAACATGTGGAAGAAAACTAATTCGACTATTACATCCTCATAAGTGCTTTACTTATGCCAACCTAATCCTTTCTATAGAGTTTATTTAGATTGCCGTCTAATATGCAAAGGGGAGAGTAAATGATGGATTTTCTTGGCTAATCTCTTTTTATAGAACTTAAGTAACTTTTTAGTTCCAACTGATAAGAACATTAGGGCTAGTGATCATAACTTTTTGCTCTATATCTATTTTATGAAAAAGGCTCCTTGCCTCTTTCTGCATGGTAGGTACTGATGCGCGTGTAAGCTGTACTTACGTTTTCAGTGGTACATCTGACGTTAATAAAATCAATTTAATACCCCAAGATGAAATCATCAAACTTGACTTTCATTCTGTTAAATCTCTATTTGCCAATCATTTAATATATCATTTGGCTATTAATGTTATATACCTTTATACCTGCTACCTCCTGATGCAGACAGACCTAAAGAAACACTATGCCATATAGGAAGAAATGCAACAAAGGGCATAAAAAAATGCCAATAAGCATAATCAAATACTTTCAATGTTCTGTATGATAACAAAGAAACCTAATATGACATGGGCATGCAATTAATGTTGGCTTAGATTAGAATTAAATAAAACCAGCTGCGAACCCTCTTAGGGCCTGTTTGGTTGCCTGCAAACCTATTGCATGTAGAAGGATTTGTAGTTGCACATAAAAATGCTGCAAAATATTTTGATCTGCAAAATCTGTTTTTACTTGATTGCCTGTAGTTGTAATTACAAATGAATTTTTTGTTGTTCGGTCATATGGTTGATATCAGACCACTTGAAAGAGACGTGTTGAGGATGATTGGAAACGGAGGGAGACCACAGTGTGGAAGGTTGGGGGGGGGATTGCAAATGGAGGGGGAAGTGTGGTGGTGGATGGTGGTTGACTATTGTGGAGAAAGGTAGTGGAAAAGGGGGTAGAGAGGGGTGTAAGAGGATGAAGCAATGGTAGTGGTGGGAGGTGGTGGAAGAGAGAGGAAATGGAAGAACAGGACAATGTCGGGCAGCTGGTGGTGGTGGAGAGAGAGGGGTGGAGGGGGGTGAGTGGATGGTGGTGGACCGCAATGGAGGGGAGGATGGTGGCACATGGTGATGGAAGGGAGTAGGGAATAGAGAGTGGAAGAAGATGATAGGTCACTAGAGGTGGAGGGGGCTTGCTGAAGGGGTCGCTGGATGGGGAGGGGGGTGCACAGCCTTAGGCAACACGGGAAGGGTATATTGTCCTGATTAGATGGGCTTGAAAAGGTTTCCCATCTTTGAAAAGGAAAAAATTGTGACTAGAATATGATGCTGATTCTGCCCTTCCTTGAAAATCCTGCTATGAGCATATGACCAAATTCTCTCCTGAATCAGAAATATGGCTGCCAAGCTGTCAAACAATTGGTTGAAAGCCTTTGATGATCAGAAACTTCTCAAATGGTTTAGGGAAGACACATTATTGCTATGTCAGGAATCAAGTTTTATTTTCAGTGTCTAGGACAGGTTGCTGTGGTTTGTTACTAATTGGTGACAGGAGGTATTAGATCTTTGGCTTCAAGTTTAAGAAATGATTAAGATGACTAGGTGGCTAGGGCTACGAATTGCTGTTTGCTTGAGGGAATAATAGGGTTCAGGTTTAAAGACTGAAAGCGACAGGGATTTGAGAGAACAACAAGGCAAATAGGGTGGTAGAGAGGTATGAGGATTAGGTAATGATCTATGGGTTATTGGCTTTAGAGCTGATGGTGCACTGGTTAGGAATTGAAAGGGAGTTAACTTACTACCTTAAGAAGGGCCACTAGGAAAAATTTGGTGGCTGAGTAGACCTGCATCTGGCTCAACTGATAATGGTCAAGTTCTGGTCTAATGAATATAAGGGCCAACTGCCATGTTCCGGACAGCAGCAAGAGCTGGCTGCAAAGATGCACAAACAGGGTTCTTTGATGTCCTTATGAGGATTGGTATTATGCATCGAGACTGGATGAAGATGGAAGGGAGGAAAAGGAAAACCGAAAAAAAAGGATGAGAAGAGGCTAGGAAGTTTGCAGGAGAAAGAAGGCTGAAAGAAAAGAAATCCAGTGGATGAAATCTATGGTATATCATGCATATCTTTGGGTTGAGTCTTTTTAGCTCCTTTCTCATCAACATACATTCTAGAAAGACCAACCCTGCCAATTGACTAAAAAATTTCTGGTATATTTCTGTATGCATGGAGAGCGTCATCAGTCTAGGGTGTCCCCAAGCAATTTCCTCTTTGAAAATGGTGGTTATATAGATAGGGTAGGTATGGATGGGAGTGGTGGTATAATGCTGCATGGAATGGACGAGAATGGGTTGAAAGATTAGGGTGTTGGTGACGAACTCCAGGGATAAAATTGAGTCTGTTGCTTGCTTTCAAGTCTTTTGCATCAAATAAATTGCTAATTACTACTTTTGGAGGAAAAAAATGCATAAGCATTAACACCAATCTTCCTGAAAATCTTGTATGGATCCACATGTTTGGCATGGACCTTGTTTAAGGTGCCCTTTGGAAATCTTCTAGGTTGAAGTTGCTCCATCATTTTTCAGGTTTGTGAAACTCCGAAACAAATATCTACAGAAGACTTATATCTAACTTTATTTAGGTTTTATGTTAACTTTAATTTCATTGTGCATGTCATAAAGAGACCTAGCAAATGTTGCATAATCATTAGGTTTGTTTCCGCCAACCTTGGCTGGAGTGATATTAGTTTTCTAAAAGTTGCTTACATAATGAATATCCCTACTAGTGAGAGTTAGGAAGACTGCAATCCTACAACATTGTTAAGTAATATCTTAGCTACATGTGGCACGTCAGCTATCTTATTGTAAGAAGCAAAACATGCCACTTTTTAAAAGAGTTCCACTATAACAATAATTGAATCATGACTCCAAATGGTCCCAAGTAGTCCGATTTCCATGTACTCCCATTACGAAATCCATGCTGAGGTCTTGCTACGGGGTTTGCAGCATTGTCAGTGAGTCCCATACTATGTTTCCTTCCCTCTAAGTTACATGCACTGAGTTGCAAAGAATATATTCCACATTCCTCGAATATATGCCACTTACCTCTTCAGGCTGGTGCGATAAAACGTGTCCTCAAACAAGGCAATGATTTTCGCATCCAAAATGATGTGCTACACCTTGGCGTGTAACTCCTATGTGAGAAAATATCTTGATGTCTAACAATAAATGCATAGGGGAACTCTTGAAAGGTAACAACCATATGTTTGATGTCCATCAACGAGGTATAGATTTTGGAAAATCCAGACAGCATTGTGCAGATTATTTGTGCATTCACGTTTGATCACTAACTTGTCTCATGCAAAATGTCCATTATTCTGCTTCGTGTATTGGCTGCTTTATTCTCAGCACAAACAATGTTCAGGATTGAAAGTGTACTATCAAATGAACTAAGCCCACTTATAGTAGTCATGCTTGCTGATGATTTGTCTCATACATTATGTTACTCATGTAGGAGCATTTGTTGCTAGTGGAAGTGATGATGGAAGGTGGTTTATTTGGGAGAAGAGAACAGGAAGGCTTATTAAAATGCTTGCTGGAGATGAAGCTGGTAATGCCTCCTTTCTGTTAAAGGTTGGCTCCTAAGAGGGGCAAACTGGGGACAGACCTAACCTTGGGCATTTTTTGCACAAAGTGGTTGCCCCAAGAATCGAACCCGTGAAATTGCGCCCGTCATCCCAAGCCTTTTATTGTTGCACCATGCTATGATCCCTGACTTCCTTCCTATTGTACTTTTTTTGATAAAAAAAAATCTTTTGTGATTGATTATGTTTCTTTTCTAGTTGTGAACTGTGTACAATGTCATCCGTTTGATTGTGCTATTGCAACTAGTGGAATTGATAACACAGTTAAGGTAACTATGATGAACAGAAATCTTCAATGGGTACGTATAACCAGGGAGTTGGATTCTAACTGTACATATTTGCAGATGTGGACACCACTTGCAGAAGTTCCATCGATGGTTGCAGGAGGAACAGCAGGACCAGAGACTGCAGATGTGTTGAGTGCTATAGAAAACAATCAGCGCAAATTGTGCCGCAACCGTGAAGATATGCTGTAAGATTATTATAATTGTTGCTCCAATACAAAATCCACTCTTTTTTCATTGTAGTTTTCTAAGAGCATGCTTGGCATTGCTTATAAGAGGGGTTTTTTCTTTTTTTCAACTTTATAAGGCAAAAAGTCTTTCAGGTGAAAAATTGTTTGGTAAGTTATTTCTAACGGGATTTTGTTAAAAAGTAGAGTTTTTTTATATTGCTTTTAGGATACATTAGGATTTGTAGCTTGCCTTACTGGGAGACAACTTGTTGGCATGCATCTCTTCCCACAAAGTTCATAACATTGAAAAGCAGCTTATTTCATGTGAAAGGTTAGAAAAGTTAATGCTATCTCAGTATTAACAAACAAATGTTCTCTTGTAAACACTCCATAAGTAATGTGATTTTTTACTTCAGTTGACCAAACACATTATATGAGCACAGATTCCTTGTACGCACTTTTCTAGAGATGCTTTTTAGAGGCAATTTTTTATTAGCATTAGCAATGCCAAACACTCTCCAAGTGAGATCAGTGCAGTGATTATCTTTCTTATGCTTGCCTGTTTGTCAGATGAAGCATTTCCTAAATCTATCTGGGCTCCCCCTTATATCTAATCAGGCTAAATAAAAAAATTTAATTCTGGTATATTTTTACACTAGGGGGATGGTACTCGTAAACACTTTTTCTAGAGATGCTTTTTAGAAGCAATTTTTGATTAGCATTAGCAATGCCAAACACTCTCCAAGTGAGATCAATGCAGTGATTATCTTTCTTATGCTTGCCTATTTGTCAAATGAAGCATTTCCTAAATCTATCTGTGCTCCCCCCATATCTAGTCAGGCTAAATAAAAAATTTAATTCTGGTATATTTTTACTCTAGGGTGATGGTACTTGCTATATAGGACATGTAAATTCCACTGGAGGGATAATGTAGGCATCTAAGTCATCTTGTTGCATATCAACCCAAACAACATTCTTAGCACTTATCCTATTTAGCCAGCAAGTCCTCTGATGAAAGCTATATTATGTTGATTCTTACCGCTAGCATTTCAGAAAATTTGGCATTATTTGTTCCTTTTTCTTGAATTTTGTCCATTTTTTGTTGCCAAAAAAGGGGGAAGGGAGAGTGGTTACCTTCCTGTATTTTGGGTGGTTGGATGTGAAGAAATAGGAGCACTTAGTTGCTTCTTTTCCTCTCTCTCTCTCTCTCTCGCATTCAAAACACGGTTAACAAAAAGGAAATAAAAAGGTTTCTTCACTTGGTACCGACCGATATCGGGTGGAATTGGCAAGTTTGGTGAGTAGTAATTAGTATTCAATACTACTTGATACCAGTTGATACTAAGTAGTATGATCTGATCCGGTCAAACTGGTTTGTGTACGAACTAGGTATTGACACCCAGTTTAGTATTGATTCCTCACCAGATTGATATGATATCTAAACTACTTGTTTTGATCCATTGGTTGAATTGCTAATCGTGGTAGTTATTTCACTAAAAAGTCCTTCACTCAGAGCAACTATATTTTGATGCTTACAACTATCATTTTAGAATATATCAAGAACTAAAGTTTTCAAAATTTCTTCATTAAGCAAGGTGAGATGTTGATTCTTGGCTTTTTTATAGAAAAACAATAGAAAGAAATCATCACTAGAAAATAAATGGATTTCTGAATCAGTATGTTAAGTTCTTTTCTAATTGGGTAGTATGTCATATTGACCAGAGGATATTGGTATGTATTGATCTAAAACGGTATAAATATTTATAGGGCCCGATTTGCCCTGCATACTGGCACATGGTACCGAAGTACGCCATCTCAGTACTGGGCCCATGTTGGTGCAACGCTTTCGCTATATCGGTACAGTACGGTACGAGGCCGGTTTAGCATACCGAGTGTTTATACACCCCGGTACTGTGTATCGGTATCAAACCGGTAGGGTACAATATATTTCGTACCATTCGGTTTGGTATGGTACAACATACCATGCATGGTGCTATTTGTCATGCCGGCTACAAAGTTTACTATATGTCAGATGGGGGCACACCGAACCATACTGAAGCATACACACCATACTGACAATGAGTCCTCTCTTTGCTTTGTGCTTTGTGTTAGCCCACATTGTGCTGCCCTCCTCTTTTGTCCTTATCAATCATGCAGCAGAAATTCCCATCATTGTGTGTATTCCTTTTTGTCGACTTCGTGGTGATCAAGGTTTCTCTTGCACTATTTGAGATGCTTAACGAAGGGAATGATGCTGGCCAAGTGACATATTTCTCCATCTCTGACTGAACAAGAGGAATGCATCCTTTGAGTGTTTTTTCTTTGAACTTATTAAGTAGCCAACTTCCTTCTAAAGCTCCTTGCTTGTGGCTGAGTTTTTGATTCATCCATTTTTTTGAACATACAGATAAGAGGCTTGTAGATGCCAATCATAAGAGTGGAGCCCATGTAAGTGGCCAGCCAGCAGCCACTCATTTTTCACTGATGTTTGATTATACTATTTCAAGGAGTATTGTATATATAGGAAGAGATTTTAGATGTGAAGCTCATTTATAGGAACAGAGGAAGACTCGCCAAATCAGTCTTGGTCATTCACCATGTCGTCTTGAAGAAGCTTTGGATCATGCTGCATTCATCAATTGGTTAATGCAAAAACTTTCTGACCTATGGTTTTTAAGTGGTGTTTCCTTTAATTACTACTATTACATATATAGAGTTCCATAGCCTATATAGGGAGAAGAGCATTACAAATATAAAATCTGCCCTTGATATAATATAGTGAAAGGAAAGACAAGCTGAATCTTCTGTTCAACATTAAGAGATCAAGGACAACTTGACAATCATCTAATTGTGATTCTAATAACTATAAATCCATATGCAACTCATTACCTATATGTTTGTATGTAATGCTACCAGAGATTTAACAAACTTAATATTTAACAATTATGAAGAAACATATCAGTCAAGATCACATGCACTTGATTTGGTGAGTTCTAAACAGGTTTTGTCTTTGTTAAGTATAAGTAAAAATAAGGTTTAAACTGACCAAGTTAGAAATATCACGATTGAAAAATGGGAATGTGACCTGGACAAGTAACCTGCCCAGTCATTTCAGTCATGCTTCTTCTTGAAAACACTGCTAGCCCATTCAAGTGAACTTTTGACTTATGAAAAATGAGACTCAGCCAAGTTCCACGTTGACTCACCAAGATTTCCAACCATGTATGCCAGAATTAATCATTGGCTGAGCAGACATTCTGCATATTCCGTATGTCATGAGAATGATCCTTTGTAGTCAGTCCTCGTATATTGTCCTGTATCAAACCAAGATTCACTAGGTCAAGCAAGAAATCTTGGTCAGGATTTTTCTCAAACTGCTTCTGTTGGATATGGTTTAAGTTGCTCCATGTACAGGCCTCAACCTTTCCTTTTGTTGCTAAATAATGTGAGACATGCATGTTAATTAATTTATGATATTCATCATGCATATTAGCAAGAGCCATTGGACAATATGAGGACAGTGCTTTGAACCAAGAGCTAATTTATAATTTCTCAAGATCATCAACAGGATATCTTAAAATTCAACAGGATGATTTTCTTAATATTGCAGAGCATCACGTTTTGCTCATATTTTGGGTCGTTGGTGATGCCAGAGTTCCCCTCGATGGGCAATGGCATTCTTTAATGCATCAGAACTAGTAGCCATTGTTACCTTGTATTTGTTGTTTACTTTTTCCTAACTGATGTGAAGCTTCTGTTATTGAATAATTATATGAAGCTAATATTACTAAATCCTGCTTAGAATATATTGAAGCATCCAAAGTAAATCATGCCACCTGATCGTTTGTACAAAACCTTTTATCTCCTATATTATCTTGCATGAAACAAAGATCCCTAGATCAAGCCATTGATGTGTATCATTAGATCATGTGCTGTTACTTTGCTGATTTCAGAAGTAATTTTGAAAGACACCTAAGCATATTTCTCCTTGTTGGAGAGCATTTGTTTATGCCAAAGATCAAGCAACTTTCTAATTCTTCCTCTTGACATTAATGTTCTTTTTACTATCAGAGCCAATAGTAGTTTTTTTACTTTTTTTTTTGGGTTAGTTTCTGAAGTTTCACTGGTTTGTCAAGACTGTCCTGACTTCATCCAGGGTTTCTGTTGTATCATTTTTTTTTCCTTATTTCCTTTTTCTTATAAAGCAAGCTTAACTTTCTTACTGGTATGAACTTCTAGGAAACCTGTTATTAAATTCTATGTGGAATTAATTTTAAGGATGTAAAATGAATCCTAGTACACTGATCTTGTACTCTCATAATTTCTGAAATATAATTATCTTAGTAAATGACTGGTTATATTTTTTTTTAATATGTGAACCTACACAAATTTTGCACAGATCGTATTTATTTGTTCTCTGTAGGCTGTTTATTTTAAAGATGCCAGGATGTCATCATGCGGACTGAGTTTACAAATAAGTGCACCCCTCTATATACTTATTAATCTTCATTTTGTGGCTGAATCTATGCTTGCACAGGAGACTTGTTCATTAATTCCTCTCCACTTTAACACCTTTTCCCATATCTATGTTTTTCTTTAAGGTCATATATCATGCAGGCCATTCGAATTCTTGGAGCGGTTTAGGATGCCTGAGTTTGCTGAAGGAACTCTACATCCTTTTGAATGTGCCCAGAGCTAATATGTCAACACTCAGGTATTTTTTTCTTTTTTAAAAAAAAAAATTACCTCATAGATACTTATTTTGGTTTGTGTCAGATCCAGATATCATTTTGCATCTCATATGTTACAGTAAAGTTGGCTCGGTATAAGTTAACATGGGGAGACACTATTGTTTTGGCATTACTCGAGTGACAATTCCATTGAAATTCCCTTAGAGTGCCTGGTTTCTCTTATAGTATATAGTGGGAAGGGAAGAAATTTCCAGTGGAAAGACTTGATTTATATATCAGCAATGATTTTTATTCTCTTTTCCTTATATCGTATTTGATTTTTTTTTTAATCCAAAGCATGACTGAAACCAGAAAGCTTTGATTGTTGATAATTGAAGCTGTTTGAGAAAGGAATTGGAGCGACCTGGTATCTGAGATTGCTGCAGTAGGAGCAAAGCATCCACGCAATGTGGTTTCACATTTTGGCGATATGCATCATATCATAGGGGCTGATTGCATCACTACTGGTTATGTTACCAGAAAATCCCAAGGCTTAGAATTTGGAGTTGTTCATGTACAGCGAGTGTTCCGAGTTCTTATGTTAATAAACATCGTCATGGTGATTTTGTGGGCATATTTTCCACCCGCTGGTATCTTTAAATGTAGATTTATAGTTTTGCGGACCATCAGTGCTTTCAAGACTATGGTTTCAGTGTTAGAACAGCTCTAACCTTTGTACAGAGAACACAACATAATATTTGGTTCATTCTTTAACGCAAGCAAGGGTACGTGGAACATGTGCTCCTCTGATATACAAATGGATTGCTTACCTATCAATTAAAACAATAATTGTAGTTAAATAACAATAGGTGCAATCCATATTTTTAGAGGAAAAATAAGGGCAAGCTGGTTTTCAGCAAAATAAAAGAAATAATTAATTAATGACGAGTTGTTCGAGCTCTTCGTCTCTCCTATTTGAAACTATGTTTTCTCTCTTTGAAAAAAAAAAAAAAAGTTAAAAGAGTATAAACTTTTCTGGTTCAATCTCAAATCGGGTACCATAAGTAATAAAAAATTAATTCTAGATAAAATAAATATCATATTAATACTCAAAAAACTAATATAAATATATGCATCTTATTATTATCTTTTCAAAGAAGCATGCATGCATGCATCCAGGTAGGTGCATACATGTACATGCATACATATAGGTATGTGCATACATACAAACATATATATTAAATATAACCAATTGTTCAACAACAGTTTTAAAATAAAAGAAATAACTAATTAATCAAGGACTAGCTGCTTGAATTGTACGTTTCTCTTATTTGAAACTATGCCTTCTATGATTCTGAAAAAAATAAAAAAAAATATAAACTTTTCCAACCCAATAAGAATCTCAAACTGCTATATTATAAGTAATGTAAAATTAATTAATTAGTCAATTAGCAATACTAGATAAAATGAATATCGTTTTAATACTCTGAAAGCTTATATAATTGCGTGCATTTTATTATCATCTTTTTAAAAAGGCATATGTATACATACATACATACATACATACATATACATGAGAGAGAGGAAGAGAGTATTAATTGGGGATTGAGAGAATGAGTTAATGTAAGATTGTAAACGGACATAAAATACCCTTAAGAGTTATAAAACGTAAGTGTATTTTTTGTTCAATGAAACATGGGTAGATTGATAATCTACCGTAACAGAGAGTAGGTTATTAATTTCTTATATATATAAATATATGTATGTACATGTATATCTTAAGTATAATCAATTGTTCAACAATAGTTTGTTATGTCATATTATCTGTTTCTCATTAACTTGATTTTCAGATTTTTTATCAATTAGCTTTCGGCTTTGGACTAACTAAGTTCATAACTCTATCTAAGACTGCTAGAATTTCACGCGTAGGCCCGTGGAGGCTATCTTACGCATAAACTCGTAGAGACAATTCCATGCTTAAGCCCGTGGAGGCTATTACATGCATAAGCTTACAGAGGCTATCCAACATATAAGTTTATGGAGGCTATTCCACATATAAGCCTATAGAAGCTATTCCATATATAAGCCTATGGAGACTATCTCATGACGAGGTTAGTTTAAAATATATCTTCGTTTGATTTACATATTACTCTTATTAAGTATGTTCACTTATACAATAATTTTTCTCAAATTCAAAATATCTTTATTTGCATCTTTATATTTTCAATGCTTGATACATACAATAACCATACGAATATAGTTGTACTGAAAATCATATAATACATATCATCACATGCCAAACCAAATTTATCGATATAAAATCTAATGATGCAAATCCAGCGGTACAAACCGATAAAGATATATATAACTAGTGATTGAGTACATAAATTCTTGCCTCTACCGAAGACTAACTAAATACAATAATCATTGACCCGTTTCATGGTCTATGAGCTGGGGTGCAGAGTATCCCGATTAGAACCTTCTTGCACAGATGGCTCTTCCTCTACAGAATTAAACCTGATTATCAAAAGAAAATTAAATACTTGACTAGTAACCTAAACTGTCTATTGGTGTCCACCAAGGGTCCATCACCAGGTCTCTCGAGTTCCTGGTACCACCTACTTTGGTCAGCTAGAGAGAGATGCCAAGAGAAAGAAAAAAGAAAGAGAAAGAAACTAGAGAGAGGAGGGAGTAAGAGAAAGAAACCGTCTCTTCTCTCTTTGCGAACTGAGAAGCAGGGCCGCGGTCGCCTAAGGCCCTGGGCCGAAGGAAGGCCCATCGTAGACTCAGTCCGTAGAGGGCTAGAGGCACAGAGCTATAGTGAAATTTTGCGCTGCAGTGAATTTTTTCTTGCAACGGCTATTTTCTTCGCCAGTTCACCGTGGAAATTTAAAATTGAAAAAACGTGGAAACCATAGTCTGAACAGCCAATCGGCCAATCCCATCGCACTGTCGTAGCCAAGAACAACCGAACTTTTCTTCCTTTGCCAATCCCTAGGCCAGTAGGATCCGATCCCGAACAGCGCTTCGCCGCTTCCCCAACCCGGATCATCTCCTCCGTGCCGGTGAACTCCCTAGCGCAGCGTCTAGGCTTCCAGCACGGCGGTACCGCCCTCGGCGTAGACCTTGGTCCTGGGGCCGACATCCCCGGCGCCAGCGGCCGGCGGCGAAGGCGAACTGCTTTTTCTGCTTCAAATCGAGCACGGAGGCCACGACCTCATCCCCTCACTCACTGGCATGCCGGATCTTCCTTTGGCATCACCACCTCAACATGACTTTATTTTGGTGAGATCCATCCATCACGAACCATCATCTTCATCTCTCCTCTTTTTCTTTTTTTTTTCTCGGGTTTACCGTTTACAGTGGAACAATGGGATCCTCCGCTAAAGTCTAAACTTTGATTTTCTTTTTCTTTACCTTTCGTCACTAGAAACATAATATCTTTAGATTTTTTTCCAAAAATTATTTTGTTTCACAATTGAAGGGGGAAATCACCATGTTTTTCCATATATATATATATATATATATATATATATATATATATATATATATATATATATATATATATATATATATATATATATATATATATATATATATATATCATTGTTCTGTTCGAGGCCTTACTCTTGAATTTGTTACAAAATTTTATAGTGAAAATGCTCTCGTTCTGACTAGAGTCCTAGTTTTGTTTCACTTTTTGCGTAGGTATGAACTTTGTTGAGTGAGGGTGTTTAATTTTTAAATAAAATTTTTAAAATATTTTGCACTTATTAAAATTTTTTCATCATTTTTTTTAAAAAAAAATCTTTCAGTGAGTTCATCTTAGGCCCCCAAATGCGTTGGGTTGCCCCTACTGGAAAGTTTCGTTTCCCCTTCTCCTTTTCCTTCCCCTGCGGGTCTAAGGGGGTGGCGGTCATGGTGGCTCGGTCCCCAATCGACGACGGCCGGAGCCTCGGCCAAACCGACGGCAGGTGGTGGCAGGATAGCAGTAAAAGGACACCGAAACATGGCACCCTTGTTTCAACAACTTTCCGGTGATTCGCCGGCTTCAATCATGGCGAACGAAGGCTAAAACATGGCTAGAAGAAAGAGAAGAAGATGGAGGATCCTTACCTCGGTCTGGCGAGACGTTGACCTTTTTCAGTGGAAATCGGAGGAAGAACTCGAAAAGAAAACTCAAAATTTGAGTGTTTTCTTGCCCATTCTTCGATGGAACTCAAAGAAAGAGGATGTGGGATCTTAAATAGGCCAAGATCTCTTGTTTTCCGGTGTTTGGATCGCCCTGAAGCACTAGGTTTCATGCTTGATCGGGATCGGATGAGGGGAGGAAGGAGACTCCCAGCCGAAGTTTTCTCCTCTCTCATGTGCCACACATGCGATTTTTGAGCCTGGCCTCTTTGGGCCGGCGTAATCACGATCGGATGAGGGAAGGAAGGAGACACCCAGTCGAAGTCTTCCTCCTCCTCTCTCACTTCACTTGCTGCGCATATGAGTCTTGGGCCTGTGCTCCTGGCCCGGGCCAATAGCTTTTGGGCTGCTACAGAATATACTGATGTGTAGGATCGTAAGTATGATTTCTAACATCCCAAGTTTTCTGTAAGTATGTACAATAGGAACTCCAGTGATGGCTGGCTAGCTCCACGCTGCCGTTCGGCTTCGCTACAAAATGTGCGATCTACGTCATCCAACTATTCTTCTGAGAATATACATCATGAGGTACGATTTTTTTTTCTTCTTTCCACCTTTGATGTTTAAGGCCAGTGAGTACCGGGAAATTGCTCATCTTTTATTATTCTTCGTAAGTTTCCTTATGTGCAGTACTTTCCAAGGCTGACCGAACTTTAATTTTTCTTTAGAAAATAGAAAATATAAAATATAAAATAAAAAAAAAAAACCTTCAGGTCTAAGTCTGGCCCAAAGTCTGAAAAAAACTTTCAGACCGAGCGCAGATAGAGGCATGACCCGGCACAGCCTCCTTGTCAATGTGGGTGCTAACGAAGGGAGAGATCTCGTTGGGGAAAGAAGGGCAGAGAAATGAGGAGAGGGTGGTGTTGAAGGGGAAGCCCTCAAAGTTTGAAAGGATCCCAGGAGTCGAAGCTCCATTGAATATAGGGTTGGGATGAGCCTCGAACCAGGTTTGGATTTGGTTCTCGGTGGGCATCGAACCTGATTTGGTGCTTACTTTTTGAGTCCAATCTGCGCGCGGGCTTAGGGACAGGCCCAGGGCAGACAACGCATTGATCCGAGATCAGATCCAAATTCCTTCATGCCTTATTCTTCGTCGAGCCTAGCTTATGGCCCGATACAATGTCCGAATCCACTTTCGGCCCTTCCATGCTTTCCATGCACGGAGTGGGGCAAGACATTAACATCGAGATTCCTGGTTCATAAACAACTTACTATGTGGAGCTTGCAATGGGAAGCCTGCAACGTCCTCATCTCTAGTCCCCATGATCATCACATAACCCTCAGCCGTATCATAAGCTACGGGTACATCACCTTCTTTCATCTCGTAAACTCCGAATCTGAGTTGGCAGAAGTAATGGAATGGTAATGATGATGTCTTTTTGCAGGAAATTCTGTGCCAGTCAGCGGTTGCCACTGTTCTTCTCTCTTCATCTAAACAATATATAGTCATATGCACATAGGCACATGCATGCAAGCATCCATATGTACTCACGTACATACATATGTACGTAGCTATGATATACATACATGCATACTTACAAGAAACTGCTGTAGTCAGCTTTTTTTTTATAAAAAGGAGAGAAAAGAAAAAGAGAATTGTTAGAGTAACAAAATTCTTTTCTCCCTTCTTCTTCGCTAGTTTCTCTCTACCGCATCAACAGGTAATCCCGCATCTGATAAGGCAAGTCTCCTTCCCGGAGCAAAGCTACGAAACTACGCTATGAAAAGCAATCTGCCCAAGGAGATTGGCTGGCTAGACTTTTCACAGAGCTAGATGGGATACGTGCTGGCGGTTGACATAAACCTTCGGCCAAAGAAGAAAGAATTGAACGCTACTATGCATCCTTACGAATACAAGAGTGGTTTTTTTTGGGTATAGCAAAAATTTCGTATATAAAGAGAGCTATTACATCTCTCTTTTCTAATTGAGTTCTGCAGTGATGGGGGTTGGGGACATTTTAGGCCGAAGTGCGAAGGATCCTTACTTAATAGAATAGCCTTTCGAATTCGCCATAGAGCTCATCCCCACCGAAATCTAGCTCTCATTTCTAGAGATCTCCGTCTTCTAACCCTTAAACCTTCAAATATTTTTGGTGATGGGAAGGGAACAAGAGGAAAGAGGAATAAAAATGGATCACTTAACCGTGAAGAATGGTGTACTTGTGGTCTTACTAGACAAAGACCACCAGAGAAATCCCACGGACGTGGAGCTGACACCGCTGGGTTCGGATGGAGAAAAAGGTTAAGAGAGGAAGAGAGAGAGGAAAGATTCTCTCAAAAAATAAGAGGGCACGTTTGAAGAACTGGAAACCCAATTATTTTGGACAAGTTGTGAGATTGATATGAAAAGATTGCTAGTCCCAGTCTTGAGATCCTTGGTTTTGAAAAAAAAAAAAAAACTGTCTAAATCTGATTATTTCACATGAGTTCTTGTGAATTAGTGGTTTGACAGATGTCTTAAAGACATTTTTGTATCAAGATTCTCACTTCTTTCTCTTTCCCCCTCTAACTAGGATATGAGGAGGGTTGGCCAAAACCAGGATCAAGGTTGGATAGACCATAGCTCACTGGTATCCAACCCCAAATCATTTTATTAACTCAACCAATTGACACTCTCGCATTTGTTCCAAATTTTAGCATTCATTATTTCGTTCCAACATATTTACATAACCTCGGGCTACTAGCTAAAGGTGACTATTACATTCACTATTATGGTAAACGATGGTTTTAAAAGAGGTCTACCATTCGAGAATGGTAGCATTATTGAAACCTCAATTCGTGCATTACGGAGCTCTTTGTGAAATTAACAGCCAAACCCAAATATATTTCATAACTCTTTTGCAAAATTTCCTATCTCAAGTCTCTGAACTCTATATACAGTAATCGAGGAACAGTTCAAATCCTATAAACTAATGGAATGGTTGATAACAAAACAAGGACATTTTGGCTGTTATAGACAAGATCATATTTCTACTTCTATTATAGTAATATAAATGTAGTAGTAAGAAAAATATTACAACCTATTAACAATTACAAAGTCAACAAAAGCCTACAACGATCGTTGCACGTTATTACAAGATACGATGTAGGCAAATTGTTGTTAGATTACTCACCTATAATACTTAACTAATATTGGTATGTATCCAAATAATGATACAATAGGAATATTAACATAAAAAATTGTGTAAGTATTAGAGAATTTTCTCAAGTGTTCTTTTTTATAAAAACAAAAAAGAAAAATTTCTATTTGAGCCTATCAATGTCAATAGACTTAGCAAGTATTTAGGAACCATGCACATGCCCGGATCCTGTTTCCTCATTGCTCGAGCACAATGTTTTAGAAATGCCAGTGTTGGGGCTGGAAGCCCAAAAAGAAAGAAAAATAAAGAAAGAACGGAAGAAATAGATGAAAACTATTGTTTTTGGAGGACAGTTTGATGTTTCTCGTTCCAAAAGTCCTGTCTTCGATATAACTTGTGAACGAGGCACCAACAACCCAACCACCTCTTTCTCATCTCTCTCATTGAGGCAACGGAGTTTAATATCTCCTTGAAAAAAAAAAACTTATCTTAACCTCGTGAGGAGTTCACGGGGAACAGTTGAACCCGATACACAAGGTCATATTATAGAAATAATGCTTTATATTTTTAATCCCTCTTTCTGGTGAACAAATCACTTTAATCTTCACCCACATTTGTTTACGACCCGCATAATATAAAAGAATTCCTTCTTTTTACAAGATAAGATCCACATAGTAAATTTAGAGGATAAGACATACATGCCATTGTATCCTTCTATTATTGATTATATGACCATAAGGAATGTTTAATGTAGTTTTGAAACATTTTGGTGATTATTGAAATGGCAAATTCTCTAACATAATATTTTCTTCCCTCTTGAAGATATGTATACTTGATTTGATGAAGGTGGTAACATGTTATGCATTTTGTGTCTATTAACATTGGGTTGAGATAGTATCGCAAAGTAAAATTATCATCCACTTAACATAAATAATAAGCATGAATCCTATACAGTGCGTATATAGTATTGCAATGCCGTGCGACTGTCGATATCTATCGAACAAGATAATCTATGAGCATGTGTTGTATCGTATACGGTGTCCATTATTTAATGGCCGTCCATTTTTTGACGGTGGCCACCCATAGATGTATAGTATTCTGCAAACCGGATCCCGGTTGAAGAATAATACATGAAACAGCAAGGTAGTTGCCACACAAATCCATGGAAGGGGCTCATTCAGCCAGTCAAACCATCCCGTTCCAACTTACCTAAATCCCCTTACTTAAACTTATATTTTTACCGTGAAGCCTTGCAGCTTTGATTTAATATCCATTTTCTACATTCTAACCCTTTTTGTCTTTGACTTCCTCTTATTCCAAACTACCCTTCATATACTGAAATTTCAAGATTTTACCACAGATAGGGACCCCTCCCATAAAGAGCCCTGCAGGATGCGTGAGGCATGATCCTAACCCCACCATCCCCTTCCCTTCCACCCTCTTTTCTCTTCTCATTTCCTCCCATGCTTTTCCTCTCCTCTTTAGCTCAAAGAACAACAAATAAGAAGAAAAATACGAGCAGTACTCTTGCTTGATCTTTCCTCTTCTTCTCTTGGAAATGAGATGGGGAGCAAAGGAGCTGCGTCATCGCCATCGTCGGCCGTCTGTTGCATGTGCGGCGATCACGGGCTGCGGCAAGAGCTCTTTCGATGCAAGGTCTGCCTTGTTAGGTCTCAGCACAAGTAAGATTCGAAATCCCTTCTCTTGTTACGACTATAGAGCTACATCCGAGTTATTGCTATCAAAATCACAATTAGCAAGCCTTTTCCCATCAGTTTGGTTAGGTTAGGTTCTGCGAGTCCTCATCTCCAACTTATCTTTTTTACTTGTTCTATGAAACTAGAGCAACTCGGCAATCATCATTAAAATCATAATCAGCAAGCCTTGCTCCCATTAATTTGGTCTTGGTTTTATGAGTGTCTTTGTGATTATTCTATGAGTTCAGAGGTATTTGTCAATCATAAGCGAAATCGTGGCTGACTGTAACCTTATTTCCATTAATTTGTCGTAGGTGTTAAAAAGTGTTCGATCCGACCTATCTTGTGGTTTTATTCCGTAAATCTAGAGCTATCTCAAGGATCTCGACAATCATAATCAAAATTTTATAGCCTGCAAGCCTTATTCGCGTCGATCTGGAATGAGATATAAGAGTGTCGTCCAACTGATCATCTTCTATTAATCTATGATTCTAAAGCAAAATTAAAGAACCATAATGAAAAACCATGACCTTTTAATTCCTATTTCCATCAACTAGGCATAGGTTTTGCTAGTTCTTCCATACACGTTTTCTATGGTTATTCTATGAATCCATAGAAAAATAATCATAATCAACACAATGATCAACAAGCCCTTGCCCCATCAATTTGGTACCGGCCGTTTCAGAGACAGCAAATATCCAACTTAGGCTCATAGTAAGTTGATATAACTAGAGTCAATTAATAATCCTTAGCATGTATATGATCAGTCTAAGTTCGATTAAATGGAATTAAGGGATCATTGATCGATTTATTTTTCTCGTCAACGTATGAATTAAGATTCATTACGTAGTTTAGCCTTCTATTGTCGTCGACAATCTGTCTAGTATCAACAATCCATTATCTCATCATCTTAAAAAAGAACAAGGTAGAATTAACATTGACCATGTTAACCATAATAGCCTTCACCTTGAAGAGAAACAAGGTGCGTTTTGCAGCCATATCATCAAATTGATAACAGCTCTCTGACAATGATGATACCTTTTCATTGTAATTGTTCGACCAGATACTGTAGTAATCTCTATCCGAAAGCCGAATCCTACCGAGCATGCAACTGGTGTCTGAGGGAGGAAGGAGGGAAGCCTCTCTCAAAGGAAGCCACCACGGATCATAACAGCTCAATCTCTTCAGCTTCTACTAATGCTGACAATAGCAGTGCCGGTGGTGGCTCGGGAGGAAAGATCCATCGAGGGGCTTTCTCACCACAGCTTAACAAGCCTATCAAGAAACAAAGATCGCTGGATCGACCGGCGCCGGATGCAACTGACCGGATGCGCTCGGAAGAGATCTCACCAAGCTCGGGAAGGGGAAGGCAGGTCTTCAGAGGAAAAGTCCGGAGGTATAAGCTCTTGGAAGAGGTCTCTAGTTAATCCTCCCCTTATATATGTAAGTTAAAAGTTAAATAACTCTTCTTCCACGAACTTGAGACCATCTGAGATGAATGAAGTGCATGTTTTCGACTCTTCTTTTCATGAGTAGGCAAAGAGAGAGAGAGAGAGAGAGGAAGGTTTCCTGTAGTTTCTGACTGTAGCGGTCGTGCATTTTGCTGATAACCGAGAACTAATCCTCCATCATACAGTTGTAGCCTTCTCGGAGACTCCAATAATCCAGCTATGTCGCAATTTTTTGATGACTGTAGTAGTAGCTTTTTACTAAGGTTTTTACTATGTCGCACTTTCATACGCTGACCTGCAATTGAACCTATGACCTTTCACGTCTCTCGAGAGAAGGAAATCTGATCGTCGAACAACTATCGTCCGATCCATGGAACTCGTTCATATACTTACTCAAGTTGGAGTCCTCCTCCGATCCACATGCACATACATTTAAAATACTACGTACGTACGTACAGCATGATCCTTGTATGAGTAAGACCCATTTTACGGTCTACCCACAGGTGATGTAAAAATCCTTCTTTCTGTTCATTAAAAGTGATGGAGATGATGATGGTGAGGAAAGGAGGGCAACTCCGGCCCCACCACACGACATGAAAGGACGAGGAAGTTGTGGTGAATGATGTGCCCAAGTACAGACATCTGATGACTGAAACAGTACAGGGGCCACAGTTTGGTACGATGGTATGTCGCTTGTGGGGAGCCAGCTTCGACCGGCCCATGTGTGTGGGGCCGATGATGGCAAGCGTTAGGTAGGACGGGATGAATCGAAGCCCTCCGAGCTGGTAACAGTTCATATGCCGTCCTGGTGACCGCGGGCCATGGAGGTGGAGGAAAGGGTGTTTGGTGGTCGCTGAAGAGATTCGAAGATTTCTGGTAAGTTGGAGGCTGGTAGTTTCCAGGTTGGAAGGAGGCCGCCGAATCACACCAAAGGTTAGATGTCGGATGAACCAAGATTTCGTTAATTAAATAGTCAATCTCAAGATCCAAGTGCAATAAAATTTAAAATAAAGCAAAAGAAAGAAGCATAGACTTGATGTGTATATTTGGTTTGTTGGGAGCTAGATACAGGCCAGATCCATGCCTCCATATTAGAAGTCTTTTGGTATTCGTCAAAACTCAGGAGAGGGTTTGCCTACCTATGGACCCAAGTCTGGCATGACATATTAGAAGTCTTTTGGTACTGACCTGAAAGTCAGCTTGCAGGGTTCGGTTCGAGGGAGTTATGTTCCTGCCATTATTTTCAAAATTAAATTAATAAATTTCCATCACAATTCATGGCAAGAAGAAACTTATTTTTTTTTCCCTCTTGGAGTGGAGTGTCGCAACCTAAACTTTTATCCTAAAAAGCTAGCCATAAAATATTATTTGAGTTTATTTACCATATATAAGGTGAGACCAAATATAGCTTGCACAGATCCTCACATACTTTTCTCGTTTAAGCTTCAGTGTCTTTATCAGGTTAAAAATTCAGATTTATTCAAATCTAATCACTACCACTGCGATCGGCTCCTGATCAGCCTCAATGGGCCTATGATGCAGTGTCTTCTAGTTTACATATGTTATTGGCCGGATTCACTTTGATAACATTTATTGCAACCTATAAGCTCACTCGAAAAGGCTAGTTGAAAAGTATCAGTTGGATTCTCAAAAATTTAAACTCCACCTCATTTTTCTTGATGATGACTGAGAGCCCTCGATAGATTTAAGCCGCATGATGGAGTAGATTTTGGAAATATCAACATTGACAACTACTAATGGCGGGAACCATTCTTATGTCACAAGGTCTATGCCCAAGGCTGAGCTTAGTACCGCTCGTGAGGGACTTCATGCTGCAATCACATATATGCAAGGGAGCTATCAGGATTGCTCTTGAAGATGACTAGATGACACTGATCGCCTGGACTAATGATGGGGGTGACTCAGCTGATCCCTTTCTTAGAGTCATTCACAAGCAATCAATCTAACAAGATTTTCCTGCAGCCATATATTGAGGGAAGGGAACTGGTAGATTACTTTGCCAACCTTGCTTCTTTCGACCGTTCGATATACTGGGCCAGTAACTATACTCCTCATCTTGTACTTCTGTCCCAAGATAATAGTGCTGGTTGTGTGTTTCAAGGGGAAATCAAAATCCTCTAAACCATAACAGAGGCAAGATTTTGTCAATTAACTAGTTAGCATTTTACATAAGCTCAGTGCCGACTCGAGCCTTAGGCGACCGAGGCGGTCGCCTAAGGCCCCCGGCCGAGGGAAGGCCCCCACCCAGCCACGGCTCGATTTTTTTTTTTATTATTATTGCTCCATTAATGGCGCTATAACAGATGGGGAGTGGGCTTAGGCGACGGATGTGAAAGGCTAAGCTGGGACTGGGAGTGAGCGGTGGCGTCTGGCAGATGGGGATTGGCGACGGGTGACGGCTACCGGGCTCCGCCCGTACGCCGCTACAGCCTGCAGTGCGTCCCTTCGGCCAACGTCGAGTCGTCGACAAGCAACGGGCGGGCAACGTCGAGTCGTCGACAAGCAACGCGCAACGCAACGGCCAAGTCCAACGGGCATTTCCTCCCCGGCTCCCCCCTTCTCTCCCCCCTTCTCTGCCCATCTGCTGCGGCCCGCCTGCGGCCTGCCTTTTTAATGTCGGAACCTTCTCCGGTTCTCGGCAGAATCGGCTTGCAAAGCGCAAAACGGCCAAAGAATCGATTTTAACTTTTAAGCTCGGCTCTCAGTCCTCTCCAGCTCTCCTCGCCGACGTCGCCGTCCTCGGCTCCGAGCTCCGGTCCACTGTGCGTCCGGGCAATCCGTGCTGCCTCCTCCTCGGCTCCGAGCTCCGGCCTCCTCAGCTCCGGGCCTCCGGCCTCCCGTCCTCTCCTCGCCGAGTCGCCGTCCTCAGCTCCTCCGACCTCCGGGCTCCGCGGTGACCGAGGCGGCGAGGCCTCCCGACTTTCGACTCCGAGTCTCCGACTTCCTCCTCGGCTCTTCCGAGTCTCCGACCTCCTCCCAAGTCCTAGCCCAGGGAAGGCCCCCACCCACGGTCCTCCGCCGCTCCGACCTCCTCCCATCCTCTCCTCAGCTCCTCCGTCGCTTCGGCCTCCTTGGGGTTCCCGGTTCCCGACCTCCTCCCACTTCCCAAATCCCAAGTTCTCGGTTCGGCGGTTCCCACTGATCCCAGTTCCCACTTCCCACTGATCCCGGTTCGGCGAATCGGCGGGTCACTGTGAGTGTGAGGTAGGTGAGTTAGTAAGTAACTGTTAGTTACTTAGTTTATTAATTAATTTTTGGTCCAATTAATTTTTATTTAGTCAAGTAATTAATTTAGAATTGGTTATTTTTTAGTCCAATTGTAGATTTGTTGTGACTTCAGCGGTTCGGCACTATTCGGCCTCTTCTCGCCGTCGAGTTCGGAACTATTCCACCTCTTCTCAACACAATTAAGTTCGACACTACTTGTCGGAATCCGAGTTTGTTTTTCTTGACACAATTAAGTTTTATTATTTTTAACTTTTTTATATTTTGATTTGTTTGTAGTGTTTGTTTAATTGCTTAGTTTGATAATATTATTTATAGATTAAAATATCTTATAGAAAATATGACTGTGGGTATGAAAAACTCAAAAAAAAAGAAAAATCGATAAACTCATTCAATCTCAAAAAGAAGCTCTATATAGATTTGTTGTTACAAACAAACATAACACTACATCAAATTCAACTCAAGAATTAGCAATAGAACAGGCACCCGAAATAAAGTTAAAAAATGAGATTGCTAGTGAAATAATATCTAGTAAAGAACACAATAAAAAATCAGATGGAGATAGGATAAATAAGAAAAAAGATTGTGAAACTAGTTCTATTCCTACAAATTTATATGATCCTGGTCAATAGAAAATGATTGATACAAAATTTAGAGATCTAATAGTGGAAAGAGGTCCAATTAGGGATTATGATTTTCATTTTCCTAAAGATGAAAACAATAGACACTTCTCTACGATATATTATATTCGTAAGTTATCTAATGGTGAAAAACATGATAGAAAATGGTTAGTGTATTCGAAAGATTTGGATAAAGTATATTGTTTTTGCTGTAAATTATTTGATTCAAAGTCTAGCACGAGTCAATTAGTCAATGAAGGAAGTAGGGATTGGAAAAATCTAGGTATTAAGCTTAAAAGTCATGAAACAACTAATGAACATATCATTAGCATGAATAGATGGATTGATTTAGAAGTGAGATTGCTAAAAAATAATACAATTGATAAAAGTCTCCAAGAACAAATAAACCAAGAGAAGGATCATTGGAAAAAAGTTCTATTTAGAATTATTGTTGTCGTAAAAAATCTTGCAAAAAATAATTTAGCATTTTAAGAAAAGAATGAAAAGATCTATCAAAACAATAACGGAAATTTTCTAAGTTTTATTGAAATGATTGCAGAATTTGATCCAATAATGCAAGAACATATTCGGCGCATTCAACATGGTAAAATTCACAATCATTATTTAGGTCATAATATTCAAAATGAATTGATTCAAATATTAACATCTGAAATTAAAGCTATAATACTTAAAAAGATTAAAGAAGCAAAATATTTTTCTGTAATACTTGATTGCACTCCTGATGCAAGCCATTAGGAACAAATGACCCTAGTTTTAAGATGTGTAGATACTTCAACAAGTTCAGTAAAAGTAGAAAAATATTTTTTAGAATTTTTAGAAGTAGATGATACCTCTGGAAAGGGCCTTTTTAATGAACTTATAAATATAATAGAAAAACATAAACTTGAGGTTAATGATATAAGAGGACAAGGGTACGACAATGGATCTAATATGAAAGGAAAACATCAAGGTATACAAAGGAGATTATTAGATATAAATCCTAGAGCATTTTACACACCATGTGGATGTCATAACTTGAATTTAGTATTATGTGATACTACTAACTCGTGTCCTAGGGCTATATCTTTTTTTGGAGTGATACAGCGAATTTATACCTTATTTTCTTCTTCTACAAAACGATGGAAAATTTTACAAGATAATATATCCACATTAACTCTTAAACCTTTGTCACAAACACGTTGGAAAAGTCGTATTGAAAGTGTCAAAGCAATTAAAAACCAAGCTCCTAAAATAAGAGATGCTTTAGTTCAATTAGCAGAAACTAGTGAAGATCCTAAAATAAAGAGTGAAGCCACATGTTTAGCTACATATGAGATTGAAAATTTTGAATTTTTATTAGACATGAATATTTGGCACGATATATTGTTTGCTGTTAACTCAGTTAGTAAGATTTTACAATCTGAAGACATTCATATTGATGTTGCTATAGATCAATTAAAAGGTCTTCTTTCTTATTTGAAAAGTTATAGGAAAAATGGATTCATGAATGCTTTAAATTCATCTAAAGAAATTGCAAATGAAATGGAAACAGAACCTATATTTCGTGAAAAACGTGTGATCCGTAGAAAAAATATTTTGATGAAAATAATAATGATGAGATAACAAGATCAGCTGAAGAATCTTTTAGAATTGATTACTTTTTATATATAGTAGATCAAGCTATTTTTTCAATTCAAAATAGGTTTGAACAATTTACTGCATATGAAAATATTTTTGGTTTTTTGTTTAATTTTAGAATGTTAAAATCTTTGAATGAAGATGATTTGAAAAAGTGTTGTCTTAATCTTGAAAACTTTTTAAAGCATGGTGAATATTCTGATATTGATGGTATTGATCTGTTTTCAGAGTTAAAAATTTTAAAAGAATTTTTACAAACAGAAACTAGTACCCCTATTGATATTTTAAGTTTTATAAAAAAAACAGATTCTTTTCCAAATGCATGCATTGCATATAGGATATTATTAACAATACCTGTAACAGTTGCTTCTATTGAAAGAAGTTTTTCAAAATTAAAGTTGATAAAATCTTATTTGCGATCAACTATGTCACAAGAAAGATTAAATGGATTAGCTATATTATCGATTGAAAATAGTATTTTAATGGATCTTGAGTATAAAAGTTTAATTAGTAATTTTGCTTCTTAAAAAGCTAGACGAATTATTTTTAAATAAAAATTTTAAAATATTTTTATACTTATTAAAAAAAATTATTATTTAAATAATAATAAAAAAGGCATCTTCTAATGAATTCGCCTAAGGCCCCCAAATGTATTGGGCCGCCCCTGCATAAGCTACATGCACACTATATTTTCTAAAAAATTTTCAGAATTGGGACGAGACAAAATCTATTAAAGTTGGAGCACAGGCAGGACTCGAACCGAAGTTATTGGTAACGAATCCCTAATGACTTTATCAATTGAACCAGTTGGCACTCTCCACTCAAGGGACAATTTTATATGCAAAGGCTAGACATATAAGTATAGGCTATTCATATTGATTTTCCCTTTTATTGCATATATCCCCTCAAAGATTTTCGACATTTGATATTGTAAATATTTATCTAGAAATTTCTTTCAGCCACTTCTACAAGAGAAAACCCACATAATTCATGAAGGTAATGAAGGAAAAGCTCAAGGAAAATACCCATTTATTCAGTAAGTACTAGTAGAGCATCAAAGGAATCAAATTATGCACAAAGAGGATAGGCTCCATCATGCTAATTCGATTAGAAAATGGCAGACTTCAGTTGACATTTAAAACTTGACAAGTTATATATTTTTTTAAAAAATAAAATAAAAATTTGACAAGCTAAACCTGAACACACATTGAGCTAATAGAATGTTGGATATCAAGTTTGAATAGCTGTTGTGCTTGGCTCAAGCTCAGCTCATGCTCAAATATCCCTGACTTATAGTAAATTACTACTTGCCCCATATTTGTCGAACTCATTTGCAGTCCTAGGCAACGCAGAAATTTCTTCCATTATTGGAGATCTTTTAGGAAAAAAAATTAATGTCTGGGTTTGTCAACAAGCTTGATCAACCTAGTAATGTCCTATGCCAACCAATCTTAATGTGGTTGATCTGCTACTAGGCTAGAGTAGTGTTCTAGAAACACCCAAAACTCGAGTAAACTGTACACAATTTATGTCCAATTAATCTTCGCTATTTTTGCATACTTCATGAAATATAAGATATATAGTGGAGCAACATAAATGTTACTCATGAACCGTATCGCTCTATTTTGTGTTATTTTTCTGTTAATACAACATATCACATTGGACCAGCATCAGCTCATAATCCATTAGAGCTAGGCCCATACCAATCAATAATTCGAAGGTACAATTAAAATAATGCTTTTCTAGGCATGCAAAATTCAAAAAAATGATTTTTTTTATAATGCTTACGGAGCCTATCATGTAGGCTCTTTTAAAAGTAGCACTTGGATATAATATTCCATAGGACACGGTTTTAAATGCAATTACTCCGCACTGCAGGCCGCCAGGTACTAGATATAATATTCCATAGTACAGGGGTTTAAATGCAATTACTCCGCACCGCAGGTCCGCAGCCAGGTACTAGTCTGACGAGGCTAGTTAAAGAGGTACCATTCCACTGGAAGCAGGGCCGAAATAAAAAATTTGTGATGAAGAGAAAAGGATTTGAATGGAATATATCTAGCTGATATGGTCTTGAATGCAAGTGTTCCGCAGTCCGAGAACTAGTCACATCAGTACGCGGGATAAGACTAAGGCTGCAAATAAGTCAGATTAATCCGTGACCCGACCCGCATAGATCCGATCCGATCCGAATTTTAGGACCCGTGGATCCGGGTCGGGTCCAAAAAATGGACCCGAATCATTTTCTGGGTCGGATCTGGGTTTACCGAACGGATCCGATCCGATCCGAATGGACCCGAAGAGGGAGAGAGATAAAAAAGAAAAAGCTCGGATTCTTTCTTGATCTATTACACTGTTGAAACCTCCGGTGTCTCGGTAGCTGGGTTTTTTTTTTCTTCTGTTTTTCGGTTTTTGTTTCTTTTAACTTTTGAAGGGAGAAAGTGAGGGAACGCTGAACTGAATATGGGTCATGTGCCAGTTTCTGCAATGGAATTGGATTTTGGAAGAACGTCTGGAATTTTCTTTGCCCTCCTGAGAGGGGAGCTGGGAGACACCAAGTTCCGTCCAATCAGTCATGTAGATAAAAAATAGTGTGATATGAAATTTGGCTGGTAGACAAACTTACTTAGTTCGTCACGGGTCATCTGTTCTGACTGGAGGTCAATTGCAAGTCTTTCAAGTCATGGGTCACCCAGCACCTCATAGTTATGATATGACCAAATTAGATTTGCTCAAAATTTTTTCCCAAAAGCACAAAAAATGGACTCGATTCGAACTCGAACCCAATCCAACTCGGATCCGGACCCGACCCGAACCCGACCCGACCCAACCCGATCTTCAACCGGATCGGGTCTGGGTCCAAAATTAGGACCCGAACAAAAAACCGGATCAGATCAGGGTTAGGTACCGGGTCGGTGACCCCGACCCGATCCGACCCGACCCATTTGCACCTCTAGATAAGACTAGTTAAAGCTCTAAACAGTCTTGTGAATACCACCCTCCATAAGTTAAATATTACGCAAGATATTCCTTATTACCAGCACGATGCCATGGATTCATTGATTTTGCCTTGTCCAAAGCTCGTGCTGTGCTTGGATTACCACCGCGTAGACTGAGTAAATCTTTCCGTCTTATGCTAAGCCTTTACCAAGACACGTGCCAAACCCTCTGGGCAACGAGGTCTCCTTCCCAAAACTTGGCAAGGGGGAGAATGTAAAAGAGCGATCAAGAGTGAAAAGAGAGCTCTACTATTACAAAGTGCAGAGAGCGCAACACTCTTAGAGGAGTTGATAATATATGGAGCCCTCCTCTGCTATTTATAGGCCCTGGCCAAGTACACGTATGGCCTTAATTATGCAATTGGTCAATTTTCTAAGAGCAATCTAGTCCTCTCAATGCAACAAATATCTAATTCTAGGAATATCTATGTAATATCTTCTAGAATGATCCATAAAAATATTCTGTAAAATGTCTAAGCAAAATATCTGGTATCCTAAATATCTCCTGTAGTAACGACATCTTAAGCTTTCTAAAGAACTTTACTCCTTTTGGCTAAAACCTCGAAGGCGTAAATATGTGAAAATAAACTTGCATATGCATATTAGCATCAAGCAGATGCTATGTACACATGATAAAAGCATGGTTATATATTCGAGCTCATAGACTTCTCTATATTCATGCGAGAGAAAAAAAAAAAAGAAAGAAAAAATTGATATGAAATTTTATTTGAACTAGTTATTTAAAATTTAGATGTAAGATAAATTTGAAAATATTTTTGCATGGATTAAATGCTAATATTCCTTCTCCATGAAATTCAAGATGATTTCTTTGGTATGTTATGCTCTTAATTGAATAAGCTTAAATTTTGTTGTCAAAATGAAAGTTTGGCTGCTACCAAAAATTTTAAATATAGAATAAATTTTGAAAAGATTTTAGTGTGAATTAGATTCTAATATACCTTCTTCATGAAATTATTTATACTTTTTTTGGTATATTATATTTTTAATCTAGATAAGCTTAAGTTTCGTTATGGTTAACATATAATTGTGAATTTGAATGGAGGAATTGGAACTCTTATTATGCATAGAATTATGGAAATCCCAGTCTAATTAAAGTATCTATCCCTCTTGGACCCTTTTGTTCTCAAGTCTAGGCAATGTTAAAACTCTTTTCTTATGGAAATTCAGCATGATTTAAAAACCCTAGGAGAGAATTCTAATTTGGTTATCATGAGAATTGCAAAGTTAAAAAACATAGATACTTTTATGCAGAGTCGAGGAGGTTAAGAATTTAGAGCATATCTATGTTAAGTTTTTAGATATTTCATCAATTCATATGGTCTCCAAATATGTAGGGATATCAAAGATTATTTTGGACCCTTCTTAAATATATGTATTCACTCTCTTGGTATGATGGTTGACCCCTGTTGATTAAGTTTTCCCCCCCTCTCTCTTATGGCATGAGGATTCTAGTCTAGGCACATCAGCACATCAATATTGGTGTGTTCAATTGAGTTAAGAGTGCTAATTTTTTTTTGAAAAAAAAAAGTCCCTATTTTAGTTGGACTGAAGCCCTGTGAAGGATGGTGCAGGTATAAAGAAAGTCCAATTACAAAATAATAGTTTGGTCGAGAAGGAACATTCGGTCGCATTTGATGTGTATATGGGTTAAACTATGACAGGCCCGGTCAAGTTGATGTTGCCCAATGTGGCTGGGTGGGCTTAGGCCCACTTGATTAGTATATTAAGTTCGGCCTGGTGCATTGTCTCAAGCAAATCAACGTTGGGCTTGGGCCCCATTGAACTATGCGAAATTCAGGCTTAGGTTAACATTAAACTATCTCATTGTCATCCCTACTTGCGACATCATAAGCTTAAACTCATTTACTTTGCCTGCTAATCTTCAAGGCTTAGCTGCTTTCTGATAAACTTCCGTAAGACTTTCTTTTTTTTGATGAAATAGTTCTCATTTACCTTTCCTCTATCATTAACTTTTACCAATATCTCTAATATTTAATAGCAAAAGGTTGTTGTGGCCAAATTGTCAAAATTGTCATTGGGAATTCTTTTCTATCTAGACTAAAAAAAATTATAGCCTTCTTTCTCAAACCGTCCACAAGATACTTTGTTATTGGCATGCTAAAATCCTGTAGTGAGCAATGGGTAATGACGTGCATGTATCCATGACGAAAGAACTGCTACATTTTATCTTCAATAATTTCTATTAAATGAAGTGTTAATTAAAATAGGCAAAATAAAAAATAGTTGGTGTGGACTAAGGCTTGTCCCAATGGTCCTACCATTCAATTTTAAGGTGGGACTCTCTTATAATAAATTAGCTCTCTTTTATTACAAGTAAAGATTATGCAGAGTTCCAGCTTTCTCTGGTTCGCGTTCGAACTAGAGAGGATTAATGCTCAATCATTGGCTATTTATACAATTTAGAAAGCTAGTGATTGATTGAGGGGGAATGGAACAATATCCCAAATCTTGCTCAATGTCAAATTGTTTTGCTATATAAGAGTGGCCGCTGATTGAGCTTGAACTTATTTGCTTCAAGCATTAAATTAGGAGAAGCACAACAATTGCTAAATCTAATATTAAGCTCTAACCTCTAGCATATCGACACGTGTGTTATGCCTAACTCTACTAGTGTCTGATAAATATCCACTATTTATACATTACGACCATGAGAACCATAAAATATAGTTATGGGAATGGTTATCATTTAAAGTGTCCTTACTTCAAAATTTACTACTATTTTTTAATTAGTTTTTCGTAACTCACCAACAATATATTAGATAAGATAAAGTGTTTTTATTGGATTATCAATGCTATAATCTTAAACCAACATGACCTTATAAAAATCGATGCTAGTTTTCATCATAAATATGATATAATTTAAGAATCAATTTATTATGATAATAATATTGGAAAAAGGTTGAAGTCAATTTATTATTAGGAACTCTATATTCAAGTGTAATAAGATGAATTGATATTTTAGTATGCTTTCTATACATTTCAGCCTTGGTGATTGCATGCATCCAAGATTCGGAGCTTGATAGAGCTCGCTGATCCATGATGTTCGCAGATTTTTGGACGAGGATGACCCGTCGTGGTTCAAACATATCTATAAGAAGGCAAACAATGCGGCTAATTGGATAGCCTGATTCGTGGTCCACCACTTTGGAGATTTCACCAAGAGGGCTACGTGTCGGTGTCTCACCTTCTGAGTTATCTTCTTTTTTTAATTATGTTGGTTGCACCCCTTTGGCGGATGGGAATTGCAGTTGTATATAAAAAAAAAATTGTAAATAAAAAAATTGAAAAGAACTAAGACTTTCTGACATCTCGACCATATTTGAGGATATAGCATTACCAACTGCATTTGAAACATTTATTTTGAAATTGTTAATTATATTTATTTTAGGAAACCGAAAAATAGTTGGCAAATGCAAGATAATGTTACATGCTTTTTTTTTTTCTTTTCTCTTCAAGAATATTACGTGTCGATTTGCAAAATAAATAAATGAATAAAAATCTCATTCCTTCTATGGCCGGACGCCATCGCATCGGAATGTTAGCAACCCCGTCCTTTGTCCGAAAGAAGGAATCACCTTCCTTTGCGCTTGGCCACCGTTGGATCGCCCACGGTCGCTTTGAGAGCTGCGCCGGCGGTGAATGGCAGGTTTGGAGAGCTTTGAGATATGTGTGGATGGTCATCCAACGGTGGCTGACGAAGGAAGGGGAACCCTTTTGTTCGCGCAAAAGATGCGACTGTAACAGCCCTGTCCCGTTAACAACTGTCAAGGCCAAATCCCGCCCGATGCCATCTCACTGTGTCCTCTGGAAACCTCTCGCCTCCACTCTCTCTTCCTCCTCCTCCTCCGCCTTCGCCGCCACCGCCCCGATTACGTCCCCATATACCCGCCGCCGACCATCTCCGACGCTCTCTCGTCTTCCTCTTTGGTCTCTGAGAAGACGCGCTGCGTCTCAACCCGCGCCTCGCCTTCTTCTTGCGGCGTCTCTTCGGGAGGAGGGATGGGGGGCCAAGCGGTGTCGTATCTCTCCCAGAAAGATGTGGCGGAGACTGAGCGTGGCCACCTTGATAGAGGAGTTAATGGGGTCCTTATCCGATCGCAGCGGTAAAAATTTCATCTTTATGGCTTTTTAGCTTAGTACCTTGGTTGATGTATTAAAGCCTAGGAAGAAGTAATTCTTTTCCCATTGAATTAATTTTAAGTTGGGTAATTTGGTTGAAAGAAGTCGTTTTTGGTTCTGCTTAATTTGCCAATTTCTATCTTTGCTTCTGTTCAGTTCACGGCTTTTTTGATATTTTCCGTTTTTCTTTGAGTTTATGCTGATATAAAACTTTGTAGCGTGACTAAGAGTCCCTGAAGAAAATTGGATCGTATACTAATTCTGAAGGGATTGATTGTTGGACACATGATATCCTTCAAATTTCTTTCATTATACCTGTGAATGGCATTAGATTGTGTCCTGAGTTCCGTTATGGAGTTTATCTTTACATTTGTTGTTGGGAACGGAAGGTTTTTTAATTGATGTGGATCTCATGACATTTGAGCTTTGGATAATGATAAGCTAGATGTGAGACCATGTAAATGGTCATGGAGTCAAGCATGGAGACACTTGAGAAAAGTAAGGATAGAGATCAGGCATCTGGCTTAGGCTGTTGGTATTTCATCTGGACCGGGAGATGCCATGATGAATCTAAGTGCTTTAACTGTCCAGGCTCTGATCCTTCAAGCTCCATGGCATGCCATTAGACATTGTAAAAGATCCAATACTGGCAGATGTGTTTGCTCCACCTTGCAGCTTGCCATCATTATTTCACCTTCCCAAGATGGATAGAAATATCATCCAAATAGGCTGTCAAGATTTGAATATAAATGAGAAGATCATTCATAATATATGTTGGTTTTGTTATTAGTGGTCTTCTACACATCTTACTTAGTTTATAAGATCTGTTTTGAAGATTCAAAAATCTTCTATTCAGGATCAAGTGCTGAAAAGTAGCCTATGTTGGAAAATTGTTGTTTCCTAATGTATGTATCTATACTTTTTCCTAGTGCTGTCATGTATGATAGGGTCTATCTTATTGCATTGGCTAGATTTCAGCTTTCAAATGTAGGAATCATTAAATTTAATGTAAATCCATTCCCCATCCATGCTTCTATCACGTCTCAAATTCGGAGTATAACATGGTCGTGCTACCGAGGGATACAATCCAAGATAACATGAAGCCAATATTACATGTAGCTTTCAAATCTATCTAACAAAATATGATAAATAAAAGTCCAATTTTACTATCTATTAAATACAACCAACACTGGTCCAGAGTGTCTAGATCCAAATATAAATATCAAATTCATAATCCTCAACATTCATAAAATCATTAACTACAAATTCATAGTTAATTTAAGATACTAAAATTCTTCTACAAAATCGCCAAGCTTGCTAGCGTGAACTCCAAGCGTGGACCATTCTTCGTTCCTATCGACCCTATTCATATAGAGAGAGAAAAATAAAAATGGAGATATATAAGAGACACAGCTCAGTAAGCAAATCTTAGTCTATCTTACCGGATCAAGGATAAGTTTTTTCATGTCAATGCATCATTTAAGAAAAATAATAGATATTTCAAAATAAGCATTTTATAGTATAGTATATTAAAACAAGTTATAAAGTAAATCATGTATGAACAAATCATCCATCTTTCATAAACATAGCTCCAAGTTTATATTGCAAATAAATTGATAAATTATTCTTCATGTCATTTAATCATTATGGATCAAAACATTGCTCACAGATAATCGTGCCATGGTCACTATAACCCATGATAGGGCCATCTTCGTAATCAACAAGATATCATAATTTGTATTCGTTACCAACTTTAATTCATTGATAGAGAGCCATTTTTGTTGGATGTTAACTTTAGGGTATTGATTTTCTAATTCTATAGATCATACATAGGTATCGAAGAGCCTTTAGAAAATTAATATCTTTTTCTTAAAATATTCATATAAATAGATGAAAAATACTAAATGGTATTATCAGATTCATATTTCATAACAAAGCTATTTTTATTAAAACATTCATGAAATTATTTTTCATAATAAAACATGATTTTCATAATACGTATGTTGATTCATAATTTTAAGAAAAATATAATATTTTTACCGAAAAATCATATGCATGGAAAACATGATAATTTGAAAATAATAAGGAGTATAAGATCTACTTACCTCTTTCATCTTAGACTGTCAAACTTTACTAAGCAATTTAGTTAACCCTATTAAAAATATTACAAGCAAAATTAATTTTTGTTTGACGATTTTAATCGAATTGAAATAATAAAAAATAGGGACGATTTGCCGGATGATAGCATTCGACGATTTCGGGTGGGTCAGGCCCAAACGATTCGATCAATAATTCATAGGGCATGAATTTGATCAGGACCAAGGTCATTTAACATAGTTCATCATCAGTGGATTCTACGGACACTTGACAAGATCGGATGATCGATCTGGTAGGCTTTCCGAGCACTAGAGCAGTTTAGGACCTTTTTTCAGATATCAACTCGGGTTCGTAGATCAGGTCAATAAAACCTGATACTGGGTTCCATAGATCTTTTAGAAAGAGAAAGTAGACAGGAGAGAGAAAGTAGAGAGGAGAAAAGAGGGAAGAATCCTTCTTTCCATCTCTCTTCTTTCTTCCCCTCGCCAGTAACAGGTGGCAGCAGGGTGGCCCAGTTGCCCACCCGACAGTGACCACAGGCGATCGCAATCCCCGATCAAACCCAGCGGCCGGCGGTGTGAAATCACGGTGGAAGAAACCAAAATAAATGTGCTCTATTTTGGAAGAGACTCAGGCGATTGCTGGCTTAAATCCACGGGAATGAAGGCCCAAAACACAAAGGAAGGAAGAGGAGAAGATGGAGAGCTCGTACCTAGGTCCGGGGAGGCTCGCCGGCGCCCTTTTCTGACGAAAAACGGGGAAAGATTCTTGAGAAGAAAGCTTGAGATCGAAAGAAAAACTACCTCTATTCTTTGATGGATCTCAAAAGGGGAGGATGGGGAAGCTTAAATAGGCAAAAATCCGGGCTTTTCGGTGTTCGGATTAGCTTGAACAACTACTATTCCGATCGCGATCGCGATCGAAAATGGGGAGGAAGGAGACTCCCAACCGGAGTGCTCCTCTCCTGTTTCGTCACGTGCGGCTCACGTACAACCACTAGGCTGGTCTCTTCAGGCCAGCCCAAGCCCAATGAGTGTGCGGGCCGGTCAATGGACCAGGCCCTCACAGCGTCAACTGCCCCTCACACTTGTTCCTTGTGTTAGTTTGAATTCTAGCAATATAATTTTACGTTCCTTTCAGTGATAGGATTCCATGGTTTCACTTAAGCTTGAAGTTTATCTTAAAAGATTCAAAAAAATTCTTACCTGAAAGTTCAAAGCAAATCTACTTCTTACTAGTAACAAATAGATATAGCCAGTATCTTCCTTGCATCAGAATTTATTATTGCATCTTCTCTTCTTGCTTCTAGCTTCCTTTGTTCATCTTAAACTATGACATTTGTTTTGAAGATCTAAGATTCTTGTCCCAATGTTCAAAACATATATAGTTCTTAATGAAAGAAACTGAGTGTAGTATATACACAAAGAAATAAGAAAAATGTTTCCCCCCTACTAACATATTATAGATGGCTAGTTTGCATTATGTGATATTATTACTCATTTTTCCAAACATGCTTGGCTAGTGTTTGTGGTGATACGGTAGATTACATCATATATTCCCACTACCAAATCACACGGGCATTATACCAAACATGTCTTTTTTCTTTATCTTTATCCTTTTTTTCTATTAGCCAGCTTGTAATTTTTTTTGGCATATTTTTATATTCTTAATCCTTGATCCCAAGGTTCGTCTTGGTACCGGACTCCGTACCGGTGCCACATTAGTACAGTATCAGTACAGTACAGTGCGGAATTTTTTTGGTGTACCGAGTGTCGGTATGCTACCTGTATCGGATATCAGTACCGAACCGGTATGGTACATTATGTTCCGTGCCTCCTAGTTCGGGCCGATACGACGTACCATGCTTGATCCTTTATTATGGTATAATATAGTTTCATCACGTTAGAGACAACTTTTTTGTGTTTAGTGTGTAATGCTTGTTAACTTTTTTCTATGCCTCAAAGTAATAATTATAAATTCACTATCTCAATAGGTCTACAAATTAAGTTAACATAGCCGAATTCTTGCTATCGGCAGCCCAGGAAATAATGGTGGTGATGGTCTGGTAGCTGCCGGTCATCTGTATCACTTTGGATATAAACCATTTGTTTGTTACTCTTTGTTTGTTATGCAAAAGGCATACCCAAAACCTCTCTACACTGACCTCAAACTGGCATAACTTTGTCTTAGATTTTTGTCTCAATATGGTATCAGCATGTTACTTTATTACTTTGATGGTATGTACATGCATGAATTGCGAAAATTGGAGAATACTTAAAAGTTCATGCTTTCTTTTTTTATTTCTATGTCATCTTGGCATTATCATACGTTAATATCTTTTTATGTAGTTGACAGGATAAGACTTGCTTGCAGCTACTTCACACGCAATCTGTGGCTAATAGTTTTGACTCTTACAAAATTAGGTCAACCGAGGCCACCTTTTGATGATCTTATCCAAAGGCTTGGTTCACTGAGTGATATTGATAATGGTTCGAAAAGAAAATTGCCAGGTGATGCAGAGCTTTAGTTATAAATTTGAAGTTCATGTATTTTTTATATATGGCTTTGGTTTTATTTCTTTAGGTATACCAATTATGGAGGCTGAAAGGATCAAGACTTATCTGAAAATCCTCATCCCTTCTTTTGTACTGGAATTCTTTTAACCGCCAGGTGATGCAGAGCTCTATTTTGTACTACTTTTGTGTTATTTGGTTAGATATTGACCCAGTCTATTAGATTAAACAATAGGAAATGGACAAGTACAAGTACTCTTTCTTTAGATGCTCTCTTGTATGTATTTCTATTTAGAACACCTTGAGAGAATAAGTAGTTAACTTGTTAGAATTAGAAAGGTGATTTCATTATAGAATCTTTGGCAGCAAGCGGTGAGATGCCTCTGAACTGCCACTTAAAGCTTCGTATCCCTCTCATGGCTACCCTTCTCTATTATATTCTGCATTTGTTAGAACTTATGTCCAAATTGTAACACCATGTCTGACAAGGTTATGGTTGATCCCGGGCTGTAGGTTGACTTGATCCATTTAACTACATGTCTGTGTTAGCACAAAAATTTCGATTGGTTATCAGCCCTGGTCGACTCGTGCACATCAGCATGCTCATGGATGCTGAGGAGCTTGCTGGGAATCTGAAGAAGAGAAGGTTTTTTATAGGCATATTAAAACTCAACGAAGGAATAGTACTAAACGTGCTGGAAATAGATTCAGATAAGGGAGGCCAAAGATTTTCTCAATAAGAAGAGAGGTTTCAATTTACTTTGGAGGCTTGTAAAAGACAAGGAAAACAGGTAAACATCAATAATAGCAGTGAGACAAGATAGGAAAAGGCTTGTAGCATCACAAGATGTCCTTGATAATAAGAACTTTGGCGAAGAATATTTCAGACAGATAGCATCAAATGGATAGGTAATGCTTTCCTTTGGAAGTTTAGAATATATTTTTCTTTGATTATTTTTTCTCAAAACCCTACTTGGTATGTATAAATTTTTCTAGTTTTTAATTTTCTAGTTTTCTATCTTTCATACAGTGACAGATAGATTTCTTGATGAAAAAAGGCACACATTCTTGATGCTTAGAGCTGGTTATGTCATCTTCGGTTTGTGTTATAACTAGCCTCTTGTTAGTAAAAATCTGAAACCTTATATAGATGTCAAAATTAATTTGATATGCATCACCATATATTAGTTCAACTAGAGAACATGCCCAGGGCATGCTGTTGACTCATTGTCCTTCATAAAATATGCTGAACTATACTGATGTAAAGGGAAAGAAATTCAACATCCTTATTTACCATCTGGTTGGTTTACAATGTCTGAGATTATCAGCATCAAAATTTGCAGGCTAGAGTAGAAGGCGCTGTTCAAAAGGTTCTGATGAGGAGTCTGAAAGGTACTTCCACAGTTGTCCTCGAGAACATCTGCTTTGTGCAATAGCTAGCAATCAGGTATGGTTTGTTTGTCTTGTCTTTGAGCATCCATAAGAGAAATCTCTTTTATTATATGTTAGACTGGGAAGATTTTTATATTTGCTTTGTGCTTTTCCAAGCATTCAAGGATTTGGAAGGAAGATTCTTTAATGGGTCAATTTGTCTCAGGCCTGATTTCTCTTTAGTTTTAATTATTCTCTGATTATTGAAAGGGTGCGCTAATTTTTTCATAGTGGATGCATACTATTATTTTGCTGTTATATTGCCTTCTGTAGACTGCATGAATCCATGATCTATAAGCTATTTCTAGATATCCATCCTTGTTTGAAAACCAAAATTTTTCAGTCTAGATGTGATTTTCATCAAGGATGTTTTGGTTAATATCAGCTTCTGTTTAACCACACCCACAAGAGAACCAAAAGATTGGTTTTTCATTATTGGTGGTCACTGATGCATAGGTAGGTTCTAAGAGGTAGCAAATCTTAAAACCTTTTGATTTTCTTGTTTCTAGACATTTAAAATGTTATAGAGCATGGTTGATTTTATGCTGATGGGAGGCTTCAGTACTGTAGGTGCAAAATCAACACCATTAATCATCATCTATGACATCTTAAATGCTAAAAAACCACGAAGTGTGTGCAGGTCATTTACGTATGTATGGGGTCACAAAATGGATGGTATCAATATTTCTGTTATGTTGAAATGAGTAATAAGACAAAAACTTTTGGATCCATGCTGGAGATTATGATCTAACCATCCCAAAACATGATGTAAAAACATGATGTGGAGCCATTAATACCCACTTTTTGGACCATTTGAGGCATAAGTAAATGCCCTCCAAAACACATGAACTTTTTTTAGATATCATAGATATTCTAGATCAATCGTGTGGTTCCTTAACGAAACTATGATTTCTTTTGCACCAGCAGGTTGAAGATTGAATCCTAGAAACCCTCTGTGCGCTCACGTGCACATGGAAGCACAGATGTATGGATGTGTATAAGATAAATGCTTAATCCTATTTTGACTGTATGGAATACAAACTGTGCATTGTGCGCTTTCCAAAAGCATGATGTTGACAAAGATAAATTATTCTATTAATATCCTTGTACAGTAGAGGATGCTATTTGGGTTGGGTTAATTTGAGGCAGACCCAAACCATGATATTTTAGTGTTTGTTACGATTAGCTATTTGAAAAATAGAGTTTGTGGGACTGGGCCCAGATCAGGTCAAGCTAGTTTGAGCCTGATCCAGCGCAAGTTGAAATTTGAGTAAGAGTGGGTAGACTTATTGAACTTGATATTAGTATGAAATGCCAATATATACTCAGAAAATCCAATGCAGCTCTACTCCAGCCTAAATATATTTAGTACTAGATTTCCAACTCATCCTAACTTGAGTAGCAACTTATTTGTTGGATCAATTATTTTACTTTTCGATCCAATATTTTTTTTTGAAAATTCCAATATCAAAAAAAACTGTAAATCGCTTTTTTCTTCACCCTGACATTCAAAATTAAGTGCAAAGAGAAACAGAACACAGCATAGCTCATGAGAAGATGGACTAGCATATTGAAGAAAAAGAGGTTGGGATTGGAGAGCAGCAGAGTGGAATGGGAAGGTAGCAGCTACTTTTCTAATCCAGAGAGAGAGAGAGGTGCAATGATAACAACTCTTCTTCAACTACGTATGAAGGGCTTTCTTGGAGGTTGGATGTACAAACTGATGGTTCCACATTAAAGGTGCCAACGGGCCAGGTTAATTTGCAGTAGCCTGACAGGCATAACCTGTTCTTGATAAGGCTTGGGTTTGGTTATCAAACCCATCTGCCACTAGGTATAAATTAAATAAATTAAATATTTATTATGAATTTCAGTATTGAAAAGGTCTTATATGTATGCTCCTAATTGATTGGTGCAATAATGGCGTCTTTTCTTCAACAGCTCATGAAGCGTTTTCATGGAGGTTGGATGTACAATGTGATGTTTCCATATTAAGGGTGTCAATGGGACGGGCTAGCCCAGTAGCCTGATAGGCACAACTTTTTCTTTTTCTTTTTCTTTTTTTTTTTTTTTTTCGCTAAGGCACAACTTATTCTTGATAAGGCTTGGATTTATCAAATCCATCTGCCGCTAGGTATCAATGAAATAAAATAAATATTTATATGAATTTCAATATTGAAAAGGTCTTATATGTATGCTCTTAATCAAGGTTCGCCGTCTCGGTACCGGACCTTGTACCGATGCCACACTAGCATAGTGTGGGTATGGTACAGTACAAAATTTTTTTTAGCATGCCGAGTGTCGGTATGCCACCCGTACCGGGTACCGGTATCAAATTGGTACGGTACGGTATGCTCCGTATTGCCTAATTTGGGCTAGTACGGCATACCTTTCTCTTAATCAATTGATGCACCTATGATCTATCCAAAATTTTAAAAGCAGACAAAGTAACCATAGCATTGCATGCATAAGAGAAGAACACATATAATTTGTATCAAACTATTCTTCTATCAGTGCGATCATTAGATTATTATACTAAATGTGCTGGACTTGGACCAAGCCCATGGTGGCTCGCGCTTTGCTTACATGACTGTAGGTAGCTGGAGTTTTGTGAAACTAGAACACGTTGTCTATTGGTGGTTGTTTTACATATTATTTCCTTTTCAAAATGGGGAGTATAGAATGCTTTGTCTCATTATTGGTTTTATTATGAGAATTTATTGATGTATCATTCTTTTTATGTAAACATACTCCATTTGGTTAATGTCAGAGAGACATGGGATGATATATACTAGAGTTTAGAGTTGATAACAGATACTGACTTTTGAAGCAAGTTGTTGACTAACCCAAGTTCTGATTCTGTCGCCTTCTTATGGGTGAAGAAGGTTCATTTCGTTCCTGAGTTGTTAAGATAGTTTTCTGAATTATTTTCCATACTCGAGTCACATTGCATATATGTTTTTCTTTTTATTTCTGCTTTTGATTTGTCCCCTTCTTGTGGATAAAGTTTATCCGATCTCATGACCTCAACATTACTAATATTAGTGAATTAATACCCTTTTCGATTATATAAGGTAGTTTTTATACTGTTCTAGATGTTGACTAGGAACAGAATTGCATAGAAAAGAAATTCTTATCACCCTTCTAATGTTAGACCTTGTTGATAACTGCCCACTTTGCAAGATATGTGATCTCTGCATCATTTTAATAGATCGGGTCGGTAAAAGACCTGATTTTCTGATCCTATTTTGTATGATTAAACAGGAGCTTGATTCCTAAACCAGAGGATCGGCAAGGTTATAGACTAAAACCAAACTTCTTCGAATTTTGGCAGGGGCAAACTTCTCGCCTGCATGATCAGTAGGTTCGTCTTGTGTAGTTAGTCAAGCTTTCCAACTAAAGGCTTAATGGCTCGTGATGTATGATTTAACGCGCATTATTTTCCTTGACAGGTTGCAGCATTCACTGAGAGAAGTAGATAGAAAACAAGTATGGCATAATGCAAGGTTGTCCCCATGACTGGTACCCTCACTTTCTACCCTATAACAATAAATAAGCACCACACCGAATCATTTTTATTACGACTTCTTCACCCATAAGATTCCACCAAAACTCTGAAACTTTCTCATAGCATGGTATCGTTCCTTGTTTGGTTGCGTGGAGTTGGACCTTCGTTTGTGAGTTACAGTCTCCATGAAAGGTGTGGAACAAAAGCATCCAATGGCTATTGGGTGCTAGCCTGCCATCTGACTTTGCTGTTGTGATCTTAAGATGTGAAAGCCTGCTGGTCCTGGATGACATCTTTGTGTGTGGCTGCCATTGGCCCCCCACCTGCTTTCCGTGATCCCAAAATTTATTTTATTTACCCTTCTTTCTTTCATGGCCTTGGATTTTGGTTAGGATCCCGTGTGAATTATTAACAGGAACCGTTGTGGAGATCTGGTGCTTTTCAATCAGTGGGTCGGTTGTGGGTGGTGGGGCCAGTGACTCTTGTTAGATTCTCTAGATCCATCAAGTGGCTTGGAGATGATGAAATCACATTTAACTAAAGAACACAATAGAAAGTTATAAGAAGTTCTTAAGGAAGGTCTCACTGGGAACAGAAACTAAGTTAAATGATAAAATCACTCAGCCAAGCACATGCAAAGCTTATGGAGATTAAAAATAAATGATTGGTGGAAGCTTTTGTAGTGCAGTTCTATCATTATTATTTACCTGCAAATGGGGCTGCAAATGGGTCGGTTAGGTCGGCAATCTGGTTTGCTCCGTCGAGACTCAGGCTCCATTTCCCATTGCTGTGCCGAGTTCCTAGTCGAGCAGCAGAAATCTTGAATTGGGTTGATTTGGATAATACCTGTGTTAAATTTTCTTGAACTGAATGTGCTGATGAAGAAGTTTCAGCTTTTGTCCACTTAAACTTACGGAGACCTGATTCGATCAAACTGACATTTCAAACTGCTTGGGTCCAAGATTTCTCTCCTGGTTGAAATTTGGAATAGTAGCTCCATGATTATTGGATACCACCAATATCTTCGGAAAAGATCCTACAGTTATGTCAATGGAAAGGAAACAGGGCTACTATACTGTTCAATTTGAACTAGTACGTTTCCTACCGTGCCGGCAAGAAAACTTAGTGCTCCATTAATACTTTAAGAAGTACATGGCAACAAGAAGGCAGCTAAAAATGTGCACGAGTTACATGCCCTTTCTTCTCCATTTGTCTGTTTCTTCTTTGTTGACCCCACTAATACCTAAACTTTGGTCAAGCAGCAGGAGGGGTGGCTGCTGTGGCTCGCAAAACATGTAGGCTGGTTTGGTAAATGTTGACCCCAGTCACGTAGTCTTCAGAGATGGATCGAGCATATTTCAACTTTAAATGTCAATTTGGGTACGATCGTACCAGTACTAATGCATCCGATCCTATCTCAATGTAACACGAATTGATGCTGAGATGCCCCAACCTGACCTTATTCAAAGGCTCAAAGCAAAAAGATTTTGATCTAAACAAGCTTATTTGCTACTGTACTACCCTTTGTTTTATTAAATAATAATTATGTAGATATTGGATTGCTATAAGTAAAATTTTCAGGTCAATGCCTTTTGGAACGGGTTTGGCCGATTTGTATCAGTGAATGAGTAATATTAAAAGCAGGGATAAAAAGCAGAATTTCTTTTGGACTCTTTTCATGTGGACCAACAGATTTCCTAAATTTTTGCTTTGACTTGGGCTTTTTGTTTAGCCTTGATAAAAACAAACTGTTTCATTTGATGGCTTTTACCATCTTTTTGCACCGCAGATGATTAAAGAAAAAACATGAGCTTATGATTTCCACCTCCAATCCTCCTCACTCCTCAGAGAACGGAATGCAAAGGATGGCATCAATCTTGGAATAGTGGTGCCTGCTTCTCTATGGGAGAATAGTTAGCTCAAGGCCTAATGCCCTTGAAACATGTTTCCTATCCATATAGATGCGTCTCTTTTTACCTTCAAAAAAGAACAAAAAAAAAGAAAAAAAAAAGATGAATCTCTTTCTTCCCGTCCGCTACCATAGCTTTTCACTTGAACATCCTTCCTGTCTCTCTTTGTAAGTGACTTTTGCGTGCTCAAACTGATTTGGACCACCCAAAGCAAGGGCCCAAAGCTTGGAGTAGAGATGGGCAAGAAAAGTCTCCAAATTTGGTGGATTTAGACACTTAACAATGCTTTTACTTCCAGTCGCCTCAATTCAAACAGATGGGTGTAAAATTGCCCCAAAGGTTCTTGTGCTAGGCCCCTTGATTATAGAATTGGCGACCCAACTAGGACTCGTTTGGTTCATAAAAAAAAAATTTACTCATTCTAATGTTTTTTCTAGAAAGATGATTCCTGAAAATATGATGCCTGAAAAAATGGTTTTGCCATATTTGGTTGATCATGGAAAAGTGACATATTTTAAAGTGGCTTGTGTTTGGTTCAACATCTACCTTCCTAGAAAAGTTGTATGAAATACCAATTATACCCTAATAAAGGAAACTACTTTACTCATGGATTTTGATGGCATAAGGCTATTTTTGAAAAAAAAAAAGAGATCCCAATTTTTTTTTTTTGCTGAAAACGGGTTCTCATATAGTACGTGTACGAATACACCCAATAAAGTCAAAAAAAACTAACTCACGGAGAGCCAGTGGCAGCTCCCCCTCCCCCATCCAAAAAGTGTACCCTGAATGATGAGCCGCGAAGGCAGCCACCCAGTCGGCTGCCCCATTAGCTTCTCGGAATACATGTTTGGCCTGGATGGCCACCCCAACTCCACACATCATTTCTATATCCCGAACCAAGGGGTGGTCTAAGCTCTCACCCCTCAGCTCCTCCTGGATCCAACTGATAACTGTGGCCGAGTCGCCCTCCAAGACAATCGAGCCAGCTTGCAATACCTGCCTCGCATATCGAAGACCCGCCCAGGTAGCTCGTAGCCCCGGGAACCGACGTACCGAACAACTGACAGCCTCCTGCTGCCACCACTCTGGAGTGCGGGTCCCGTATCACAAAACCCGCACCACCTCGCGCGCCTCCATCCAGGACCGATCCGTCGAAGTTGACCTTGAGGAAACTCGGAGGTGGGGGTTCCCAGGTGAAAAATACCAGCTGAGGAGCTGCCGGAGCAGAGAGGGAACCCCAGGTGTCCCGAGCTATTAGAGGTCCATCTGAAGAAGGTCTGATCTCCAATGCCTGTACTCGTGCGAACTCCGCAACGAACCTCGCTGACACCCTGCGCTCACCGAAGGTGCGGGCGTTCCTCGCCAGCCAGATCTGATGTGCTGTGCAGGTCGCTCGAATAGTCTCCTGACATGTCCGAGGTCGGGTCAACCACTGCTGCATCATTTGTAAAAACTGAAGCCTCATACACCAAACCCCCTGCGGGAACCCTGCCCACAGCCATGCCGATCTCGCCCAATTTTCAACTGGTAGGAAAATAACTTCTCTATGTCCTTTATTGGTTTTTTTTTCAGTAAAATATGAAAATCTTATTACCATAGCAATGCCATTTTTTTTTTTGAAAACTCTTCACATAAAAAATATTTTTTTATTTTTAAGCTAGCCATACTTTTTTTCTCTTCTTTTTCCACAAACTAAACTAGCCCCTAGTGATTCTATTGTCAGTTATGTTGACCCAGGTCAACAAGCCTAAAGGTAATAGTAGGACTGGTGTTGGTTACCTTAATTTGCAACTGATTTCAGTTCGAGTAAATGCACTAGAGCTAGTAAGTTCTCGACAAAAATGCACTAAAACTAGTAAGATCTTGACAGAAGAGCCCCACATTGAGATTGAAAGAGAGAGGTGAGTTCAGTTTGAAAGCTCTTTTGACCGCATCCACCAAACCCTTCTGTAAAAGGTCGCAAGAGGTGACCACTCTCTCCGTCAGTATTCGTCAAAAAAAGACTACTCTCTCCCACGATGGATGGATGTACGCATGCAGCTTTTTATCTTGATTGGCTCCGAGAGAGAGAGAGAGAGAAAGAGAGAGAGGTTGCTATGGCAATGACTCTGTGGGATATTTGTTGCACCACAAATAGAGTAGGGTTGTTGCGTTCAGGGGGAAATCATCAGAGATTCCATCTACTTTCAAGCAAGGAAACAAAGCTTCCAACACAGGACCTTTAATGAGCCTCCCTCTGCAGCTCTGCCTCTCTTCCCCCACCTTTCTCCTTCTCTCTATCAATGGGGGAAATGATTGGGTCTTCCAAGTGAGGACCACATAATGAAAGTCTGGGGGCAACCTCACAAATGCTAATAATTTTACATTCAAATAATATCTTCTACAAACAAGCGAGTTGTAGGTAAATTTGACCATACATTTCTCAATGTGGCAACTACAGCTACAGAAGCTGATGCCCCATGCAGAGTTTCAGGGGTAGAAGTTTTACAACAAGGCATTAAAACTCCAGTGCTGGATTCTCCCGAGATGTCCGATACTTTACTACGAAGTTTGGTGGGGGGAAAAACATGGAAGTTAGGCCAAGTTTGGACCAAATAAAAGCAAGCAGCAATGGTACTGCTGCTCCTGTTTCTTCTGATGAGATCTAACTTGGTGGTCGGTTTGTTTCTTCGTCCTCATCTGCATGGGAAATGTATACGGATTACTATAACCTGCAAAAATATAATAGAGTTCTAGCACGGCATGACAAGGGCACAGCTCTGCGAGAGCATGTCCTTCCATTTGTGATTCATTCACATCATGCTTTGCTAAACTTTATCGAACGGCCAGCAAGACATGCGACCGACTACATCATTAGACTAGAATTTGCCTGTCATGCGCCTAGATTATAATTGGGACCATCAAGACTTGGAAATCATGGTGACTTGCAGTTTTCCCAGACATTAGCTTTCTTTTTATAGTACTGTGATAAATCCTTTCCAGGAGAGAAAGAAGAAGAAAGGCTTTCCGGCGAATAGTCGACCCGTTTACCAAGCAGAGTCTCACGAAATCTTCCTTCTTTGCCTTCAATTACATCTGAAAATAACTTGTAAACTTTATTATGTAGCACATGTAACAGCACATATTTGTGCCGTAGTAAAGCTTCAATTCACCATATATTATGCCAAGATCCGGCTTATCAATTGAGCACTAGTCAACAAGATCTTTATGCTTCCAAGTTATTCTTCCAAGTTGAAAGAAAGGGGCTTAGATTTGGCAATAGTTTGAGAAAACGGACTGGCATTGCTGCTGGGAAAGAGTTCTTTTAGATACCTCAGCATTTGGAATATTGAAAGGCTGAAGAAACCAAAGTGGACTTCGCATTTATTGCTAATTGGACAAGTTGTTGGGTTTGTTGGTTCTATTCTTTCAGTTTCTGATTTCCATGCATGCATCTCACTACAGCACTTGGAAATAGACCTCCAGCATTGATAAGCTCCACTAGTTAGTGGAGTGCATGCTCACCCTGATCCAAAAAAAAAAAAAAAAAATCATGAACCAGCACGTGTCCAAATTTTTAAGCTCCAGATTGAAATTATTGGAAATTTTTAATTGGTCTTTCATAGTTTGGGGCACCTGTGTGATGTTTACTGTATTAATTCTTTGTGATTTAAAGCTTTCTTAGTTGTCTTGCAAACTTTTCAATAGCTTTTCATTAGCACGTCCATTTGATGAGTGGGGTTAACTTTACATTGCTTTTGAAAAGGTTCTTTCGTGCCTTTACTTGCTTTAAACATTTCAGAGGTTGTAAAATTTGGCCTTAACGTTTATGTACATGTTTCCTTTACAGACATGTTTGATCGTCTCAAATAATCTATAAGTTGAGCGGCCAGTTAACAAGCCACAGTAGACAGCCCTTTTTTAGGAGATTAGGGATGAGTTAGAACAACTCAGCAGGGTAAGTGTGAGGACCTGTATGGATATGTATTTAGTCTTACATCGGTTATTTGCCAAGAAAATCTTGAGTACTTATATAGGACTAAAGAATCCAAATAATACCTTCCGACTAGCCTTTTTGGATGAGGTCACGGATTGTTACAAATGGTATCTGTTGCTGGAAATTGGACCCGGGGGCGGCCGCGAACCGAGGAGGAGGAGCTCCGGTGGGAGAATCGGCGGACGGCGGTTCGTCGTCTGGCGGTGTCCTCCGGGGGGGGCCTGTGAGCGAGAACGGTGGGCGGTGGATCGTCGGCGTGCGGCTCCTTCCGGGGGAACCTGCAAGAAGCCGGTGGCCGGGCTTTCCGGCGCCGGCCCTCCGATGCCTAAGTCAGAGGGGGGCTTAATTTTGGAGAAGAGAGAGGGACTGTATGTGAAGTCCGAAAAATCCCCTTGGGAGGAAGAAGCCTCCCCCCCTTTTAGAGGAAGAAGCTCCTCTTTTATAGGGAGAGTGGTAGGGTTACCTGTGATGTGACTGGGCGAATTAATGGGTTACCGTCACGATTGGACGTGGGCGTGGAAGTAATGAGTTGCCGTGGATGGCCCGTTCCCATCATGGAAGGAGATGGCGTGCAGCCAGAGCTTGCTTGAGGCGCGCAGTGCAGTACATTCTTGGGAATGATGAGACGTTCACAGTCGTAGCAGAGTATGGTTCCTGATTAATATGTCGTGGCGTGGCCGGCAAGTAAAACATGGTGCGGTAAGGCTGCTGCAGGGCATGGCCGCAGCATATAGACGACGAGGTCGGCCTTATGAGGTCAGCTCAGCCTTCTGGTCTCGTCCTGCTGTGCTCGGCCTGCTGTGCTCGGCCTCCTGAGCTCGGCCCTCTGGTCTTAGCCTTCTGTGCTCGGCCTTCTATGCTCGGCCTTCTGTGCTCGGTCCTTTGGTCTCGGCCTGTTGTGCTCGGCCTTCTGTGCTCGGCCTGCTGTGCTCGGCCTTCTGAGCTCGGCCTTCTATGCTCGGCCTGCTGTGCTCGGCCTTCTGAGCTCGGCAGCCTTCGGAGCTCAGCAGCCTTCTGAGCTCGGCAGCTTTCGGAGCTCGGCCTTCTGGTCTTAGCCTTCTGTGCTCGGCCTTCTGCGATCGGCCTGCTGTGCTCGGCCTTCTGTGCTTGGCCTGCTGTGCTCGGCCTTCTGAGCTCGGCAGCCTTCTATGCTCGGCAGCCTGCGGAGCTCGGCAGCCTTCTGAGCTCGGCCTGCTGTGCTCGGCCTTCTGTGCTCGGCCTGCTGTGCTCGGCCTTCTGAGCTCGGCAGCCTTCTGTGCTCGGCAGCCTTCTGAGCTCGGCCTTCTGAGCTCGGCAGCTTTCTGTGCTCGGCAGCCTTCGGAGCTCGGCAGCCTTCTGAGCTCGGCCTTCTGATCTAAGCCTTCTGTGCTCGGCCTTCTGTGCTCGGCTCGGCCTATGAGCTCGAGCACTTAGAGCCCGAGCACTTGGATGAGCTCGAGAGCGGAAGAGCCCGAGCACTTGGATGAGCTTGAGAGCGGAAGAGCCCGAGCACTTGGATGAGCTTGAGAGCGGAAGAGCCCGAGCACTTGGATGAGCTCGAGAGCGGAAGAGCCCGAGCACTTGGATGAGCTCGATCTTGCTGACGGATTTGGGTGCTATAATTGCATTTGTGGGGTGGTCCATTTTTCCACCAACACTACCCCCCGACTTCCGAGTTCGAGCTGGTTTTTGGCTCGGACGAAGGAAGTAGTCTGTTCGTCGATCATCCTGTAATATAGCCAAATATGTATAGAGATGTACGTGCCAAGTAGGGTGTACCTCTCATGCAGTTGGAGTTAAGTGCTCCAGGTTGCCTCAGCGGCCTTCTTTGGCCTTGTCTGTTGGCGATCAAGCCGAAATCGAGCCGAGCTCGATAGTCGATGGAGATCGAGCCGAGCTCGATTAGTCGATGAAGATCGAGCCGAGCTCGAATAGTCGATGGAGATCGAGCCGAGCTCGATAGTCGATGGAGATCGAGCCGAGCTCGAATAGTCGATGGAGATCGAGCCGAGCTCGATAGTCGATGGAGATCGAGCCGAGCTCGATTAGTCGATGGAGATCGAGCCGAGCTCGATTAGTCGATGGAGATCGAGCCGAGCTCGATAGTCGATGGAGATCGAGCCGAGCTCGATTAGTCGATGGAGATCGAGCCGAGCTCGATTAGTCGATGGAGATCGAGCCGAGCTCGATAGTTGATGTAGCATGACATTAATCCTTTAACTGGGGGATCTGAGCTTGGTTGGGAATTCGATCTTGGAGACATGCGGGAGATGGACTTCATTCGTTGGCGATCGTGCGCCCTTATTCGAAGCGGGGCGACGTTGGAGATAGAGATACCCGTAGGTCGTTTTTTGGATTCTCCGACCTGAAAATAGATAAAATATTGAAATTATTTGAAGCCAAAGTGGCGTCCTGTACCTTTTGGAGATAATTTGATGGCTCCCGAGCTCCAAAGTCCCTCAGGACTTGGCTCAGCACCGGCCTTCTTTGGCTCGATTTTTTGGGAGGTGTTCTGCGCTCGGGCTTCTGAGCTCGACGGCCTGCTGAGCTTGGCCTTCTGTGTTGGGGTATGTGGAGACCATTGGTGATGAAGAGAATTGAAGGAGAATCAATTCTGCATAATTCTGTCTGGCGGACTGTCGGAGTCGACTCGAGCTACAGTCGAGTCGACTCGGGAACAGTCGAGTCGACTCGGGAACAGTCGAGTCGACCCGGGAGGAGAAAGGCCAGAAGACCGAGAAAACCATGTTTCTGTCTCGACTGTCAGAGTCGACTCGAGATACAGTCGAGTCGACTCGAAGCATCGTCGAGTCGACTCGAGCTACAGTCGAGTCGACTCTAGATCGTGCCAGTTTTTTTCCAGACGTGCCAGAGTCGACTCGAACCACAGCCGAGTCGACTCGGGCTCGCGAAAAATCGTACAGACGATTTTCTTTTGGTGTTTTTGGTGGCGTTTCGACGGCTATGATCATCTGAAGGTCTTGAGACTATATATAGGACTCATGAGAGCCCTAGGAGGATAGATATTCAAGGATAATTTTTGAGAGAGACTCTTGTTTTGTGCGGCTAGGGTTCTAGAGAAGAAGAGGATTGGGATCCTACTTCTTGTGCAAAGAAAATTCTGTGTGAATCTCTTGTAGAGCGATCGCGTGTGATCGTTCGGGTGTGTGCTATCTCTGTAATCTGTTCATCCTAATTGAGATTTGGAGCGGTGGAGGACGTAGGCTACTTGTAGCCGAACCTCGTTACATCTTTGTGTTTGCTTTGCTATTTTCTTCCTATTTCTTCTTCTTTTGGTTTGATAATCCGCTGCGGTGCTCAAGTGTTTTACCCTATTGATACCACGGGGTAATCTTTTGCTAGCGAGAGAGTGCTTATCCGTTTGCTTTTCTCTTTGCTTGTCCGACGTTGGTGGTTGTACCGGTGTGAGTGGGTTCCGGTGCGGGTTGCTGCCAACAAGTGGTATCAGAGCTATTGGTATTCTGCAATGGCGGATGAAGGGAAGTTACGAATTGAGAAGTTCAATGGCACGAACTTCGGATTTTGGAAGATGCAAATAGAGGATTATCTTTACCAGAAGGATCTCTATTTACCTCTTGGAGGTAGAGCGAAGAAACCAGAGAAGATGTCCGATGAAGACTGGGAGGTTCTCGATCGGAAGACGCTCGGCACCATTAGATTGTCACTTGCATCCCAAGTGGCATTCAACATCAAAAACGAGAAGACGATGATGGAGTTGATGGCAACATTGTCGCGGATGTACGAGAAACCCTCAGCATCAAACAAGGTATTTCTCATGAAGAGGTTGTTTAATCTTCGTATGAAAAATGGCGGTAGCGTAGCAGAATACTTCAACGAGTTCAACGGACTCACAGCCCAGTTGGAGTCAGTGGAGATTAGTTTTGACGATGAGATTCGGGCATTGCTAATCCTCTCCGGACTGCCTGATAGCTGGGAGGGCCTGGTGATGGCGGTGAGCAACTCTTCGGCGACGGGGAAGTTGATCTTTGATGACGTTGTGGGAGTGCTTCTGAGTGAAGAAGCAAGAAGGAAATCTTCTGGAGCTACGGAGTCGTCTGGAAGTGCACTAAACATCTCTAACTGGGGAAGACAAAAGAAGGACGGTCGATTTCGAAGCGACTCGAAGTCGAGATCCAGCAGGTCTCGAGCACCTCAGAACAAGGGAGCGAAGTGCTGGAACTGCGGAAAGATGGGGCACTTTAGGAGAGACTGCAAATCTCCTAAAGGGAAGCAAGGCGACCACACCGAAGGAGTCAGCAAGGATCTGGCAAATCTTGCTGAAAACGGTGACATGGATGCCCTCGTTCTATCTTTATCTACCGGTGACGAGTCTTGGGTGATAGACTCAGGCGCGTCTTTCCATGCTACATCCCAACGGAAGCTTCTTGGAGGATATGAGAAGGGAGACTTCGGCAAAGTCTACTTAGGAGATGGAGAGCCTTGCACCATACAAGGAAGGGGAAGCGCGGAAGTGAAGTTGATTTCTGGATCTTCACTTGAGCTTGAGGACGTACGGCACGTGCCTCAACTGCAGAGGAATCTGATTTCTGTTGGACAGTTGGCGAGCCAGGGGTACAAGACTATTTTCACAGCTGATCAGTGGAAGATATCCAGGGGTTCGTTGATGGTGGCTAGTGGCAAGAAGGTTGGGACACTTTATATCGCCAATGGCACGGAAAACTCTATTGGAGTTGCTGCAGCAGATGTGGACGCCAAGTTATGGCATTGCAGACTTGGGCACATGAGTTATCAGGGACTGGAGGTGATGCACCAGTTGGAAAAGCTGCAGGGTCTCAGGAGTGTTGAGATGGACTTCTGTGAGGATTGTATTCTCGGAAAGCAGAAGCGTGTTTCATTCAACAAAGAAGGTAAACCTCGGAAGCAAGAAAAGCTAGATCTCGTGCACACGGATGTGTGGGGGCCTGCACCGGTTTCTTCCATTGGTGGATCTCAGTACTATGTTACTTTTATTGATGATGCTACCAGGAAGCTTTGGGTGTTCTTCTTGAAGCACAAGTCAGAGGTATTTGGGGTCTTCAGGAGATGGCAGGCAATGGTAGAACTCGAGACAGGAAGGAGGTTAAAATGCCTGAGATCAGACAACGGTGGTGAGTATTGTAGCAGAGAGTTTGAGGACTACTGTGCAGAAGCTGGGATCGTCAGGCAGAGGACAGTTCCAGGGACACCACAACAAAATGGAGTTGCTGAAAGGATGAACAGAACAATTAATGAGCGTGCCAGGAGTATGAGGATACATGCTGGATTGCCACAGCAGTTTTGGGCAGAAGCAGTTAACACTGCTGCCTACTTGATCAACAGAGGGCCATCAAAGAAACTTGAATTTGGAATTCCTGAGGAAGCATGGACAGCGAAGAAGATTGATTTGGCGCACTTACGAGTATTCGGTTGTACCAGTTATGTCCATGTTGATTCCAATCAAAGAAGCAAATTAGATGCCAAATCAAAGAAGTGCATTTTCGTTGGATACGGAGGTCAACAGTTTGGGTATCGTTTTTGGGATCCCGAGCACAGGAAGATCATTCGTAGTAATGATGTGGTATTTAATGAGAAAATGTAGCAGAGCACTGAATCAGAAACAAAACCTGTTGAGCCGTGTTTTGTGGATCCTGAAGAGGAGTCTACAAATTCTGGTCAGAAGACTCAGTCAGAGCAAGAACCTGAAGTATTGGCACCCTCTCCACAACTAAGAAGGTCCACTCGTAGTACTCATGGGAAGCCTCCTCAAAGGTATGATGGAACTCTTAGTTATTTGCTGCTCACAGATAATGGCGAACCTGAATGCTTCATGAAGGCATTGGAGGTTGATACCAGGAAGGAGTGGGAGTTGGCCATGGATGATGAGATGGAGTCATTGGAGCAGAATCAAACGTGGGTTTTGGTGGATCTGCCCAAGGGAAAGAAAGCACTGTCAAACAAATGGGTTTACAGGCTGAAGGAAGAGCAGAATGGGAAGAAACGGTACAAGGCCAGGCTGGTTGTAAAAGGATTTCAGCAGAGAGCAGGTATCGACTTCACGGAGATCTTTTCTCCTGTAGTCAAGATGAGTTCTATTCGGGCAGTGCTGAGCATGGTGGCAGTAGAGAATCTTCACTTAGAGCAGCTTGATGTGAAGACAGCTTTTCTTCACGGAGATCTCGATGAGGAGATATATATGCAGCAGCCGGAGGGATACATTGCAGCTGGCACGGGTGACTTGGTTTGCAAATTGAAGAAAAGCCTCTATGGTTTGAAACAGGCGCCCAGGCAATGGTATCTCAAGTTCGATAGTTACATGCTTGAGATAGGATACAGGAGATGTCAGGAGGATCACTGTTGCTACTTCCGGGACTTCGGTACATCTTATATTATCTTGCTATTATATGTTGATGAAATGTTAGTTGCAGGAGCTAGCATGCATGAGATTGCAAAATTGAAGCTGAAGCTGTCAAGAAAATTTGCAATTAAGGATCTAGGAGCAGCGAAACAGATCCTTGGGATGCGGATCAACAGAGATAGGTCTAAACATATCCTTAGACTATCTCAGGCGGAGTACATCAGCCGAGTACTCAAGAGATTTTGCATGGAGGGTGCCAAACCTGTTGGCACACCACTAGGTGCCCACTTAAAGCTTTCAAAAGGACAAAGTCCGAAGACGCGGGTGGAGGAGCTCAATATGTCAAAAATCCCGTATGCATTGGCGGTGGGGAGCTTGATGTACGCTATGGTCTGTACGAGACCTGACATTGCTCAAGCAGTGGGAGTTGTGAGTCGCTTTATGAGCTGCCCAGGCTTGGAGCATTGGCGTGCGGTCAAATGGATACTGAGGTATCTGAGAGGCACGGAGCACATATCAATGTGCTATGGAGGTTCTGAGATCCGGTTACAGGGCTTTGTAGACTCAGACATGGCAGGGGACTTGGACGGCAGGAGGAGCACGACAGGGTACTTGTTCACCCTGGGCAGTGGAGCCGTCAGTTGGATTTCCAGGTTGCAACCAGTTGTTGCACTGTCGACTACGGAGGCGGAGTATGTGGCAGCCACAGAGGCGTGCAAGGAACTAATATGGCTTCAGGGCTTAATGAAGGAGCTTGGGAAGGAGCAGAAGGATTGCATGTTATATTCAGATAGTCAAAGTGCAATTCATCTGGCAAAGAATTCAGCTTTCCATTCAAGGACGAAGCATATTGACATACGGTACCACTTTGTGAGGTCATTGCTCGAGCAGGGACTCGTCAAGTTGGAGAAGATTCATACAAGTCAGAATCCTGCAGATATGTTGACGAAGGTCGTCACGGTGGAGAAGCTGAGGAGTTGTTCAGCTTCTGCTGGTCTTCATGCTTGAAGACGTTGAGGAGGCATCGTACCTATCTCACTAGGATGATTCAGTTTCAGTGGGAGCACAGAGGAGAGCCAAGTAACAAGAGGATATACCCAAGGTCTCCAAGTGGGAGATTGTTGGGGTATGTGGAGACCATTGGTGATGAAGAGAATTGAAGGAGAATCAATTCTGCATAATTCTGTCTGGCGGACTGTCGGAGTCGACTCGAGCTACAGTCGAGTCGACTCGGGAACAGTCGAGTCGACTCGGGAACAGTCGAGTCGACCTGGGAGGAGAAAGGCCAGAAGACCGAGAAAACCATGTTTCTGTCTCGACTGTCAGAGTCGACTCGAGATACAGTCGAGTCGACTCGAAGCATCGTCGAGTCGACTCGAGCTACAGTCGAGTCGACTCTAGATCGTGCCAGTTTTTTTCCAGACGTGCCAGAGTCGACTTGAACCACAGCCGAGTCGACTCGGGCTCGCGAAAAATCGTACGGACGATTTTCTTTTGGTGTTTTTGGTGGCGTTTCGACGGCTATGATCATCTGAAGGTCTTGAGACTATATATAGGACTCATGAGAGCCCTAGGAGGATAGATATTCAAGGATAATTTTTGAGAGAGACTCTTGTTTTGTGCAGCTAGGGTTCTAGAGAAGAAGAGGATTGAGATCCTACTTCTTGTGCAAAGGAAATTCTGTGTGAATCTCTTGTAGAGCGATCGCGTGTGATCGTTCGGGTGTGTGCTATCTCTGTAATCTGTTCATCCTAATTGAGATTTGGAGCGGTGGAGGACGTAGGCTACTTGTAGTCGAACCTCGTTACATCTTTGTGTTTGCTTTGCTATTTTTTTCCTATTTCTTCTTCTTTTGGTTTGATAATCCGCTGCGGTGCTCAAGTGTTTTACCCTATTGATACCACGGGGTAATCTTTTGCCCTTCGTAGCGGAAGCGAAGCGGTGATCCTTGAGTCCGGTGTCGAGGGAGCGAGAGAGTGCTTATCCGTTTGCTTCTCTCTTTGCTTGTCCGACGTTGGTGGTTGTACCGGTGTGAGTGGGTTCCGGTGCGGGTCGCTGCCAACATTCTGTGCTCGGCGGCCTTCTGAGCTCGGCATTCTGACCTCGGCAGCCTGCATGAGCTCGGCCTGGATGAGCTCGGCGGCCTTCTGAGCTCAGCAGCCTGCATGAGCTCGGTCTTCTGAGCTCGGTCTGCATGAGCTCGGCCTGTATGAGCTCGGCGGGGGCTTCTGTGATGGCGACGCTCTGAAGGGGAGGAACGTTGCGGGCGCTATCCTAAGGACTTATGCCCGTGAGGAGGGAGTACATGCTGGTTTCTTGCTTGCTGCCGGAAGACAGAAGACTTGGAAAGATAATGGGATTTAATGGGGCTGTACCCTTTGTCACAGAGGCTTACAATCCCATTTTAAAGCTCCATAACTCTCCTTCTTCAGACCTCAGCTTTTATTTCTCTTTCCTCCCAACTCGTTGACGTGAGACTTAGATTACTACTTCTCACTGGTTGCCCCCACATACATCGTTGCAGCGGGAGCCATGCCTGATTCGAGATGGCTCGGGAGTCGGGAGAAAGTTTCTTCCTCTGCTTAACATGATCCCGTGGAGGCGGCACAGGAGGGGCCTTCACTTGTTGCAGGCTTTGGGCTGCAATGGCTAGCGCTTGGACTTGCTGCACTAGCGCATCGAAGTACTCGAGTTGGACTTGTGGAACTTGATCTACCGGAGATCTTGGTGGAGAATTCTGGACTGAGCGTTTGGGACTTGGAGCATGATGCTGAGAGGCGTTAAAGACTCCTCTGCTCCTTAGTTTCATGGCCGCAACTCGGGCCCTTCCTCTAGCGCCAACTGTTGCTGGAAATTGGACCCGGGGGCGGCCGCGAACCGAGGAGGAGGAGCTCCGGTGGGAGAATCGGCGGACGGCGGTTCGTCGTCTGGCGGTGTCCTCCGGGGGGGCCTGTGAGCGAGAACGGTGGGCGGTGGATCGTCGGCGTGCAGCTCCTTCCGGGGGAACCTGCAAGAAGCCGGTGGCCGGGCTTTCCGGCGCCGGCCCTCCGATGCCTAAGTCAGAGGGGGGCTTAATTTTGGAGAAGAGAGAGGGACTGTATGTGAAGTCCGAAAAATCTCCTTGGGAGGAAGAAGCCTCCCCCCCTTTTAGAGGGAGAAGCTCCCCTTTTATAGGGAGAGTGGTAGGGTTACCTGTGATGTGACTGGGCGAATTAATGGGTTACCGTCACGATTGGACGTGGGCGTGGAAGTAATGAGTTGCCGTGGATGGCCCGTTCCCATCATGGAAGGAGATGGCGTGCAGCCAGAGCTTGCTTGAGGCGCATAGTGCAGTACATTCTTGGGAATGATGAGACGTTCACAGTCGTAGCAGAGTATGGTTCCTGATTAATATGTCGTGGCGTGGCCGGCAAGTAAAACATGGTGCGGTAAGGCTGCTGCAGGGCATGGCCGTAGCATATAGACGATGAGGTCGGCCTTATGAGGTCAGCTCAGCCTTCTGGTCTCGTCCTGCTGTGCTCGGCCTGCTGTGCTCGGCCTCCTGAGCTCGGCCCTCTGGTCTTAGCCTTCTGTGCTCGGCCTTCTGTGCTCGGCCTGCTGTGCTCGGCCTTCTGTGCTCGGTCTTCTGGTCTCGGCCTGCTGTGCTCGGCCTTCTGTGCTCGGCCTGCTGTGCTCGGCCTTCTGAGCTCGGCCTTCTATGCTCGGCCTGCTGTGCTCGGCCTTCTGAGCTCGGCAGCCTTCGGAGCTCAGCAGCCTTCTGAGCTCGGCAGCCTTCGGAGCTCGGCCTTCTGGTCTTAGCCTTCTGTGCTCGGCCTTCTGCGATCGGCCTGCTGTGCTCGGCCTTCTGTGCTCGGCCTGCTGTGCTCGGCCTTCTGAGCTCGGCAGCCTTCTATGCTCGGCAGCCTGCGGAGCTCGGCAGCCTTCTGAGCTCGGCCTGCTGTGCTCGGCCTTCTGTGCTCGGCCTGCTGTGCTCGGCCTTCTGAGCTCGGCAGCCTTCTGTGCTCGGCAGCCTTCTGAGCTCGGCCTTCTGATCTGAGCCTTCTGTGCTCGGCCTGCTGTGCTCGGCCTTCTGTGCTCGGCTCGGCCTATGAGCTCGAGCACTTAGAGCCCGAGCACTTGGATGAGCTCGAGAGCGGAAGAGCCCGAGCACTTGGATGAGCTTGAGAGCGGAAGAGCCCGAGCACTTGGATGAGCTTGAGAGCGGAAGAGCCCGATCACTTGGATGAGCTCGAGAGCGGAAGAGCCCGAGCACTTGGATGAGCTCGATCTTGCTGACGGATTTGGGTGCTATAATTGCATTTGTGGGGTGGTCCATTTTTCCACCAACAGTATCAAAGCAGACCTGGTTCATAACTTATGTGGATTACGGGACACAACGTGACACTGCAACATTGATTCATTAAAGCTAACTACGACCTGATCGTGGTGCTTGTGATTAGATTTGAATGAATTTGAACCCTTAGCCTAACGAGAACATCAGGGCTTAAACGAGGAGAGTATGGGAGGGCGGACTAAGGAATCTAAAAAAATAACTTTTGATTTGCCTTTTTAAATAACTTCTGGTACTTTGGATTTTTCTTCTTTTTCCTCAAGTTAATTCTCTTCACCCTTCATGTTGATTCCCTAGAGCTTTCTAGTTCTCCCTTACCCTGTACACTATAAATCTCGACTTGTATATCCAATGGATGAAGTGTATCTCTTCCATATTCCTATATGGTTTGCCCAGCTCAAAGCTGTGGTGGCAAGAAACAGATGATTCTTCTAGAACTGTTTGCGAGGAATCTATTTGTGATATCTAGTTTTTGAGTTCTTCAACCTACAGCAAGTTGATTTATGATTTTTCTTTAAGGCTGGCACGAGACATGGTTCAACCTTCTTCTTTTTTTCTTTGTACTGCTATTGATGCCAGACCGGTCACAGGAGAGGTGGCTGCAGCGGTAACGTTTCACTCTTGGGATGACTGCTGTAGCTTTAACATAGAAAACAGAGGAAAAGGGAGGAAGAACAGGAGGAGAAGAAGAGAGGAAGAGCAGCAGAGAGGAGGAGAAGCGGAAGAAGAGGAGAGGAGGAAGAAAGAGAAGGAGGAAGAGAGAAGAGAAAGACGTGGGGGAAAAGTTCTTAATCCTTCATTAATCCTAATCATCATAAAAGTCTCCTATAAATAGGGCCAAATAAGAACAATTAAAATAAAATTCCCTTACACAAAATAATTCCCACCAAGCCTAAAAATACACAAATAAAGTCCTACAATAATAAAATTGCAAACAAACCCAGAAATAAAAGAAAATAAGATGCAAATAAAATAGGAGACTAAACGAAAAGATGGTCAGCTCTGATGTCCCCATCAACTCCTCACGGGTGGGAAAAGCTTGACCCCTTCGAGTGCAGGTCTGGCCGGCTGTTGTATTGCTCTAGAAGGTCAGGGTCAAGGCGCTGCAACTCGGCTCGCGAGATCCACGTCACATCCGATTCGGGTCGACCTTTCCACCGAACAAGGTAACATTGGTAGCTTCCTCTCCTGGTAGATATAACCTGCTCATCTAATATATATTCTATGTGTTTTCTACGTGCATGAAACTTTGATGGTTTAGGCTCAATAGCAGGTGATGGGTCAAAGTGATCAACAGAGGCGGGTGTATCAACAAAAGGGTCAGAAGGAATGAATGTGGACCTTTTGTATGGGACTAAATCTTTAATATTAAATGTCGCACTAATCCCATAGTCTTCAGGAAGATCTACAACATAAGCATTCGAACTGATTTTTTTTAGAACTTTGAACGGTCCCGCACTACGGGATTGCAACTTTTTGAACGTTCCTGAAGAAAGTCGTTCAGGTCTAATTCTCACCATGACAGAATCTCCTACATTCAACTCTTTATAATGTCGGTGCAAATCAGCAAAGGATTTATATTTTAAATTATTAGAGTGAATACGTTTGCTGATTTTCTGATGCAATGAATGCAGGTGTAATGCAAATGATTGTGCAAACTCAGAGACTCTATATTGATGAGACATGGAAATCAAGTCTATGGGTTGCCTAGGTTTATATCCAGTCACCACTTCGAAGGGACTCATGCCTAAGGACCTATTGACCGAACTATTATATACAAACTCGACGGTCGGTAACACTAAATTCCAAGTCCTAGCATGCTCACCTACCAGACATCGTAAAAGATTTTCTATACTACGGTTAACAACTTCTGTCTGACCATCAGTTTGTGGATGATAGGCAGATGAAAATTTTAATTTGGTGCCCATCATGTGCCAAAGGGTTTTCCAAAAGTAACTCATGAATTTAACATCCCTATCGGACACAATAGATTTTGGGAGGCCATGGAGTCTAATAACTTCATCAAAATAAAGTTTCGCAATCCTAGAAGCATCAGAAGTCTTAGAACAGGGGAGAAAATGAGCCATCTTAGAAAATCGGTCCACAACTACAAAAATGGAATCATGTTTGGTAGAGGTACGTGGAAGCCCGAACACGAAATCCATACTAACATCTTGCCAGGGACAATCGGGAACGGGTAGTGGAGTGTAAAGACCAGTATTCTGTTTATATTGTTTGGCTAGATGACATGTGCGACACTAACCGACAATTTTGGCCATGTCTCTCTTGAGACTCGGCCAGAAGAAACATCTCTCTACCATTTTAATGGTTTTGTCTCTCCCGAAATGCCCTGACAGTCCTCCAGTGTGTATTTCCCATACTAGGAAGTCTCTCAATAAGGTTCGAAGAATACACAATCAATCGGAGCAAAAGAGATAATCATCTTGTAGGAAGAAATCATCTTGTTCTCTCTCTACTCCATCTCGTAGGGTCAGGTATACTTCACTAAAGTCGAGATAGGTGGTATATTGTTTCCTGATCCTTTCAAAACCAATTACTTCAGTGCTCATCATGGATAGGAGGAAGATCCGTCGACTGAGCACATCAGCAGCCTTGTTTTCAACTCCGGCTTTATATTTCAGGACAAAAGTATAGGCTTGCAAGAACTTGATCCATCGGCCGTGTCGATGGTTCAGTTTCTTTTGGAAGTTGAGATACTTTAAAGCCTCATGGTTGAGTACAAGACAAATTCTTGTGGTAGCAAATAGTATCGCCAATGTCACAAAGCTTGCACTACCGCATAGAATTTCTTATAATAGACGGAATAACGCAACCTGCCATCGCTTAATTTTTCCCTAAAGAATGCGACAGGGTGACCTTCTTGGCTTAACATGCCACCTATGCCAATGCCAGAGGCATCACATGCGACCTCGAATGCGACCTCGAATACCTTCGTGAAATCAGGGAGACGCAAAACAGGAGCTTCGGTCATACTTTTCTTAATTTCATTAAATGCTTGGGATGTCGACTTAGTCCAGATAAAGTCTTCTTTCTTCATGCAATATGTAATGAGAGACATTATTGAACTAAAATTTCTAATAAAGCGACGATAAAAAGTAGCCAAACCATGAAAACTACGTACTTCCGCTAGGGTCTTGCGCTCAGGCCAATCGACTATCGTGCTTACTTTTTCCGAATCAGCGGAGACACCCTTAGAAGACACTATGAACCCTAAGAAAGTGACGTGGTCGATCAGGAAGGTACACTTTTTGTAGTTTGCAAAGAAGCTTTCTCTCCTAAGGACATCACAGACCTGCCTTAAATGTGAGAGATGGAGCTCTTGAGTTTGACTATAGATGAGGATGTCATCAAAATATACAACGATAAATTTATTCAAGAAAGATCGAAAAATCTGTGTCATCATCCTCATAAAAGTACTGGGAGCATTTGTTAACCCGAACGACATCACTAACCATTCGTAGAGTCCATCTTTGGTCTTAAAGGCAGTTTTCCATTCATGCCTAGGACGGACCCGAATCTGGTGGTATCCACTCTTTAGGTCGATCTTGGAAAAAACGGTAGCACCAGACACAAAGTCCAAAAGGTCATCTAGCATAGGAATAGGAAAACGATATTTAATCGTGATTTTATTGATAGTACGGCTATCGATGCACATCCTCCAAGAGCCATCTTTCTTAGGAGTGAAGAGTGCGGGTACAACACAGGGGCTCAAACTCTCACGAATATACCCTCAGGTGAGGAGTTCGTCAACTTGACGTTTCAGTTCAGTGTGCTCGTTTGGGTTAAGCCTATGATGGGGAAGAGTTGGCAAGGATGCTCCAGGAATGAGGTCAATTGTGTGCTGGATATCACGCATCGGAGAAAGTGTATATGGAAGATCTTTAGAAAAAACAGAGTGAAACTCCTCCAATAGGGGAACTACTGCTGGTGGGTGCTCAGGATTCGACTCCGCATTGATAACTCTAGCCACAAGGGCAAACACAGGTGATTGGCTTTTGATATCTTTCATTACCTCTTTCGAAGTAATGATATTAAGTGATTTATCTTTCCGTAGTGTAGCACTCTTTTTTAAGGGCGGACTCTCTAGGAGGCAATGAGTTCAGTATAATTTTCCGACCCTAGAACATAAAGCTATACGAATTCGACCGTCCATGAAGTGTGACGTCCCTATCGTATAACCAAGTTTTCCTAGAATGACTTGACCTACGTCCATTGGAATGCAGTCACACCAGATTTTGTCTTTATAAGATAGGAATTGAATCGGAACAAGGCATCTTTCCGACACCGAGATGGACATCTTATCCACTCAAGCTACCTTATATGGGTTGGGATAAGGGGTCGATTTCAGACCTAGGTGGGAAACAACTCCGGAGGCAATGGCGTTGATGCAACTTCCGCTATCAAATAAGATTTTGCACGTTTTACCATTGATCTTAATGAGCGTGTAAAATAGGAAGGTCCTACGCCAATCTTGCTCAATCTTAGTCTGAGCTAGAGTACACCGAACCACATGAAGCCTAGGATTTTGGTCATTCCGATCAGTGGGCTCATTTTGGGGTTCAGCCTGAATTAACTCTAACCCGATCTGTTCGTCTCCAAAGTCTTCTACAAAATTCTCGATGTTTGGTTCATAGACTTCTTCGACACATTCAGTCTCCTGGGTCCCAACTTCAAGTTCAGTCATTAGATAGGTCTTGGCATTACATTGGGACGTAATATGACCAAACTTTTGGCACCTGAAACATTGGGTTTGGCTTTTTGAAGGAGGGTTGGAACCTAGTATGCCTTTTTATTTATCATTTGACGGATTTTGACCAGGCATCGGGGACGTCCTAGTCGGCGCTTGGCTAGAACCGGGCAGGTTTAGAGGGTTAGAAAATGGCCTGGATTGCGGAAGATAATTTTGATTAGGTCGGGCTCCTGGGGCTATGGAGCGAGAGTCGGTACGCATCACTACAGGGATCCGTAAGAAACTATCCATATCTTAAGCCAACTGGTATGCTTGGCTAAGGGTGGTAATTTCTCGGAGGATTAATTCTTTCTGGATCTCCTCGCGGAGTCCTGCCCGAAATCTAGAGAGGGTGTTGCCCAGTAGATACAACCCAAGAGGGGGGGGGGGGGGGGTGAATTGGGTGTTTTAAAAACTTTTTGTCTGATTAAAAGAAAATACACAAGTGTATGTGCAAAAGTGAAACTAAAGTTGTAACCACAGTCAATCGCAAACACAAAGGTTTATAGTGGTTCGGAGCTTCCACTGCTCCTACATCCACTCCCCAAACACCTTTGGAAATTTCCACTATAATCAGCGATTACAGTCCGGTAGTTTTGCGAGTGTACTACCCAACTCGTTGTTTTACACCGGGCTAACAACGAACCCTACAATCTGATAGTTTTTCGAGTGAACTACCCAACTCGTTGTTTTACCCCGGGCTAACAACGAACCCTACAATCCCCCAATTTTAACTTAGGCTTGGGACACCTATCCTTTGTTCCAAGTCCCTTGACTGGAACAAGCTCAATATTCAAACGTTTTACAAAGATTTAAAAGCTCTTATGAAAGCAAATATAGCAATGAGAAACAATAAAATCGGAAGAACCCTTTTTGCCGTTGGAAGCGTGGATGATGGTGGTTCTTCCGATGTGGATCACGTTGGCTTGAATGCGAGCTTTGATTGCCAAGTGGGAGTGAGTAGATGAGCACGAAATCAGATGAAGAAGGCTTGAATGCACTTGATTTCTCCTCTTTAAAGCACCAACTCCCTTGAACCTCTTTTTCTTTCTTCTCTCTTGAATGATCTTGCTTTGGGTTGGTGAGAAGTTATTGAGAAGCACTTAAGAGCTCCCTTTTATAGCTCAAAAAGCAAATATAGCCGTTAGAGATAAAGTAAAAGAGATTTGAAATTCAAACCAAACCTGTAAAAGCTGTCAGTCGCGTCCCAGGCGCTCCGGGGACGTCTCTGCTTCAACGAGAGACGTCTCGGCTACAAGATTTTACTTTTTACGTTGTCTGGGGACGACTCGGCTCTTTACGGGGACGACTCTGGAATTGTACCGTTTGAATCCTTGCCTTTCTGATTTGCTGAGAGGGTCGTCTCTGCACTTTACGGGGACGTCTCGGCTTGTTTGCACTTTTTGAATGGGGACGACTCCGCTGCCTCGGGGACGACTCCGCTTCTTTATCTCAGAAAAACATGTCTTCTGGAATTCCCTGAGAGAGTCGACTCCGCTCTTTCAGGGGACGTCTCCGCTGCCTTATCACCGAAAAAGTCATTCTCTGAAAAACCCTGAGAGAGCCGTCTCCGCTATCTTGGGGACGACTCGGGAAGTCTGCTTTTTACTTGCGGGGACGACTCCGCGTACGGTGGGGACGTCTCGCGCATATCTCTTGAAAACTGCCTTTCTGCCGCCACTGAGAGAGTCGACTCCGCTATCGCGGGGACGACTCGGCAGGTGCCGGGGACGTCTCCAGACGTGCCAGTTCTTCCTGTTTGTGCCAGAGACGTCTCTGAGACAACCCGGAGACGTCTCGGCTGTCCCTGAACTTTTTCTTTCATCTCAAAAATTCTTTAATAAGTCCTTAAAAATTATGGGAACTTGCCTAGACATTTCTTAACAATATTCCTAATAAAATACATGAAATCCTCAATTAAATTGTTAAGATAAATGGAATTATACTCTAGTGTTTTGTATTCATCAAAATCTATTAGGGGGTCAACAATCTCCCCCTTTTTGATGATGACAAAACACTGAGTATATGCAAAATTCAAAATTTAAACATATACACAGTATTTGATCAGATGTATAAGCATAATGTTTTGATTAGAGCTAGATACAGTGTGCATAATTCAAAATAGTCAATTTTGAGTTCTATCATTATGCATAAGATTGATCTTTATAGCTCTTAAGCAATTTTAGCACATCAACCGAATTTGAATTAAGTTAAAATTTGAAAGCTAAGTTCTTTTTGACTCCCCCTTTCTTTTCCAGAAGGACAATTGTCTTAAAGCCAATATTCTTCAATTTTATCTTTTCATTTTGTTGATTCTAATTAAAATTTCAAGTATGAGTTTAAATTTTGCATTTTGCATTCCATATTGGAGCATATACTCAGATATTTCTCCCCCTTTTTGACAACATCAAAAAGATAGTGAAAAAGATAAATGAGCATAGATCAGAGCCATTTCGGATAATTTCAGAGCAAATTATGATGAGAGCACATCTAATGTGATTCCAAGGATAGTTTTCAACTCAAGTGTAGATGAAATCTTTCTTAAGTTAATTCAAGAAGTACCACACATGATATTCAAGGAAAGCACGAATGGAAATCTAACCTCTCTTCAATAATAAGTATGAAAGCTTGTTCATTTAAGATCTTTTGCCCAATATATTAAGTATTTTATCAACATGAGAGCAATTTAACTAATTTTCAGAGTATAAGAGCAGTATATTAAGTATGATTGCAAAGTTCTTTTATGGTGTAAAAATATTGTGGCATAAATGCCAAAAACATGAATTCATGCAATTTATGATATATCTTAGAGCATACATAAAATTCAAAGCTTTGAAGGTTCTTATAAAGACTTTAATCCTTTTAAAAAGGAAACACATTTTGGTACATATAATAATGAATTGGCATAAAAATTGAAGATCTAGAGAACAAGCCAATAAGAACTCATCAGTAAATTCCAAAAATTGGTTTTCTAAGAGATACTCAAGAAAATTCAACACATTATTCTCTCCCTTTTTCATTAAATTAGAGGCTCTTAAGATCAACTATTTGAATTGCAACTTGGTTCATGATTGATGCATAAGATATACTAATCCAATAACAAGCCTCAAGGTGTATCATAAGGATTTTAAGATTTAAATTTCAGATGATACATATTGGAGAGCATTAGGATCACTTTTCATTTAGTATGCTTTCTCTCTCCTTTAGTTATAGATTTATGCGATTAAGTTCCATAAGATCTCTCCTTCTGAGATTTTCTTTCTCCCCCTCAATTGATCATTCCATTTAAGAGTTTAGAATTTGAAGATAATGTTCAATAAAATTGTCAATCTCAAAAAAAATATATTTTCTATAAGTTTCAGCTTATTTTTATAAGACTCAATGTTTGAGATAAGACAGCCTTTATAGAACTCATCTCAAGGTATAAACTTATTATATAATTAAAGCAAGTCTTGCAATATAAGGAGGTTCATCAAAATCAATCCATAAAAATCAAGGTATGAGATACTGAATATCTAAAGCTCCCCCTCAAAAGATGCATTCTTTTTTAATCATTCTTTTCTATTGTTGAATTTCAAATTTTAGTGATAAACGTGAATAAAACTGAAATTCTATGATATCGAGAATGTAGAGTAATCTAGTATTATTCAAAATTTGTAGCAATTACTCTTTCTAATCCTTCAAGAACAAGTTATGCTTTCTCTTAATCTTAGAGAAAATGTATAGAAATATTAATCAGAAAATGATTCATTTGAAGCTCAGTTTCTTTCAAAAGCATTTACATTTTCTTTCTTTTAGACTCGTTTGAGTGAGCTGAAATATTTCTAGCTTTAAGATCATTCACTCTATATATATTCTTATGGAAGTCTTTAAGAATGTAGGAGAGAAAAACATATAGATTACCATTGGGGTATATATATTTATAGAGCTCAATTTCTTAATCACAATTTTTCAGCAATGTATACATGAAACACAATAAATTTTTTAATATCAAAATAAAGTCATATATTTAGAAATTTTTGTTTGCAATCAAGATCATCGAAAGACACATCATTTGGACCAATATTGGTACATGCTAAAGATAAGAAATGATATGTTTCTGATGCGTATCGGAGCAATCAACCAAGGCATCAAGATTAGTTCTGTTTTTCTTACATTAAGATTTTATTTAGAAATCATATTGAGTTTAAGCTTTTATATAAAATCAGATTTTGAATTTCATAAAGATTTTCAATAAAGGCTTTCGAAGTCATAATTTGAGATATGTATCTTCCACATTGTAGCTCATCTTAAATCATTACGATTGAAAACACATATTTCAAACATATAAGAGCATATTCAGAATATTTGTATTTATGTTGAGTTTTGGTATGAGTTAGAACATTATATACTAAAGTCATTGCCTAAATAGAGATATCCTTCTCTTCTCCTTTTTACAAATTTATTCAACTTTCAGATTTTGACGATGATTGTGTACGACAAATCTGGAATTTCTTTTCAATATTACCAAACAAAAATTTTATGTAGTATTCCAAACATTCAATCAAATTGTCCAAGCATGGAGCATTACAAAATATTGAGAACTCATAATTCAAGACATCATGCCACATGCAAAATATATTATGTGTTAAGTCATGCATTAAAATAATAAGAAAAAGAATGTCAAGGATCAAAATCAATTCTTTTCAAATAAACTCCCCCTATTTAAATATAATTTTGCACTGATTTCATCCTTGAAATGTGTTTTCAAGTGATTAAAGCTTGACTTGATTCTTCTTATATACTTTCATTTACTTTGTCATTCATTTTAACTTTCTTATGCTCTATACTCTATTTGCTCCCTATCCGGTGGAGTTGGAAGGGGCACGAGGTACTACCACTAGCCTCCCTCTTGTGCCGTCCCTAATATGCCCTACACCGAATAGTTGGGTCAAATAGTGCCGGGTACTACCACTAGCCTCCCCATTGGCACCATCCCTATGATGAGCAATATAGAAAGGTTAAAATATTTACTTTAAACTCTCCCTCTATTTAAGTATAATTCATTACGGATTTTATCCTTCCAAAAGAATGCTCATACAAGTCTTACAAATGTGCTGAATATATTACGCTTGTTTTGCTTTTTCTAAGATTGGAGTATTTGCCTTTACTTAGATTTTACTTCTCTTGAATAATATCCATTATCTTTTCTTTATCTCTCTTTCTTTTTGTTATTCTCAAGTAATTTACTTGAAAGAGCAGAATAAAGAAATAATCAAATGTATCATATAGAGGTATATCATGCAAACACATTTTCATTATGCTCAAGAATTCATAGCTTCTCACAAGTCATTTTAAATCAAAATTTTAAGCATAAACTTGTGTAGTTCATGGTTACGACATAGGTAAAGATATATTTTAGTTTGGGCAAACCATGAAACAATTTCTAAAAGCACAAGTCAATCAATACATATATAGACATGATATCAAGAAATTAATAATTAAAGACTTTAATCATGCCATAGTAAGATTTAAGTTAATGACTTTGCTCAGCTAATTTATGAGAGAGGTATCTAAAATTATCGAATCATTCTGCATTCTTCAAGTCAAATACCTACTAGATTTCTTATGTGTAGCCTTTTGGCTGAAGAAAGTCCTCTCTCTTGTTTGCATGTGAATGTTTATTGTACCTTTTATGGAGGTGTCCTTCAAGTTGAAATCTCTCATTTTCTTGCTCAAGGATCCTGCAAACTCCTTTTCTTTCTTGAAAGAAAGTCATTAGTTTCTTCAAGATACAAAACATTCATCTACCATATCTTTAACTAGATGACTCAATACAAGATATGACACTAGTTGAATGTTGAGTCACTTTACTCAAGAGATTGCCTAAGTATAAGCAAGCACATATCACTTGAACTATAGAGATAGTTTCATTAACCAAGATGGTTCAAGGACAAGCATGTGAGGCAATAGGAAGATTTATCAAGGTCAAATCAATTTCTTATTTTCAAAGTTCAATTTAGTTTAGATTTTATTTGCTTAAGATAATTATCAATAAGACACGCTAGCTAAGTTTTAATCAACTTATCTTAAACAGTTGTTTCTATCAAAATTCAGATTATGATTTATTTGTTATCAATAAATTATGATTCATTAGAGTTAGATTGAAATCTTGCACATGATGAGCATACAATCTGGTCTACTAGCTGTATGATAAAATAAGTATTCTATCATGCTTCAATACAGCTTTAAAAACAATAGATCTACCTTGCTCATTCTTTTCAAATTCTACAAGATGAGGTCATAGAATACCTTCTTCATGCCAATCTTCTATAAGAGTTTTCTTGTGGACTAACTTTGGTCAATGAAGATCCTCTTTCTTGTTTCTCTTAATTTGGAGTTTGAGAGAAGATGTTAATTCATTCATCATACATTTTTCAAACTCACCTTGCATGAGCTTAGTAAAATCTTCGTATAAATCCTCGTTTGTAGAACCAAAAAGTGATATCATCAATGTATACTTTGAGCAAATAAGATATCACAAATTCTTCTTTTTGATGCATAGATTTATCACTATTACTTTCTATCAAAAAGTTACTCAAGCTTTTATGTCATGTATATTGGTGCATGTTCCAAATCACATATTGCTTTATCATATTTGTAATGAGTGTTTTCTACACATTCATTTGACAGACTATAAAGCTCATGAAGCAAGCAAATGATAATGGTGATCTTTACTTCTAATCATGCAAGAATTTCATCAAGATCTAATTCATCTTTTCTTGATTGAATCTTTTAGTAGTCACCAATTTTTCTTCATTAAGTGCATTTCTGAAAACTCAATTTGGTTCTAATTATTAACAAGTTTTCAGATTTTATCGACAAGATTTCAAATTCTCTTTCTTTTAAAAATGATTTAGTTTAACTTGACCAATTCTAATCTTGTTCATTCTTCTTAAGGTGTTTTAGTTTTAGATTGTTATATGTAAGAAAAAAGATCAACATATACATATATAATCTGATTTTAGTGACTTGATGAAAGATCATTAGTCTCATAAAATGACTTGATATTTCTACAACTAGGATCTTTTCATTGAATATTCTATATGCATTGCTTGATGAATGATACCCAAAGATAGAAGTATCTTTATCAGATTTGGCATTATTTTCATAAGAACATATCAAGCATAACATGTATGACTGAAAAATATGAAAGATATGCAATAGTTCATTTTCTATTTTTCAGAAGATCAAATAGAGTTTTCATCAAAAATAGACCTAGTAGAAACCATATATATGACAAGCAATGATGATAGCTTTTAACAAAAAAAAATTAAGTAGATGACTATCATACAACATTGCCTTTTTCATTTCTTCAAGGATTCTATTAATCCTATTTTACTTATGGTGTTCTTGGTGCAGAAACAATTGTATTCAATATTATTTTCTATGCACAACTTAATACAAAATTGGTTTTCAAAACTATGCCATGATACTTCGTTATTTTCATAGTTTGCAAACCTTTTTCTTTTGAACCCTTTTTGTGAGTTTGTGCCAATGTAGAAAATATTTCAATTTGAGTGCCAAGAACAAGGCCAATGTAAGCTTTTGAAAACTTAGTGTTGGAAACAACATCTTTAGATTTAGAGATTGGTTTTTGTTTGTTTCCTTAGTTAATATGCATAGCAAACTTTGACCTTGCAGAAGATAATCTAAGTAAACCAATGACAAGATCTTTTGAGATTAAGTACATACTAACTTGAGTTAATTTTATATCCCAAGGATGGTTTCTTTAATCTTGGTATTCATAGTGCATATATTCAAAGGCATACCGAGTGCATATTTTCATATCTATGATCGATAAACAATAATGCCATGGATAAAAACTCTCAATCAAGCATATAGAGAATTCATAGAGTTATTCTTAGCAACTTATCCAATAGTGAGTAAATCATACTATAAGATGAAGTGATTTGATTATATTTCCAAAAGTATTTTCCATATCACAAAATTGATCAATACTTGCAATTCATATTTTAATCAAATACTAAAGCAAAAATAATGATGAGATGCAAGGGTTACTGATTTCATTATTATTATTTTTAATCACTTTTCATAATTATATTTTAAGTTTCATTTTTTTGACGTGTGTCTAGAACACCCATTTGTATGAAAGTTCTATTTGTTCCATGGGTATCTTGGCACACCTACATCTATATCCTCATATTTTCATTTTGGGTACCCAAGCTTGCTTGGGTCCTTGAGAGTTAGGACATATGGTTTCTTTTGGAACCCAAATTTGTTTAATTGTAATAACTTTACCACTTGATTTAATTATGTTAGAACGAAAGGTAAAGTTGTTATGTCCATTCTTTTCATGTTTGAAATAAGTTATCTTATTTAATGGTTTGCTTGATGCATTGATAACCTTTTTCTCTAGAGATTTATTGTTAAGTAAAGGAGTCAAGCCAAGTTTTGGTTTATCATAAGCAACATATTGGCTTTCAAACATCATTTTTAATCGTTCTGAACTTACAGTAAATTTGTTAATAAAAGATTTTAATTGATTAATTTCTTTACTTAAGTTTTGATTTGTTTTGATTAAGCTATGATTTTTCTGAATCAATTCTTCTGAAATTAACCCTAAGCTTTTATATTCAGAATTTAGTTTGTCATGTATTTCAGCAATAGAATTTTTTTCTTTTGAAATTTCCAAATTAAGCTTTTTAAGATTTTTATTTTTCATAGCTAATTCTTTACATTCACCATACAAATCATGAAAAGCATTTAAAAGTTCATCATAAGAAAATTCTTCTTGAAAATCATTTGATGTAAAAGTAGATTCAGATTTTACCTTATCTTCTTGTGCCATAAAGCAAAAGTTAGTCACCTCTTGTAGTTCTTTGGAGCTAAAATCATCGTTGTTGCTCCTAGCTTTCATTTTCTTGCTTGACTCTTCCTTGGTCAAAACTTTCTTCCTTTTTATCTCTTTCTTTCTTTCTTCTTGCTTCTTCTTCTTCTCTATCTTTAGGAAGCTTTTGAATCTTTCGGTGTTCGGGAATGGATCCTTGTTTCCATTACCGAACTCTTTATTTTTTGAACTGATCTGTCTTTCAGACTGTTCTTCTCTAGGAGTTGACTCGTACAAATTGGGGGTCGACTCGGCTAATGTGGAAGATTCTGCAATCTCATTGTTAGTACGTAATTGAAGCACATGTGAGCTAATCTGAGATTTATCATAAATAATTGTTAAAGTATCCCAGATTTCTTTAGCAGATAAGCATGCAAAAATCTTATGAAATATAGATTCATGGATAGCACAATATAGAAAGTTCATGGCGTTAGCATTCAATTGTACTAACTCTTTTTCATTGACATTTTGAGAGAGTGTGTGAGGTCCATCTATAATGATATTCCATATTCTATAGTTTTGTGATTGAACAAAAATTTTCATTCTAGCTTTCCATTGAATATAATATGTTCCATCAAACAGTGGAGGTCTGTTTATGGAAAGTCCCTCGGTAAATAATATGTTATGTAGGGTTGTCATAATCTTTAGCTCTAGTCGGTTAAGACTATAATTAATAGAAGAGCACCTGCTCTGATACCACTTGTTGCCCAGTAGATACAACCCAAGAGGGGGGGTGAATTGGGTGTTTTAAAAACTTTTTGTCTGATTAAAAGAAAATACACAAGTGTATGTGCAAAAGTGAAACTAAAGTTGTAACCACAGTCAATCGCAAACACAAAGGTTTATAGTGGTTCGGAGCTTCCACTGCTCCTACATTCACTCCCCAAACACCTTTGGAAATTTCCACTATAATCAGCGATTACAGTTCGGTAGTTTTGCGAGTGCACTACCCAACTCGTTGTTTTACACCGGGCTAACAACGAACCCTACAATCCGGTAGTTTTTCGAGTGAACTACCCAACTCGTTGTTTTACCCCGGGCTAACAACGAACCCTACAATCCCCCAATTTTAACTTAGGCTTGGGACACCTATCCTTTGTTCCAAGTCCCTTGACTGGAACAAGCTCAATATTCAAACGTTTTACAAAGATTTAAAAGCTCTTATGAAAGCAAATATAGCAATGAGAAACAATAAAATCGGAAGAACCCTTTTTGCCGTTGGAAGCGTGGATGATGGTGGTTCTTCCGATGTGGATCACGTTGGCTTGAATGCGAGCTTTGATTGCCAAGTGGGAGTGAGTAGATGAGCACGAAATCAGATGAAGAAGGCTTGAATGCACTTGATTTCTCCTCTTTAAAGCACCAACTCCCTTGAACCTCTTTTTCTTTCTTCTCTCTTGAATGATCTTGCTTTTGGGTTGGTAAAAAGTTATTGAGAAGCACTTAAGAGCTCCCTTTTATAGCTCAAAAAGCAAATATAGCCGTTAGAGATAAAGTAAAAGAGATTTGAAATTCAAACCAAACCTGTAAAAGCTGTCAGTCGCGTCCCAGGCGCTCCGGGGACGTCTCTGCTTCAACGAGAGACGTCTCGGCTACAAGATTTTACTTTTTACGTTGTCTGGGGACGACTCGGCTCTTTACGGGGACGACTCTGGAATTGTACCGTTTGAATCCTTGCCTTTCTGATTTGCTGAGAGGGTCGTCTCTGCACTTTACGGGGACGTCTCGGCTTGTTTGCACTTTTTGAATGGGGACGACTCCGCTGCCTCGGGGACGACTCCGCTTCTTTATCTCAGAAAAACATGTCTTCTGAAATTCCCTGAGAGAGTCGACTCCGCTCTTTCAGGGGACGTCTCCGCTGCCTTATCACCGAAAAAGTCATTCTCTGGAAAACCCTGAGAGAGCCGTCTCCGCTATCTTGGGGACGACTCGGGAAGTCTGCTTTTTACTTGCGGGGATGACTCCGCGTACGGTGGGGACGTCTCGCGCATATCTCTTGAAAACTGCCTTTCTGCCGCCACTGAGAGAGTCGACTCCGCTACTGAGAGAGTCGACTCCGCTATCGCGGGGACGACTCGGCAGGTGCCAGGGACGTCTCCAGACGTGCCAGTTCTTCCTGTTTGTGCCAGAGACGTCTCTGAGACAACCCGGAGACGTCTCGGCTGTCCCTGAACTTTTTCTTTCATCTCAAAAATTCTTTAATAAGTCCTTAAAAATCATGGGAACTTGCCTAGACATTTCTTAACAATATTCCTAATAAAATACATGAAATCCTCAATTAAATTGTTAAGATAAATGGAATTATACTCTAGTATTTTGTATTCATCAAAATCCATTAGGGGGTCAACAAGTTTTTTCAATCATAAGATATTATGGATTGGCTCAAAGGTGCACCACTTTCAAATGATTGATTTGCTGAGTTAGGATAATTAATGAGTATCCTTGATTTAATAGGTATTGGATGCTCAAAGGCAACAGACCTATTTGAATTTTGGACCTATATCATTAATTATTCCTAGGTGAACTGGGAATTACCATAATAGTAATTTAGTGTTTCATAATTACTACCCAAAGATGTATTATGGTAACACTGTTTATGTTATTCATCATTATTGCTAACTCAAAGTGTTAATGTTGTAAGTATTTTCTTATTGTTTATTTTCTTATTGCAGTATCTATTTCTGTTTCGCTTCATTCGCAAGCTTCATCTGTTACGATCTTTAATGGAACTAATTTCTCAGAGTAGAATGAACAAGTCCAGTTTCACCTAGGTGTTATGGATCTTGATTTAGCACTCCGATATGAAAAATCGGCTGACATTACTGATTTGAGCAGCTCGGAAGAAAAGTCTTTTTATAAGACTTGGAAAAGATCGAACAGACTGAGCATTATATTTATGCGAATAAGTATAGAGAACAATATCAAGTCAACGCTTTCTGAATGTGACAGTGCTTAAGCATTATTGAAAACTGTGGAAGAATGTTTCCGATCTGTTGATAAGTCTCTGGCTGGGACATTAATGGCTAAGCTTACCACCATGAAATTTGATGGTACTTGTGGGGATGCATGAGCATATCCTTGAAATGACAAATATAGCTGCTAAGCTGAAGGCTCTTGGGATGGATGTGAATGAATCCTTTTTAGTTCAATTTATTTTGAACTCCTTGCCTCCTCAATTTGAATCATTTCAAATTCACTATAACACTATTAAGGATAAGTGGAATGTGAATGAATTGACCAGTATGCTTGTTCAAGAGGAGACAAGACTTAAGCAATAAAGACATCATTCTGTCAATCTTGTAAGTCATGGAGCCAAGAAGAAATGGAAGAAGCCAAGAAAGGGCATGAAGTGGACCATCCAAGGGGAAAGAACCTCATCATGATACTGAGGTTCATAAGAAGAAACAAAACAAAGATAGATGCCATTTTTGCAAAAAAATGGGACACTATCAGAAGGACTGCCATAAACGCAAGGCATGGTTTGAAAAGAAAGGTGAGCCTTTGGCTTATGTATGTTTTGAATCAAACCTTACTGAAGTTTCTTCTAATACTTGGTGGTTTGACTCAGGTTCTAATGTTCATGTTTCAAATACGATGCAGGGATTCCTTACGACCCAGATGCAAGATCCAAATGAGAGTTTTATCGTTTTGGAGAATGGGGTTAGAGTTCCTGTAACAGCTGTTGAAACCTATCGTTTGTTTTTAAATACTGGTTGTAATTTAGATTTACTTCAGACTCTTTATGTTCCTTCTATTTCTAGAAATTTAATTTCTGTTTCTAAACTTGATGTTGAAGGATATTTCTTTAAAATTGGGAATGGTAGTTTGCATCTTTTCAAAGACAATGTCTTCCTTGGTTCTGGTGTCTTGTGTGATGGCTTATATAAAGTAAATCTTGATAATCACTTTTCTGAAACTCTTATGATCTTGCATCGTAATATTGGAATTAAACGAAACCTGATAAATGAAAGATCTTCTAACTTGTGGCATAAAAGATTGGGTCATATATCCAAAAAACGATTAGAGAGATTAGTAAAGGATAGAATTTTGTCAAACTTAGACTTTACTGATCTCGGTATATATGTAGACTGCATTAAGGAAAAGCAAACCAAACACACAAAGAAAGTTGCCACAAGAAGTGAAGAACTTCTTGAAATTATCCATATAGACATTTGTGAGCCTTTTGACTCCCCATCATTTGGTGGAGAGAAGTACTTTATCACCTTTATTGATGATTTTTCACGTTATAGTTATGTCTATTTGTTGCATGAAAAATCTCAGGCAGTGGATGTCCTAGAGGTATACATTACTGAGGTTGAAAGACAATTAGATAGAAAAGTAAAAATTGTCAGGTCTGATAGAGGTGATGAATATTATGGTAGGTATGATGAAACAGGATAACACCCCGGCCCATTTGCTAAACTCCTAGAAAAGCATGGCATACGTGCTCAATACACTATGCTAGGAATGCCACAGCAGAATGGAGTAGCTGAAAGGCATAATCGTACACTTATGGATATGGTTAGGAGTGTGTTAAATAATTTTTCATTACCCATATCATTGTGGATGGAAGCCCTTAAGACCGTTGTATATATATTAAACCGGCTTCCTAGTAAGGCAGTTCCAAAAACTCCTTTTGAGTTATGGACAGGAAGGAAACTGAGTTTAAGACACCTGCATGTTTGGGGTTGTCCAGCGGAGGCCAAAATTTATAATCCACATGAAAAGAAATTGAATTTTAGAACGATTAGTGGATACTTTATAGGTTATTTTGAAAAATCCAAAGGGTATAGGATTTACTGTCCTAACCATAGTACGAGAATTATAGAGACCGGTGATGTCAAATTCATTGAAAATGGTGAAACCAGTGGGAGTGATAAACCACAAAATGTGAAAATTCAAGAAGTTAGGGTGCAAGTCCCTTTACCCATGACTTCTAAGAAAATTGTTGTTCCTACAGTTGTCACACAGTTTAATAACAATGAACAACAAATTAATGATCAAACACTCCATAATGAAGTTATCACCACTGAACAAGTTGTAGAAAAACCACAAGGGATGACATTAAGGAGATCTCAAAGAGAAAGAAGATCTGCCATTCCAAATGATTATATGGTTTATCTACAAGAATTTGATTTTGATATAGGGACAAGAAAAGATCCGGTTTCTTTTAAACAAGCCATAGAAAGTATTGATTCTACTACATGGATTGATGCCATGAAAGATGAGTTAAAATCAATGGATCAGAATGAAGTCTGGGATGTTGTTGATTTGCCCGAAGATTGTAAGACAGTTGGGTGTAAGTGGGTCTTTAAGACCAAGCTCGACTCAAAGGGCAATGTTGAACGACATAAAGCCAGACTGGTGGCCAAAGGTTTCACTCAGAAAGGAGGCATTGATTATAAAGAGACCTTTTCTCCTGTATCTAAAAAGGACTCATTTAGAATCATTATGGCTTTGGTTGCACATTATGATTTAGAGTTGCACCAAATGGACGTGAAAACTGCTTTTCTGAATGGGAGTTTAGATGAAGAAGTCTATATGGACCAGCCCGAAGGTTTTCCATTAAAGGAAAAAGAACACATGGTTTGCAAATTAAAGAAGTCAATATATGGTCTTAAACAAGCTTCTTGACAATGGTATCGCAAGTTCAATGATACCATCACTTTCTTCGGTTTTAAGAAAAACACTGTTGATCAGTGTATATACCTGAAGATCAATGGAGCAAGTTTATCTTTCTGGTCCTATATGTTGATGATATATTGCTTGCCAGTAGTGATTTTGGCTTATTGTATGAAACTAAGGTTCTTCTCTCAAAGAACTTTAAAATGAAAGATATGAATGAGGCAACCTATGTGATAGGCATTGAAATATTTCGTGATCGATCACGTGGATATATTTAGTGTGGAGAATTGTTCAGCCAGTGTTGTTCCAATTTAGAAAGGGGATAAATTTAGTCTCATGCAATGCCCACAGAATGAATTGGAACATAAGCAGATGGAAAATATACCTTATGCTTCTGCAGTTGGTAGCTTGATGTATGCTCAGACCTGTACCAGACCAGACATCAGTTTTGTAGTTGGAATGCTAGGCAGATACCAAAGTAATCTAGGGATGGATCACTGGATTACTGCAAAGAAGGTGATGAGATACTTGTAAGGAACAAAGAATTACATGCTTACATATAGAAAGTCAGATAGCCTTGAGGTGATTGGCTATTCGGATTCAGACTTTGTTGGATGTGTGAATAGTAGAAAATCAACGTTTGGCTATTTGTTCCTATTAGCTGGAGGAGCAATCTCATGAAAAAGTGCCAAACAGACAAGCATTGTTTCGTCCACCATGGAAGCAGAATTTGTGGGATGCTTTGAGGCCACGGTTCCTAGTTTGTGGCTGTGTAACTTCATCTCGGGACTTGGGATTGTCGACTCTATTGTCACGCCGCTGAGAATCTTTTGTGACAATACTACAGCCGTCCATTTCTCTAGGAACGACAAATATTCTAATGGTGCCAAGCACATTGAGCTTAAATATTTTGTTGTCAAGGAGGAAGTTCAGAAACAAAATGTGTCGATAGAAAATATAAGGACAGAGCTCATGATTGTAGATCCTTTGACAAAAGGTTTATAGCTGAAGACTTTTAAAGAGCATGTTAAAAAGATGGGTCTTAGTTGTAATCCATGATGTTAATTGAGGATTGTATTATGTTTATTTCTTTGACACTTAGATATAATTGATTATGTTTCTTATTTTTCTGTTATTCAAATATATGTACATGTATGAGTTTGAATGTATGATCACAGGAATTGTCTCTGACAAAGACATAATATTTGACCATTATAGACACTTCTCATTTATGGATTATGGTTAAATAATTTGCTAGTATTGTAGTACTTGGAAGGAACTATGTCATTATGTTGATATGAAACTACTTTGACTCGCATTAGTAAGTTGTTTAATTATGGTATTATGATGACCCAACTGACTGTGGATTAGAATGATGCGCGCCTAATGTTTATATCATTCTAACCAAAGTATGGTCATATGGGCCAAGTGGGAGAATGTTGGGTTTTGACCCATATGACCATAACGTGGTTAGTTACAAGATGATTACTGTAACTGACTCCTAGAGAAGTGGAAGCATAATATCCTTGATGGCAGGATATTCGAAGGGGTCTCAACCTCTGCCCATAATATGAACACAAAAATCGGAATCCATCACTGGGTGTTTGAATAGGGGCCAAGAGGGAGAAACGAAGCTTGATCATTTAGAAAATCCATGAATCCAGGTACGCCACCCTTCATGGTTGTTTTATGATCCTATTTACAGATGTTTACATTATTTGGTTCGTGAGAAGAAAATGAAGAAAAGTATGGTCAATAGGAAAATGAAGCAATACTTTATGTTTGGTTAGAGTTTTCAAAGAAAAAAAAATGAAAAAGTAATTTTTTTCATTAGAATAAGATTCTCCCATTTCATGGAAAAAAATCTATGTGGGTCATGAAAAATCTAATTCTCACCAGCTAGAAATTGGGGTATTTTGTTTTCAAAGTGCCTTTAAGCTTTTAGATAGAATATGGTAAAGTTTTTTCTTTGATTAAGAGCATAACAAGTATTATACACAACTTTTTCAGAAAAGTAAATGCTCAACCAAACATAAGCTACTCTGAAGTATATCATTTTCTTATGGTCAATCAAAAATGCAAAAATCACTTTTTTAGATATCATATAACCAAATATCAACTTTCCAAAAAAAAATATTCCAATTTTTTTTTCCTTTTCTGCAAACCAAATCAATCCTAAGAGTAAGAATTTATGGGGAACTAGCGGAGAATTTGGAGCCTGTAAAATAGTTCATGAACACGACATTCTGATCAACATCATTGTGTAGCTCAGGAGATTGGGAAGGATAGGAGAAGAGTTTGTGGCACATCTAGTGGGACCTATTGGAAGGATGGCATTATCACAATGAAGGATGAATTGTAGCATCCAGTCACCAAGGATCACTTGCCCCCTGTGAATTTATAGATGAAGGTTTACCTTGTGAGGTAGCAAGTATAGGTCGACCAAGATTTATTGGTATTCTAAATTTTGTTTGGGATGGGATATTGTAGCATCCGCTACTTGTGAATTTGAAAATGAGGCTTATCCTGAAAGACCGACTAGAATTATAATTAAGATTGATTTTATAAGATCTAACATCTAAATTTGTTTCTCAACAAAAATTTATTGGTGCTTATATAGAATAATTAGAAAATCATAAAAATAAAACTCTTCATTTTCAACAATAAAGAGAGATTAATCAGGTCCGATAACGAGTCTTTCAGCAAGCCTTACAAGAAGCTCTAGAAATTCTAGATGTTTGTTTGAATATTAAGTTACATTTTTATACAATCCATGCTGATATAAACATTCTAGGGGTCAGGAAAGAAATAACAAATTAGCCCTCTTACTTTTATTATAGTTTAGAGTTTAGGCATTATTTTTGCCCCTTGTTTCCGAAAGAGAATGAAAAAAACACTAGTTGCAACCCTTCAAAACAATGAAATTCCTTTGGTGGTGACATTTCTTGCAGCCAGGTTTGAATTCTAAGTGGTTTCCATCTTTCGAAAGGTCTAGGTCTAGCCTAGGTAGGATGCGATGGGATAGTGGATAGGGATATACACTACAATTAATGATATCTTGTCTGCTCATGCATTTGTATTCTTCTTGATCAAAAGATATTCCATCCTCTCGTCCAAAAGTAGTATGTGTTGTCATAAGGTATTTGATTGGTGCAGCACATGAAAAAGTGATCAGGTTTATTTTTGGTAGATGAAGCCATTTTATTCGCTGGCCAGCATCACAATCATGGAATAAAACATGCAGTATAATACCACATATTGCTAAAATGAATGCATCTAAATGTATGGACAAATAGAAAGTAAGCCACCAATCCGAAATTATACAAATGGCAATGCATATAGCAACATGTGCCCATTAAAAAATATTCTTGATTGGATAAGTTGCATGAAATTTAACATTTATAGAGAATTTCTTATATACATGTTAAATAAGGCAATGCAAAAGGTGAAGTCTAACAATTCTTGCATTATGAGCTAATTGATTCATCTTAAACCAGTTTGTTATTGATGAGGTCAGTGTGGTAGACAAGTTCTAAACTATATAGTTTCATCGGTCCGCCTTAAATCGCATCGAATGCCTAACTTGATGCCAAAACTGAGTTCACCAGACCTAACAGTCTTGCAAATCACATATGTATCTAGCTAGAACAGTGCCGGTTGCACTCGAATGGTTTAACCTGATCCATTCTATATTAGGCAAAAGCATGATCCAACCAAGACAATATGCACCCTGATTAATTGCACACATCTTATCCTTTGGTCGACATCCAACCTAAGAGAAATTATTCATAACACGTGCATACGTTGCGAAGGCAAACAAGAATAAAGTTTATGCACGAGAGTTTTGGCTTGTAGCTCGCATCATGGCCTAAGGATAACGATGGGGCAGTTGCGCGTGGTGTTCAGAATTTTGAGCTTCTTTTTGACCAGAAGCAAAGGGGAGCAACTACTGGAAGACTTCTTGGCCTGTTCCTTTATCCAGAGAATCCAACAAATGATGACCGTAAAGTTAAGTGAAGGTGCTTGGAAAAAAATGAGATGAGCTTTCCAATTGTGGTGAACAAATGAGAGGCGTGTCAAGGGATGAGAGAGCCAAGAATGTTAGTCGGCAAGCTTTAGACAATAGCTAGGTCTTCACCCCAACTATCATTGTCTGGCTTTTCCTTCACAAGATGGACGCAGGTTCTAGGTTTCTATGATATCTCATCAAAATGTTCATGGATTGAACACAGACAGAAGATCTTTGATCAGCGACAACGAAATGGATCATATGAATACCACAGTTTGCAGCATTATCTCAAACAGTATAAGCACAATTCTCGATTAATCTTACTAAAGATGATTTTACGAGAGGATTAGATATAATAATTCAAGATAGATCGTGGTGCAGGTTGCTATACTTTCATCCGAAATTTACCCAAGTTCAATCCTGCCAAGCCAACTTAATTGCGTTACTGAATCAAGTTTGTTGAGAGGAACTTACAGGATCGAGCTGGATTCATCAAGTCAATTTGAGATGCAAAAATGTATACAAAGGAAAGAACTATTGGAATTTTGGAGACACCTCCGTCCTAGCTAGGTTCAAGATTAGGTTGAGTTTGAAATATTGAATATCTAAAATGTTAATAGGAACTTATATGGAGACACTTGATAAGATGATGTTCAGCACTCTCATTGTTTCTTTTTCAATAAAAGAAAATAAAAAGACATATGGAGGTTATGGCATGTTGTTTATGTGATCACAAAGTTACGTGATAGTATTTTAACGAGCCAAACGAGAGACCAAAATATCATGTTAAACTTAATTGGCCAATGTCTCAAAGAACAATCTAAGCTAGCGCTGGTTAACTTCCTTTCATGGAAAACAAAATTAACTACAGACGAATGTAAAGCAAGCATTTAAAACAAAAGTTCTCTCTTCTCTCTCTTTTTTTTTTCCCCTCATAACATATCTTACTACCTCTAAAAATGTCGACCAACCAGTAAATAATTCTAACCCATTAATTTGGAAGTGGCTGCTAACCTGCCCACCTACCTCCTTGATGACTACTCAGCATCCAAACGGAGTTTTGAAGCGCAAAATACCCTGTTGAGCATAGGCTTCATCCTCTTTCTTACAGATTTATCAGAGATTATTACGACCACTATAATCTTTTGAGGGCTCGCATATATATAGATAAGCAAACAGTGCTCTAGATTGAATTGTATATATTCTACTCTATGGGGTTGATCTTTCTATCTAGTTTTGTAATATTTTATTTTCTTACTTCTACGGATGCATCTGTTCTCGTTTAATTTAAATCATCTGCTTTATCTTTTCTTTTTTTTTAAAAAAAAAAAAAAGCACGCCGAAAGTTAGCCTATCAATATGAAATACTTTTTGGTCAGAGCCAACGAAGTCGATTTCGATATGAACTCCAATGTCGACGAAGCCTGACAGATCTGGAGCAGCTTAAGAGTCATAATCAGTATGCACAATAGCTAAAGAAAAGCTAATTGTTTTCCTGAGAAAAAAAAAATAAAGAGCTCACTCAAATTTGGCTCACAACTCTGAGGAGAGGGCTCAATCAGGTAGGTAACTTGGTAGATTTGGCCGCGTTAATTTCTTCGGTTGCGAAGCACTCCATGTGGCATCTCTTGTGATCGTTCGTGTTATTTGGGACAGGGGACGCGAACCAAACGCGTGACAGACCGCACCATGGGTCGGTGGGGGGTCGTTCTCCCACTTCAGTTGGACTCTAAAAGAGGCCTTCTTTCTCTCTCCAAACAAGAAGTAGAAGAAGAAAAGAAGAGACTGCTATTGCGTCATCCATCCTCCTGCTCCTACAGCAGCAGAAGAATAGCTGAAGCACCTTTTTGCCAATTACGTGCTCTAATTACTACATTTGTAACCTTTTTTTTTTTTCTCTCTTCTTTCGTTTTAAACATGAAGTCTATATGTTCATAAGGTCGTGAAAACTATATATATATATATATATATATATATATATATATATATATATATATATATATATATATATATATATATATATATATATATATATATATGTATATGTATATATGTATATGTATATATATGTATATGTATATGTATATGTATATATATGTATATGTATATGTATATATATATATATATGTATATATATTATTGTAGCGGGTTCTTTATACAGTGCGTGTATGAATACACCCAATAAAACCAAAAAATACTAGCTCACGAAATGCTTGTGGCAGCTCCCCCTCTCCTGACCAGAGGATCTACCCTGAGTGGTGGGCCGCGTAGGCAGCCACTAGAGCTGATCAAAATCGGGGCCGGGCCAGGCTCGGGCCGAGCTCTACAACAGAAATTAGGCCCGATGGCTATGCCCAGGCTCGACTCGGTCCGACTGTCAGGCTTAAATTTTTGTCCAAGCCCGATCCGACTTTATAAATCTGGTCCTAAGCCCGTCTAGCCCGGTCCAACCCGATAGGCCCGACCTGACAGGCCCGATTTTTTATTTGTTTGGAATCTAAAAATGGGTCAGAATGGCCCGACCAGGCCTGACCCGATTTGTTTGGTCGGGGCCGCTTTTCCTACCCAGGCCCGACCCATGGGCCTTTTTTTAATGCCCAAGCCCGAAAAATTTCGGGCCGAGCTGGGCGGGCTGGGCAGGCCAGAAAGTCTGTGATCAGCTCTAGTAGCCACCCAATCGGCCGTCCCATTGGCTTCTCTGAATACATACTTGGCATGGAAGGCCACCCCATCCCTCATCATCATTTTATGTCCCGGATCAGGAGGTGGTCCGTGCTCTCACCCCTCTCCCACTCCCCCGAATTTTTCCGATAACCGTGGCCGAATCGTCCTCCAGAATAATCGAACTGGCCTGCAGCACCAACTCGCAACTCATTAGGTCTGAATGTATGTATGGTTCTGGACCTCATCTGTTAGATTTGAAGGAGAAACTAGTGCTTGGGGTGGTGGCTATATAAAAGGGGGCCTATCTCGGCTCATATAGCTTTATGAACACCTTATAATGAGAGTTGTTTCTGAATAATGCTACTGGGCTTATTCATTTTGTCCTTTAATTACCAACTATACTGTTGGCCTGTGAGCCATCGTTAGCATCATTCTCAAAAAGATGGCAATTTTTTAGTATCTCAAGTATGGCAACTTCAATGGTGCAGGCTGGCACACTTTTCTTTCACCTTTTCGCATTCTTCTCATTTTGTTGCCGTAGGTGGACCCTGACTAATTGGTAGTTAGTTCATATTTTTGGTGTGAAACATCTTTGTAGTATATTCCCCTAGACTGCTATCAACTTAATTTATCGGTTCATTTGATCACATATGGCACCCATTCCTCTAATTGATGTAAACACAAGAGAAAGGATGAACAGATAACTGCTGCTAAGGGAGAAGATGATACCGGCAGCTTTCTTTCTTTCTTTCTTTTTAATGTAGACAAGGGAACTCATCATTCATTTGATCTAGGTACCCTCCCAAAAGTTTCTATGTATATGGATATAGATAAGCAGGATCAGGACAAGTAATATTCTCTCACAAAAACACCTTTCTTTCATTAAACTTAAAAATGGATGGTTAACTGTACGTACAGTCGCACCCAACTGTTTTATTTCACTCATCCCACTTCAATGCCAACACCCGTAATAAGAATTATTGCATGGTTAGATCAAGTCGCCACATACCACATTTCACATCCCAAGTAAGTGATCTATTGGCACCGAATATTGAAACATGTTACTAAAATTTAGGAAAGAGATCTAGTAATAATGCAGGCACTTTAAAATTTAGAGGACGTGCCCATCATCAAAAGTTATTAACCCTAGATGAGCATGATTTATACTTTATAGAAAAGGTGTGGATAAGCAGAGCACAAAGAAAGCCAGGCCTATCTCTAGCCCAATTCATTTTATATTCGCCCCAAAAGCTTGAGCTAGTTTGTTTAATTTTGATGAATGCTCGAGTTGTTCACAAGCAACAACATATTTAAGAGATCTAGTAAGAATTTAGGATCATTAATTTGATACTTTTGTCTATATAGTTTGGGTTGAAAATCTTGATTAAATTTAATCTTATAGTTATAATATATTCTATTCTACATAATCTAAATTGCATTATAAATATTTAATAATTATAGGATGATAGTATGTACGTATATATGCATTAGTCTGCGAGCTAATCCAAGCTGAGCTTGCGTGAGATCTATTTTACGGGTTTAGCGATATTGTAGTTGAATCCGAGTCACATTTACACCTCCCAAAGTGAAAATTCTAGATCAGTATTGGGACTTATGCATGCGTAGTTCCTTTCAAGACAATTATGAGAGAATCAAACAAACTAGCAAGCAGAAATGGATGCCCAATAAAATGATACGGGTACAAACAAAAGCATGACAAAGAAAAGTCCTCCCCTCCCACATGGAAACCTTATCAGATGATACCTTTGGTCAGGGAACCAACAAAGAGGGCCCCCTCCACTCACCATAGTGCATTGCATGGGCTGAGAGCAGCAAGGCTCCTCAGGCTAGCATAATTCCTTTCCAAGCATTACTGAAGGAATTGTTTCTTTTGCCGTTCCACTAGAATTACGTGGGAGGTTTGAAGTACGAAATTCGTGAAAGAAATATGCATCGAAAATGGCACCCAGTCGTGGCCGGCCACGTAACATTTTTAACAAGACATCACGTATCCTATCGCCAAGGATCCGCACTGCGTCAACGTCGCGATGATCCGCTGTGCTAAGTGGCCGGATGTGACATATAAATCACAAGCATACACGGAAGGAATGAGAGGCTTCTTGGTTGTTTCCGCTATACATCAGCTTCTCGTTCTAACACGACCATGAAGATTTCATGAAATCCTAATCCGTTTACTTATAACAAGCAAAAAGAATGTTCGATGTGCATTAGAAAAAAAGAAGAAGAAAAAGAAGAGGAGGGTTACCAAGCTCATGTTCTGACTATGGAATCCAGGATTTAAAAACCTTAATTTTTTCTTTTATTCTTTAGTATCTTTCTTCCTCTTTCTTCTCATGTTAATAGTATGGAAAAATATATAATAGGGGGTCTTGCATGCCCAAGTTTTGATAAATAATATTTGATCCCATCATCCAAGTTTCCAGAGTATTTGATCTCATATATAGTGTTTTTTTTATTCCTTCTCTTTGAGAGTAAAGGTTACTTCATGATCTGTTGCATAACTCTCGTCATCATAAGTCATCCGGCCATGAACTCTTGGTAAATTTGCTTTCTTCTACCATGTCGCTCTTTCCACCTTGTTGGGGTTTACAAAGTATCCTGGCTTTTCTGGCGTCTAATGCTTTGTCAGGAGATGCATCGTTTAAACTTTTCTCAAGATGTTGACCTTTCATGAATCCCAACATTATGCAGATCGACGTCGAAGATAAAGTGGCCATAAAGATATGTGATGATCTTTTCTTTTTTCTTCTTTTTTTCTTTCTTCGTAACCAAACTAAAAGGATTGAAAGTATCTAGCAAGACTTGGGTCCACCAAATGACACCCCTCTCCTCAGTCTATCGGATAGGAAAAGGTCTTAGTCTCGAGCAATAAGACATGGCGCCTAACAATTGCCTCGGAGGGAAAAAAAATAAGAGAAGGATATGATCACCAAACAAGAAAACATGTCCTTCCTTAGACACTGACACCGATTGCTATATTTACCTCCTAAGCATCTAAATTGAAGCAATGCTTCTAAAACAAATCAACCCCTCGTTTAAGTCCTGATGTTCTCGTCAGACTGAGAGTTCAAATATATTCAAATCTAATCATAAGCACCATGATCAGCCTGTGGTCAGTTCTAGTGGATCCGTGCTACAGTGTTCCATAGTCTATATAAGTTATAGGCCAGGTCCGCTCTGATATCATTTGTAACAACGCAGGACCTCGTCCAAAATATCTAGTCGGAAGGTATTGTTTTGAGTTCCTTCGTCCTGCATAAATATCCAAGATCTCCACAGCGAATAACAGATGTGAGACTAAGCACACACCCGCACGGGTCGTCACATATGGCATGGTCAATATAATTAGCTACCTTGAAATGATTTGATGTTGTGGTTTGGTCAAGTTCATTGTCTAGTAGGGAACAATATATAGCACTGTGATTAATATAATTAGAGACCTAAGAGGATTAATAGGTAGTTCTCTTACCAATTTCTCCACTTAGTGCTAGCATCTAGCTTAGTCCATCTCAACATATGTGAACACAAAGAAAGCTCCAATTGAGTCCACATTTTCCCTCAAAAAACAAAAACATCATTAGCTTTAACTTTTACCAATTATGCGCTGTGATCAGGCGTTGAATCGTTAAACATTTTAAGGGGTTTCATAAATTGTCGTTTCCAAAAGTGAGTTCATGACTTGAATGCTTACAAATGCCAAGAACCGAGGCACTAAATTACGAGGCACGAAACCTGCATGAAGCGTGGAGAAAGGAAGCTCACACAAAAAGTGGATGAATTACTCTATATTGCCTCTTTGGTGTTTCAATCTCCTAATAAGTTAGTTCACAATATGTTTTAGATTTCATTCTTGCTCCAACAGAAGCGAGTAAATTGATGGATAACTTTAATTCATCGATCTTTTCTGAAAAATTATTTTTAAAAGAAATCCAATTCAAATGGTAAATGGACCCTAGATGGATCAACTCATTCCGGGTTAATCTGATGGTAAGATCTTACAATCAATTATTGTCGCGTTTCAGTACTTTTATAAAGTCCTGCAGTAAATCTAGGACATGTGATTCAGCAAAATTAGTGAGTCATTAATCCCTCCGAAAACGACACTGCTGTTTTAAGATTATGGAAATCATTGTACTTCTCAACTTACATCACCAGAATGACGATGAATAACATGGTGAAACAGGCCATTAGAACACCACCATTCTCATTATAGCACAGCAGCGAGATGGATGAGGACCGCTGCTTAAATTGACCAAGGACAGGTCCTGTAACATTTAGCACGCTGAGAAGAGGCTAATTTCCTAGATGCATTTCTCATGCACCACAGATGGAAAATGATTTCTATTGGGAAATGAGCAAAGTTTTGGAGAGGAGAAAAGAGTGGGCCATAAGATGTCATACTTTTAACCAACCGGATTTCAAAGCTTCTGGTAGAACGTTATGACCAAAAAGTGGGAGGGAGAGGCCGAAGCCAAATGAAACTTCTCTATATAAACACCCCCACCCCTCACTCCTAAAGCCATCATCATACCCTGCGGACTCACAACTGTTGCAGGTTTCTCTCGCAGCCATGGTCTCGGCAGACGCCATCCGCACTGCGGTGGGGATTTTAGGTCAGTCAAGACATTATTCTCTACTTCACAACGGTCGTTTCCCTGAAATATTTATAGTACAGTCCTCTCTTTTACTACTATGATTATGTTGGCACTGCTTTCTTTGGACTTTTTATTCCTTTTACGAATTTGAATTATGTTGATTTACAACTCGGAGTAATCAAGCAAAATGCAATTCTAATAATATTTATTGGTGGAAAGTGACTTAAATTACAAATGATGATAATTCTCATCACAAGTTTGCGAAAATATGATTCAAAGTATGACTATTCACTGTTGCAATCCAAGTATTCTAGCAACTCATAGCACCAAAAGAAATAAAATCTCAGATTATGGTCCTCTGTTTTGTCTGGATACACACACACACACTCTATTAATGCTGTATTGACCCTTTTTTTTCTGGTGCAGGAAATGTTATAGCACTAGGCTTGTTCTTGTCTCCAGTGTAAGCACGAATTAATTACTCAAAGCTTCACAGACTAAGATATTAATTTAGTTTTCTAGGTCTACGAAAGAACTAATTAATTAAGTTAGCCTCTCTCTCTCTCTCTCTCTCTTTCTCAGGCCAACCTTTTATAGGATATGGAAGAAGGGTTCAGTGGAACAATTCTCCCCGGCCCCATATCTTGCCACCCTTCTCAACTGCATGTTTTGGGTGGTGTACGGGCTGCCTCTAGTGCACCCCGGCAGCACTCTGGTCCTGACCATCAATGGGTCCGGATCCCTTATAGAGTTCTTCTATGTGTTCCTCTTCATCCTCTATTCCGAAGGGCCTCGAAGGCTTCGCGTGCTCCTTATTCTCCTCGCCGAGATCGCCTTCGTGGCCGCCGTGGCTCTCTCCGTCATTGAGGCCGCCCCCGACTACGACCGCCGCACTTTGATCGTTGGAATTCTCTGCGTCTTCTTCGGCACCATGATGTACGCCGCTCCGTTATCGGTCATGGTATGTTTGGGTAGTTAAACGGTTGGTAATATAGTTCATAGCACCACCATCATCCTTCTATAAGATAAAAGGGAACGGCAGTCTCTTTGGTGTCAATTTAATCATAGAACGCAGCTTTTCTCTGTGTTTGTGTTCATATACATGCATGTCGCGCCAGGGCTAGGTACAGTTACCAATTAGGTGGAATAGGGTCAAGAGACTCTGAAACTTGGTTTTAGTTAGTGGTTTAATTGCAAGGCTTATATCCCATGCGATTTCAGGTAGGGGAGTGAGTTTCTAATTCTGCTAGTGGCAGTGTGGCACTGAAGTGCTTTCACTAGCGCTTCCCTTTATGTTTCGGTTATGTTTATAGCTTTAATTTATGGCACAGCAACTGCTTAAGATGTCTATAGTTTGCATGGAACTGATGCTTGCGCACATGCATACACATTAGGATGTTTGCCCAACCTAGTGTCAAGAAATATAGGCCACTATTTCTTGTACCAACAAAAATGTGAGCCATTCTTTTAGTTAATCTTCTTTCTTTTTTTTGGGACATTGATTTTCTGTGAATGAGGGCTGGGTTGTGTTTTTTGATGGGTGCAGAGACTGGTGATTCAGACAAAGAGCGTGGAGTACATGCCTCTTTTCCTCTCAATTGCCTCTTTCTTCAATGGCGCTTGTTGGACCACCTATGCTCTCATTCGTTTCGACCTTTTCATCACTGTAAGTGCTCGTCCTTCCCTCTCTCTCGTGCACCAAGAACCAACCAATTTGGGGGTACTGGCTCGCTCCATCAGTTCAGTCCAAGAACAAAGACAAGTTGACAACGCTACTACTGAAACAAATTACGTTCTTGGCGGTGCAAACAGCGACCCCCCAATTCGGGGACAAAAACAACAAACTCATCTATTTTAAGCCTAGCCTATAAGCATAACAGGGTTTCTTTGTCTCGTCCCCAGATACCCAACGCCCTTGGAGTGTTATTTGCAGTAGCTCAGCTGGTTCTACACGCCACGTATCACAAATCCACAAGGAGACAGATTGAAGCTCGGAGGAGCAAGGCAGAGCTGAGTTTGGTTGAGGTGGTCGCCATGGGAGAGACCAACGAGACCCGCAAGGAAACCCAGAATGGCCATCACCCGTAGACCCAGAACACATGATGCAGCACAGACACCGGTCGCTAATTTCCACTTTCTTGTTGCTAACCGTGTCTCGGTTTTTTGTTCTCCGTGTCGTAGTTTTATACCGTCTTTTTTGTTTACGACACCGGCTAGGTTTCCATCTCAACCAAGACATCGGTTTCGTTCGTCGTTAATTCTGGAGGAGTTCAGAACTGAGCTGCTCATGCTTTCAAATCTCTGTGCCAAATCTCTTCCATGCTTACAAGAAACATGGAACTTCAATACTTTTAGGATGCTATGGAAGCCACATTGGATTTCATGTTTGCAGATAGTATGCACGGTGTCTGCAATTATGCACCGCAGCTGAATGCCATCATTTTCTGAAAGCTTGTGGTGCATCATTGCAGCCAAAATAAACAAATCTGGGAGCACAGTAAATTGATCAACACCAAAGCCACTAGCTTGGTTTGATCAGAAGTAACAGTCAAAAAGCATATTTAACAAATCGAGAGAACTTGTTCTTGCAACTTACATCAACTCAAAACTCTGAAAATATCTTGACGAATGATCGTGCAAGAGAAAAAAAGATTCAAATAGGCTCCTTCAAGATCATACATCCCCTGGATTCTCAAATCAAATATATAAGATAAACAGTTATCTTTGGAGATATAAGTTTCTCATACTTAAATCTTGGCGTGAAAGCAATATATAGATACATCACATTAAACCAGGAGAAACACCACATCATCCTGCCAAATTCAAATGATGAATACTTACATTCACCATCAAATCACATAAAAATAGACTTGGAAAAACCACTCAGCACCTTAGGATCCTACAGAACTATGTATATATTTCAGGAATACAGATTAATTCAAATTTAAGAAAGACAATTTGGAAAAAAAAGAACCCAAGGAAGACAAACTCATACCAAATGAAAGGCTAAAAACAGAATGCAATATCTTTAAACTGATATTTTTTGTGCACCCACTACAAAAGTTTATAATCTAATTTAGAATTCATCATGAGACCCTATAACTCAAACTACATATCCTAAGTAGACCAAAGAAAATTTAAGAGGCAAATACATCAAGAGAAAATAAGTATAGCCATCGCTACTCTGCAATTCTGTTATTTATGATATAACTAATATAAACAAAACATTTAAAGTACATATTGAAGCAAAATAATCCAGAATCTACAACCATGCACCATCAGGCTGCTGCCAAAGTCATAATATACATCAACCAATGTACCAGAAATAGCTATTACTAACTTAATATATTTCTTCTTTATCCTGCATGATCAAGTTCAAAAATCTGCTATAATTTCCCCTCATGAATTTCCTACCAACCTCCAGAGGTTCATATATCTTCCTAATGGGCAAATGCATGATGTAGATGAGGATATAAAACAAAGGATAAGCAAAGAAACAATATTAACGCAAAATTTTAACATCATCTGACCAACCACCTCAAGGATAGGCATCTAATAATTTTTATATAGGAACATCTGATCAACCAGTTAGGAGCTATTGGCAGCCAATTTGTGCAAAAAAAAAATGCCAAAGATTAGTTCTACTCCCAGTTCACCCCTCCCAGGACCTCAAATTGCCAGGACCATAACTGGGTAATGGCCTCAAATTTTATAACACCAGCAGAATGTAACAAAGCTATCACAGGATCAACCCTGCCCCTATATTCTGTTAAATCAAGCACCAAACCATTAATCCAGTTAGCAAATGCTATCAGATTTATCTTATTTCTATTTTACTCCGCATTGCTGCATAGAAAACCAAGGGAAAACATAAGAACAACCAAACCAGCTCACCCACACAAAGATTTCTTTCCTCAGATGGATTTATTTTCTATTTCTCAGCTAATTATCAAGGTTATTGCAACAGATAGATGTTTCACTTAACTTCGATGAAATGAAAGAAAGACAGCCAAAATAGATATGCTATCTATCAACTTCTCCACCCTTAATGTATGTCAATTTTTCCAGATTCGACCACAAACACTAGATGAAAAATCTGCCGGGACAAGCTATGAAGAACATTTGCATGCATAACAACACCTTTATTTCCTTATATTCTCCATATTCCAAACTCCAGTCACCACAAGTTCTTCTCATTTTTATATTGAGTAATATAAACACTAGATGGCCATGGCGCCGCTGCCGTGGCGTCTGCTATCCACCATCGCCGGCATCGTGCGTACCAGCTGCCCATAGGCACCTAGGTCTTCCTCGACCTCACCGCCACCTCTGTTCACAAAAGCGTGCATGAATGAGGTAATGTGGCTCGCGATCTCCTTCTTCTTCGTGAGGGAGGGGAGGAATCCTGCGGACCAGAAAGGCGCCAATGGTGTTGACCACGTGTGGCACGAGAGTGGTGCCGCCGTGAGAGAAGAAAGGGATTTTGAGGCCGGGGATCGGAGAGGGAGCAGACATGTGTGGGCGAGAGAGCGGGGGCATTACGCGGAATAACCGGTTGGGAACCGGTTAAGTTTCCACCAACAATCAGCAAAAAAACATATCATCAAACAGGTTGAGTTTTATAACTACTGGCAGTAAAACATCAGTTTCTTTGCAATGCCTTTCACAGATTTCAATGCTGCAGGAATCCATGAATCTTTTCACAAACTACTAGGATCATCCACTACTAAGATCCGGTCGACAAGAAGGAGCTCGAGGCCAATCGAGGCCAAGGAAGGCATCAGTGAGACGGGTGGAGACCACAGACCAGAAAACCGAGTATCGAAGGAAGGCAGGGAGGAGGGGGATTGGGAGGTGGGGGCACCACGGTCAGGAGAGGAGAGGCATGGTGATCGTAATCAAGAAGAAAAAGGAAGAGGAAAAGCTCGCAGCTTCTGACGACAGGCCAAAGTCACTGAAAATGGATTTTTTTTTTTTTAGTACAAATTGGTAAAAAGTGGGGGAAATGGGTTTCAGGACCAAAAGTGACTTCAGCAACTCACTTTCACGGACTAAATAATGGGGTGGACCTAAGTCCGCTTTGGCAAAAGTAACTTCGGACCACTCCGGCCCAACCAAATTTTTTCACGAAAACATAAACAAGCACGCTTTATTCTTTGCACAGTAAAAACTGCCATCAAATTATTTTCATTGGCCTTTTATTCCTCCATTTGATTGTATTAGAATTGATCTACAGAAAAATAAAGAAGCATTACAAACACCTCAAATGCTTGTTTAAGGAACTGTTTTGATAATTTGGCCGAAGATTCTATTGAATTCGTGCACTGGGCCAGTATAACCAGCAAAATCAGAGAATTATAGGCTGCGATAGGCCTATATTCATAGGTACCCAAGAATAGCTTTAGAATAGACCGGTGCGAATCCCATAGGCAAAAAAAAAAAAAAGATCTGCTGATATTTTCTTCCTATAGGATTCGGGCCAGCATACTTCAAAACTATTTTTCAGATAATTATCAAGGTTATTGAAACAGATAGACGTTTCACTTAACTTCGATGAAATGAAAGAAAGACAGCCAAAATAGATATGCTATCTGTCAACTTCTCCACCCTTAATGTATGTCAATTTTTCCAGATTCGACCACAAACACTAGATGGAAAATCTGCCAGGACAAGCTATGAAGAACATTTGCATGCATGACAATACCTTTATTTCCTTATATTCACCATATTCCAAACTCCAGTCACTGCAAGTTCTTCTCATTTTCACTCTCTACTAATTTAAACATACTTATTCTCCGAATGTGATTGAATCGTGCTCTTTTTTTAATTCAAATTTGCGTATTAGTTCTGGCCATAACTAAAGCTAAGATGGCAATGCATCACACAAAGCACAAGGAGTGGATCATATGAGTCTTTGAGGGTGCATGCTTCTCAATTCAAAAAAATTTCTCCAATGAAACATTAGGGCATTTCTAGCTACTATAACACCAAAGGCAGAAAGTAGGCCCCAAATAAGCTTTTCAGCAATTTACTCCATCACCTAGAAAATAGTGATGAAACTTAGATTCCTCATCCCTTCTCCATACAGGAGAGTCCTTGTTCCAAATCAGAAATATAGCTCCATCATACCAAGCCATTTGCTCCAAAACACTTCTCATCCTCGAGCTCATAGTCACACAATATTTCTATCTCTAAAGATATTTTATCTCACAGGTCACAGTTAGACCCTTGTAATATATTATACTCTTTAGATAAAGGAATGAGTTATACAAACTACCATCCAAGAAGACCAGGATAATCTACCAACTTCTTTAAACCAACATGAAACTAGTCAAAGATGATATCATTGGCACATTGCTGATCCAGATAAATTTAAGATGTAGTGTTCCAATACATTCTTTGGCATGTTTAGAATTATGAAACTCTACCCATATTGGAGCACTTACTGGTTCATTCCAACAATAATACCCTTCAGTATCAATAGGCAGCCCCACAGCGTATATGGCTCTAAGTTGATTTTTGGACCATTAGTTCTACATCTTTAGAACAGATTTAGATTCCAAAACCTCCAATGACAATATCTTTGTATCATAGCCGAAGATTCATCATCTCATTTCACGCAATCTAAGTCAAGATCATCAAACCTAGATATCTGATGCCAAGGCCTCCAATAATATGTCCTGTTTGACACTCTGGCTAAAACACTAGATACTGCTAGTAATGACTAAAAGATGATTCCTTCTTACCAAAAAAAAAAAAAGAAATTTCTACAATCAGATAACAAAAAATTTCCCACTTTGAACTTTCCACGATCAGGAAACATCAAAGTTTTCACACTTAATACAACTATAATCTATGTTTCTGGAATGCATTCAATTCAACAACATCAAGACAGAAAAACGGAAATTTTACTTGATAACCATTATTCAAATCACTAAAGACAGACTATTGATACAAGGAACAACCCTAGAATCCCATATACGACACATCACCATCAACATAAGAATAAAACTCAAACAATTATACATGGGAATTCTTAGATCCATCATCGGCCATCCTGAAAACTAGAAATCCATTACCTTGTAAGAAGATCTCATCTTGTCATCACTTACTTATAATGAAAGGCAAAAAATTAAAAAAGAAAAGATAGACTTCAAACAAGAACTTCATCAGAAAGAAGGATATAGCTGATTGTAATGTATGGTTCAAACCCTGGTCGATGGGTGGACCACCAGAATCTTAGATCTTGTCGATGTCCTCGTCCTCGAACTCGATATAGTCGTCGCCAGCACCCTCGTCCTCCTCGTCGAGGCCTCCGGCGATGCCCTCGTTGAGGCGAGTGCTGTCGGGGAGCTCGCCATAGGCCTTCAAGAGGCGGGCCTCGTCCGGCATGTACTTGAGGATGACGTCGGCCTTGTCGTCCTGGTAGTCGCGGAGGCCGACGAGGACGATGTCGCCGGCGGCGATCCAGACCTTCTTGTGCATCTTGCCGCGGATATGGCAGAGGCGCTTGGTGCCGTCGATGCACATGGCCTCGCAGCGCCCATTGCCGAGCATCCGGAGCACCTGGGCGTACTCCTGCCCGTCCTCCTTGAACACGAGCTCCCGCTTCTCGTCGTCCGCCTCGTTCTTCCCCCTCTTCCGGTTCTTCCCTCCCTTCCCCTTGTTCTTCGGCATCTCTCTCTTCTTCTGGCTCGCCCTCTAAACCCTAACCCTAGATCGGTTTCTTTACTCCTTTGTTTCTTTTTTCTTCTCTCCGCCTTGAGAGAAGGATTCCTGTGGGCGTGGATCGCAAAAAGGGGCCAAAGGGAGGTCGGGGTTGGAGACCGCCTTTTATATGGTAGGGATTGGGAGCAGATTATATGGCGGTGGATGCTTCATGTGTGGCCACGGTTCTCGACGGAAACTTCCTTCGTTTCTCGGGGCTCTTTTTCTTCTCTTTTTCCTTTTTTTTTTATTTAATTAATTATTTATTTATTTATAACGGCAGCTCACAGACGTGAATACGACCAACAAAATCAAAAAATAAAATATTGACACCAGCCTATAATCTACCTAAATGAAACCTCTAGAATGGTGAACTTTGCACATTTTCTAAAGAAAATCCTTTGATGAACGGGTCTAATTTGATCTGGTAAATGGGTTTTGAGGAGACCTTGCATGCAGTCCCCGTCACCACCGACTTGTTCGAGAGTGTGCTCATCTCAAAATTTAACTTGAAATTAATTAACTTGGTTAATTAAGTGCAGCCAATTTTTTTGTGCTTCCTTGTTAAATGAATCAAGATTGAGCTGGGCATAGCTCACTTAGTTTCAACTTAATATATATTTAATTTATTATATAATTATTAGATTAAAATCATATATTTGTTCTCTATCATGGAACAATAACCTTTACCTTGGCCCAAGAAGCTCTAAGGTCCTGCTTCGAATTATTGTTGGTAATAAAATTTTTATCGACAGAGTTTTGGTTAGTACAGATTTTAACAAAAAGTTGTTTACTGTCTAGTAACTATATTTCTACCCATCTAACTTGGTCAATAACACTTTAGAATATATAGGTAACTATATACTAGAAATGTTGTTGGGACAAAAAGGTTGGTAGTTGTTTGGTAGGCTGCATGTCACTCACCACCTCACTTGTCCACTCTTTTTTCTCCCACTGACTAAGCATCCAACTTGAGGTGGAGCTCCTGAAATTACAAATGGAGAAATTTAGACCCCTGGCATCAGCAACAAGAAGAAGACCAAACTGGGCCGGCAGATGCGCTCTGCCATGCCAAATAAAACTCCCTTCGGTGTCTTGGATACTAGCCAATCTGCAGGTTGATTACCTTTCCTATAGATATGAGACAGTTTAAAAGCCCATATGGAAGATTTCAGCTGTAGTATATACTTCAGCAAAGGGTTAGTAGGAGGTAGAAACAGTGAAACAGATTTAATCCAAGAGATCACAATTAAAGAATCTCTCTCCGACCATATTTGAGAAGCTCTAAAGTGGAACACTACAGTGCACAAATCTTGCCAAGTAGCTATTAGTTCTGCCATGGGCACCGGACGTAAAGGAATTTTAATGCCTGCTACCTGAAGAAGAGCTCCCTGGTGATCTCTTACAATAAATCCTGCCCTTGCAATCGTGCATCTGATCGAGCCATCGAAATTAACTTTCAGCACTCCAAGAAGTTGGGGTAGGAATTAAATGGTTGTGGTTGAAGGTTATCCTAGTGTCTCGGTCGACTGTTGGGGTAATTGGTAACTGGTTTTCAAGGATGACAGCAACTTATTATCACTTCCTGAGATCTAATTGTGTTCCTCTGGAACAGTTTTTCATTAATTCCTTGCAATCTAAATGAGCTAGGCTACATAGGCAGCAAGAGCTTTCAGCCCATTCTCTACCTTGGCTTGGGAAATGAATTCATCCAAGGCCGGCAAAGATGATAGGAAGAAAACTCAGGCCACACATACAATTCAGCCTTGGCCAACATTGTCCGGCAAAGGAGCAACACATGTTCACAATCTTCAACTATACCTGGGGAGAGATCAGACGCTTGCATGTCCCCCCTGCAAGAAGCCTCTTCTAAACAACGCCTCTTTTTTTTTTTCTATTTTTTAAAATAAAAGTATCATACATAACGTATACGAATACAACCAAAAAAATCAAAAAGTAATACATTATAGAGAGCACTATGCAACTCAACTCGCCCACCCATAGGTGATTCCTTAAATGGTCAGCAATAAAGGAAGTAACCCAATCTATAGCCCCATTAGCCTCTCTGAACACATGCCTCGCCAAAATCACAATCTCATCACAAACCATGGCTCGGATGTCTCTCAGCAGTAGGTGGTAATCGCCAACCCCACCCAAGGCCTGTAGAATCCACCCAATGACCGTCGCAGAGTCACCCTCCAAGAGAACCTCTTTCTCCAGCAAAGTATGTCGAATATAGCTCAATCCAAACCAAGCCGCTCTCAACTCCGCTGCTGGCATCAAGGTGTCAAATAAGTGGCAGCCCCCGGCCATGATTACCCTAAAATCCGAATCTCTGATAACGAAGCCTACACCTCCACTCCTGCCCTGCAAGAACAACACTTCTTTACTAACAGCCTTTTGTTCTCTCGTTGTCCCCTCTCAAAGTCCCAGCACCTTTACTCCACTTCCTTTTGGATGTTCCCTCACAATTCTCGATGCCTCCTCCACCACCTTATTCCCGCTCTTCCGATCCAGCATCCATCCTTTCTTCAACAACCATGCTGCTGTGCTCTCTTAGTGATTTTGAGTTAGGGTTAGAGCTTGATTTGAAGGATGGGGTGATGGGCAGTCTCGTCCCTTTTCTTAAGTAGCACTTCCACATCTTCAACAATCCCTCCTAATCCAATACGATCTCATCATTGCTATCTCCTCTCTTTTATCGGTATCTTCCCTTCCCCATCCAAGTGCAAGCTAATGAACCAGGTGATCGAGCTTCAGCATGGATTGGGCTGAAGCTTTAAGACTGAAACAAGTTGAGCTCAAGCTGGCCCAAAACATATACGGGCCAATCTAGAGCTATGCTTTATAGATTCGAGCTGAGCTCAGCTCGGTCGGGTTGGGCTTACATATGCACCCCTACTCAAAAGGCTTCTCCCAAAGCTTATCTCCATCTTTTCTTTCTTTTTATGAGAAGTGCCTAAAGGCTTGGAGTAGAAGGCGTCCATTTAGTAATTTTGAAATAGAATAGAAGGTAAAAGTTACTTTGAAAGAATGCAATTCTAGGCATTGCATGCAAAGTCGATAGGTACTGCAAAGTTTTCAATTCATCAACCAATGGAAAATAGATTCGTGTACCAAAAAAAAAAAAGAAATTAAGTTCAAAACCTACTTTTTTCCATAATTCATAATTTCAATATATTCAGATCAATCTTATTCATCTTATTTAGAAAAAAAAAATCTCTTTTTTATTATCAAAGGTAGAAAGAATGTAAACTTGGTAATACATTTCCATGATGTCATTATGCTACAAATATTTGTTCAACTCTAACTCTTTTTCTCAAAAAAAAAAAAAGGCTTGGAAGCTCAACCTTATTTTTATTTTTTTTAAAAAAAACATCTCCATTATCAACTTTCATAGGGAAACGGTTTTGTATGCTGTAACTCCACTATATATTAGTAAGACTAGCAACCACAATATAGTAAAGATGCCAATTGTGGATACTGTTTTTGTTAAGAGTGATGCTTTACAACATTATTACACCACTCCTTTCTATTGGCAATAGAGAACTTGTGCAGTACATGTGAAACATGTAGGGGCTGAGTTCAAATTCTCTGCGTTTTGATTTTTGCACCGTAGAATTCTATACTAACATGAATGGCTCTCATTTATTCTGAAAATATGTCAGAGAAATAAAGAAGAGCCATTCGTCTCCAAAATAGACGATGTAGGGATAGACAAGCCTCTCTACTAACCTATCAATCATGTGGGCAATAATTGGAGTGGTATGGTGAAGGCGTATGCTCTCTTTGTAGACTGACCATGTAACACGATGAGAAATCGGTTTCCCTAACATCTTCTTGTTATTGTTGTTGCTGCGTTGTCTTTGTCATTGTCATCGTGGTTGTTGTGGTTGTTGCTTCTGATAATGATATAGAAAGGCGGTGAAAGCACCGTAAGATTACCGCCTGATTGTTGTCGATGATCAATCATCATGTACGGTAATCTAGACCCTCCCCATGTCACGCCAGTTCACCGGTTGCCTGATGCCAACGGTACCGCTATTGGCACGTGCAGCATTTCCATATTGTTGTTGAAGACCAGAAGTCTCATGTCTCACGTTGCATAAATCTTGGCAACCAGTCGGAATGCTTGACTGATGATTGCACGTGAGAGGCGTGAAGGAAAATAGAGGATGCGAACTCTTCTCCACGGACCCTAACGGACGAACGTGGCCAAATGGGGTCAACAAAAGTGACGGGATTGAGAACATTATCTTATAGATTAATCTAAACTTTTTTATCCCAATCTTATTAATCGTTACCTTTCTACCGTTACGATTGGGTTCTCACCATGGAAGAAGACAAATACCATGGAAGACACGTACCGCTGATCGAATAACAAAAATAATTTTAGTTCTAATGTAATAGTTGATTGCAGCACTACACAAAAAAAAAAAAAAAACTGTGAACCCAAATAACTATATAAAAAAAAAATAATCGTATGGGCATATATTTAGTCTCACATTGATTACTATTTGTTGGGTAAATTTTGGATATTGTCCTTCTTAGATAAAGTCTTGAATTGTTATAAATAGTATTAGAGCAGATCCGATCAATAGCCTATATGAACCAGAAAACACCGCAGCATAAATATATTTAGGCTGACCATGAGCCGATGGTGGTATTTATGATTAAATTTGAATAGATTTTGATTCTTCGTATGACCAGAATGCTAGTGGGACTATGTGATGACTCATGCGAGTGTGTGTTTGGTCCTACATCGATTATTTGCCAAGTAGATCTTAGTTATTTATATAGAATCAAAAAATTTAAATAATACACTCCAACTAGCCTTTCTTTTTTTTTTTTTTAATGGAAACTTGGTTGTTTGAGCAGCATACAAAAAAAACCTTCCGCTTCTATTATTTTTTTCCCCATCTTGTCTTGTTCTCTGCCCTTGACTGGCATCATATCATTCAAATGCAATGCTACTCTATGGACAAGTTCACATGGGAGGTGCAATTTACCTTCCATCTTGTTTTCATGGCATCACTACTGCCCATCTGTTCATTAGTAGACAACAAGAAGGACGGGAGAACTGGCAAACTAATGGATCATGCAGTGACTTGTGCCTTATTTGTAAAAATTGAATTTTCATTTGGTTAGGTCTAACTAATTGGATACAAATAGAATGCTAGCCATCAAGTCAAGGCTTTGACCCATCTCTTTGTCCTCTATAATAGGTTTGTTGGCAGGGTGCATTAGACCAAGCTACTATATAGTTTCCAACACCAAACTATGCCCGTATATAGCATCTCAATTCTGGTGGAACTAAAAGCCCATAGATTTGTGCTAATTTCATAGTTGATGTTTGTGGAATATCGTGCAATCATTCTTATTATAAAAAGGAAGGCAAATTTATAAATCATATATTAATTGTTTGGTGTACGCTTGATGGATTATGTAAACACATCAACATGTTTTTTAGCAGGTAATGTTATTTAGTTAATTATGAGGGTTTATGTTTCTTAACAAGAGTTCTGAGGGCTTTCTTGGTCCTTACTCCTCATGGCAGTGCTTTCATATATACAATAGTGATTTTTAAATCATGCAACCTCAACCCATGTCTAATTTGTTATATGAACTAGACTAATGAGTTGTAGCATTATATTTCCTTCTAGTTGCTTTAGTAAATATTCTAATTGGTTGGAGCTCAAGAAAATTCCCCATTTATTGGAAAAGAATAGAAAAAAAAACACAAATTTTTGTCTTTAATTTTTATCGTCATATATAATGTAGATTTTCTTTCTTTTAGATTTTCTTTATCTAAAAATTTTGCTACTTAATAAAAAACCTTGTATTTGCATATGTGTAAGCCAGCAATTTCTGATATACATATTCCTATATACATAATTGAGGAAAAGAAAGATAAAGTTAGCATTTAGAAAGTTATTGCTAGCCATCTCATATATGATTCTAAAAGAAAGTTTAAGCTAGCCTGCAAAAGCCAAACAGGTATGAGTGCAGCTACTGCAAACTATTTCCCGGTCATAAATCCGAGTTGCGGGCCGTAGTTTGATGCAGACCATCTTCAATTCTACGAAAGGAGTTAAAAAAAGTCCAATTTGCAATTCTATCTTCATACGCGGGGTTAGGTTCAATTCTATAAAAAGAGCAGTCAAATTGCAACTCTATTTCCCTAAGTGGATTCCATTGGATCAAATTGCTGAACCAAATCGATGGATCCTATTGACTCGACCCACCTGCATGCTTTAAGGAAAAACAACACCAAACAAAACTGTAGAAAAATCTAAGTAGATGGCTGTGTCTGGATGACCAATATTCTATCAGATGACCCCAATAGTCCTCTTACTATTTCCACGCGCTTGGATCCATTCCAATATCCCTCCAATGGCAATCCAAAGAGTAGATTATTCTTACCTCCAGAGAACAATCGTGCCAGGAGTTGCCAAGGAAATCTAATCTAATGCCAGAATGACGACTTTTCCCTTTATATATATATATACGCAAACTACCAATGACAACACCTAAACAATATTGAACTGGTCCCAAGTAGAAACTTCTTCCATGCTTCCAGTTTTTAGAAGCATTACCATGGCAGTGCATGGAGATTTCCGATTCTCTACCATTTAGAATTCAAGAATCACGCACTAAATAATTTTTTTTATGGGCGGATAACAACATACAAATAGATTAAGGCTACAATGTACGTAGTTGAGGCAGACCAGAACCTAACAATGAAAGAGTTCTGCCGGCCAAGTCTCTTGGTGGCTGTATCATGCACCTTAGATCAAAAAATACTATATAAATCCAAATTACTCATATATAAGTAGATTAATTGAGACTTGAGAGGACGACAGTAGCATGCCACTCCAGAGAGACAACCAGCATCCAGCAAAGCAGAGCAAGCTAGTTTCCCATGGATTTCTTGATCCTAGTCATTAAAGCCAAATTTGTTGCCTAATCTGTAGGTTAGGCGAGCTTAGGCGACCTGTGAAAAAATTCCCAACGCTAACTCTTCTTGGGGGATTGGCGGAGTGTACCTTACCATGTACAGGGTCCACCACAGACCAAGCTCTGTCTTCGAGTGGCTGCCCCATCGGATTCCCTCACATCTCCACCTCTGGAATTTGGAGCTACAAGAAAAATGTGCTACCCATCAACATCTGATGACCAAAGACTTGTCTTTCTCCTGTCATGTTGCTTATATAATCTTTAAACACACAATATTCCTGCATCACCTCGTAGAGATTCTAATCCCTCTCCCTTCTGCATGGATCCACATTTGCGGGCGATCGCAAAGACGGATATCCCCTGCGCGGCCTGCCGGATACTTCACCGGAAATGCAGTCGGGACTGCATGCTCTCGCCGTACTTCCCTGCCGACGAGCCTGAGAAATTCGGGGTCGTGCACAAGGTCTTTGGAGCTAGCAATGTGAGCAAAATGCTTCAGGTGAGTGCGTTTCTGTACCTATCAATTGCAGCCATGAATTCTGGAACTTTGATCGATGAGGAAAGTCGGATTTCTCTCTCTCTCTCTCTCTCTCTCTTTTGTTATTAAATAAGATCTAGCCAGCAAGTGCACTTTCTCTGTAAGGATAAACATTTATATACTATAACCAACAACTCAGGCTTCTGATAAGATTGAATATTGTGAACAGATGCTGGAGGAAAGCAGAAGGGAAGATGCTGTGAAGAGCATGGTGTACGAAGCCCAAGCTAGGCTTAAACACCCTGTCTATGGATGTACGGGTGCCATCTTTTACTTGCAGAAGTCCGTGGAAGATCTTGAAGGGCGACTCAGAGCAACCCGAGAGCAACTCCTTGATGAACGAGAGCGAAGAGATCAGCTATGGAAGGTTCTAACGGACACTTCCCACGGCAGTCAATTCTATCATGCCAACGATTTGGTGGTTGATGCCAGTGCGATGTCGTCGGATGCTAACATCATTCACGGCCATTCTGTCAGAGAAAATCCAGGGGATTATTATCAGATGATCTAAAGACTGCGGATATGTTCTTAGATAGCTAGCGATGTGAGAGGAGAATTTTGTTAGATTTCTGCAAATCTGAGGAACGTTCAGATGTATTTCGAGAAACAATGCAATATTCTGGTTTCTTCTCCTCCACGGGTAACTTTGCCACCCCAGAACCGTGAGACGAGTCATGTCCACTGCTAATTTCAAATTAAGTTGGCTACGGAGACCGTTGATCTTTTTTGACTTTTTTAAAAAAATAGCATCAGAAATGCACTTGCTTGTTGAAAAATATAGAATAAATTCCAATAAATTTTCTACATAAATTAGGCTTGCATTAGATGGTTTAAAAAATCTATACTTATCCTATCTAATATTTTAATTCATAATTTAACATAACTTTAGTCAAATAGTTAATCTTAAATAAAACTCACATACCACATTAAAAAAAATTTAAAAATAATTAAAATAATCTTAAATGACATAACAGCCATCCAAATACACCAAAAAATGCATGTATTCTCCTCTCCATCCAAGAATAATTTCAATTTTTTATATATGATAAATGGTTTCATTAATGTTGTTAATCTAACTATGTATAAGTGTAGATTGTAGAAACTAGTGTAAATAAGTGTAATAAATTCAAGTCTCAAGAGAATTTTTATAATTTACTCAAAAAAAAAATAAAACAGAAGCATTGTCTAATTGACCCCTTGTCAACGGCAAGCCATTAAGTTGTAGTCTATCTATGAGAAGATAATTTAAAAAAAGAACAAACATGTGAGAATGACCAAGAGTTCCATCTTTGTGCAAGATGTGGACTTAGGTGGAAATGACGGTGCAAAGGCTCATGTCATTAGGCTCCCTATTCCACTCTATTCATCATTGCCTTGCATAGAATTGGTGGTTATAAAGCTTGCCACCAAATGGGCCATCCAATTTGCAGACACAACATATCACCCCAGCAGCACTGAAAAGATGATCTATTTCACGTAAAAGTAGATGATCCATTTCACATAAAAATATCCATAAAAACCCCTCCTGAATTCGAAGAAAACTGCTCATATAAATACTAAGCAAGCCATCACATAAAATTTCTATAGCTTGTATGATCTATAGCTTGTTCATAAAATTTCTTTGCACAGTAAAAACTGTTAGAGTACATTCTGGAGAAGCTGACCAAGTCTGAGGAATTCCACGTTTGTCTCCACTGAAGCCTCGCATGATTGAAGTTTTTTTGAAACTTTGTTAGTTTTGTAAGAAACGTTAGAGTTTGAAATATATGTTAGATAGTTAGATAGTTGGAACAAACTCCTGATCTTTCTGAGTTCGGTTTCATGTATAGCTTTATAAACACAAATTCAATACAAACAGAGTGGGATGAAAAAAGGCAAATATTTAAACTCTTAGGCTCTTTCCTTATTCAGTTTATCTTACATAGTTGAAATCACCACTTGTCCTACATGTGTCGGACTTTCCTTTAATGGGCGAGCACAACATGTGAAATTTTTTTAATAATGGGGTTAAAGAGTGTGGAGACAGGTTTCGAACTCAGGACCTCTGCTCTGATACCAAGTTGAAATCACCACTTATCCTAAAAGCTTAAGCTAATAGGATGAGGTAAATTTATTTATATATTTTATATTTTCTTACACTCCCCCTCAAATTATTTTCATTGGCCTTTTATTCCTCATTTGATTGCATTAAAATTGATCTATGGGGGGGGGGGGGGGGAAAGCATTACAAACACCTCAAATGATTGTTTAAGGAACTGTTTTGATAATTAGGTCGAAGATTCTATTGAATTCGTAGACTGGGCCAATAATATAACCAGTAAAATTAAGAATAGCTTTAGAATAGGCCAGTGCAAATTCTATAAGCACAAAAAAAAAAAAAATCTGCTGATATTTTCTTTCTATAGGATTCGGGCTAGCATACTTCAAAACTATTTCTAAATATTTATGAATATAAATCTAGCCCAGCCTGTAATTTTATAATTTTCCTCGTTGTACTAGCTCAATCCACGAATCCAATAGAAGTTTCAGTCCAACAAGCTCTAAGTTGTTTTTCTTTCCCATAAACTTAAAAAATAAGTTTGATGAAAATAGATCCCCGTTCCAGTAAAACCTGTCTTGCACAAAATCAGTTCCTAAGCCTAGCTGTTTTGGGAGATGAATATAATCTATACACAATGACAGTTTGCGTGAGAATCAAAAATTATCTTCATCCCAGAATGATACGAGACAAGCAGTCATTAGAAAAATTCACTAGCTAATCAAACTAAAATTGCATGTACCTAATCCTTAAAAATTAATGCAACTTGAGATGCTTCACAGAACAAAAATGTACACTCGAACAGAGCTCTGTTGCTCAATCTCCTGAACTCCCATAAGAACTTCCTAGGTGTGCCACAATGTCATGAACTGCCAGCCTGATCACCGGCGAACCTGATAATCTTGACATCTCTATGCACTCTTCCAAGTCTGCGTTGCAAGCCAGCATGACCCACTCATGATCATCATCCAGATACTTGATATCAAATGTGCCCACTTCAAGTTTCAGCCTCTTTGCCACTTCATCCTTCAATGCCACGATGCCAGCAGTGCATGGCAATCGAAATCTAATTATATCTTCTTTGTGACTTGCCTTGATAGTAACAGTCTTCGTTTCTTGCATGGCCATGGGATTTAATGGATTAGCAGCCATTGCATGTTCATCTTGACAACCCTCCCCTGCATTACTGCAGAGGTTTTTCAAATCTTTTGAGCTTCCTGAATCTTCAATCATCATCCCAGCAAGCGGTGGTTGAGGCTTTGCCACATTGACACCAGGCATCAGACATACAGGAGGCAGGCTTCGACCACCAGTATCTTGTAATGTGAATTCCAAAGAATCACCAACTATTCCTTGTTTCAAGTTGGGGGGAGGAGATACATTATCCACAGAGGTTTCATTTACTGGACTTTTATGACATGAACCCTGGGGAGCAGGGGTCACCATGCTCCCTTCTGAGGAACGTTTTGTTTTTGAACAAGGAGAATCTTTACCAGCCTCCGGCTTTGGACTGGTAACATTGTGACCAAGTTCTTGTTGAACCAAAAGTTTGTCATGCTGATTGTTTTTTTCTGGTGTTCTATGTGGCGATGAAACATTATCTTTCACCGCATCCGTGCTTTCTTTAGATGCATCCAAATTAACTGGCCAAGATATGGAACCAACGGCAACTGGAAGCGGGCATGCAAGAGAAGTCAAATTAAATGTCCCTTCTGCACCTTGGACTGACTCGATCACTCGTTTCAGTTTGGAAAGAGAGCGGTTAACCTTATTGATCTTGCGAGATGGCCATCTGGAAATCCCATGCTGCCGGCAGACGCGCTTCATTGTAGTAGGACAAACTGTGAACCCAGAAAACCCACGGTTACAGATGGATACAACTTTATAATTAAACAGGGAAGATGCAATGAAAGAGCACTACAACGTGACCCAGAAAACCAATGGTTACAGATGGACGCAACTTTATAACTAAATAGGAAAGATAAAACGGAAAGAGTACGAGTTTTCAAAGGTGCTGGTGGTAGCGACAGCGGCGGCGGCGGCGGTAATGGCACGTATGAAGAACAGTTAGCAGAGGGAAGATTTTATCAGGATATTCAAGAAATGACAGTGGATAGATCATTCTAACAATCCTTTTCTAGAATCAAATTATTTCAGCTACTACAAATCCATATATACTGCCTGCATGCACAAAAAAAAGTATGAACACAAAAGCAAGATTGCAGGCATCAGTTTAAGCAAGTGATCTTACCTCCAAGACTCTTTGCAGCATCTTTCAGACTCCCGGAGAAGTATTGTTGGAGAACTTCTAAACTGATTGATTTCTCCGCTTTGCCCCTCCTCTTTTCTGGAGCTCCATTGTTTTTGTTGCTCAATCGAGCAGTAGATGCCCCACCACCACCTGAGTCAAAATGTATGTTACTGGCCTTTTCAGCATTTGCATGTGTAGGCAAATGTAGCACATGAGAGTCAGAAGTTACATTTCCCTCATTCTGTGAATCATCGTGGCCCTCCAGGATGTAAGTTTCAGGGGATGTATGAAGATGAGCATCACAAATTTGACTACAGATATGATCAGGTTCAAATCCATGATTCTCATTTGCAAACATGCTGATAATTTCAAAAGATATTCCTTCTTGGAGTTCTAATTCGCTAACAACTTTCAAGCTGCGAAAACATTGTTTCATCAAGGCTGAAATAGAGTCCAATAAAGCCTGTTGCTCAATTAGGTTCTTGCAGTCATGTGGAAGGAAGAATTCCAATACGTAATCATCATCTCCCGAATGAGTACTTTGTAGGCATATGGCAAGACAGCCAACCAATCCAAACATCCGTGCATAGTGTACAAGGGGGTACTCACTCTTAGAGAACTTGGTAACATCTTCTGCAAAACATGGCCTCCGTAATGCAAATGCCCTGCCAGCCACTCCTTGCCCGATTTGTAAATGATGTTCCACACAAGCTTCCCTAAAACCCCACATGTGAGCATCAATAACATAAAATGCAACGTCAGTTGTTGACATGCAAACTTGTCCCATGCAACTTCCATCAAAGCTTGAACAAATTTTTTTCAAACCACCTCCATGTGCTAGAATAGTACGACACTTGCATGGAACCCAGGCCTGAGCTAGAGGCAGTTTGTGTGCTTCACAAACAACCGTCAGTACTTCCAGAATTTCAGCAAGAGCTGACTGGCGTCCTTCATTAGAAATCTAATTTTGACATAATATCATATTCATGAATTTATGAATAAAAAAGAAATGATATTTAACTAAAACTAGCAACGGAATACTGACTCACTTGAATATTTGGATGGTCCAAGATTTCAGAACTTCTCAGATTTACTGCCTGCAGGATGATGAGAATGTGTTGTTCACAGAGTTCAGTGGAATCAACCAGAGCAACATAACAAGTCAGTGTGAGCAATGCTGCCTAAATAAACAGAATGCAGAATATTTTTTATGGAACTAAACTTGATAGAAGAAAAAGGAAACAAAGAGTAGGCATGTCAATGGGTCGAACCTGGTTAAAAAAGAATAAACCCATAACAACCCAATCCTAATCAGATTGAAAAGAATAAAACTGTGTCCAACCCACTTATATCATAAAGATCTATACGCTATCTGCAGATCCAATTAGTCTTACGCTTGTTGATTGTATATGTTAAAAGATAAACATGAAAAGTCAAAATAAAGTGATAAAGAGCGAGGAAAAATTCTAGTAGAAAAGGAAAACATGATAAAACCTAGACACAAGGTATGCCATCTTGGTAGCGGGCTCCATACCGGTGCCACCCAGTTACTATGTCGGTACACCATACCGAGTATTGGTACACCCCTCGTACCGCATACTAGCACCGAACCAGTATGGTACAGTACGTCTCGTACCATTTGGTTCGGCACAATATGGCATACTCTGACCAGACATCATATTTCTCTTCAATATCTTCTGTTCCTTTTCTTCAGCATTAACTGTACAGCTTTCCTAATCATCCAATCCAGGCTTGACTAGCCAATGGCCCACCATTAAGATCTTGTCCAGCCATGGTGACCCATCTAGCATGGAGGCCAAAACCAAACCCAACCCAAGTTGGTTTTCTATAACCCAAACCTGACTTGAATATTAAAAACTTTCACTGAAGATCCCAAACTCATTTCTTTCAGGCTGATCCGGGTAAAAATTGCCACCCCTAAGCAGAAGTACAAATTTTGTTTAGACTCCATGAAGCTGAAATCTGAGCATTTTTGTCTTCTCAGCTATAAATATGAAAAGAGTGCCATAAGTAACATGTAAAACCTAGTTATACTTTATCAATGATTATGGGAGACAAACATAGGCAGTCCTGCCTTTTCTTCCCAAAGTCAAAAATGGGATAACATGACAGCCAAAAGGAAGCTCAGCAAGCCCTTGTAACCAATGTATAAAATCATGTCATCCCTTTCACATTTATATAGGGATCGGTAAGAAAACACCGAATCAACTCCTTAAGGCATGGCTTCTGGATCTCCTAGGATGGGTCCTTGTTATGTCCAGGATGGAATACCAAGATTTTCACCATAATAGAACCAAGACAGCTTTTTATTAGGACAACTAACATTACAACCCCAAATACCTACTTGTGAGACAAACCAGCAGGTTCCTGCATGTTGCCCCAGGCTGCCTTACTTTTACATACCCAAAGCACCCTGAATTCCTATTTTTCTTATGACAATTTGGACACATGATACTCTATTTCATGCTATAATGCAACATGGTCAGCTGAAGTGCTAAGCTGGTGTTTGCTTGCATGTTCACCAATGCAGTTCTAATGGATAGCTTCAAGAATAGTTTATATGTTCTCAACACCTAAAACAAATAGCATATCACAAACAAGATTCTTTATGCTCATACATAATTATCTTCTATTTTTATAGTGATGAAGCAGTGATATTTTATGCTCATACATAATGGATGTCCTAGTAGTCAACCAAATAAACCATTACAGGAAAACTGTCCTTGCATAATTTCAGCATAAACTCATGACATCGACGCAGTGAAAATTAGGCAGGGGTTAAAAAAAATACTAACCTGGAGAGCTTTGCAGACTTTGTCAACCTCACGAGCATAGTTGATCTTCTGTGAAGTCATTATAAGCTCAATCACACCAATACAAGACTGGCCAGAAGGGTCAAAAACCGGCAAGGCCAAGGTCCCTTGAACATTGTAATGGAGGGCATGGGTAAGGCGTGGATACTCCTTGCTGCTATAATACTGCACATTGGGTGTCCACTCCGGCTGTCTATGCCTGAAAACCCGACCTGGGAGCCCCAAATATCCTTCACCATCTTCATCAACTGAAAATATGTACATCAGAGAAACTGTTCTGTACTGAAGTAGCCTGGTGCTTTGAGGACCAAGAACAAAGGGTTGCCCCGATGTTGTGAGAAAACATCGATCTCCCTTCTTCATGGGTGCCCAGACCTGAACCAGTACATGCTGATCCGTCGATTCCTTGAAGTACCTAAGTGCCTGAGTCATCCTCTCCTTTATCACACAGGAATCATCAGCATTCCCCTCCACTGCTGGCATTGGAAGCTGCCTTGCTTGGCTATTGTTCGCATTAACCTTCCCGTATCTCACGTCAACATTAGCTGAGAATCAAAGAGCAAGGCCGCTTTTCTTATGGATGATCATATAAGATTTGAAAGCAAAATTGGATAATAATCAATAAAATCACATCAAGTGCAAAACACTGCTTCCATACTGTTCTAGACAAAATAACAATGAACATGAAGAATCTCTAGTCAAAGAGCACATTAAAGGCAGATGTTATAATATTCTTATAAGCAAACAGCAACTGCCAGAGGAACAAAATGCTTACGGAAACCAACTGGATGTGTAAATTTCATAATTGCCGGCGAAACCAATGTTGATAATAAATTTGAAGCAGAAATAAAACTAAACTATTCTACTTCAATAAATAATAGGCAGTAATAGGCTAAAACAAAAATTAAAAAAAAAGTAGAAAAATTGAACCCGAGATGCTGAGGCGTGGTATGTTGGTCACTTTTCTTGAAGTAGATTTCGCCGCCTTACAGTGCACTAGGCTTGGATAGCGTTCTACTCCTGAGATACAACAATCTCTCGTTCCTTCTGCCTCAATGATTTGCACGGATCAAAGAAGGCTTCGAACCCAGAATCAATATGCAGCAAGCCCGTTAAACAATTTTGAAAGAAATATTTTAACTGGTAGGAAGAGAGAGTAGAGAAAGAAAAGGAATTAGGAATCCTTTGTTTTTTTTCTAAAAAATTCAAATTCTAATCTGTAGAGGTCGTCTATTTATAGACCTCTACGGAACTTATGCTTGTGGGGCGCGACTCTTCGTGTGGACGCGTTCTCGCGGTCGCGATCCTTAGCGTGGACGCGTTCTCGCGGTCGCAATCCTTTGCGTGGACGCGAGTTCGCGTCCCTCAAGAACACGCCCCCCCTTTTGCACGGTCGTAAAAGCACTTGCTTTTACGTTAGTGCAAAGCTTGCACGGTCGTAAAAGCAGCAAATGCTTCATGCGATTGATTAAAAATTGCGGGAAAAAAGGGTGACACAAAAACCGCGGGAAGAAGGACTCGAACTCACAACCTTGTGAGAACAAACCCCACACACAAACCAATCGTACCACCAAAGGATTGTGATAAAATAAAACATTTAATCATTAATAAATACAACAATCCCCCACCTGATTAAAATATTTTCAAAATTTTATAAAAAATAGTCATACCGGGCTTTTCATGTCACGACTTCAATAAAAGTAGCTTGCGGCTTTGAACCTTTACCTAGTGAAAGTATACTTTCATCTGAAAGGAATAGTGATAGCTAAAAAGCTTTGAACCAAATCCTTTGGTTCAGATTTTCATATACTTCACCTATGACAAATGCAAATACTGGGTTCATCATAGGTGGTGCTTTTCGGCCTCATGCACCAATATCTTAGTTTCATGAGCGCTCTAGGGGTTAAACCCTTATCCCCATAGACTGCGGCCACACAGTCACACTCACATAGGTGAATCCTCTAAGGGTGCTCGCAGCACAGCACCTTGTCATAGACTCGGACTCATTCAGAGTTTTAAACTCTTCCGTATACCTCTGCTGTGTTTAGCACTCGCATCATAGGGAGAGACCAAATGACATAAAGTCATTTTAATAATAGTGCTAACTAATCATTAAACAACTTGTTTTTCCCGTTGAACCTTTCGTCTTGGGATCTCCAGTCAGAATAGGTTGGGTTGCCATTGTCAATGATTCCTTATGGATTTCAGTCCCATCCCCTTTGATGTTTCTATAACTTTGCTTCTAGCTAGTCCTTTAGTCAAAGGATCTGCTAGGTTACCTTCAGATCTAACAAATTCCAAAGTCACGATACCATTTTTAATTAGGTATCTAATTGTCTTATGTCTCATACTAATGTGTCTTCTGTTTCTCTTGTTATATTCAGTATTTCTACAAGTATTAATTGCAGCTTCATTGTCACATAACAAAGAGATAGCAGGCATAGGCTTTTCCATAATAGAAATTTCTGACATAAGATTCTTAAACCATTCTGTTTCTTGAGATGCAGAATCTAAGGCTACAATCTCAGCCTCCATAGTGGATCTGGTGATCACAGTTTGTTTGGATGATCTCCAAGCAACAGCTGCACCACCCAACATGAATATGTATCCACTAGTTCCTTTTCGGTTCACTGAATCAGTGATCCAACTAGCATCACTGTATCCTTCAAGTACAGCGAAAAATCTTGAGTAATGTAAACCATAGGACATGGTACCTCTCAAGAATCTAAGTAATCTGTCCAGTGCTTTCCAGTGACTAAGACTAGGGCAACTATTAAACCTACTGAGCTTTCCTATAGCATAGGAAATGTCAGGTCTACTTGTATTTGCAATATACATCAGTGTCCCAATAATCTGAGCATATTTTTCTTGGGCCACTGGATCACCTTTGTTGCACTTCAAATTCAAACCATACTCATAAGGTGTACTCACTGGTTTACAGTTGTACTTATCAAATTTCTTCAAAATTTTCTCAATATATTGTGATTGATCAAAGATTATACCATTAGGTATTCTGGTAATCCTATTACCAAGCATTACCTCTGCCTGACCTAAATCTTTCATATCAAAATTATTAGATAAAAAATTCTTGATATCAGTTACAATATTCATATCAGTACCAAATATTAAGATATCATCAACATATAAACACAAGATAACACATGAATCATTTTCTAACTTAGAATATAAGCATTTATCGGATTCATTTACTTTAAAGCCATAAGAAACAATTATTTCATCAAATTTTCTATACCATTGCTTAGGAGCTTGTTTTAAACCATAAAGGGATTTGACTAACCTACAAACTTTTCTTTCCTGTCCCTGAGCCACATATCCCTCTGGCTGATCCATATAAATCTCTTCCTCTAAATTACCATTGAGGAAGGCAGTCTTGACATCCATCTGATGGATTATCAAATTATGGATTGAAGCCAGTGCAATTAAAGTACGGATAGTGGTTATCCTAGTCACAAGAGAATACGTATCAAAGTAGTCAATACCTTCTTTCTGAGTAAAGCCCTTAGCAACTAATTTTGCTTTATATTTTACAATTGAACCATCAGGTCTTAATTTCTTCTTAAAGATCCATTTACAACCTATAGCCTTACTACCAGGTGGTAAATCAGTTAAAAACCATGTTTCATTAGTCATAAGTGAATTCATTTCACTATTAATAGCTTCCTTCCAAAATATAGAATCTAATGAGTTCATAGCATCTTTATATGTTTTAGGATCATCTTCAACCATAAAGGTATAGAAATCAGATCTAAAATCTTTCTTTTTTTCTAATTCTTTTGCTTCTACCAAGTTCATTAACATCAATAAGTTCATTTTCATTTTCATTAGAAAGTGAATTACAAGATTCATTATTAGATCTATCTATTATATGCTTTTCTATTTTATTCTTAAAAAGAAAAATATCTTCAAAGAAAGAAGCATCTTTAGATTCAATTATAGTGTTCTATGCCATTAATGTCAGAACTAATGACTAAGAATCTATAAGTAACACTATTAAGAGAATAACCAAGAAATATAGCATCAAAAGTATTAGGTCCTAATTTTCTTTTCTTAATTAAAGGAATATTAACCTTAGCCAAACAACCCCAAACTTTTAGGGAGTTTAGGTTAGGTTTTCTTCCTTTCCAAAATTCATAAGGAGATTCATTAGAACCTTTAAATGGAACCCTATTAAGCAGGAAACATCCAGTAAGCATTGCTTCCCCCCACCAAACCTCAGGTAAACCTGAGTTGGCAAGCAAAGATCTTACCATATCTTGCAAAGTCCTATTTTTTCTTTCAGCCGCTCCATTAGACTGAGGTGAATAGGGAGGTGTTACTTCATGTAGAATTTCATTAACTCTACAAAATTCATTCAAGTCATTAGAGGTGTATTCTCCTCCTCTATCTAACCTGAGAATCTTTATTCTCTTGTCAAGTTGATTTTCTACTAAAGATTTATAAGACTTAAATATCTCAATTACTTCATCTTTAGTTTTCATCAAATAAACTTAACAATACTTAGAATAATCATCTACGAAGGTTATGAAATACCTTCTTCCCCCTTTAGTCAAAGTTCCATTTAGTTCACATACATCTAAATGAATTAATTCTAATAAGGTGGAAATTCTATTTACCATTTTAAATGGTTTTCTAGGTTGCTTAGACTGAACACAAATTAGACACTTTTCTTTTTCATCTAATGAAACATTAGGCAATAAACCAGAACTAATCATTCTTTTAATAGTATTATTATTCACATGTCCTAATCTAGCATGCCAAAGAAATGAAGAACATACTGAAAGAATAACTTTATTATTGCTATAAGAAGGAATATCCAAAGGTACATCATTCATTTTATTAATTACATATAAGCCATCACACTCATAGCCTTTGCCTACAAATGTTCCATTCTTTGTTATAATCACTTTCTTAGATTGAAATAACAAAGAATAGCCACTCCTTATCAGAAGAGATCCACTGATCAGATTCCTCCTTCCTTCGGGCACATGGTACACATTAAATAGAGGAAGCACATTCCCAAATGTAAGTCTTAGAAGTACTTTCCCAGTTCCAAGTACTCGTACCGAGGTAGAATTCCCCATAGTCACTGTTAAGCCGCTCCGGATCTGATAAACAGTAAAAAGGATACGATCAGTACACATATGAACATTCGCACCTGTATCCACTAACCAATCGGTAGAATGAATTGCCAAATTTAACTTTGGACTTAAAGTTACATACCGATCATCAGTACTAGTAGGACCAGTACTGGATAACACCATGTTGGTTTGTGAATTGGCAGGTTGAGGAGGTGCATGTTCATAGTTCTGATACTTCTTCTTCATCCGGCATACTCGTGCCATATGACCGGATTTTCCACAATTGTAGCAAAATGGCCTCCGATCATTCTTATTGATCTGGTGTTTTGGCTTCATGGATTTTTCTTTGTTCTTAGTTCCACCCTTTTCAAATTTGGAGTTTTTGAACCTATAGGTTTTATTCTGGCGTTCTACAAAGTTCATGTTAGTTAGTCAAGGTTCATGATTTGCTCATTGTCTTTCTCAAAATGTTGCTCTTGGATCCTAATGGCAGATAGTAGGGTTTTCATGCTCATTTCCTCGGTCTTATGTTTTAGGGACAACCCAAAATCTTTCCAAGAAGGTGGAAGCTTGTCAATGGTACAAGCAACTTGAAGGCTCTCAGTTATACCCATTCCCCTTAAGCCTAATTCATGATAAATCACTGTTAGCTCATGAGCTTGGTCAACTATGGGCTTGGTGTCTACCATCTTATAAGACAGGAATTGACTAGCAGTATACTTGTCCATTCCGGCATCTTGGATACCATTTTTTTTATTAAAATCATCCCAAATCTCCTTAGAGGTTTTCAGAGTGCAATAGACATCAAAAAGGGGATCAGAAAGATAGGACAAAATCCTACCCCTAAACAAGTAGTTTTTCTTCTTAAATTCCTCTAAATTACAAGTCCTAGCCGGTTCATTCTCATCCTCATTTGGAGGAGAGTCAAAAATTATGGAAAATAATCCAAGCGTGGTTAAGAAGATTTCTATTTTCTCTCTCCAATGCTTAAAATTAGTTCCATTAAACTTTTCAGAAGGAACCGGGTCACTTGCATTGGCCATTAGGGTAACTCTAATTACTAGCCTATTATACGTAGGGAAAATCTACTTCAAGATTGTTGATAATAAATTTGAAGCAGAAATAAAACTAAACTATTCTACTTCAATAAATAATAGGCAGTAATAGGCTAAAACAAAAATTAAAAAAAAAAGTAGAAAAATGGAACCCGAGATGCTGAGGCATGGTATGTTGGTCACTTTTCTTGAAGTAGATTTCGCCGCCTTCTGCCTCGATGATTTGCACGGATCAAAGAAGGCTTCGAACCCAGAATCAATATGCAGCAAGCCCGTTAAACAATTTTGAAAGAAATATTTTAACTGGTAGGAAGAGAGAGTAGAGAAAGAAAAGAAATTAGGAATCCTTTGTTTTTTGTCTAAAAAATTCAAATTCTAATCTGTAGAAGTCGTCTATTTATAGACCTCTACGAAACTTATGCCTGTGGGGCGCGACTCTTCGCGTGGATGCATTCTCGCGGTCGTGATCCTTCGCGTGGACGCATTAAAAATTGCGGGAAGAAAGGGTGACACAAAAACCGCGAAAAGAAGGACTCGAACTCACAACCTTGTGAGAACAAACCCCACACACAAACCAATCGTACCACCAAAGGATTGTGATAAAATAAAACATTTAATCATTAATAAATACAACAACCAAGAGAAAATCTTGGATTACACAGGACTACAACCAACCATTTCATCTTTGAACAACAGCAAATATTACGAGTGCCTAATAGAATTCATCAACTCAAAAACGATAAAACTAATCGCAACAGAAGCAAACTGGCTTAACAAATTTCTCAATTGCAACGATTTTTCATAGCAGTGGAGTCTCAAGAAACAAAAACAAGAACTTTGCAATCCAATATAATCACAGACGGAATGAAACGAACCGATTGTGTAGATCAGCAGCGAAAATAGCACGGAATCCATTGACCAAACATTGCACAAAAGAACTTATAGAAAGAGAAATTATCAAAACAAACCAAACAGACAAGCAGCACGACCGGTGGATCTCAAATAAATGTGGGGAAAATCCAGCAAAAAAACGAGAGAACCCGGCTAAAAAAAAAGTCAATCAAGAATCACCGTTGAACAATCGGGTGCAGTCCGCGAGGGAACTCGACATCTCGGCGGCTCTGTCCTCAAAGATCCAGAGAGGAGAAGGGGGAGGAGGGAAGGAGAGCTGAGGGAGGGTAGGGAGAGGGGAGGAGGAGAGGAAGGAGGAGGGAGGGATGGAGACGGAGAAGCAGGGGTCGAAGGACCAGGGAGAGCAGTCGATGTCGAGATCGAAGTCCATGAGCTCCCGGCCGAGGGCGGCCGAGTCGGCGTCCGGTGGCTTCCAGTCGCCGGTTTCCGACATGGAAGGAGGGTGAGCGGAGGCGGGCAAGAGGCGGCAGGATGAATGGCGGTGATTCCATCTGGGAGCTGCCGAGCTTGGGCGCACTTTCAACTAGTGGTACCGGAGAGAGGCACAGAATAAGATAATGGAGACAAAAAAATGAAGTCGATTGGGAGCGCGGCGCCGTCGGATGAGATCATTGCGGGGTTTGGCTGTTGGGTGCCGTTGCTTGCTGACGATGTAACCGCGTCCCGAGCCAGTTGGAGTTTTTAAATCTGTTTTTGTTTATAAAGAAAAAAATTCAGTTATACTTACCCCTTTTTATTTTAAAAAATTCCAAACTAGCCCATAAATTTACTTTCTCAATCTGTATTGGACTTCAATCAAAGACTCACATGCGCATCTAAAATCTTCAAAATTTTTAAAATACCCCCCTGAAATGCATAACATTCCGAAAGTTTCAAATCAGGTCCGGCTCCTTCGCCCTCTTCACCTACTCGGAGCTGCAGAACATGGCGGTGATGAAGCATGATGACCAAATCGACCGCTTTGAAATGACGTGGATGGTCCATGTGGCATGATCCTGGGACTTGCCAGCCAATAAGAAAAGTGCGAGGGGCCCTCTCACCTTCTCCATCCGCATGTCCTTGTCTCCCCCTTCCTCTTCCTCACCAATGCCGCCCATGCCTCACCCATCCCCTGCCTCCACTCCATCGTTGCCTCGACCCAACCCTACTAATGGCTTCCCTCCCTACATCCAACAAGGTCTCTCCATCTATCATCACTTTGTCACCACTGCCAACACCATCACCAAAAACATTGCACCTCTTAATCACTGACTTATAACTCAAAAGCCTAGGTCGTTCGAAGGAAGACCAATCCAGGCTAATAAACCCATGTAACACCATTTTTATTTGTTAATATGAGACTATGATGATCTTCCCCTTCCAATCTTATAACGTCATCTTCATAGTTGGCTCCTACTTGAAAGAGAAGAGGCCTACCCATGGCCTGGGTTCTACTCAACCCTATTGGGTTCTCTTCGACCCTAGTATCCCTTAGTAAGGGACTCATGTAATTAATAAATATTGTGACGTATAGTAGATCCGACTCTAATACCATTTGTCATGGACTTACAGCCCAAAAGCTGAAACCTCTCCCAACTTTACCTCTAAGATCGGCCTCATCGTTGCACCTCTCCTCGCCCTTGAGATCCTTCAAACAATGTTGGGGACACACTACCATCCCATACCTCTCCAACATCTCCATTCCCAATTTCCACTTCGACCCACTTTCCACCACCATCACCATAATCATGGCAACGGTGATGGTGGTGATTATTATGACTGTAGTGGTGGTTGTGTTTGTTAGCAATATATCATATAAATAAAAAATAAATCTATTAATTCAATTAATGGAAAAATCTTAAAGGGAATAATATACATGCATATTATTCGGCATCCAAATAATTTTATTTCAATGCAAAATAAATCTAATCTAGCACAAAATAAATATATGCATTTAATAAATTTATATCATAAAATTTCAAATCCTACAAATCTACTAATATTAAATTAAAAATAAAAGTAGAAGAAAGTAGCCTGATTGAAGACAGGTCGAAGCGCGTAGACGCTGTCCCAAAGAAGTATTTGCCCCTACATACGGGTCTCCCGGCAATCCTTCTCGGAGATATGACGACCCTACAACTTCTTCTTCGGCACGTCTTGGAAGAAGTCAAAGCGAACCCGATCGGACTTGCAGATCCAGCAAAGAGCGGAATGAAAAGAACTAAATAAACTGAATGAAAATGTAAAAACAAAATTCGGAAGTGGCTAAGAGGAAGAAGAATTTTTTCAGAATTTTTCCACTATTTTTCTCAAATTTTTTGTATTAGAAAAGAGATGAAATCAAGGGATTTATATAGGAGTTTTTACAGGGGAAATATGGTAATTTTGCGGACGCGTCCCCGCATTCCGCAGACGCGTCCGCGTCCTTCACGCGGAACGTTTGCAACGTGCGCACGCGGGTGTTGGCTCAATACCAAAAACGCCCAACGAACGTTTTATTTTTCAAACACGCACGCGGCCCGAGATTCGGCAGCGTACGCATTTAATTCTTCCTTTAGCGCCCGGCCGTTTCCAAATCCAAATGCGACAGCGGAATTAAATTTCGCGATGCTGGCACCCGTTGGTGTCAGCGAGGGAGTGCTCAGGCGCACGCGGGCGTAAATCCCAGTGGGCCCCGTGCATTAATTTTTCCATCAATCCTCCACAAAAATTAATTTTTAAATAATTTTAAAATCAAAACAAAATGCTGGATATCTTATATTATGTAATAGGTGTAGGTACCTTTCGGTTTGAACCTTCACTTAGTGACAATTGATTACATCTGTGGAGCCAAGGTGGTCTTAACCTTGAACCTCGGTCCATGGCTCAGATTAAATCAACAGCACACATAATATAGCCCGATCTGGGTTCTAAGTAGGTTGCGCTATTATGGCCATGCGCAGATATCTTTAATATGCTTTTTAGGGAATCGTCCATTTTCCATAATCGCGGCCTCACGACTACACATATAGGTGAGTCCTAATAAGGAAGCTCCTGCCTCTTGGATCTCGGACTCATTAAGAGTTATACAAACGAACTCATCCTACCGCTTGCTTTTATGAGCACTAGCGCCATAGGAATGAGGAAAACATGAAATAGTGCTCTTCTTAGTTACACTCCGATTTGTTTCTACCCATTGAACTTTTTAAGGTTGGGTTCCCACCGTGGTGATCTATCTTTATGGGCTAAGCCCCATCCCCCTCGATGACTCTAGAACCAAGATAAACCTTTTGTAAGCTGATCAGCCAAATTGTTTTCTGATTTTACAAAATTTAAGGCAATAACATTATTTTTCAATTTATATCTTAATGATTTATGACGTACTTTTAAGTGCCTGTTCATTTTTACATTAGTATTTTCTTGGTTGCATTTATCTATTGCAGATTTACAATCACAATGTAAGGAGACAGGTGGTAAAGGTGACTCATCTATAGGAAGGTCTATAAGTAGATCTCTGAGCCACTCAGCCTCAGTGCTAGTGGTGTCTAAAGCTATCAGTTCAGACTCCATGGTACTCCTAGATATTAAGGTTTGTTTGGTGGATTTCCAAGACACAGCAACACCTCCTAGGAGAAAGACGTATCCTGTGGTGGATTTAACATATAGGGTATCGCTGATCCAGTTGGCATCACTATAGCCTTCTAGAACAGCAGGAAACCCACTAAAGTGCAAACTATAGGACTTGGTATGCTTAAGATACCTGAGGATCCTCTCTAATGCTGTCCAGTGATCTCTATTTGGATTAATAGTATATCTACTAAGTCTATTTACAGCATATGCTATGTCTGGCCTGGTGTAGTTTGTTAGGAATCCTAGTGAGCCTATGATTTGAGCATATAGGCTTTGAAGGACAGGAGTTCCTAAGTTCTTCTTAAGATGAGTAGAGGGATCAAATGGAGTAGAGATAGGCTGACAATCAGAATAATTAAATTTATTGAGTATCTTGTCAACATAATGACTTTGGGATAACTCAATACTATTTGCACTTCTAATTATTTTAGTATTTAAAATTAAGTCAGCTTGTCCCAAGTCTTTCATATCAAACTTATGACTTAAAAATTGTTTTACTTCATCAATTATCTGAAGATCTGTTCCAAAGATCAGTATATCATCTACATAGAGGCACAAGATCACAAATTTGTGTCCAACTCTCTTGTGGTATACACATTCGTCTGTACTATTGATTTCAAATCCAAATGTTAGTATGGTTTCATCAAATTTCAAGTGCCATTGCTTGGGTGCTTGTTTAAGACCATAAAGAGATCTGACTAGTCTGCAAACTTTATTTTCTTGGCCTGAGGTTTTAAATCCCTCTGGCTGGTCCATATAAATTTTTTCATTTAAGTCTCCATTTAGAAAAGCTGTCTTAACATCCATCTGATGAATCACTAATCTATGAATGGAGGCTAATGCTATAAGGACCCTAATAGTAGTAATCCTAGCTATAGGTGCATAAATATCAAAGAAATCTACCCCAGGTCTTTGAGTAAAATCCTTGGCAACTAATCTAGCCTTAAATTTATCTACAGAGCCATCAGGCCTAAGTTTCTTCTTAAAGATCCATTTGCACCCTATAGTTTTACAACAAGGAGGAAGATCAGTCAATTCCCAAGTATGATTTTGGATAATTGATTGCATCTCATTATCCACAGCTTCTCTCCAAAAAGAAAAATCCAAGGATTTCATTGCGTCCTCAAAGGTAGTTGGAGAGTCCTCTATAAAAAAAGTATAGAAGTCATCTCCAAATGTTTTCTCTACCTTAGATCTCTTACTCCTTCTAGGTTCTGCTTCTACTTCTACTTCACTTGTCCTTATTCTACTAGAGCTACTAGCTATACCACTATCTACTCTAGTTTTAAGTGGAAAGGTGTCTTCAAAATATGTTGCATCTCTGGCTTCTATGATGGTGTTATTACTAATATCACTTTCTTCTGAATTAATCACTAGAAATCTATTGGCATTACTATTGGCTGCATAACCTATGAATATAGCATCCACTGTTTTAGGTCCTATTTTCTTTTTTTAAAATCAGGTATTTTCATTTTTGCCAAGCACCCCCACACTTTCAAATAGCTAAGATTAGGTTTTCTATGTTTCCAAACTCCATATGGGGTCAGATCATTATTTTAGAGGGAATCCTATTAAGGATATAACAGGCTGAAACTAGAGCTTCCCTCCACAAATTCTCTGGCACTCCTGAGCTTATAAGCATGGAGTTCACCATATCCATTAGAGTCCTATTCTTTCTTTCTGCTACTCCATTTGATTGGGAAGAATATGGAGCAGTCACTTCATGAATGATTCCATGATCTTCACAAAATTGAGTTATCTCATTAGATGTATATTCACCTCCCCGATCTGATCTAAGGATTTTAATTTTCTTTTCCTGTTGGTTCCCAGCTTCGATCTTAAAAATTTTAAATTTGCTGAGGACCTCATCCTTGGTTTTAATTAGGTAGATGTAACAGAACTTGGATAAATCATCTATGAATGTCACAAAGTATTTGTTACCTCCCCTAGAAGTTCTACCAGAGTCACAAACATCACTATGGATCAACTCTAATAGATCTGAATCCCTATTAACGGATTTAAAAGGCTTCCTAGGGAGTTTGGCTTCTACACAAATTTGACATTTCTCATGGTTCTTAAGATCACTTTTTGGTATTATATTTAGGTTCATAAGTTGCTTAATTGAATTATAATTTACATGACCTAATCTACCATGCCAAATAGAAGGAGGTTCTATATTTATAATCAAAGGATTTTCATTTATTGAAGGAGCTATTACATTCAACTTGAACAATCCTTCACTAAGGAATCCTTTTCCAATAAATATTACACCATGAGAAATTATAACCTTATTGGACTCAAAAACAAGACGAAAGCCTTGCTGGACAAGCAAGGAACCACTAATGAGATTTCTTCTAACAACTGAAACATGTTGGACGCCGTGCAGGGACAGGACTTTTACAGAGGTAAGCTTTAAGTCCACACGTCCTACTCCTAGCACACGCGCCTCCGAGCTGTTTGCCATTATCACAGCTCCTCCACTTGAGATCTGGTAAGAAGAAAACCAAGAGCGATCCGAACAAAGATGAATACCAACTCCGGTATCAATCCACCAATCAAGTGCTTGTAAAGTCATGTTACCTTCAGGAGTGAAGGAAACAGACCTGAAAGCTGTCTCAGAGGAGCCAGCGCCGGAAGTCACGATGTTGACTTGAGCACTGAATGTGTGTGGACCCTTCTTCTTAGATTGAAGAGGTGCAGTCTTCTTATAGAAGCACTGGGAAGACAAATGGTTGGTCCGACCACACACATAACAGAAACGAGCACCACTTTCCTCTTTCTTCTTCTTCTGCTCCTGGGATTGAATAGGCTTTCCATTGTAGTGGTGGTTAGGGTTTCTAGGGTTGTAGGGTTTCTTTTTGAAATTCTTACGGAAGGGTCGATTCTGATTTTTTTTAGAAGGGGCCTCTACATTATATGCATTATTCTTGGGTCTAGTAGTGGTATTACTCCTGAGCCTATGCTGCTCTTCAATCCTAATGGAGTTCAAGACTTGGGTTAGGGTGAGAACTCCTTGGGTATGGCTCAGGGTTTTAGCAAAATCAGACCAGGAAGTAGGTAGTTTATCTATCAGACAGGCTACCTGGAATGATTCATCCAAATTTATTCCATTAGCCCTAAGCTGGTGGATCAGGGTTTCAAAATCATGGATCTGGTCATTCATAGGCTTTGAGTCCACCATCCTAAAATTATTAAAGTCGGAGGCCTTGAACCTCTTTACCCCAGCATCTTCAAGACCATATTTGCTATTTAAGGTGTCCCAGAGTTCTTTAGCACTCTTGGCTGTGTAATAGATATCATACAGCCTGTCAGAAAGAGCACCTAGGATTCTATGGATACAATGATAATCTATCTCATCAGGTGTCCTAGAGGGTGTGCTAGTGGAGGCAGAATGTTCAGTGTTGGAAGAGGTAGTTGGGTTGGACCCGTTATCAACTTCGGTAGTACTTTCACCTATGGCTGAGATTAACCCTAATGTGGTGAGCCAGAACCGCATTTGGTTCTGCCACCTCCTAAAGTTATGGCCATCAAATTTTTCAGGTTTGGCACTAAGGTGGCCACTAGTGTTTGAGGCCATAGGATCAGGGTTACAGAATAGAAACAGTAACCTGATTGAAGGCAAAAAATTTATGTCAAAAGATTGCACTAATATTTATATTGAACTTTGGATGTCTAATTGATATATCCAAAAAAAACTAATAGCCAGATCAGCTCCAGATCGGTGGTGGAGCACTAGGCTCACTTAAGTACCAGCCTTTCTTAGGCACGTATGCCTTTTTGACAAGCTTTTCTTAGACACTATTAGTTAGTGGATATAATCACCAGAAATCATACAAATTCAATATTTAAAATAACCTAAATGCAAATTTAAATGGATTAACTAATTTTTGAATTTTTTGTTTGAATTTTCCGAATTAGTAATAATTGATCACTAAATTTAATGCTAGCAAAACAATTATTGTAATTAAAATTTAATTTATCAATTCAATGAATTATATATTTTATAGTTGATTTATTTTCTTATTAGAATAACTGATTAGTAATTTTGTGGTAGCAAATCAATTATTGTAATTAAGATGTCAATTCAATGAATTATAAAATTTATTCCTTTATTAAAATAATTGATTGAGATCTAATAAGTCAATTCAATAGATTAATTATTATGTATCAACCAATTTTTGAATTTTTCGTTTGAATGGGATCTAGAAATTACTCCTTGAGGAGTCCAAATGAAGGTATAATAAACCTCTTGGAGGTTAACCAAATTATTACCTCTTTAGAATAATTTATTATTAATGATGTGCTAGCAAAAACAATTATTGCAATTAAAATCTAATATGCCATAATCGTAATAAAAAATTTAATTAATTATATATTACTAACAAAAAATAAAAACAAATACTTCTTTGGATTGTTAGCAATATATCATATAAATAAAAAATAAATCTATTAATTCAATTAATGGAAAATCTTAAAGGGAATAATATACATGCATATTATTCGGCATCCAAATAATTTTATTTCAATGCAAAATAAATCTAATCTAGCACAAAATAAATTTATGCATTTAATAAATTTATATCATAAAATTTCAAATCCTACAAATCTACTAATATTAAATTAAAAATAAAAGTAGAAGAAAGTAGCCTGATTGAAGACAGGTCGAAGCGTGTAGACGCTGTCCCAAAGAAGTATTTACCACCATATACGGATCTTCCGGCAATCCTTCTTGGAGATACGACGACCCTACAACTTCTTCTTCGGCACGTCTCGGAAGAAGTCAAAGCGAATCCGATCGGACTTGCAGATCCAGCAAAGAGCGGAATGAAAAGAACTAAATAAACTGAATGAAAATGTAAAAACAAAATTCGGAAGTGGCTAAGAGGAAGAAGAATTTTTCCAGAATTTTTTCACTATTTTTCTCAAATTTTTTGTATTAGAAAAGAGATGAAATCAAGGGATTTATATAGGAGTTTTTACGGGGGCAATATGGTAATTTTGCGGATGCGTCCATGCATTCCGCGGATGCATTCACGTCCTTCACACGGAACGTTTGCAACATGTGCATGCGGGCGCTGGCTCAATACCAAAAACGCCCAACGAACGTTTTATTTTTCAAATACGCACGCGGCCCGAGATTCGGCCGCGTACGCATTTAATTCTTCCTTTAGCGCCCGGCCGTTTCCAAATCCAAATGCGACAGCGGAATTAAATTCCGCGACGCTGGCACCCGTTGGTGCCAGTGAGGGAGTGCTCAGGCGCACGCAGGCGTAAATCCCAGTGGGCCTCGTGCATTAATTTTTCCATCAGTTTTTATGGTGATAGTGATAATGTTACATCCCAAACCCAGCACCCGGATTCGGAATGCGATACAATTAGTATCAAAGCTTAAGTTTAAGATCATTTAGGATCATGACAGAAATATATCAGCTCTTTGAAGTTATGATCACTTGGGATATGATAAAAGTTGCAAAAATAAATTAGTGCTTAGGTGTAAGATCATTAGGCATTTTGATAAAATATGTATATTGGGTTTGGTATACAATGAGTACAGAAGGACTGGATGATTTATCTCTGATCATGATATTGAGGTTGTGATAAATCTTTCATGCCTAGCATATTTTTTAGGGCTCTGTCCTAAAGAGTGTACGGTCGTGTCACGTGTCCGGCCCTAATGTTGGATTTGGGGCGTGACAGAATGGTATCAAAATATAAGGTTATGATCCCTAGGGATTATGACAGAATTGGTATCGGAGCTTACGTTTAAGATCGGATTGTGACAGAAATATATCAGATCTTTGAGGTTATGATCACTTTGGGACAATAAAAGTTGGAGAAATAAATTCAATGCTTAAGTGTAAGATCACTAGGCATTGTGATAAAATATGTATATTAGGTTTGGTATACGATGAGTGCAGAAGAATTGGATGATTTGTCTTTGAACATGATATTAAGATCGTAATAAATCTTTCAGGCTTAGTATATTCTCTAGAACTCTGCTCTATAAAGTGTACAGTTGTATCACGTGTTTGACCTGGGTGTTGGATTTGGGGCGTGACAGATAGTGATTGTTATTATGGTGGTAGTTGTTGTGGGTATCGCCACTCCCTACTCAAACGCATCACCTCCACAATAACACCAAGAGAAAGTCCTCTTCTCCTCCTCCTTGCTTTTGTTAGCATTGCAATCAAGAAGAACGCGGAGAACAAGTGCGGGACAGCATCACACTTCAAGGACTTGATTCTCATTGCAAAGGTAATGGGTGTTGTCAAGGAGATGGGGATCTTGGTGCTAAGAGAGATCTAATGCACTAGGTTGTTGGTGGTGCTCGACGGAAAGAACATTATGAGGATCTATACGGGCGCGTGTTTAGTCCTACATCGATTATTCACTGGATAGATTTTAGGTACTTATACATAATTAAAGAACCCAAATAATACCTTTCGGATAGGCTTTTTTGGTGACGTCCTGAATTATTACAAATAGTCTATAACCTATGTGGTCTATGAGACACTGCATCATGGTTCTATTGGATCTGACCACGAGCTGATCGTGGTATTTATGATTATATTTGAATAGATTTGAACTCTTAGCCTGACGAGGACGTCAGGCTTAAACGGAAAAAGTATATGAGGACCTATGCAGACATGTGTTTAATCCCACATCAATTATTCGCTGGGTAGATCTTCGGTACTTATACATGATCAAGGAACTCAAATAATACCTTCCAGCTAGTCATTTTGGATGAGGTCCTAGGTTGTTACAAACATAGTATTGGCCTCTCGCACAAGGTATGGAAAGACGTTAGCTTATATGTTGCCTATGTAAAAGGTCTTCCTAGAGTATTTGTTATTGATTCTATCTTCTTTTTTTCACAGATTTGGTATTCGCAAGAAACACGCTTGATTTTCTTAAATATAATCTTTGCATTGATGTATCTGATAAAATATTGACTCTTTTATGGTTTAACCATATTATAATAGTCTGAGCAATTCATTTCCTGGCTTTGTTTTTCACTATGATTGTAGATTTTTATATTCTAACGAGAACTTACATCTTACATTCTTTAGTTAGGTCTTTCATTGATTTGTTCGATAAAGTTTCATTTTGTGAGGGTTTTTAACTAAAATTCGTACAAGAATCAAATGGGGTAGCAAGGAGAGGTGGTGGATGCCGAGTCCTTTTTTTTTTTTTTGGCTAAAGCGGGCATCTTACATCATGTGTACGAATACATCCTAAAGAGTCAGAATACAAAAGGTCCCAAAGTGCTCCGAGCATCTCTCTCTCCCCAGCCCATAGGGTGCCTCCTGAGTGACTCGCTACATACGCTGCCACCCAGTCGCATGCCCCATTGGCCTCACGATATACATGCATGGCCTGTAATATAACCCCCTCTCTCACCATCATCCAAATGTCGCGAAGCAAGGGATGAACACCCCCATGACTACCCGGTCCCCTACGGATCCAGCTAATCACCGTGGCCAAGTCACCTTCCAGGAAAACCGAGCTCGCCCGGAGCACCCGCCGCGCATAGGACAAGCCCATTCAGGCCGCTCGCAACTCTGCCCCTGGAACTGAAGTATCAAAAATCTGACAGCCCCCTGCTGCCACAACATCAGAACTCGGGCCCCTAACAACGAATCCGGCCCCTCCCCTCCTGCCGCCATCCAAGACAGAGCCATCAAAATTGACCTTGAGAAAACTCGGGGGTGGGGGCTCCCAGGTAAAGAATACCCTATATGGAGCTACTGAAGCAGTGTGGGAGCCCCAGATGTCCCGAGCTATCAAAGGTCTAGAATACCCTATATGGAGCTACTGAAGCAGTGTGGGAGCTCCAGAGACCGTGCGGCTCCAAGACAAACTGTACTGCCCTCTGTGCCAAGAGAGCCTCGCGTCGCACCAAGAGTGACTGCACCCCCAGCCCACCCTCCCGCAGTGGTAGACACACTCTCTCCTTTGGGAGTGGTAGTGGTGGAGGGGAAGCAAAGAGAGGTAGGGATGGCTGATGGCAGCAAGGAGGACTTGGAGAGAAAGAGAAGAGAGAGGCTATGTCTTCTCAAAGTGTAGGCTTGCGGTGGTGGAGCCATGGGCAAGAGCGAGGATGGCGATCTGGGAGGGATACGAGGTAAATATGACCATATTAAGGTATTTTGGTCATTTGAACATGGCTGTCAATAGTGTTAATGGAGTGATGGATGGAAGGATCGATATGGAAGAAAAAAAAGAAGAAAGGTAACTTCTTGGGCCGGTTGGAGACTTTTAAAGGAGCCAAGTATTAATTGGCAAAATTTAAGGAGTGCAATCATATTTTTTTCTTGTTTTTTATTTGTAGCCTGATGGATGAGATCAGTTGGAAAATTGGGGAGCGGGACATGGTTGCGTGTGTGTGGTCCATCCACCTTGGATGCTTTGTCACGCCCTCTTAGAAAAGGTCCAAATGGATCTGGTCATGGTGTCCACCTTAAAAGCAAGAGACGTGTAGTTGAGTGGATCATGATTGACTTCCATCTCAAACGATTCACGTTGCTTGATTGGTTCTTGTTTCCAATAGAACTAGAGCTAAAGGGCCATCATTCAGTTAATTAATTTATTTTTTTTAACATACAATTACTGTCTTGGGACTTGTATCATTATGCTTGTTGGTCTAGGTTTGTATCATTACACTCAGCAATGGCTCCTCCAATGGTGCTAGAGCTAGATTAAGAAAAACTCCTACGGTATGGGTATGTGGATGGCAAGTGTTACCAATGATAGCATGAAGTCTTTCTCAATTGAATCACTCACTGTAGGATTGCATTCAAGTCATTGCCGCCGTATCGAACAGACGTAGGAATGCAGCTTGGACGATCCTAAAATCGGATGGAGATGAGCTGAGCAGGCTGGAGGAGACGTTGGGCGCCGGTCTCCTCCGCTAAGTGGCTTGCAAGAAGTCCACCTGCTAGAGAATTTTCGGTACAAGACCCTTCGATGCTTAAGTCGAAACAACGAGACAATAGTATGAAGGAAAGAGATTTTCAGTAGAGTGAGGGCTCTATGAGAAAAGTAGCGTATTGCGTACCTCAGATCTCCGAGTTGTTCCCTTTATATAGAGAGTTAGCCTTATGGTTACTTGGGCCAATGTGACGTGCAATAACGTTAGGCAACATCTGGTGGTACGACTGCGGTGTGGGGGTCAGTCTGTGCGGGCAGAGTATGGTGCATGTCTGATACGGGACATGAGGCTACCACGATTACGAATTGTCAAAAATGTCAGTCGTTGAGGTTGTCAATTCTTGTCGACGCGTGCCGATTGTTCTCCGTGACCAGCGACTCCTCGTTGGAGTCGAAGTGGTTCACCCAATGTATGTTCGAGGACGGAAAGATCGGTCATGCCCGAAGCCAAGGTGATAAATATTTTTCCATCGCAAGTCATATTTGGCCTATTTCCTATAGAGGTGGGCATTGGGTCGGGCCGCCCATGGCTCGGCACCGCCCGACACGAAGCGGGCCGTGCCCGCTTGCTACAGTAACGGGCCGTGCTAGGCACGGCTCATAAAAGGGGGCCGAGCTAGGTTAAGGATTTCTGGCCCGCGGGCCGAGCCTGGCACGGCCCATAAGGGCCTGGGCTGGCACGATTCGTGGGCCAAGCACGGCACGGCCCGTCACAATTTTTTTCCCAAAATACCTCTAAAATTAGCCGTTTTATGGCTGTTGGGAGGAGCAAAATAGGTAAAAAGCCACAAAACAGATAGGCCGTGCCAGGCACGGCCCGCCACCCCACAGGCCTAGGGTTATGCGGGCTTAGCCTTTAGGTTAAGCTGCCGTGCCGGGCACGGCCCGCCACCCCACGGGCCTAGAGCCGTGCCGGGCTTAGCCTTGAGGTTAAGCGGACCGTACCAGGCACGGCCCATGGCCCGGCCCGATGTCCATCTCTAATTTTCTATAAAGAACATCATGCTATTAGTATTGTTTCTTTAATACGATTAATTGGAAATATAGATCGCTTCGTCACGTAGATAGGTTACTCGCATCCCCGTTGAAAATGTTGCGTGTGACTCTATCATAATTAAGCCAGGTAACTAATGATCCATACAACCGTGGTACTTGCTACCATTACATACGAGATCACGGTCTACCACATAGATGATAGATCTACCTGCCATTCCTGTAAATCTTCTAGTGGCTATCATCACTCGCAATGCATTGGCTTCCCGACCTGCCAATTAGTCCCAAGTGGAAGATGACCAGGCTAATTTGCCATCCGACTGCGGAAATAGTCAACGCTCATCTACTATTCTCCGAATCTTTCTTCAGGCGTGGCCTGGGATCATGAGATCCGGAAAAGGTTCACGACTCGGAAGGTGATATCTAGGGGCGGATGGAGCTCACCCGCTAGCCGCCAACGGCGGAACCGCGTCCACCTGTCGCCTAGTGGGGGTGACGGGATTCGAGGTCAAAATGAAAACACGACGACGGTCGGGACCCGGGAAAAGTAACGGCGAAAACGACACGAGCCGCGAGATATCGAGATACTATTGGCTAAATTTCTCGGGGAATTTTTTTTACTAAAATATGTCTTTGATACCAGAACGGACTAGTGGCATTTCTTTCATTTTTCTTCCCTCGTTTCCTTATTTAGATTTCTTCTCTTTTCCTTTTTTTTTTTTTTTTTTTGATATTACCAACATAATACCATTCAAACTCGAGGGCGAGTGGTCTATGTTATCATATTTGATTATAGTGATCTTACATAACAGCGATCTCAAATCACCCAATCACTCTCATCTCTTGAATCACCGCCCAACTCAATGATGAAATGTCTGTCTTTGAGGTTGGAAATTCAAGATCATCCCGGAGCAGTAATCCTAGACTAAAAATTGAGCATAAAAATGCCCCTCATTCTAGTAAAAAAAATAGCATATAAATATACCATTGATATATTATATCAATATTATATATATATGATATTATTATTATATTTATGATGTGTTATATGATAATATATTATTGATTATATTATTTTCATATTATTATTCAACAATACTTTAAATTATAATAGAAATATATTATTGCACTTTATATTTATATAATAAAAGTATTTAATATAAAACTTCTATTGGCTTATTTTTCTAATTTAAAAAAATTATAAGTATTAAAAATAATATATTATAAGTATAAATAAAAAAATCAATTCTATAATAACAATTAGTAAAACTTTAAAGGATTAACAATTTATAAGACTAGTAAATATATTTTTATGAAATATATTAAGGATAATTTTGGAATTATATGTTGAATGATCTTGGATTCTCGTGGCATACCAAATAGATTACTCGTGAATACTAAGAATCTTTGATTACTGAAACATAGCATACCAAATGTAGTGATCTTAAATTATTAGAGATTAGATTACTTCTAGATAAAAATCGCCAGCGATTTAAGATCATCTTGGTGATCCTATTTGGGTCACCAAATGCTACCTTGTAGCACTCGCTCGTGCACCCTCTATTAGAACTAGAAGGGCGTGCGTGGTTAAGAGATTTGGGCACATTTACTCCCATGAACGACATATATTTTTGCATATGGAGGCGTAGGCTTAAATTATTTAATTATCTTGGTAATTATCATCATTCTCGTGGACTTGATAGATGTTAAAATGCGATATCACTCAATCTTTCTAATCATAGGGAGTCCCTCACTAGATCCACTAACAACATAAAATACTACCAGCCATCCATATGAATTATGTACCTCCTTTCTTGTGAAATGCCAAGTGATTGGTGCTTTGACCCCGGATTTTATAGTCTTATTTGCACTACGAGTAAGCTTAAGGGCTTTGGCTCAAAATCAGGTTAAAAAAAAAAAAAAACTTATGCCCCAAAGGGGCATTTGCTATGCTATTAAATAAATGCTCCAAAAATGTATATTTTATGAAACTAAACTTCGCATCATCATCATGTATATGAGAAAACCAACCGTTTTGTTCGTCTGTGACATCTACCTGTGAACTAATAATGTGTCCATGCAGCATCACGCATTCACATCTATTTTTTGACATGGCCATGGAAAAGGAATTTAATTCCTGTGCTGGCCTCGCCTTGGCCTTTAATTTCCTCTTCGAGTAGAAACCCTTGACCATGTCTATGTATCTGGGGAGGCTATTTTCTGCATCAGATCGGGAAATCACTTCCTCATCTCCTGGACTCCCCATTAACCGGACTTCATCAAGCTTAAATTCAGCGGATTGATCAAATATAATGCACAAGCTGGCATTGGTTTCCTCATTCTTGATCAGCTTGGAAAGCTTCTTGCAGAAGTGGTTCCATGGGCACCTCCTCTGTTCCTGCTGCTAAGCTTAAGGGCGGCATGGGAGGGGATTAAAATGGTATCATATCTCCACATATCGGTTCCAACTTATATCATTATTATCACATTTATACTTGACATTTTTCATGTTCTATTCATGATGTTAATATTTTACATACCTATATATAACATAAATAACTCGTTTATTGGTTAACAAATTTTGGCTGAACCAATCACAGTTTGCTTTGACTGGTTTCCAACAAATTTTATCTTGCCTGTTGGAGAGAATGTTTGCAAGTTTATCTTTCCTCTCTTGTAGAGCTATTTATAGGTTGGGCTGTCTGTCCGGCCTGCTCGAGCTTGAAGATTAAATCTCCAACTATTTTTTTTTTTAATTTTTTGTATTATTTGTTTATATGTGATGCATTTGTAAGCTTAATTGATAATTATTGTCGATATATAAAAATTGTTAGCAATATTTAATTATTCATATTTTTTAAAAAAATATTATTAAAAGGAAACCACATGTCATGTCCTTACTTTACCATCGTCCATGTTTGAAGCAAAAACTGATCATGCCTTGTAGTCATGATACATAATTCCATAATTTTATCAACCGGTTGTTTGATTGTCGCATGCTTCATGCGGTCGAAATGCCATCGCTTGAATGATTCATGTGTGAATACATTGATTTTTTCGTTAAGAAATGGGGACCTTATATGATCATTTGCACTGGTATTATTGATAGCACCCTTCCAAGCCCCAACACCATTTGTATCAGTTTTGGAGTTAATGATTACACTTTGCTATCATATAACTCGTGGGCAATTAATTTTCTTTGTGAGCAACTATTAGATTGGCAAATACCACCATACTAGGAGAAGAGCATGTTTAGCTTCAGTGCAACCATGGTGCACCTATTTACTCCAAGATATATATCATCTTTAAATTAGTGTCTAGGCACGATTTCATTTATGATTGCACTACATGTTATTGCTAAAATCACTACTTGTCCCAAAAGCATGTGAAATTTTTTAATAATGAGGTTAGAGAGTGCGGAGATAAAGTTCGAACTCAGAATCTCTGTTCTGATACCATGTCAAAATCATCACTTGTCCCAAAGGCTTAAGTTAATAGGATAAAGTAGATTTATTTATATATTTTATGTTTTTTTATAATTATCTCAATAGTAAAGACATCGAGCATATTCTTTATCTTGCTATAATATGCCTTCACTTTGGCTAAGGATTTTATGATATACGGGATTATTATTCATTCGAATCCATGGAGACATCTTTAGATCCTGGTTGGCTGGGTACTTTGGTAGAGGAATTTTGCTGGTTTATTTTTGTTAGGCATTTTCAGAAGAATAGATGTTTGCACATTTTTCTAGATAGAAGATAATATCCAAGGGAAATTTAACCAGGCAAGTTGCATGTGTTGCATAAGATTATTTGGAAAGGAATAGGGTCCAAGGTCAAATGGTTCGCACTATTAGCTGGATTTGTCCTATGAAAAAATTTGTTAGGGTACATTGTAATGGCTCTTTTTTTGATCTATCATCCACAAGCGTTGTAAGACTCGAAATTCTACACCCCATCTAATCTCTTGAGAACTTGAATGGGTAAGAACTCAAGTAAATATCGAAGCGATTAAATCAAGGTCCTAATGTCGGTATATGTGATCTTACTAACTTATAACATTAACATCATCAAGTCAACACTTATCGTTGCATTTTAGAAAAATAAATTTAATTAAATATCAAAATGAGGGTGGTATTATATCAAATAGCAATATAAGGGATTTTACCAAGCAAGTTAGCACCCCTTATAAGGCACTACTCAATTTGAGATAAGCTAAACATTTATTGTATTTTAGAAAATAGTAACAGTCAAAAGATGCTTTTATTCAAAAACAGAGGAGTGAAAAATTGCATTGCAAGCCGTCGCTATAACTTTACTGGAGTTTTACAAATCTCAAAACATAGAATTTTGAGCCTTTGCATGTTTTGCAGGGCCTGTTTCTTCTTTCTTTTTTTCCCAATGGACTTCATATGTCACACAGCTTTTATAGATGGGAAACCATCAAACCATATTGAGAATTTATGGATCACCAACGGGATCAACTTGTGTATCCATTAGAAAGCCAACTCATTGGAGGATTGCCATGCATGATCTATGAATGAGCATCTCTCTTTTAATCTTAAGTTCCTTTCTAAGAAAGACTATAAGATAGAGTTTGTAGTACTTTAATACATGTCTTAGGACATATCATGAATTTAAATAAAATAAATAATGGGGCTCTTTTAATGTAAAAAATCGCCTTTTTTTTCCCATCCCAATTAACTAGCCAATCACAAGTATCTCCACTCTAGCAACATGACTGATAAGATGATTAAAGTAAATTGAGAAATGCACCCTAACTTTTGTTGGTGATTTTTTTCTGTTCTTGAGGAAGAGTCTAACAACTAAAATACAAACTATTAATTAATGATAAAAAAAAAGACAATAGAGGCTTGAAGAGTATATGAATGTAAGTTAAAACATATTTCCTCAACCGGTCATAAAGTATGATTCAAAATGGATAAAAGAATAAAAAGATAAGAATGGACCACAAGCCTATTCTGGTGAGTACCACTATCCCTATTGTGCATTATAGTCTTTTTCGGTTCGAGAAGTTTTGGTTATCCTATCCTCGTTCGTGGGATGTGATTTGGGAGGTGTGAAAGCGGCCGGTGCGTGGCGATCCCATGTACAAAATGTCACGAAAGTTAACTATGGCGAAGCGCAGTCTGCGTAGGTGGAATCGGGTGGAGGAGGGTGATATCTTTAGGAGAGTGGAGGTGTTTGAGGCTTCTATTGCACATTTGCAAACCCTTGAGTAGCAGCAGGGGGGCCTGACTGAGGAGGAGCAGGGGGAGCTCAGGAGGTAGTTGCCCACTCATCATTCTCTTCTCAGGCAGCAGAAGGTGTTGTGGAGGCAGAAATCTAGGGTTCAGTGGATTGCGGAAGGTGGCCGAAATACGAGGTTTTTTCACCAATCAGCCATTATCCGGAGGCAGAGGAACAAGATTAGTAGGATTAGAGATGAGAACGGCCAGATGACCGAGGAGCCGGATGCCATCAGGAGGGTTCTGGAATAGTTCTTCCGATCCAGGTGGACTAAGCAGGGAGGCATGGCAGTCAGTAGTTTCCAGCCAGCCCTGGGAGTGGGTGTCTGAGGGGAGGAGAACATAACCTTGATCAGCTCGGTATCTGCGTCAGAGGTTCGGGAGGCCTTATGGTCCCTAGGCGAGGATAAGGCCCCGGGACCAGACGATTTTTTTCTTCTTTTTCTTTAGGAGGTACTAGCACATTATTGGATAGGATGTGACGGCAGCGATTCTGCATTACTTCTCCACATCCATGATGTGGCCGGATTGGAAGCAGACATTCACCACACTACTCCCAAAGAGGTAGGACCCTTCGAAGCTAGGTTATTTTTGGCCAATCAGCCTCTATGATATCCTGTACAAGATAATTGGCAAGATCCCGATTCACAGAATGAGAGATATCTTGCTTAGGCTCATCAGTCCGAAGCAGGGAGCTTTTGTTGGTGGTCGGTCCATCTCCGACAATAGTTTATGGCAGACCTGTAACGGGCGTCCGATGGGAGGAGTCTGATGGAGATCAGGTTGGACATGGAGAGAGCTTATGACCAGATGAGGTGGAGTTTTGTGGTGCATTCTCTTGAGTTTTTTTAGCTTTCGCCAGGTTTGGATCAAATGGATTTTGGGCTGCATCTAGTCACCGGCCTTCGCCATCTTGGTGAATGGCTCCCCCACCCATTTTTTCGAGTCCTTGATGGGGTTACGACAGGGGTGTCCGCTGTTGCCACCGCTATTCATCATTTGTGCGGATGCTCTATCGCGAGTGCTTCGGCATGCCATGGAGATCCAAGAGTTGGAGACATATTGCCCTGCACCAGATGCGACTCGGATCTCTCATTTACTGTTTGCTGATATTTGTTTGCTGCTGGTTCGCACGACAGTGCACTCGACACAGGCAATTTGGAGGATCCTAGGGGCGTACTGTGAGGCATTCTGGCAACTGGTCAACTTGATGAAGTTGATCGTCAGTTTCAGCCTGAAGATCAAGCTGCGGGCGAAAAGTTTCATTATGGAGATCCTGGGTGTCGGAGAGCAGGAGGACGCCCTGGTGTACCTGGGGTGCCGGTCACTAGGCGATGGCTACATAGGGGAGTGTGTTCCTTAGGAGTAGAGTCTTAGGCACAGATTGGAGGGCTGGCAGGCGAGTTCTCTTTCCATAATGGGCAGGGTTACTCTGGTACGGTCCGTACTCAGCTCGATTTTGATATATCTCCTCTCCAATACCATGGTGCCTCTTGCTCCGCTGAGGGCGATGGAGCGACTAATGAGAAGCTTCATATGGAGTTAGCGAGGGGGAGAGAGAGGTATGCATATGCTTGCTTGGGATGTGATTTATCAGCCAATGAGTGATGGTGGTCTCGGAATCTACTCCTTGAGTAGCATGAGGTACTTGCCACCAGACATGCTGCTAGGTTTTTTCTGAAGTCGGACAACTTGTGGGGCTCCTTGATGAGGGCCAAGTACGGAGGGTCGTCAGAGGCTCCCGTTTTCCACGCCGGCCATCGTAGTTCCTTCATTTGGAGAGAGATATGCGTTCGTGGCCTGGAGATCCTTGAGGCGATCAGGTGGGAGATAGGTGACAGGTAGACAGTCGATATCCTTGAGGACAAGTGGTTGTCAGCGTTGCTGCTGAGTGGGTGGCCCACCTTTCTAGACCCGGCGTGGCTGGCGGGCCGCAGAGTCAGTGATCTTCTTGTGCCGGGGGAGCGGAGGTGGGACGAGGACCTCATTAGGGAGGCTTTCGGGTAGGCTATGGTTGAGCAAGTTCTGGCTGTACCGATCACCACCGAGGAAAGGGCTGATAGAAGGGTATGAAACAGCTCTGGCAGATTGCGGGTGAGTGCTCGGGACCTTTGTGGGATGATGGTGAGGGCCCCGATGCTACAGATTGAGGGAGCTTGGATCCGGAGGCTGCGTATCTATCCCCGGGTGGCCATGTTCATTTGGAGGGTGGCTTGGGGGTGCCTACCGACTGGAGGTGTATTAGCGAGTAGAGGCTTGAGGGTGTCCCCTACCAGTGGAGTGTGCCCAGTGGTGGAGGAGACCATTTGCCATGCCCTATTCCGTTGTCCGCGGGTGGCCTAGGCTTGGCAATGTGCAAGGCTCGCCCCATCGTCGATCGGGGCAGAACCCCGATGAGGAGGCCAGACATGGTGGAGTGGAGGGTCTGATGTGCCTATTTGGCCTACCATGTTTGGCTAGATAGGAACGCCCGGATCTTCGAGGACAGGTTGCTGCACCTGAGAGTGGTAGCAGCTAAAGCCCTGCTTCATGCATCGAAGTTCATCAGGAGTGCACCATCCTATTCTCCTGAGGCGGTGAGGGACATCTGGGTCTCCCATCCAGCTGTGTCAGTGACCAGATTTGCCTTTATTTCCCAAGAGGTTCCAACTCCCTGACTTTTTCAAGGTGAATTTTGATGACAATGCTGCTGATTGGGGCGAGAGGAGAGGTGTGGGCTTTATTATCAGAGATCACCATTCCAGGTTTGTGGTGGCTGGCGGTCGACAGATCTTTGATACCTCTATCATTGGTGCAGAGCTGCGGGCGGCATGGGAGGATCTTTCCTTTGCGAGGCACGCTCTGGGTGCAGAGTACATCCACCTGGAGGGCGACTCGGCCTCGGTGATAGAGGAGATCTGCGGGCGACTCTCAGAGTTGGATGGGCAGTTCATGCTCCTTGACATACGACGTATGGCAGGAGATTGCGGCTCCTATAGGGCCACACATGTGTACCGGAAGGCCAACTCAGCTGCTGACTGGATGGCTTCCTACGCGGCGCATCACTCGGAGGAATTTCTTTGGGTGAACCATGCAAATGTTTCCTTATCGCTCAATTTGCTTCTGTCTTTTGATTTTCTTGGCTGTACTCATATACGTTTAGTGTGAGAAGCCGGTGTACCAAAAAAATAAAAAAATAAAAAAAATAAGAAATTTGGATTATATGAAAGGTAATTTTGGTAAAATTTACATTCACAATGGAATATATTCCATTGTTGAAAACAACAATTACTATAATACTCTAAGCATTTATATAATAGTCTTCAAGATCGTTTATCATACATCATGTAATTCATTATTATTAAAAGTAAATATTCATGCTAAGAGTGGCAATGCTTTGGCCCGAGAGCTTTTTTAATTTTCTCCGAAACGCGCGGATCTGACAGTCCAAACGCCCTGGCCTGAGCCGGGCAAACAACGACGGCAAATCTTTTCAGAACGCTTTTAGAACAAATTCCGTGGGATATCGGCGTTAACGAATCTTGACGCAATTCAATATGAAATTTCACGATTAACGCGGACCAGCGGCGCACCGTACCGTTCTCGATTGAACCATACAACTCTAGTCGGTGCGCTCCTTCATCGCTCGACCCCAAACTCCTCCGCTTTAGTCCAGAGGAAACCAGGATGCCGGAGGATCGCCGTGTCGCGGTGGACGGCGGAGGCCCCGCCGGAGACGAAGATATCACCGATCTCCTCCCTCTCCCCCTCGTCCGATCCCAGCTGATTCCCCCTGCTCCCAACCGCCGCGCGTCGGCGATCGACTGGCTGCCGGACTTCGGCGGTGCCTCGTGGATCGCGTACGGCGCCGCCTCTCTTATCGTCATCTCCCACTTCCCGTCCCCTCTCTCCCCCCATGAAACCCTAGTCGGTCCTTTCTTCCAGCAGGTCATCGACCCGCCGGTCTCCGCTGCCGGAGACGGCCCCGCAGCCGTGAACGCCGTCGCCTGGTGCCCTTCCCGCCCGTCCGAAGGAGAGATCGCGGCGGCCTTGGGGAGTAGCATCTGGATGTACTCGCCGGTCCTCGACAACGAATCCGGTAAGGGAAAGTTCCTGTTTACCTTTTCTTTAGAATTCAAGAACTGACTCTTTTCCCCCAGAAAATGGTCTCAAATCTTGCTATAAGTCCATTTTATCCTTCTTTATTTCTTGGTTGTTTTTTTGAATGTTGGTCGTTTGTAACTTTATCACATGAAACGTTTCTTGATCTTTCTTGAAGTTTGTTTCTGGTTAGCATAACCTTATATTTTGATTTCTTTGATGTGATTGGTAGCCTGTCAAGGGAAAAATCTAAAGATTTCCCTTGGTTCGAGTTCAGGAATGCGTGCTGTAGTGGAGTAGTTGAAGAATCAACGCTGCACCTAGTATCATGTAATGGTATCTACAATAAACGAAAACTATTTGAATAGCTCCTAACTCCACTGATGCCTTATTTTCCAGTGGATCTGGCTCCATCTTATTTACCATGTCTCAATTGCTGTCTGACGAACTCTGTTCATGGCTTCCTTGGACATGCAACTTCTTGTTTTCCATCAGTTATTGGATATAGTCCAAAGCCAAACGGCTAAAGTGTGATGACTAGCCTTGCATCGCTCTATCCTTCAATCATTCTACTCCTAAGCTTTCTTACTGTATGCATTCTTTGCCTTTCCCAATTTTGCCGCAAATAAATGATCAATCTCATATCTTCATCTCTTTAGTGCAAACTTTGCACAAGGTTGTCTTTCTAGTGTCTATTGACTTAATATCAGCCAACTTCAGTTCTTTATCATGTTTTTTCATTTCTATTTCATTGAGCCTATTGCCCCGATAGTCCTATTCTTCTGGATCCATACACCTTCATACTTTTGAATCGTTCCCTTATCTGTACCTTTCAATATATGTTAACATTTTTTGTTAGTAGGCCACATGATTTCCACCTCCATTAAACACTCCTTCTCTTGGGCAGCAATCTCATTTAGGTTTTGTAGTTTGAATGTTGCTTTGTATTATCTAAAGGAGCAATGGGTATCTCTGTGGTGGGTAACTGGTGCAACATGTACTACATTCTTTAAGATGAAATAGTCTCCCTCTACCAGTGAAATAGTTTCACGCAGACCACAGAAGCAACACTTAGGGCGTCCACAAAAAGGTTAAGTGAATAGCATCTCAAGTTATGGTCTTTACGAGCTCACGTGTTGAGTAGTCTGGATCATGTTGCCATTTTATAGTTGTCGGTGTTATGAGAGTTTGACTAAATAGTTAAATTGTTCTGCACTGATATATCTTTATTTTTTATTTTTGTTTAGCAAATGATAGTGGTTCAAATCTTTATCGAGGAAACTACTATAAATTATAATATGGGATCTCCTAAAAACTTATAAGTTCATAGGAAATGAACTGTAATTGCACATCTGACATTTCCAGGTTCTTTCTGTTGGAAGCAGACTGTGGACATTTCAGAGACCTTTACAATAGAGGCCATCGAATGGACAGGTTCTGGTGATGGGTTGATTGCAGCTGGTATTGAGGTGGTTTCATGGATAAGAAGGAGCACCTCTTGGGAAATGGCATGGAAGTTGAGAGCAAAGGTGCCTCAATCTCTTGTTTCTGCAACCTGGTCTGCTGAAGGACCTGTAGCAACAGCTGCTTATTCATTGGTTCATTCCAGTGGAATAAGTGCAGAAGTATTCTCTTTTTCAAGAGAGGAACATAAGTGTGTTTCAGTCTATCACAGGGATGGGAGTTCTGGAATAACAGAAGTTCAGCTCCATCATCCTCAATCTGTTTCAATGATTCAGTGGAGGCCAACCACTGGGACACAATTAGAAAAGGATGCTTCACTTGCATCAAGGGATGTGCTGTTGACATGCTGCTTAGATGGAACTGTAAGACTGTGGAGCGAGATTGACAATGGGAGGGCTAGAAAATTCAATAAGGAAGCACATGATCTGAAGACAAGAAGACAATCTTACCATGTTATTGCAGTAATTGAAATAAACCAGTTTTTGAGGGGAACTCTTGGAGTAGACATTTTCATAAAATGGGCAATTGAATTTGGTGGTGTAATTTGTAAAGGTGAAGGAGATAGTATATATTTATCATCGGTTGGTTCTGATCATGATCAGATTGGCAAATGTGAGTGGTTGATAAGTGTAGGCCCTAGATCCTCTGTTACTTACTGGGCAATCCATTGCCTTGATGACATTTCCCCCCCACGTTCTCCACGGGTGACTTTGTGGAAAAAACAAAACATAGTGGATTTAAAAGGGTGCAATTTTTCTGATTCTGACTTCTCAAATTCTAAAGACCAGCCTATCCTTGTTAAAGTTGTTGATTCAAGGAGCTTGCTTTGTGGCCCACCTGAGATGTGCTCTTTGCTTCAGTTGTTGCCCAATAGTTCAGTCCGTTGGTCACAGTTATATAATCCCCTGCCAAATGATACAGAGGATAAATCTTTATGTAAATTCAGTAAGGAAAGAAGTCTTTCATGTTTTTCAGGTGGAGTTCTAAATCAAGATGGACACACAGGGAACATCATACAAGTTGCACTGCATCCATATAGTTGTGAAATTGAACTTGCTGTTTCATTGGATTCTGATGGTTTTCTTCTTTTCTGGTCCCTTTCTGCCTTCTCCAATTGCACCTTGAGTATGCAAACAGTTGCACATCCTGTATGGAAACTTTTGGGGAAAGTTACCTTACGAGATCTATCCACTGATATTGGATATTCATGTCTGACCTGGGCACCATCAATTTTGCATGATGAGCGGTTCCTTCTCCTGGGAAGTGCAGATGGAATTGATTGTTTTATTGTTAAAATTTCTGAAAAAGGGGACAATGTGTTATGTCAGAAGATGTTCACGATTCCCTTTTCTGGCTGTAACCATGGAGGACCACCAGATTGCATTTATTCAACACCTTTAGCTTCCAAATGTGGGCTATCTTTTCTTTCTAATAGTTTCTTGTTATTTTGTGTATGGACGACGAAGTTTCAAGCTTTATCATGGAAAGTTGCACTGCACTCTGAATCTCCATCTGGAAGCAACGGGCGATGCGGCTGTGATGCCAAAGGCATTGCCAGTTCAGAAGAAGGGAGATATGTAAGTTCTTTTGAAGGTCAAGTGTACCATGCTGCCATTTACCCAGGCTCATCAGACTTACCAGCTCCTCAAAATTGTGATCAGATTACCAGTGTTGCTGTAGTTTCCTTGGATAATTCTATACTACCTATCCAACAATCTGCAGCTTCTTATGGTGGTTTATGTAGCGAGACTGTTAGTTACCACATGGCTACAGGCTGCTCTGATGGCACTTTGAAACTTTGGAAAATGTCTTATGCAGAATCTCCTATTCATTCCGAGCCGGAAAGGCTCCTTTGGAAGCTAGTTGGAATGTTCACAGCACATCAGGGCCCGGTTAGTGCAATTTCTTTATCTATTCATGATAGTAAAATTGCGACTGTCAGCATGAATGGTCATAATAGCACTGCAAGGCTTCATATCTGGGAATCCATATGCCTGATAGGTAGTGGGGGTTTTCTGTTAGAAGATGCAATAATATTAAAAGGGCCTGTTATTGCTATAAATTGGTTATCTATTGGTAATGGCCAGTTGTTGCTCGGAGTCTGCCTACCAAATGAGTTCCATGTATATTCTCAGAAAACATCTTCTGATCAGAATATGGTAAAATCGGAGGGATTGAAGGAGATGCATGTTTGGTATTGTCTTGCACTATTTCATTCTTACCCTGTTTCTAAAAATTTCCTCTGGGGATCAAAGGTGACTCCTGTGCTTGTTCACGAGAAACATATTTCTGTCTTAAGTCAGTGGCTATTCAGAGCAGAAAGTAAGTGTAGTGAAAATCATTTTGTTATATATGTTCGTAGAATGCAGAAAATCTTTTCTTATGTTACTAATATTGAAAGAAGTGTTTTTTTGACACAGCAAAGCAATCAAAAAATGCGAGTAATAAGGAAAATGGCCTCAAGGACCGCACTTTCTGTTCAGAGATGTCCCAGGAACAATATTATTCTGATACCAAAAGGGGTTTGCTCAGCATGATAGATATAGCAGATAGGCTACATGCATATTTAGTGGTTTATCACCCCAGGGCACTCATTGAATATCTGTATTCAGGTATCATGTAACTAGCAGATAATTGTACAAACTTGTATGCTAGTTAATGAATATAAGACAGGTCATCATCTCTTTATTAGATTTTTAGCATTGTATATCAGTTCATATTTAAAGATATGAGAATGCCCCTTATCAATTTCCTTGTTTTTTTAAATACTTACGATATCTGCGAAAGCACCTGCTTATTTGTTGTTCTTATTATAAATAATATATTATTATCTAGTCTTTACGTAATGATTTCTTGTATTTATTCCTAAGAGAGTTACAAGGATAGATGCTTGCTGTTCTCTTGCATAGGTAAGTAACACCTTATAATTTAGTGAAGCAGGCATTCTAGATGATTTATAGCACTAACCACCATGCATGCTGCATAGGATAACTTGGGAGGTGATTTGAAAAGTTTAGTCATTCCTTCATAAATTAAATACTTGTTTTGGCGAGTTCCTTTAAAATTTATTTTGCCAAGAATGTGAATTGTGTTCTCCAATTCGATAGAAATAAAGCTAGTCCAAGTAGATTCAAACTAATCGATCCCACAAGTCTAATATGGTGACACAAGCTGTATCTATTGATCGATGTAATTATAAAGAACAATAAGGCCAATAGGAAGATGTTATTGGTTTTATCAGTCGACATTAAAAGGAATTTGATGATGCAAATTGACTCTTACCATAAAACTATGTGCTTTATGCATGGGTAACAGAGAACAAAGTACTAAAAATCTAAATTATTATTTTTAATGTTTCACTCTTGTTTCTAGGAAATAGAGTGGTTGATCTAAGCTGTCCATTAATTATGTGTAAAAAAAACAAGCCATCCATCATAACACTCATGAATGCTAAACATTTCAGTGGTTGACAAAATCCAAATTTTCCATCAAATACTCTTTTCTCTTGAATCATCCATCAACATTGCATAGTATGGTATTACTTTTATCAATAAAAGGGGTGGTATTGCTACCACCCATTGGACATGCCTTCCACTTGATTCAGTCACATGCGTCACGTAATTGGATATCATCCATTCAGCATATAAACATATAACTCGTGAGACAAATACTCATTCCACTTGAGTCAGTCATAATTATGATGGGATCACCAGTTGTCCATCAAATACTCTTGATGGGTTACGTAGGTATGAGAGAGGGAGAGAAACAGATTGGTGGGCTAGGGAGGGGGGTGTATTTTGCAGATAAAGGCAACGGTAAATGAGATTTACACACACACACACACATACACACATAAATTATATGTATATATGTGTGTGCGTTTGTGTATATATAGAGAGAGTTTAGGTTTTTGTTGGGTGAGAAGGCATCCCATCAGAAAGGTGTGTCTTTGTCTTATTATTGGAAGAAGGAGAAATTTGTAGCCAGCTAGAACTTCTCGCTTCGCCACCCACATTGTGCCACGATAAGACGGATTTTCCTCCTTCCACTTTTTGTAATTCATAGATATCATAATTCAGTTCTTTTGGTTTGCATGATTTTACAGCCTGTGCTATTTGTGATCATTTGATTGATCAAAGCATAGGATAATACAAAAACCATGAGCTTGTTTCTTGTACTGTGAATTGTACATTTCCATTTACTGCCAAGTTCTTCAGCTACAGCTTTAAGCTCTTTCCAAAAGATCCATAGGTTGAATTTTAGTACCTCTGTCCTTTTTTCCCCCTTTTCCCTTTTGAAAGAGAGGCATTTTCTTTTGACCTTATGTAACTCTCTGATCTGTTATTGATGTTACTTTCATCTAAAGAATGAATCCTACCCATTTCTAGGTAATTGGAGACATGCACAAGTTGTTCTGAAGCATCTGGTTGAATCTATCAAGTCTAATGAAACTTCCACTACTATTCTGGGGAGCAATAATTGGACATTTTGCCATAACATTCTAGAGATTCTTTTATCTAAATATTCTGAGGACACTATCTCTAAAGAGTTATGCAATAAAAGGTTACAATGGGGTCGAGATGTTAGTTCTGAAGTATCTAGTTTGCAGTTCCAAGGAAACATGAGCTGGTCTATGGCAGGTGATTCAATGGCTAATGCTCCTAAAAAAATTTCTACTGCCACCTCTTGGAAATCCGAGTTCATTTATTCTCTCGAGAACTCTCATGACATTTCTTTCATTAAAGACATGGAAAGAATCCAAATCCTTGCAGTTGTTGATCTTCTGGGTGAAATTGGTGATTCAAGCCATGCTTCTGCCTATGAAAGTCTTGACGAACCTGGGCGAAGGTATGCTGGATGCTAACTGCCTTGGTAGACACATATCTGCATGAGCTTTTACAAACCTAGACTATTCAGTTTTATATAGCATGACCTAGTGATTGTTTTATCTTATTGAACTTTATGGGATTGTTAATGAAGATGCTTTTATTTGGTGCAGCAGTTTATTGCAAAATACATTATATGCGATTCTAATTGGTGGATGTTTATAATTCCTCTTTGATTGCGCACACGCATGAATATGTTTAAAAAGAATACTAATTTTGGTATTTATATTATATGTGCTTGTATGTGGATCATGCCTTTAGCATGCATCTGAATTAAAGGTATTTCAATCCTCAATTCTTGAATATAGCCAACTTGTAGAGGCATTAAATCTAATGTAGAAAATATGGGAGGCCATCCTTTCCCCATTATTGGTTTTGGGACTGCCTAGTGATTGATGAAGAAAAAGGCTTTCCATAGTGTTCCATACGGTAGCATTTTCTGAAATTTAACTGTTTATAGTCAATTATTTTTACATAGAGCTTAAATGATGGTGCACCAAATGCAGAGCATACTGCAATCTTGACCACTTTTCCCTCTTTAGAAATTTGTATATATTCTACCTCTTAAGCAAGGTCCGCCGAGCCGGTATTGGAGGGGGTACCAGATGGTGATCAATTCAGCACAGTATGGGTATGTACTGTGCCGTTCAAGGTGTACTGACATAGGGAGAGCCGAAGGAGGGGGAGAGGGAGAAGGAGAGAGGAAAAGAGAGAGAAAGGAGGGAGAGGGAGAGGAAGGAAGGGATGAAGAGAGGAAGAGGGAGGAGAGGCCGAGAGAGAAAGAGCATCTCGAAAGCCCTCATGACTAGGGGCATCCCTATTTCGTTTCGAAACAGGGATGCCCTATTTTTTTGGTAAATTTCGAGTTGAAGTTCGTATATGGTTTGCCGACTTTCTTCTGAGTGAAGTTAACTAACTATTTACTACAGTTTGAAATTTACAAAAAAAATGTATGTTCTAAATGAATGGGATGAACCGTTTCGATAACCGATCGGTCTAGTTCGGTATGCCCTATAGTATGTGGTACTGTATCGGATAGTACCAAGCGTATGTACCATACCGGTCTGGTACTGGTCCCGTATCGACACTCGATATACCAGGCATACTGTGTATCGTACCATACCGAGACTATGCTAGTGTGGCACCGGTACGAAGTTTGGTACCAATACAACGAACCTTGGTATGCCCCAAACTAGCCGGTTCAGTGTGATTCAGCAGACCTTGCTGCTAAGTGTCAGATGCCTTTATCTAGGTTTTAGACTGAGCGGGTCTGCAACGATTTGAGCTATCTAGTTTAGCATGCATAGTTGTCAAAGGCTCAAGGTGCACTAAGTTGCCAAGGTCTCTTGGAGCCTGGGTGCAAGGCACAATGGCATCGGTTGCGACATCGAATGAGACTTATCCAGGGAGCAAAGACTTCGATTGTCTTTTGTCTTTGAAGGAGTCGAATGCAGCCAAAGGCGCATGTCTTGACAAAGTTAGGCCAAAAATATCAATATACATATTAATTATAATGACTACATGCTTTTAAATATATTTAACAACGAAGACTCCTTTCTTTACTTATGGCTGGATGTTAATTTAGATACCTGCATCTTTTAGAATTTGATGAGGCACGCCTTAGCATGCTCCTAGCTGCTTGCACCTCACATGCCTTTAGTACCTTTCCAGTGCCCAATTAAAGGGGCCTTGCCTTAGTAGAAGTGAGGTGCTGGGGTCATGCTTCACCTATGCAAGTGCCTAGGCACGCCTATCAAAACATTACTAGCGTGTCATATAAATTCACCGAATCGCAGTGCTATTACTTGTTAAGGACCAATATTGAGAGGAAATGACTTCGCATTGAATCTCAAAATACAGATTCTAGGCTATTAATGTAATTTCTAATCTAAATTTAAGTATTTTTATGCTTCTCTGTAACTTGCCTACTTCTTGGATATTAAGATGTTGCAGTTAACAGCTGCATCTAAAGTATTATAGACTGAGAAACCCTTTGTGTCTTTATAGTTGCCCTTTCAAGTTCTGTTACAGTCCCCTTTTTTTTTGCAGATATGACTTTGGTTTTAGCCTGATAGGATTGATCTGGGATGCTTCCGTATCCCTTCTTCACAAAATGATGTCCCTGAAATGGTGTCACTCTCTTTAACTAAATGCACACGATTTTTGTGGCATATCTGACACTTCTTTTATATGATGTCTATCTTTTCAAACTTATTTGAATCTAGTTTTTCTTAACCGACTTATTAGTATCTGCACTGTTTGTCTCTGAAGGGCTTAATCTATCAAATTCTAAATCCCTTATTAAGAGTTACCTCTGAATTCTCTTCAATTGCTTTATTTAAAATCTCACTATTTTGTTGCATCTGAGATGCTGTATTGCGTATATTTGCTGATACATGTCATGCATTTCTTTTATCATTACTAGTGCAAACATGAAGATTCGAAGTACTTACAAATTTATCACTTATTACATTAATTACATTATTTTGCTTCTCTCAAGGTTCTGGGTTTCTGTCCGATTTCAACAACTATTTTTTCTTCGAAAATATGGGAGATTGGCTGCTGCAGAAGAGTTTGTTGTCGACTCTGGGTTGGTTGCATGGGCCTTCCAGTCTGATTGTCAAGATGATTTGCTGAATTCTGTTCTATCTGCAGAACCGTCTTGGATAGAAATGCGAAATTTGGGTGTGGGACTGTGGTATATGAATGCGTCACAACTGCGAACAAGGGTAGGAATGCACAATTTCCAGTAGGTTGCAACTTTTACAATTAATGCTTGTTCTTTCATCATTTTCTTGACTACTTTTGAGGTTACTATGTAATTTTAACAATTTGGTTTAAAGTGTGTGGCTTTCACGGGGACTGAAGCATGTGGATTGCACAGGAGATTACAAGGCAAAAAAAATAAAAAATTCATGTTACCAAGTGATTCTAGCTGTCAATTAACTCCTGCTGTTGTTTGCTACGTTTATGAATTGGCTAATCATAATGATTGTTGGCATCTTTTATTTTGTTATCTCATGATTATTTTCTTGTTATAAGTATTTCTTTAAGCTTCTAGTTGGTTCAGTCTGCTTTTTCCGCTTGCCAGCAAATTCTTTGTCCTCCATTTTTAGCTCTTCGTAGGCATTTATTTTCTTTGGATCATTATCACGCTTGAAAAAATTTATTTGACCATGGTGATGGAAAAGCAGATGATCATAGAATATCTTGAACAAGAACCACTAGGAGTGTGCATATTTTCATATAGGGTTGCACATGCTACATGCTTCAAGTTTTGGCTGGTTTCCTGTACTTCGGAAAAAGAAAAAGCCTTTTAAGTTTGATTATGCGCAGGCTTTAATCTTTGTTGTCCCCATGGAGCATTGTATTGATTAGCACTTGCTAGCCACTGCTTCAATAAAATGTGCATAAGATTTCAGTATTGTAAGCTATCAATTCTTTTACAATTGCACTCTGGATCATATCAAGCTGATTAGGTATGTTTAAACATGCAGATGGAGAAATTGGCAAGATTGCAATATCTGAAGAAAAAGGACCCAAAGGACTGTGCACTTCTATATTTAGCATTGAATCGACTTCAAGTTTTGGCTGGCCTTTTTAAAATTAGCAAATATGAGAAAGATAAATTGCTGGTTGGATTTCTTTCACGCAATTTCCAGGTATTGTAGCATAATATGTAATTTCAATTTTACAAGCATTAACTCTTTACTGCTTAGACCCATATATAAATATAATTGTTATTGTTTGAAAAAATCAAGTCTTTAATTCATCCAAAACTAGTTGCCACCAACATTTAGCACAATCTGTTGGCACCTCACTCCTAAGGCTTGCCTCCTGGTTGGCTGAACTGCTCAGTTTTGGGCATACCTAACCAAACCAGCCTAGAATGGGGATGGCTTGGGCTTTCAAAATGGGACAGGAGGCGAACCGGTCCGAACTGGACCAAATCGGGCTGAATTGATCGGTCTACCCGGTTTGGGGTGGTATTGACCCAGTTCATCCCGGCTGAATCTAGTCCCCCTTATAAAAAAATCCCCAATTCTCCATTCCTAATCTCTCTCTCTCTCTCTCTCCCTCCCTCCCTCCCTCTCTGCTTTCCTTGCTTCTCTCGATCGACCACCATCGCCTCCTTCTCTGACATGGCCCTACTTGGCATCCTCTACAGAGACGTTGCCTACATCCACCTTTTTTGATGTCGATGCTCCACCAACTCCACCACATCTAGCATCACCATCGAGTACCCATACCCTCATGCCACGGCCCGCCCCCGCCTTGCCCTACCTCTCCGGGTGAAGCATAGGGGATTTGGCACGGAGGTGAGTACCATGTTGGGTGTTGGTACGATATAGTATGATATTATATGGACTTGGTACTTGACCGACATGGGTGATGGTACTGTATTGCTAACAGTGCTTACCTTTTTGGAGGTTTAGGGTTCAAATCCTTGGTATTGTTATGAAAAAAGAAAAAAGCAAATCAGAACTAGTGGATGGAGGTTCACACTCTTTTATAAATATCCAGTTCATGAACAGGTAAGGACCTTGGTTATAGATTTTGTTGTCAGCAGATGTATTAGTAGCTGCATCTATTGCAAGAGTTTATAACGTTCTGAAAGGATTACAAAGATGCAAACATTCATTTTTCTTTTTTTGTACTGATAGTTAAAGTTGTCAATGTTAATCTCATTAAATTATGCTCACTTCCTGTTATTTGTTTAAGATCTTTTGTATTTGTTCCACTGATGTGAGTTTGTTTAATTCATCTTCAAAGAGTTTTTCATAGTTGTGTCGTATTTGAGACACACTGCCACTGATTTTCATCGCTCATTTTCTTTAGGAAGAAAAAAATAAAGCTGCTGCACTGAAGAATGCCTATGTTTTAATGGGAAGACATCAGTTGGAGCTTGCCATAGCATTTTTCCTGCTAGGAGGTGACCCTTCTTCTGCTGTCACAGTCTGTGCAAAAAACCTTGGGGATGAACAACTTGCTCTTGTCATTTGTCGACTTATTGAGGGTTATGGAGGGTCACTAGAGCGTCAGCTTATATCAAATATTTTGCTTCCTAATGCCATTGAGAAAGGGGACTACTGGCTTTCCAGCCTATTTGAAGTATGCACCATATACACATTATATTTGTTATTTTGTCCCAGACATAACTCTTTTTATGATTGCATATACAGTATCTTGCTAACATCATGTTGTATCTGCAGTGGACTTTAGGGAATTATTCTGATTCAGTCAAGGTACTATTTGATTTGCACAATGAGTCACTGATTGATAAGTCTGTAACACTGTGTGACCGTCCTGCCTTTTCAGACCCAAATATTGGTCAATACTGTGTTGTTCTTGCAGCCAAAAATAGTTTCAGAAATTCTGCTGGTGATGTTCTGGCTATGATTTTGTCTAAGTTTGGAAGATTGTTGGCTGCAAAAGCCTTAGACAGATGCGGACTCCCTGTAAGTTTTTTCTGGCTGAAACTTGCACACTTGTCTTTTTCGTGATGATTGGGCAATTGAAATGTGGAGAGTAGTGACATCTGCTGCATCTGACTAGTTTAGACTTGTATTATTAACGTTTGATATGGAAGAACTGTTTTGTAATCACACAAGCACATACATATGTAATATAATTTAATATATGATTTGTTTGTTTATATGTTAAGTTTCTTATTTTGAGAAGGGGGCACATCTTTTAGATGGAACTTGAGACACATCATTATGTCATTTATGTAGTGGGGGGTGGTTTTTGCAAGGAGCCAATGTATCCTTTTGGTCATTGGGGATTCAAATGTTGGCAAGAGAAGAAAACTAGTTTGTGGGTAGGTGAATTTTGATTTAGAACGGCTACTTTTGTGTTGATCAGAACTTCAGCATGCACATAACTTGGGTATGGCTTGATTATTATGGTTAACTTTTGATCTTTGGCTTGGTGACAGAAAAATGGTTACCTACTTGTTTGTCTTTTGTGTTGTATATTGTGGTCCAATCATGCAACACATGTTGAGTTTACAGAACTGTGCCTGCATACAGCTTTGATATGATAGGGTACTAAAATGAGGTTGCGAGGAGAAGGGCGGCAATGCAGGGGCAGAGCTGCAACTTGGAGGGTGGTGCATTTATAGGGTGGAATTGGGGATTGTTTGGCTTCTAGTGTTCAGTTATGCATAGGCTGATTTGTAGAAAATATTAGGGATGCAAAAAGAGCTGAATTCGATAGAGAGATGCTTGAATAACACTAAAACCTTAAGGAGGTGGAGAGGTACACATGAAGAAACATGATTTAGAATGCAACTCTAGGTAATAGATTGATAATGGGTAAAAAGGAATCTGATAAGACTTTAGATATAATTGGTTTTGAAGGTGGTGATTATTTCTTAAAAATTAAGTGTTTTGGTGGGAAAAGCAGTTCAGTACACACAGACAGATATATAAATAGAAAAGTGCAATTTGATGTGTGTGATTGTTATAGGTTGAAAGGTATGTGTTGCTGGGTTTGCTGCAGATCAGAAAATGTAGGTTCTGGGTCTACACTGTCAAACTGCTGCTGGTCTCACAAGAGCTTTAACTTTTTTAGTGAAATAATATGTGATGAAGTTTGTTTAAATGGATCGTCAATTTCGTCGATTTTGCCGGTGTTAAAAGAAGATGCAGATGGTTCAAGGCTGACTATATTATGGGCTCTTAGTTCATAATCCATAAATTCATGCTAATATTTTGTATTTCCATATGTTCTTTCAGCTGTTCACAAATGGTTAGAAGCTCATAAATCGGATTCAATTCCTGCTACCTTATGTCATTAGATTTCATATACAACAATCTATTATTGTGACAAGAAGTTAAGCAGGTTCCTCTTTTTTGCCAACTTATGTGAAAGTTTTTCAAATGGCTTACAACCTACATGATAATGCGCATGTAGCTAGAGACTGGTCTTCTTAGTATTCCCATAGTACTATTGCTCTTACACCGCTTTTAGCACCATTTATTAAAATGAGACATTCTTGCATTGGTGAAGTCACAGTTTTCTGTCCAACAGCTTGTATAGAGTGCTTCAATTTGTTCCTCAAGACTGATCAGGTATTCTTTCTTTTCACTAAGCTTGAAGCATTGGAGTGCTTATCCTCTTCTTTAATCATTGAGGGTAAAGATCGAGGCAGTTTGATAGATATTGCAAGTCACAAGATTTTTCATGGAATACTGAATCCTTTCTCTAGTGGTGCTTGCAACTGGCTACTGGGAGATGTGGCTCTTGAATTGGAATCTAATGTTAAGTTAAATATGGCATTGCAATACATATCAAAAGTGCTAAGGGATCATCCAAGATGGCCTCTCAGTAATCTAGTCTCGTCCAGAGAAATGATTATCTACAAGAAGCATGATACTTACCAAGATGAAACTCAGACAGGAGAGTTGAAACATTACCTGAACAGGCTATTGTTCACGTTTGAACAGAAGTTCTCATCGAACTCAGTTGACTTAGCCAACATGGTAATAAGATGGAACATCAAGACCTTTTATATTCTTTTTACATACTTTAATTTATTTTCTCATGCTTAGTTTCTCGTCAATTAGTGACTTTTATTTTCAAAGATTTATTTCTTTTTTTGGCACTGACTCGCTGTTTATCTCTACAGATCCTAATTTTTGCCTGCAACAAGGAATTATTATTTCTTGGATACCTAATGTTACAAGTCAATATTTCTCAAGAAGATGAAAATGATCATCATGGTCCTCGAAGTCCTTTCTTAAATCCTGCTCTTCCCAGGCTGCTTTTGAAGGCAAGCAGGGAAATATCCTATTTTGTTGCTCGATATGTTGTCTTCTGTTGTTTCTCTGATTCTGTACTGAAGCTGGTTTACAACAGAGATTTCACATCTGAAAAGGACATGTATGGTCTGGTTCATACTAGGGATTGTGTTCTGCAAAGTATAATCTACCAATTGAGGATTTTCAGGTTAATTTTAAAGCAGTATGATAGAGAATATTCTACAGAAGGTGTTGCTTTAAATTCCCGTTCTGTTCTTGATCTTGTTGAATATTGTATATTTTTTTCATCCACTTGGTTTAGGAGACATTTGAAAGGACTGATCTTGATGATCCATCCAATTTTAAATGCATTTGTCAATGGCCAGTCCTCGTTAGGAGGTATGGCAGGTGAACTAATGAAAGCTTTACATCAGACATCAGAGTTGATGTTTCATGATGCATCAGGAGATAGCATGGGATTTATCCCAGATGCTATTTGCCAACAAAAGCAGCTTGAACAAAGCAATTCTTTAATGCCTTCCATATCAGAAGATGAAAAGTGGCATCTTGTAGGGGCTTGTTTATGGATGCATCTGTCAAATTTCATGAAGAACCACTTTAGCAAGTTCCCAGTGACTGAAAGGCCCAAAGATGAGAACAGTATCATGGATCTGATAAGTCTATTCCCCCTTACTGTTGCTAAGTTACTAGCAGCCTCATTGTCTTATGTTTCCTCTTCTTTAGTAAAACAGCTTGCATCATTCCTTAGATGGAAAGCACTAAAGGGTTTACCTGTAACTACCATTGTATGGTTAGATGAGTGTAGTCAGTCTCAACCAGGCTTCTTACATCATTATTTAAATCAGGAAGTTGCTACTTCACAATTGCCCATTGAGGACAGCAAATCCTTTTTCAACATGTTGAGGGAAATTTCTTTGAATCCTCAGGATATTTGTGCAGAGTTTATAAAAGAAAGAGTTCCTTGTTTTCCCTGTACTAGCAGGAAGCTCTTTTCATCCTGGAAAGATATGCACGCGGATATCTTTGCTGAGTATGAAAATGCTGCTTCAACAAACAATAGATTGGAAGATAGTTGCACTGGTAGCATTCCTAATGACGGAGCAAAATCAATTCGTAGTGGCAGGGTCTTGGACACAGATGGCTTTGTGGAAACAAGATGGAAATGTTCAAGTTCCCCAAGAGACGCTACTTATTTTTGCAATCCAAAGGAAGTTGCTAAGAGAAGTGGGGAACTTATTGAGGTATTAATTTTATTGTTAAACATGTTCAGCAGTTGGAAATTTACTGTATGAGAATCTTTTTCATGTTTTTTTCTAATATAGCAGCAATTATTTTTTGATACCTTGGTACCAAATTAATCTTTACTTCTGGAGATGACAAGACAAAATGTCTCTAAAGCTATGCATTGGAAGTAACTGTTAACTATTTTTTCTTCATACAGGCAATTTGTTTCAACTCCATCAATGAGCAACAAGTTGCGCTTGCAAGCAACCGAAAGGTAACTTCTGTAAATTCAAGCATTCTTTTCCAATCCATTTTGCAAGAGGAATTTTATGCAGTTGTCACTTGTGACAGTTGTTTGTGGATATCTATATGTGCACATCTTTAAGTTTAATTACATTTCTTCGTTTTCATATATAAATGTTACACCTAAAGTTCAGAGTTTGTTCTAGGGACTTCTTTTCTTCAACTGGAAAGCAGAAAAACCTTTGAAAGAGCAAGCAGATTATATCTGGTCGGAGTCTGATTGGCCACAAGATGGGTGGGCTGGTTGTGAATCTACACCAATTCCTACTTATGTTTCTCCAGGTGTTGGTCTTGGGAGCAAAAGAGGGGCACACCTGGGGTTGGGTGGAGCAACAGTGGGCATAGGCTCTTTGGCAAGACCAGGGAGAGACTTGACGGGAGGTGGAGCTTTTGGAATTCCAGGTTATGCTGGTATTGGAGCCTCAGGTCTTGGCTGGGGGGAACAAGAAGATTTTGATGAGTCTATGGACCCTCCAGCAACTATAGAAAACGTTCGCACCCGAGCATTATCCTGTCATCCTTCAAGGCCTTTCTTTTTAGTTGGATCTACCAACACACATGTCTACCTTTGGGAGGTATACTTGATGAATATTGCCATACATCAATAAATATGTATATACGTCCATATTATTTTTTGTATATTTTCTGTCTATGAACTTGACAATTTCAAGAAATTTTTCCATGTCCAACAAGCATTAAAATTTAACAATAGTGGGATGCAAGTGAATTTTCCTTGATGTTCTTTGTGATCCAAAATCTTTCTTCTTAAGTTAAACTTTCTTTATATAGATACCTCTTGATAATGCATCTGTATAACTACGAATATTTTTTACTGTTGTGCACTGGCAAGTGGTGGTTGCAAGGAATTAGTGGGAGCCTGCAAAATGGCACGTAAGCAGTCTGTATTTTTGATCTATTTACGTACTGGCATAGACTAAAATAATGCATAAAAGGACAATATAGTAAATTATCCTTAAATATTTTCTATTTCTTGCAACTCTCTTAACCTTAAGATGATTTGCAGATTTTGTGATGATATAGATGGACTGACCATGTAGCAAGTAGTAGATCTAACAATGGAAAGGGAAGAGCATGAAAACAAATAATTAGTGTCAGTATAGTTTGGTTTAAATGCATATCATGCTTTTCTCTTCTTTATATGTTGTGACAATTTTCTCTATCATTTTATGCAGAATAATTTATTGAATCTTATATGTGTATTTTCAAACTGTGCAGTTTGGTAAGGATAGAGCTTTGGCAACCTATGGTGTTCTTCCTGCTGCTAATGTTCCCCCACCTTATGCGCTTGCCTCAATATCTGCCTTGCAATTTGACCATTGTGGACACAGATTTGCTACTGCTGCATTAGATGGCACAGTATGCACATGGCAACTTGAGGTTGGAGGGAGGAGCAATGTCCATCCCACTGACTCGTCCCTCTGCTTTAGCAACCATGCATCGTATGAACCTCTCTATTTCTCAAATGATTTTGCTTTGATAACTATGCACCTCAATGGAAATATCTGATATTTTCAATTTCAGATTATTGTAAGTAGATTGGAAATGGTTTCAGGGATGTTGCATATGTGGCTGCGAGTGGGTCAATTATTGCTGCAGCTGGATGTAACTCAAATGGCGTCAATGTTGTTGTGTGGGACACATTGGCTCCACCAGCAACATGTCAAGCATCTATTATTTGCCATGAAGGTATTGCCTCGTTTGTTACACTGCATATTATTTTGCTATTTATTTCATTTGATAATGAGATTGTCTCCCTCTGGTTTTCTTTTCATTCAGCTCGTTATCTTATATAAACAGCTTCCTACAAAACCTTATCATCTGTTTCGTGGAATGCCTTTCTCTTGCCCCTATTTACCATGACTGTAATTCAACACTAGTTTCTAAAGCATTAACGCCTCTTTGATAACCAGTCAAAATTTGTTCTCTCTGTTGAACCCTCTCATCTTTGAGTTGTTTTTCTATAGCAGGTGTCTTGATATAATTAGTGGAAAAGGCTTTGGTGGTGGTGGTGGTAGTAGACCAAATAGACAAGAAGTCCATGTCATTAGTGAGGTTGCAATTGTTGTCGTGACATGCCCCAACCAACAATCTTCACAGCTTTCGCGTACCATAATTTACTCTCCCAATGACCACATAACATTAATGCTGAGACTGTAGACATGTGGATATATAATTGGTTAAACCAAACATGTCCTAATCTTAGAAGAAATATAAATCAAATAAGGACCTATGGAAATGCTAAGTGCACCTTAATGGATCTGTAATGAAAATTGAAGGTTATAAGAATAAGTCAGTGAAAATGTTCTGAGGATAAATTTCCATGAGGCTTCCTAATTATGCTAGGAAATATTACATCTTTCTAAATATTACCAATAAGTTCATTTATCATTAGGCAAAAGAGAGATATGGGCTTGGTGCTGTTTCTTGGTGGAAGCCTTGCGATTGAAAATTTACTTGTATAATAACTAATTCCTAACATTTGTCGCTGATATAGCATACATGTCCTCAATAATTTAAGTGCTCTCTTTATGCTTTTTGTTCCTTCGTAAGCATTGGTTTCTAATAATTTCTGTATGGTTTATTTATTTTGATTTTTTTCTATTTATTTTGGTTGTTGAGTTGCACCTTCCAACTTAATAACAACATGTATCTATGATGGTAAGCCATACAAAATGAACTAGGCTTTGGTTATTTTGTTCCACGTGTTAAATATAATGAATGGATAAAGAGAACATTTGATTCCACATGAAAGAAGTACACAATTTGAACCTCTACCATAGACCTCTCATGAGCAAAGCCAGATCTATGAAATTTGTGCAATTGAGATCCCTTGGATTATATTCTGAATTCTTATATCGCACAAACTTGTTGGCTTCAGCCTATGGCTTTAAATTTTAAAAATTGTTGTATATCCCTTTTGCCAAGCATTTCTTATATTGATTTGAGACATCTAAAACTTTTCATGCATGCGTGTCCATGCACATGCAATGTGAGGACCAATGCGAGCGTGTTTTAAGCCCACATTGTTTGTGCACTTACAAAATGTTGGGTACTTATATAGGGCCAAGAAACTCAAGTAATACCTCATGGCTAGTCTTCTTAGGTGAGGTTCTTGATTGTTATAAAACCTCTCGACTAGCCTTTTTGACTGAGATCCTTGATTGTTACAAATAGTATCAAAGGGGATCTAGCCATGGTCCGTATGGATTAGGGAAAACTGCAGCATGGTTTTTTTTGGAACTGATCATGAGATAATCATGGTGTTTATGATTTGATTTGATTGAGTTTAGATTCTTAGCCCGTCGAGGATGTTGGGGTTTAAAAGAGGGGTCTATGTGAGGACCATGCAAGCATTTGTTTAGGCTTGTATCGGTTGTTTGTTAACAAGATCTTGGATACTTTTTTAGGGCCAAGGAACCCAAATAATATTTTCTAGCTAGCCTTCTTGAGTAAGGTTTTGGGTCATAACGTCGGAATCTCTACAAGACTAATTTGACTTTAATTTAGTCAGGTATTAATGTATAATATTAAATTAACTAATATGTTTTAATCAATTTTCAAAATTTACATTTTCATATCTCATGAATAAATTTCCTTTTTTATGCAAATTTTCTAAATAAGTTTCTATTTTCTTTATAATCTTTTGGCCAGGAAATGCCTTCTTGGAACTTTGGAGAAGTTAATGAATAATTTGTGATTCATTGTAAGGATCTTCTTGAGGATCTTGTTAAGGACTTTTAACCAATATGTTCAAGTTGTTTATTTCTTTTTCTCTTGCAAAGTTTCATCCCAGTTCATGGTTTTTCTCCTTCAGCTGTGTTAGTTCACCTGCTACAAAGCCGTTGATCGTCAAATCCTTAGTTAAATGTTTGTCAAATAGATATATAGTTTTTAGCGATTAAAATCTCTTTTTTTTCCGTCCTTATTCATCCACAGGGCACATCATGGATTTGTTTCAATTAATTCCATGACCTTGATGATTGGTGACAGATTTGATGTCATCAATGCATGTTGTATCAAGATTGGAAGGTTGCTAACAAATGATAAAACAGATAGTACCTAGCACGTGCTCTTCTTTTTCATGATGGGAGCTAGCATATGCTCTTCATGCCCCTTCTTTTAAACCAATGGATGGGTTGGGGATGTTGCATTTTTCCAAGGCATTCATGAGATTTGCATTGTATATGCAGTTGGATTAAGTCATTCATTTCTTTCCCTATTTTCACAACCATGGGCAAAAAGAGGCCTAGGAAATCAGCAAGATAAATTAAAGAAGTGCAATCGCAAAACTAGCTGGCAGATGTGCACATTAAAGAGTACTTGAACTCTGTACACCAATTATTAATTTAACAATTTTATTCGTTTTTTGTATCAATACAACTATTCATATAAATTTTTAATGAGGAACTTGTCTATTTTTTGAAATACACGATGATTGTCTAGTCTTCTAGAAGGATAACAATTGGATTCTCAATATTATTTGATTGAAATGGATAAAATCTTCTATTATCATTTTGCAAATCTGACTTCTTGTGTTATCTGGAAACCTTTTCCCCGAGTCCTTTTCTTGGATGTTTCTTGGGTGAATGGTTCTTTAATGATTGCTTTGTTGCGCATCACAGAACTGTACCTGTTAAACATGCAAACAAATTGATTCTTTAGTTTAATCTGATTCTCCCCTTGTGTATCTGTGTTGCTGAGCCAAGTGGTGATATGTTCATTAATTCTTTCTTTTAAGCATCTAATTCTTACTTATTTCCCTAAACAGTGCATCTTTTAATTGCAAGTACCTGTTTTTCATATGAAGGTGGTGCTCGCTCTCTTTCGGTGTTTGATAATGATGTAGGAAGCGGGTCAATTTCACCCCTAATAGTAACAGGGGGAAAAGGTGGTGATGTAGGGCTGCATGACTTCCGCTTCATTGCCACTGGAAAGACCAAGCGGCATAGGCATTCTAACGAGCATGATTACCAGCCCTCTACCTTGCATGAGATGAACTCAGGGACTTCCAAGTATGGTGAAAATACCAATGGAATGGTATGGTATATACCAAAGGCTCATTTAGGTATAACTCTTACCTTTGGCATTTGCATTTTATTAGAAAACTGGCAGCTTTGCTAATTTGATTTTCGCTTGGTGTGACTGAAGGAAGTGTCACCAGGATTTCAACTATCCCGAATACTAGCTTGTTCTTAACTGGCAGCAAAGATGGCGATGTGAAACTTTGGGATGCCAAAAGATCCCAATTAATTTTTCATTGGCAAAAACTGCACGAACGGCATACTTTTCTTAAATCAAACTCCAGAGGCTTTGTGAGGGTAATCTCTTTAAAAGGAAGGATTCTAATTTATGCCTTTCTCAGTTAAAGCATTATTACCTGATCCAACTTACCACTCATGATGCAGGCTGCTGTGACAGACATTCAAGTCTTTTCCCATGGTTTTCTTACGTGTGGTGGAGATGGTTCTGTAAAACTGGTCCAGCTCAAATAATCTCTCACACAAAAGTTTCATAAAATCTAAAAGAAGAAAAGAGACCTCCCTTCAGATTGAGTATGGGTTGAATGGATTTTCCCCATTGAGCTTCATCAAGAACCTTCGAGATCATCTACCACTCATGATGCAGCCTGCCAGGACAAATATCAAAGTCTCTTTCCATGATTTTCTTGGGTACAATGGAGATGGTTCTGTCGAAGTGGTCCAGCTCAATTAATTTCTTAGACCAAAGTTTGGCATAAACCAAAAGAAGAAAAGATCACCCTTTAGATTGAATGGGTTTAAATTTATTTTCCCCAGCAAGCTTCATTGAAAGCCTTCAAAATCATTTCAGATCTCATCCAGTATTATTATTGGAAGTTAATGGGCATTCAACCATCAAGTCCAAGTATTTCAACTCATTTTATATCTTTAGAAGTCCCACATTCTAACTTTTCTTCAGTACAGGTACCTGCCAGCAACTGTGGTTTCTTATGATCTCCTATTCATATCTTTGGGCTATGGCCAGTATGTTTTCAATGCTGCTGAAATGAGTTGTATCGTTATCAATTGGCACAGCTATATCATCTCAAACTGCAATCTTTTAGACATTCGGCAAATGAGGTGGGGCCATTATGCTGGGGTAATACCTGACAGATTAGCAGCGCTTGACCTAATTTATTTTGATCCACCTGATATGACCTTCTCTATTGGATTGTATACCAATGGGAGCTTGACACGTTAGCCAGCATAGATTTGCTCTCAGACTTATTAGAAGTCGAACACCTAACCTTTGCTTCTGGTACCTGTATCTGCTTTTCTTGCCAGCAGCATGTCTACGGCAGCTTGTTTTGTTATCAATTTCATTCTGAGTATGTATGATCTCAATGCGGGGGATGCTCAGTTCATTGTAACAAGTATTTTGTACAAAATCTGTCAGCTTGCATGTGCATATCTAGACTGAGTAGGGACAGATCATCTATGTCTATTATTTGCTGAATCTTTTTTCCTTTTGCATGTTAGTTTTGCAGGTTAGTTCTATATTCCTAGTTAGGGTTAAATCATGTAACCCTCTATCTCGTATTCCTTTATTGGGGGTATTTAGCGTCCTCAATAAGTACTCCCTGGATTGAATTCTCTGCGCCAAGTATTTCTCCTTTTGGGCACGATTGTTGGTCCGAATTGTTGGGTTGAACCTACTAGTCTATCCCACCAGATTGCTGACCATGGAACAGTTCATTGATACTTATGGTTGTCAGATCAACACCGATCGAGCGGGCCAATGCTTCATGGAGGCACAGAAGACCCAATTCTGTTGGCACATGGAACTTTGAGCTGGTTTCCCTTCCTCTCGTGTTTAAGGTTGCATGGTTGGGGGGAGTGGGGCCGGTGGATCGGTTAAGATGATGTGGTATGTTTGTATTTGTATCTTCTTAGATCAATAAACCATGTTTACTTGGATGATTCTCTGATCGGCGTGGTAATTTCTCTGATCGGGTTCCTTGGTGATTTGGATTCCCCTTGTAAATAGATGGTTTAAGGGCTGCTTGGCCATGGTTTTCTCTTGCTTTTTTAGGTGCCTCTACTTCCCCGCGTGCTTTCTTTCTTAGAGTATTTCCATTGTGGGTGTTTATTGCACGAAGTTCCCTCCGGTCACATGTGTGCCGGAGCCTTGGCAGCCCCTGAGCAATAGGTCATGGGTGCTCTGGACTCAAGAGTGCAAAGAGGTATGTGTGCTTGATCTCGAGAGGTTCTCAACATCATGAAAGGACTTTCAAGAGGTTGTAGTGATGATTTTGGGGGGTTTTGCCATCCCAATTCTATTGTTCTCCAGCTCGCTAGCAACTCTAGCATTGCGAGATGGAGATGGGACGGGAGTGGATTGGATTATCTGCGATGCATATTATGGCTTCTTGTGACAGCCATCCATCTCCAAAACGCGTGGGGGCTATCTCAACTCGTGAATGGAGAATTTCAACGCAAGTCATGCTTGGTACCATATAAATACAGGCATACATACTTGGTATTTGTCTAATAGTAAAATAAGAAACATAACGAAAGTCATCTATTGATGCCTGTGAATTGGCAAAGCAATTTCAACTATTTTTCTTATAGCAGCACCTCTATTGCATATATATTAAAAATTTTACATGAGTTATAAATCTACATCTTGATTGTTATATTTCAGATTTTTTTTGCTACATATTTATTTAGGATTATTTGATTGAATGTGAATCCTCTCTAGTTGTTACAATTTGACCACTTATCTTTTGCATATCGGACAGTGATAGATGATCGTATGAGATAGAAAATGTACATTCATGCGATGAAAATTATGCATGATACGAAAGTGGCAAATGATGTGAATTGGATTTCCCAGGTTCTTTTGGACATACGAAAGATAAAATCACTTTTTTGCACGATGATAGATGACTGCACAGCGACCGATGATTAGATGAGATAGAAAATGTACATTCATGCTATGTACAATTACTCGATGAAGCACATGATACAAGATTAGAAAATGATGTGAATTGGATTCCCCTTGGTTCTTTTAAGACGTATAAGAAATATATCACTATTCGAATTCGAACAGAGAATCTCTGATAGAAATGCCGACTAGCTGGTACAAATTATATTTTAATGTTATACTGGATACCATATTAAAGAAACAAAAAGCTTTTACTGCATATGCAAAGTATTTTTCTTCCTGGGGGACTGCGTGTGCTTTTAATTGATTTTTTTTATAGGATGGATTGATCATACAAACATAGTATAAATATATCCAAAAATATCAGAAAATAAAATGTAACGAAGCGCGATTGAGAGAATAGACAAAGTGGTCCGCAAAACATTTTCTGAATACTTCGTTATATAGGAGGCAACGCAATCCGTAGCACTATTCGCCTCGCGGTAAGTGTGCTGGGCTATAAAAGAAGTGCACCCTCTCAAGTTGCTCCAAATATGGACTAAAAAAATGGGTGTGACGCCGCTGCTCCTGTCCAATTCTAGACCTAACCGATCATAGTGGCTGAGTCATCTACAACTGCTCTCGGTTCTTAGAATTCGTCTTAGCATAGGTAGGAGTACAAATGGGTCGGGTCGGATCTTGAGTGACCCCAATCCGATCCGATTTCTTATTTGAGTCCTAATTTTAGATCCAGACTCGATCCGATTGAAGATCGGGTCAGGTTGGATCAAGTCCACGATTGTAATTTTTGACCCGACGGGTCATTCAGATCGGGTCGGATCCATGTATAACCTAGACCCGACCCAAAAAATTCGGGTCTAGGTTGGATCTGGTCCGAGTCGGGTCCGGATTAGGTATTTGTCCGGATTCGATCCAGATTTGTTGCTTTAATTTATGAATAAAGGTAAGACATGGAGTTAGCAGAGAACGATTTTTCTGCTGCTCGTACTACTACCGCTAAAAAGGGAGTGGAAGAAGAAAGAGTTAGCAAGAGAGCTTCTGATTTTTTTCGGCCTAGCGAGTGAGCGAGATCGAGATCAAGAGAGAGGGAGTGAGAAAGAGAGATGTCAGGGTGGGACGAGGGGGCGGTGTTCTACAGTGACCGGGCACAGTTTCCGGCAGTGGAGACCCGGACCAGGGCTCCCTCACCTGCCACTTCACCCTCTGCAAGTTCAAAGAATTCATCCGCGGCTTTAATAGCGACAAAGATGACTTTCCCTACCGGAAGCTAACTTCAGTAGTCCCCTCCCTTCTCCCTGTCTTCTCTCTTTCCCTCTCCTCTGATCTCCATGCTTGCGATAAGAAAGAGAGCCTTATCCACAATCCCGACCACCTCACGGTAGCAATGGAGGACTTTGATGCCTTTGATATCGTGCTTTCCGACAAGATCCGCAAGTTCTCCGCTTGAGCAAATCCTCCACCCTCTTGGAATCAAAGCAGCAACAACCACTACGGCTCCTTCATTTCCACTGCCCTGTAACTCAAAAAACCCAAAGAAATGGTGAGAACAAGAAAGGCCACCCAATTTACGCTCCGCCTCTTTTGCTGTCTTTTTTCGTCTTTTTTTTTAATACAAAATATTTTTTTAGCTTGGTTTTTACCGATAAACTGTGGACCTACAGGCCTAAACGAATAATTCAGGTTCGGTTCGGGTCGGATCGAGTCGTTGGGTAAACGATCCAAAATCGACCCATTGGTCCAAATGGATCAGGACTGGTCCAAGTCAGGTTGAATCTAAGCAGATTGGATCAGGCTAGGTCATGGGCCAGTCCGACCTATTTGCAGCCTTTAGCATTTGGTGATGCCCAAGCTGCTCTCAATGCATTTATTTGGTTCACTCGGAAACACTATACTGTGTGAACTCACACGGTCACTGTTGCTTCGTAACGGATGGCTGTAGACTCATTGTCTTGTAGTCGGAGCGCGGGACAACAAACAAATTTGTGCTGCGCGCTGAGGTGCGGATTCTTGGGTTCTCGAGATCTCGGGCGTCGTCTCTCTTCCTCCCTTAGGTGGCGATCAGTCGATCACCGGGACAAGAAGGCTGCATGCAAAAACGGCAGCTGGTTCGATCCCAAACTCCTCTCCGGTTTTTGTCTCAAGAAGACCCATTTTCATCTGCCTCGAACTTTGAGTTCAAATTCGCTTTTTGTTCTTTCCTCCCGTTTCTTGAGTTGTTCGAATCCTGTCAATACGAAAAGAAATCAGTTCTGTTCTCTTAGAAGTTCTTCATTTGGAATATGATCGGATTTGCGTTCCCGAGGACCGCCATTCCCGACTGGGATCTGAAGGCTTTCGATCCCTCGAATTCGTGTCGTTAGCTTTCTTGATTGCTGAGAGAAACCTCAACGGGTGTGGGAATTTGGGATGCTCTCTTGCAGGGGTGGCCCAATGTATTTGGAGGCCTAAGGCGAACTCAATAAGAGAGAGCTTTTTTTTAAAAAATGATAAAATATTTTAATAAGTGCAAAATGCTTTAAAAATTCATTTAAAATAATGAAGTACTTTTCAGAATTTAAACAAATGAAGAGTAAGGAGAAAAACACAAATAGCCCATATATACAACTAAATATGGTCTTACAAGCCAAAACTCCAAAGCCAACCTAGGTTTTGGATTGGCTCCAAGCAAAACCAAGAAGTTCAACTTTTCAGATTCAGAGCCCTGGATGGAACTTAAAACTGTGTTTATAAATATATTGCAAACCAGACTGAGATGTTCAATGTATGCTACAATTACTAAGTAGTTCTTTATAATGGATGTTTATTAGGAAGCTTCACCAGAAAAAGAAACAAACATACACTGGGTGATAACTAAAAGCAATAACAAAAGTAACATCGGCATAGTAGGAAATAAGCAAAGAAAACTGTATCTTAATCTGAATATGTGAATGGTACAAAGGAAATGATACATGCTGCATTTAACCTTTTAATGATACTGATACTTCCAAAATAGTAGGACTAAACAATGAATTATGTACACAACCAATATGTTCAACAACAATGTCACCATTACGTGATTTCCTTGTTCAACCAAAACATAGGTTAGAATTAAGCCCAATGACTTTACCTGAATATTATTGCATTGGACTCCGAAGCCTTTTTCCAATCAACATAGATTGGCAATGTCAAGAGATAGTCATTGTTCAATGCATATGTCAACAACAAATCTTGTGCTAATAGTTCTTCAAATTGAGCATCACATAGAAGTTTCATAAAAGACCGTTGGAATTGAGTTGCAACAGCTACAACTCTGCATGTGAAAACCAATTATGAGTTAGGCAAAAACAACAAGCAAACACTAAATGGAGAATGATATGTATTTTACTTTGTAGAGAACTTCAAATCAGGAACAAAAAATAACACAAGAATCCTATCTAAATGCATTGGGCCCTGAAATGCATTGGACCAATGCTATATTGTCTATGAACAAATCACTGCAGCAAATTAACAAACATCTGATGCGCCAACAGTAGATTGCTATATAACAATTCCAAGAGCATGGACCAGCAACAAAAAACAAGAGATGCAGCCGATCTAACCCATACAGAGAGACCAGAGAGGGAAAGGGAAGTAAAGAAGAAAACAGATAAAAGAAATCAGATAGAACGGCAGGAGAAAAAAGAGAATCAGGGTTTTCTTTTTTATATCTTGCACTTGATCACAGAAAATCAGAAAAAAGAGAAATCAAGACTTACAGGTTACAGCTCTACAAGTTGGGCAGCGACGATAAAATTGGAAGCTTCTCGTAATCCCGTTGTAACTTGGATGCTCCCGGGCCCGGCTTAGAGTTAGTGGCTGGCTAGCTGTGGAGAGATCGAGAGGAGCCGACTGCCTTCTTGTCGCCAGGTTCTTGCTTCTAGGAGCCGGAGGACGGTCGACCATGGACCACTGACGAGATCGAGAGGAGCCGACTGCCGAGGAGGATGAGACTTTAGAGCGGAGCCATGGAGGCCAGAGCCTGGAGGTCGGAGGAGCCGAGGAGAGCTGGAGAGGAGATCCGGACTTCGGAGCAGGGGCAGCCCAAGAACTGAAGATTTGAGAAGCCTCAAGCCATCGACGGTGTCACGATCGAGCCAAGAAGGGAAGGGTTGAGCTGCCGAAGAACTGAAGAACTGCAGAAGGCAAGAAGCACTGGAGTCTGGGGAGAGAGGAGAACTGAAGAAGCCAAGAAGGTTCAGCAAAAAAAAAAAAGCACCGGCAGAGAAGGGGGGAGAGAAGGGGAAGGGAATGTCCGTTGGTTGTCGTAGCCGTCGCCCGCCTTATCTCACCTCAACCACCTATAGCCCATAGCCTGTCTATCGTCGGGGATGCACTGTAGCGGCGTAGCCAGGCGGTAGCCGGTAGCTTTCGGATGTGAAGTTGTGCAGCGTTAAACAAAAAAAAAAAAAAACTGTGCAGTGGGTGCCAGAGCGGGGCCTTCCTGTTGGGATTGGGAGGTAACAACAAACAAGATAATTAAAGCACAACGGAATCAACAACTCTCCCACCTTGTGTAAACCTGTTAGAAAACAAACAACTAGAGCCAATCTACCTAATATATATATCAAGGCATTTACAAATACTTAGCTGATCTGAAAAAGAAAACACAAAAGGAACACCAAATTTTTACGTGGAAAACCTCCCCAATGTGGAGAGTAAAAACCACGGGACTGTAGTCCACCCAAAATCTTCCACTATCAACAAATAATGGGTATACAATCTGTTCTCTCTAGCCAAAACTAGAGGCATATATCACCACATAATCTCAAGAACAATATTATTGGCAAACATCAATAATAAGAGAGAAAGATTGAGAAGATCTCACATAAACAGCAGCCACGTTTCTAAAAAATCTGACTATGATAGAAGACTGCAAATGGCGATCACACCGTACAGATTGAAGAACCACGTGTTGCGAACCTGCTATCCAAATTTCAGCTCGATCGGACCACGGATCGTATCCCGATCGTCGTTTGATGAAGACTGCGCGCTGAATATCAATTCTGCATCTTCTCCCCTGCCTCCCTCTATTTTTAATTCGTGGAAGACTGCTCACATACCCTGCATTCTCAACATAAAAAGGTTGCCCTAATGGGCCTCACGTTTTGGGCTAAAAATAGTCCAACCAAATAGGCTAAAAAACTAATTAATTTAGCCCACATTTGTTGGGCTAAGTCTCCTCCAACATAGGAGGGATAACCCAACAAATCTCCCCCTCCCGACTATGTGGAGGGATTCACCATCCCGGCGATCAATCGACATACCTCAAGCTTTTCTCTTGGCAAAGATTTTGTCAACATATCAGAACCATTGTCATCTGTATGAATTTTTTCAAGTTCCAACAACTTAGAACTCAGAACATCTCGAATCCAATGGTATCTCACATCAATATGCTTCGATCTTGAATGAAAGGTAGAGTTTTTACCAAGATGGATGGCACTCTGATTATCACAATATAACACATAGTGCTCTTGCTTGAAACCAAGCTCCTCAATATATTTTCTCAACCATAGCAACTCTTTACATGATTCTGTTGCTGCAATGAACTCTGCTTCGGTGGTAGAAAGTGCAACACACTTCTGTAACTTTGATTGCCATGCCACGGCTCCTCCTGCAAAAGTAATTAGATAACCTGAAGTAGATCTGCGAGTATCAACATCTCCAGCCATATCTGCATCCGTGTAACCAACTAGCATAGGTTTCTCACATCCAAAGCTAAGTTTCAAACTGGACGTACCTCGAAGATATCTCATAATCCACTTCACTGCATTCCAATGCTCTCTTCTTGGATTTGAAAGAAAACGACTAACTGTGCCAACTGCATGAGCCATGTCTGGTCTTGTACACACCATTGCATACATCAAACTTCCTACCGCTGAAGAATATGGAACTTTCTGCATGTCTTTCTTTTCTTCATCTGTAGAAGGACACTGTTTAGTGCTCAATTTAAAGTGAATAGCAAGAGGAGTACTAACCACTTTAGCTTTGTCCATATTGAACTTCTGAAGCACTTTCTCAATGTACTTTTCTTGTGACATGTACAACTTCTTAGCATCTCTGTCTCGATTAATTCTTATGCCAAGGATTTGTTTTGCTGACCCTAAGTCTTTCATAGCAAAAGACTTATTTAATTGCTTCTTCAACCTATCAATTCGAGAAGCATTCTTGCCAACAATCAATATGTCATCAACATAAAGCAACAAAATGATAAAATCATCATCATTAAATTTCTGCACAAAAATACAATGGTCAGAAATTGTCTTCTTGTAACCATGCTCCCCCATAACTGACTCAAATTTCTTGTACCATTGTCTCGGTGCCTGCTTCAAGCCATAAAGACTTTTCTTTAATTTGCATACATAATCCTCTTTTTTCTTTACCTCGAAACCTTCTGGTTGCTCCATGTAAATTTCTTCCTCTAAGTCACCGTGAAGGAAAGCAGTCTTGACATCCATCTGCTCAATCTCTAGATCAAGACTAGCTGCTAAACCGAGAACAACTCGAATAGATGACATCTTCACAACTGGAGCAAATATTTCATTAAAATCAACACCTTTTCTTTGGCTGAATCCCTTGACAACCAATCTAGTTTTATACCGTGGACATGATGAGTGTTCTTCTTGCTTCACTCTGTACACCCACCTACTCTTCAAAGCTCTTTTGCCTTTAGGCAACTTTACTAACTCAAAAGGTGTGATTCTCATATAGTGACTTCATTTCATCCTTCATGGCCTCAATCCATTCTTTCTTGTGTTCATCTTCCATCGCTTCTTCATAATTTTCGGATTCTCCCCCGTCCGTAAGTAGAACATATTCATTAGCTGAATACCGTGTGGAAGGTTGTTTGTTTCTGTTAGATCTTCTAAGTTGAGCTGGAATATCTGGTTCTTGCAACTGATTATCAGCATCATTATTTGCTTCAGCCTGTATGGGAGCATTTTCATTCACATCAACTGCATCTGGCTGGTCATTCTGCAACTCATCAGCATTTTCTGGCACTGGTGTTGGTGCTATAGGAACTGGATCCAAGTCTATCATGTCATCACTATACTGTGGCTCTGTCTTATCTGCTTTCTCAATGTCCTGTATGGTTTGATCTTCCATGAACACAACATCACGGCTTCTAATAAGCTTTTTGCTGACTGGATCATAAAACTTGTACCCAAAATTATCCTGACCATACCCTAAAAATATGCACTGTCTAGTTTTGGCATCAAGTTTAGACCTTTCATCTTTGGGAATATGCACAAATGCCTTGCATCCAAAGACATGAAGATGATCATAAGAAACATCTTTACCTGTCCAGACTCTGTTTGGCACATCAAACTGCAAGGGAACACAAGGTGTGAGATTCAACACATGTACAACTGTACTCAAAGCCTCACCCCAAAAGGATCTTAGCAACCCTGCTTGTGAAAGCAAACATCTGACTCTCTCCACCAATGTCCTATTCATTCTTTCTGCCAAACCATTCAACTGAGGTGTCTTCGGAGGTGTTTTCTGATGCCGAATACCCTGTTCTCGACAATAATCATCAAATGGACCTGAGTATTCTCCTCCATTATCTGTTCGGATACATTTCAGCTTTCTCCCTGTTTCTCTCTCAACTGAAGCCTGAAATTGTTTGAAAACATCCAATACATGATCCTTTGTCTTCAAGGTATAAACCATATCTTTCTTGAATGATCATCAATGAATGTCACAAAATAACGAGCACCACCAAGTGTTATTATCTTCATTGGACCACAAACATCTGAATGCACCAAATCAAGTGCATTTGGTTTTCTGGAAGGAGGGGATGCTTTGAAGGAAACTTTGTTCTGCTTACCTGCTAAACAGTGAGCACAATTACTCAGATGAGTACTCTTCACTCCATGTAGTAGTCCTTTCTTGGCCAACATCGATAAGCCTTTCTCACTCATGTGACACAGTCTCTTGTGCCATAACTCAACTGTATCTTCATTCTCCACTGCATTGATAGTGGTTCTGGAGAGCCCTATCTGTAACAAGTATAAAGTTGAGTGTTTTTTACCTGTAGCCACAACCAAAGCTCCTTTAGTGAGCTTCCATCTACCATCAGAGAAAGTATTGCAGAATCCTTCATCATCAAGTCTACCCACAGAAAGTAGGTTGTAACGGATGTCAGGAATATGTTTCACATTTTTAAGAACCAACTTTGTGCCATTGTTGGTTTCTAAACAAACATCGCCTACACCGACAACTTTGGTTATGCCACTATCTCCCATTTTTACAACCCCAAAATCACCAGCTATATAGGTTGAAAAGAGATCCCTCCGCGATGTAGCATGAATAGAAGCACCACTGTCAACGACCCAGCTCATCTCATGACATGCAAGATTAACAACATCAACGTCACAAGCAATAAGAAAGTTTTCAATAATAGAAACCTGATCTTTATCATTATCATCTTTCTTCTTATCTGTATCTTTGTTTTGTTTGTTTTCCCTCTTCAGCTTTCGACAATACTTCTTGATATGCCCCTTTCCACCACAATGATAACACTCAACATTAGCGAATTTATTGGACTTACTTCTGGTCTTGCCTCTGTACTTCGAATCTCTACTTTTACTCCTCCCCCTCGTCTCAGTAACTACGACATCTGACTGTGAAGAGGAACCCTGTGATTTTCGTCTCATCTCTTCATTCAGAATACTACTCTTAGCTAAATCCATTGAGATAACACCATTCGGGGCTGAGTTAGATAATGTTGTTCTTACTGTCTCCCACGAGTTCGGCAGAGTGCCTAGAAGCCATAATCCCTGTACCTCATCATCAAAATTGATACCCATTGTGGCCAATTGATTAATGATCCCTTGGAATGTATTCAAATGATCTGTCATAGGAGTTCCATCCTGATACCTCAAGGACATCATCTGCTTTATGAGGAACAATTTATTATTTCCAGTTTTCCGGGCATACAACTGTTCAAGCTTGGTCCATAAACTGCGTGCATGTGTCTCTCCACTAATATGATTCAAAACATTGTCATCTACCCATTGCCTGATATATCCACACACTTGTCGATGGAGCAATTTCCACTCCTCTTCAGTTTTATCATCAGGTTTCATAGTAGAAAATACCGGTTGATGATAACCTTTCACATAGAGAAGATCTTCCATCTTTTCTTTCCATGTATGATAATTAGTACCATTCAGATTAATCATTCTAGCAATATTTGTTTCCATTGTTCACACAAGATAAAACAATTCAACAACCTCGCTCTGATACTACTTGTTGGGATTGGGAGGTAACAACAAACAAGATAATTAAAGCACAACGGAATCAACAACTCTCCCACCTTGTGTAAACCTGTTAGAAAACAAACAACTGGAGCCAATCTACCTAATATATATATATCAAGGCATTTACAAATACTTAGCTGATCTGAAAAAGAAAACACAAAAGGAACACCAAATTTTTACGTGGAAAACCTCCCCAATGTGGAGAGTAAAAACCACGGGACCGTAGTCCACCCAAAATCTTCCACTATCAACAAATAATGGGTATACAATCTGTTCTCTCTAGCCAAAACTAGAGGCATATATCACCACATAATCTCAAGAACAATATTCTTGGCAAACATCAATAATAAGAGAGAAAGATTGAGAAGATCTCACATAAACAGCAGCCATGTTTCTGAAAAATCTGACTATGATAGAAGACTGCAAATGGCGATCACACCGTACAGATTGAAGAACCACGTGTTGCGAACCTGCTATCCAAATTTCAGCTCGATCGGACCACGGATCATCTCCCGATCGTCGTTTGATGAAGACTGCGCGCTGAATATCAATTCTGCATCTTCTCCCCTGCCTCCCTCTATTTTTAATTCGTGGAAGACTGCTCACATACCCTGCATTCTCAACATAAAAAGGTTGCCCTAATGGGCCTCACGTTTTGGGCTAAAAATAGTCCAACCAAATAGGCTAAAAAAACTAATTAATTTAGCCCACATTTGTTGGGCTAAGTCTCCTCCAACATAGGAGGGATAACCCAACACTTCCTTGGGCCGGGGGCCTTAGGCGACCGCCTCAGTTGCCTAAGGCTCGAGCCGGCCCTGCTCTCTTGCTTCTGCTTGAGCGGAGTCGCTCTCTCTCTCTCTCATGCTTGCTTGCTGAAGCGTCTGTTCAATTATTTGCAAGTTGTACGAGCTATCACATTTCTCTCATTAGTTTTGGTTCCCAATTTATGATTTTAGGGTATGAAAAGGAAGGTTATATAACGAAAGAAGGTTTATATGAAGACTTTCTTTTTGAATGTCTTAAAAAAATCATTGTATTGGCCGACATAAAATTCGATAGAGGATATACTTGCATGGGTTCGGGGAGCTTGTGACCTGTGGAGGCTTGCCGTATCACAATGGTATTACTGATATAGGGACTAGATTTTTCAATCAATATATCTTGCATCCAACTGTTATTTACTTGTCCTTGAACGGACAGGAATTTGGGGTCTAGGAAAGACTTTGGGGATATAAATATGTGATGGATACTGGCCGTATTTTTATCTCACTTCAATCATCATTCATGGTGCTTGGAGGGAATGAGCTCATGAGCTGACTATAGCAGTGAAGTTATAATCGACTATCCTATTGTTGCACAACAAGCGTTGTTTAAAGTTATCTCACTTTTCAGCACTTGATTTGTGTCAAGGATCGCTCATCCATGCCTCGAAGATCTTATGTTGCATTCTTTATGAATTAACATTTCAGCTGCAATGTGCTGGTGCTTTTCCATTAGGCATCACAACAAACATGCTATGCCATGCAATGCCAGTGCTCGTATACATGCATTGCCATGCAGGTGTTTCACATGCTGGTCTAGTCTTGGCATTGCCACTATACATGCCAGTCTGTGACAATTGACGCAGTTGGCACTTTAATCCCTGCTGTTGGAGTATTCCAATAGCCCGAGAATCTTCCAGATTCGAGTAGCTCTTCCTCAACATTGAGTTTTTTTTTAGGGAATACAACTCAGAGATCTCCTTGGACACCACCATATATGTGTTCTCCTTATGTTCTGACTTTTGACAGTGCATCTACCTACAATTCCTGCAGTGTCTCGAGAGGCCTTTTGTTGGTGTCCCTCTTAGGCTACTTTTTTTTTTTGATGGACAATTCCTTGGCTCTGATTGCTTAAATACCCATGATCTATGTAGAAGTGTCTTGACCGCTCTTTATAGCTTGCAATGGATCTCCACACATCTGCCTGTACATATGGAGATCTCAACTTAAATGGAATTATGACTTGAAAAGTTTGTTCCACATCTTGTCTTGATTAATCTTCATTTGTTACTAGCATTTATCATTCTTAACTTAATGTTATTTAGGTTTTAGTCCTCTAGAACCAGTACTGAAAGACAAGCTACTTCATTCTACTGTTTCTGTATGCTTTGTTTCTATTTGCATTCTTTTGTAGCTAAGATTGTATGCATCATAAAGATAATCTGATATGAACAGGAGACTTGCAGTTGTAGCAGACGACTTGCACAAAGAGATGGACTGTAACCTATACAAAGCACATGAAGCAGAGGAGAAAAATTTATCAGGATGGGGTATCAGAGCTAAGTGGTTCAGGTAACAAGGTAAAACATCTAGAATTTTGATAATCCACAGGTAAAACTGGATTTTGATGCAAATATTTTCTTATGATTAGGTATTGCTGTGAAGCTAATTAATTTTAGGCACAGCAGCAAAATTTTTTATCTGTTCTGGTCCTCCGGCACTACATATTTTAAACATGATGGTATTATATGTTGACCTTTTTTTGTATTGTTACTTGGCAGTAAAAGAATCTAATTGCTCCAAGCAGAATGAAATTACTTTGCTGTGGAAGAACAGAATTTTCTATGAAAATAAAACGACTTAGTTAATGACACTATATGAATGAGTAGACTGACTGCATACATGATTTATGAATTGGCTGAAAAGAATGCTTGAGTTTGGGTTGCTTCAAGTTTGGTCATTGATAAATTGCATGAAATGTAGTATCCTTTTTCTTAAGGGCGAGCCATATCTGTAGTCCGTATCCAACACATATTAGGTTTAAGAAAAAGAGGAATTTGTATAGGAAATCTAGTCGAGATTGAAATGGGGGAGTTTGAATTGGTCTATTTCATATGCCCATCATGATGCTTAAGTCACTAGTTTCTCTTATCTAATTAAAGCATGCCCTTCAAAAGCCTCACAAAGAGATACATTTTCTTTTTATTTTCCTTCTATTACTAAATCATTCTTGTTGGACAGAAGCACTACAAAAGATGCTTTGGTCTCCTGCTTGAATCACTTCACTTACATTGCCTGGTTGTTCTGGTTCTTAAAAAAAAACCTGGTGAAAGCTGAGAGGGTTTGAGAATCCTCAAACATCTGGTGAAATCTGGATTCAATAATTTAACCAATGACTTATGGCCAAAGACTTATGATCATATTTATAGTTATCAATATATCTTGCTTAACATTGTGGGGTTTATCATTTGTTTATCTCTGATTATACCGGTTAGTTTATCTATTTATTCTTAGTTCTTCATTATAGTTTTGGAGATAATAGGTCAGAATTTTCAATTTTGATTGCATAATTCTTTACTAATTTATCTTGTTTCTGTATATACCCAGGTAATGTTGTATGATGACAGTGACAAACTCATAGATAGCAGGTTTCTGAAGAAAGATGAGGTGGTTAAATGTGGCAGAATGCTGACCATGGAACCTCATCTTGTTGATGTTGGAGATCTTGAAGCAAATCATGGGCATCTTACAAATTTAGATGTCAGTGGAAGAGATAAGAAATTGAATGAAATGGCTAGATACTGGGACAAAAGGGTACCTATTATTTGTTTCCTCTTATTGCAGGCATTAAGTTCCTTTTTGTAAAATTTTTGTACACCAGCAGCCATTGCTTGGCGCAATGGTAAAGGGCTTGGGCTGACAAGCATAATGGCTTTTCAAGTTCTGGGGCAGCTGATTTGTGCAAAATAATGGCAAAGGTTAGGTCAAATTTTGCAGACCAAGTTTAGGTTCTTGCTCATGGTAAAGAACCTTTATTACAGAAAACAGTAACAGCACATTGCAGAGTAAACAACCAAATAAAGTTTTCAATGCGATACATTGCAGTATCAAAGGTCAGTCGTTCTGCCACATGTAATTATTTAACACATTTAATGGGTGATTTCTGTCTAATGTTTTGGTTGTTATCCAAAGTACCCTTATCCTCAGATAAAAAACATATTGGATGGTAGACTACCACAGACATTGAATTGCCATACCAAGCACATTAAAGGTCAGTCTCATGTAGCTTGTGGATGTACTGCATGCAGCTGATTAGTATGAATTCCTTCCCAGCCCTTTTCTGTATTTGAGATGCTATGTTGCCATTATGCTACTCAAATTCCAGCTTTCTTTCTTTTTTCATCAAATAGATAATGTCACTGCTCTAACTAGTTCATCATGGCTTGATCTGATCTTTTAATCCTAACATAGAATGTTTGAATGACTTTCCTTATCGAGTGAGCAAGAGGACTGAATTTGATAGCTCTGGAGCACCACAAAGTTGTCCAAATACAACATATTCGCCATTAAAAGATTAACACAACATTTTTCTCTTTATTGCCTGCATGTGGTATTGATATTATTTTGCTTATTTTAGGGGCCATTGCTTGGTTCAGTGGTAAAGGCTTGGGCTGAAAACTGCTATGGTGTGGTTTGAGTCATGGCGCAACCACTTTGTGCTGAAAGAAAGGCAAGAAAAAAAAAAAAAGCTAAAGGTTATGTCTATCCCCAATCCACCCCTCCGAGGACCCTGAATTGTCGGGACCATAACTGAGTGATGGCCCTAACATTTTACTTATTTTAATGTTGTTGTACCTACATGTCACTTTGTATTTTATGTTCTATAATTGTGATTTAGCCGTATTTATATTTTTTAGCATTGGTTACTTTTGATCCCCAAGCCAGATAGAAAGTAGAGATGCATGCACATGCATGTGTTCCCATGATTTTGCACATGGCACTACCGAAAGGGAAAACGTTTTTTACGGTTCTTGCAAATATTGTGGATCTTATTTGTGACAAAAAAGGACAAAATATAAAATGAAATTATCCAGTTCTGGTAAACCAAATCATGCATGTATCAGTTAGTGCTCAGCATGGTACACTCTTCCTTTTTGTATCTTGAAGGGTCATATGCCACCAAGTCACACAACATTGCGTATAGGTAGATGCGAAGATTTAATATGATCTTCTCATTTTGTTGTTTAGATTAATTTCAAAAAGCTTTTTCTTGTCCAGGATTTTAGCCCAACTTTATAAATATTAATATAGGTACACGCACATACTGCTTCTTTGACTTGCTAAAATATTAGTTTGACCATCACTAAGGAGCAGTGACTTTGAAGAAAATATTTTGAGAGAAATGGTTAGCTTCATATTATTTCTTTGAGTTCTTTAAAAAAAGGAAAGAAAATACCTTTCTTTGTGTAAATTCTATTTGTAGTTCCTGAAATGACCTCAATGTCATTTTAGCCTGTACGGCTGTACCCTGCCAAATATGATTAGTCATTCCTGGAACAGCCTACTTAAGTGCAATTAAGCAATTTTTTGACCATATTAGTTGATAATAACATGCAAGTTACATGTCCTATGCAGGAATCACTCCCTTTATACTGCATTACGACATCTACTCATCTATCTCTAGACCTGGTCTCCATTTATATGACAGCAAATTATTCTCTCCATCACTTGGATTTACTTAAAGTTTCTAAATTTTGAATACTTTCAAATGTTACAGTTTTGAAATTTATTGTTTTATAAAGTATGAAAAATTTATAATCATCGATAATTTAGTCCTTAAGAGATAAAAAGTGAGGAGAGATTTTTTTTACATCAGACAAGTTACTCAAAAAGCAAAAGGATATCATGATGGCATCTTGCGGCTTGCACCTTGTAGTTCACATAACAATAAGGTTATTTGATATCCTTCAATTATCTTTACTTAAATTCTCTTGATGATCTCACTTTTATGCATTTAAACATTAAATCAATTTGAAACACCAAAGTTCTGTTTGTGCATCTAAATTCTAGTTACAATCAATATTAAGACGCCCAAGTTTGTTTCAAGATATTTTGTGCAAATTCTCTTATGTCTTCAGATTTTCTTATTGAATGAAGACGGTGCAGTACTGAGCAGCAAGTTCCTCAAGTCAACTGAACATGTGGAAACAGGCAATAAATTTGAGTTGCCCAACTATCTCGTTGAAGTTTCCAGGAAGGTACAGTTTTTTTCTATATATCCGCATGTGAACTCTGTTTTTAATTATTAATATTTGTTTTAACAAGATGGACACAATAAGCAAGAAGTTCCGCTGGTTATATTTTGCAATGAAAGGCTCTGCAGATCTTTATTGTTAAAAATAATCTTGTTGTCCAGACAGTATAACTCAAATATTTTAGTGATGTGCAGAAGTTCTCCACTAGGGTCCTTTATGGCAAGTAGCAAGTTCTAGCTGCTCAAGTGACAGAAAGTTCACTATTAATAGGGCAAATCTTAGTGACAAGACATTTCCTGCTGGTTCGGCTGTTCTTATTAGATGCAACTTTTAGATGTTATTTGTCATGCGATATGATTTTAGTATCCTTCATCCTGATCATGAGGGTGATCCTTGGCATAATGGTAAGGTTGCTCTATTGTAACCTGGGTGTCACATGTTTGAAACATGAAAACAGTCTGTTCGCACGTGGAGGTCAGGCTGCGTAAATCTGACCCTCTGTAGACCCTATAGTGGCATGAGCCTTGTGCCCTGGACTGCCCTTCATCCTAATCATCTAAGCACTTCAATGTCTAGCAGCTCAAAAATTGGGAAGTCTACAAGTTGTACAAGGCTGCTAAGCAACGAGCCACTGCCTGATGGTTTGTTTGTCCTTGATGCTTCTTTTTTACTAATATTATCTTCATTCAAATGTTACTGACTTGATATGTAGTCCAGGCATAATGTTATCTATGCTTTCTATCTATATATGCACTAGCGAACCTTTCTTTGCTACTTACAAATGATTAGCGGTTTATATTGGATGGACATGATAGCTGCATATTTGCAGAATGTGAACCATTCTTTAGTTCCGTAATAATGTCATCTTCTAGGTGACTCCTGTTCCTTTTCCAGCCTGCCATATCATGTCTATTCTTCAGAAGCCACTACCAAAAAGAATCAGACTGCATTGTATTGGATGTACAAGGTCATACCAAGAAAGAGCATAGTGTGCCGGGACGAATTTTTTGAGGGAAACTGCTAGTGGCAAACATGAATATGACTCTGTTGGCGGTGCCATTCAAACTTCTACATTGGTTATTTTCTTGCAGTGTGATCAGAAGCCCTATGTAAATTTCAAAGCTTCTCACGAACTTCATAAATCAGGCATTGCATTGCAGTGGGCACTGATAGTGAAGAAAAAACACCATCAGTTGATTATTCATCTTCTTGCAATTGGTTATCGGGGTATGCGTTCTACATTTTCAAGTTATTGTAAGTTAGAATTTCAGTCATGCAATAGTCAAATATACAATTTATGTAAGTTCTGATCATCCAAAATCTGAACTACGTAGGACTTAAAGCTGTAGTTTATTTCTCTTTGATCTTAATACAGAAAACCGAATGGTTGGTTTTTTTTTTTCTTTTCCTGAAGGACTTATGCTTGTCGATCATTGAGAGAAAATAATATATAATTTTTTAACTACTTAATGTGAATGTTCCAGTAGTGTTGCGGGTGGTTTTAGCTGTGTGCCTAAACTTAGATGGTCCACTATGGTTCTGGGGCCATGTTAGCTACCTCAATTGTGGCTGTCTAGGCTACTAGGAGAGTTGAGGCCACCATCTAGGATTTAAAGTAATTTTTGCTCACTGAATATTGCTAACTGAAAGCATATTTCAAGTTATAAACACATTTGAGCAAACCATGATGTTATTTGAGAAATTGAGAAAGTAAATGCGAGGAAAAGGAAATTGCATATCCAAGCACAGCATGATGATCATGATTACTGTAGCAACCCAGGATCTCACCCAAAATGGCTAGCCGGAAGGTATTATTTGGGTTCCTTGATCCTGTATAAGTACCCAAGATCTACCCAATGAATAACCGATGTGGGGACTAAACATACGCATGCACGGATCTTCACATACTCTCCCCGTTCAAGCCCTGACGTCCTCGTCAGGCTAAGGGTTCAAATCTATTCAAATCTAATCACAAATACCACGATCGGCTCATGGTTAGCTCCAATGGATTCGTGCTGTAGTGTCCCCTAGTCCACATAGGTTATGGGCCGGGTCCGCTCTGATACCATTTGTAACAACCCAGGACCTCACCCAAAATGGCTAGCCGGAAGATATTATTTGGGTTGCTTGATCCTGTATAAGTACCCAAGATCTACCCAACGAATAACTGATGTGGGACTAAACACACGCCCGCACGGGTCTTCACAATTACTTTCTCAATTTCTATAAAACCAAACAGCAAGAAAGATAATTTGTCAAAGAAGACATAATAAAACTGAAAAAATTGTAGCAAATATATGTGGAAGAAAATCTAGGTTACATGAGAGTGCAAAGCGTCACCTAAAGAACCCTGACCTTGAATTGTAGTGTTATATTTTCTTTTAGTAAAGTAGAGAGAGAGAGAGAGAGAGAGAGAGAGAGAGAGAGAGAGAGAGAGACGTGAAGAACCTCAGACATAAAGTAGCTGGAAAGTTTTTCAAGGTGGCCAAGAAAGTCAGAAAAGGCCAAGTTTCTGGTTGGCTGAAGAGGTGTTTAAATTAGGACTTTAAGGGTGAGACTAGAATGTTTCTAAAATATGACAACATTATGCATGTGCTCCGTTGTTTAATTTGGAAGTAAAGAAATTCTATTGTTTAATTTGGTGAATATCTACTTGTAAAATGAAAATTTGAAAATAAAGAAAATCCCAAACAAATGAAATTTAACTAATAATTTACGGACAAAAGCAATGCATTTAATTGTCGATGAAGAAGAGCAGAATAAGAGCATCTAATTGGAAAACATAGCTGGAAAATAAAAGAGGAGAAGTAAATTCAATGAATTAAAGTTATGATGTTCTTCAGGTGTGCCTTTTGTTACTTAAAAAAAAAAATACTTGGCAACTTTTAAAGCAAAAAAAGTACCTCCTAGGAAAAATAAGTATTTGGTGACAATATTTGAAAAGTGTTTCTACAAAAAGATCAAAAAAGCACTTTTACTAATTAGGAGAAGCTAGAGAACCTAGCTTCTAGCTTCCCCTTTTGTGAGAACTTTTTAAAACATAGAAGTTAGACCAGGCACACCCGTTGTGGTGTATGGCTTTTTGCATTCAATTTCCACTAGTTTCCTTCATTAGTAACTTTTAGTCCCCAATTCACCTATCAATTTATTCTAGTAGGTAAGATTGACTTCAACAGGAATGAGGGGCACTGCCATCTTGAGTGTCTATAACGTGAATTATGAAACTATCAATCAGGTTTAAGAATCTGAACCTTATACATTCCTATTTGGTGTGAGAAGAAACAGTTCATTCTTGCTTAGATTTGATAGGCATATACTGTAAACTTTACCAATGAAAGGAGGAAAAAGAAAATATTTCAAGTTTCTGGAGATCAGAACCCTAGAGGCCGAGACATTCGAAACTGTTTTTACTTAACATTTGAAATTGTTTTATTTATATTAACTCAATTCACGAAAATCACTTTCTGGTGCAGATCAGTATTTAGAACAAAAGAAAAGAGAGATGTTGAAGGGTCCAATTACTGGACATCAGCATCTGTAGACACGACCAGCGAGAATTCCAAGTCTCATTGCTCGACAGGTATGTGCCATAATCTGGATGGAATTCCTTCGTTTGATTTGAATTTTTTAACAAAGGTTCCATAGTTTGTTCTTGCTCTATAATTCTGCGGGTCAAAGCTGAGGCATCCACCCTCCATTCATTGCTTTTATCTGGGCAAGCTTGCTCTTCGGACAACACAAAGGTTAGTAGCACGGTCCATTTCTAATATAGTAGAATTCATGATTGCAGTAAATCACTGTAAAAATAAATAAAATCAGCCTCGCCTGCACATTGCACAGTCTCTTCAAGTTCCCTGGTTATATCCTTTGGCCTTCCTGATCTTGATATCTTGTTAACACCCTTTCTCCTTCCAAATCATCTTTCATGTTGAAACATATGTACTGCTTAGCTCACTATATTGTAATTTATGGTCTAGGGGGAAACTGTCCTGATGTGCCAAAATAAAATAGTTTGCTATAGTCTTATTAGGCAGGGTCATGCAATGACGGTTTGAAAGCTGAAACTGAAAATGTTAGCACAAGCTTAGAAGCCTCACCTGTTTTGAAAGAATACCAAAGAACATAGATTTGCGCACTTGGAAAATATTCTATTTCAGTGTACAGGGAGAACTCTGATTTTGAAATTAAGCCAAGTACTTGGTGAAAGGATGATGAAGTAGGTGAGAAACAAAGGTATCTCCGCTGATTAATCCATCTAGCGTGTGATAAGAGTGTTTGCCAACTAAAGTTCCACTTTCCACATCAATCGATGTGCCGGAATCCGGTTGCTGTCCCCGAACTGCCGAGCTGAAGCCCATTGTTTCCCTGAGATTTATGTCAAATCAAGTCCTAATGGCCAACTGATAAAAAAGTGAACTTTAAAACTTTAGTCGCCGCTGGCCCCTGGTTTCACAGCGCACCTACTTTTGTCTCTTTCCAACTCCCATTGCCAGGAGGCCAAAAGCAGCAACATTTACACGCAAGCCATGTGAAAACCAAGATGATAAAATTGGTGAAAAAAAAAATAAACTGTCATAAAAACACTGATAGATTCTTCTGTTAAAGATTGCTTTCAAATTCTCTGCGGGCTCGTTTGGTTTGCGGAAAGCATTTTTTCTCCCATGAATATAATTTCTGAAAAGCAGATTCCTGAAAAAAGAATTTCTGAAAAAGTACTTTTGACATGTTTAGTTGATAATGGAAAAGTGACAGATTTTTGGCTCACAGAAAAGTAATTTTTTCATATTTTTCATGAAATTTTTTTTTTTATGAAACGTGGGAATCATATTTTTATTGGAATACAATTTTTTCATCATCTTCTTTGAAAACTCCAACCAAACAAGAGGCATCTCATTATTTTTCCGTTGACCATATTTTTTTTCCTTCTTTTTCCGCGAATCAAACAAGCCCTATGTTTTCGGCTGCAAACAAGCCACTTTTACTATGGATGGCAGCCTGAATGTTATGGTTAGAATCAAAAGTGGGATAAGGAGATATATAGTGAAGGCGTTTCTGATAGTCTTGGTAAACCAAGGAACAACGGAGGTTGGGCAAGCTTGACCTACGTTATGCACAAGACTTTCACATAGTATATGCCGATCCTACTGCTCAAACTTGTCACCATTGCACCATTTCGAGCGTCTTTCAGGTAAATATATGTGTGCAGCTTGACTTGAGAAGGAGAATTATAGGGAAACTGCTATTAAAGTGGTATACAGTCCAACTTTGTGGCAAAAGATACGTAAGCTAGCCCAATAATTTACTGAATCTCAAAATAAAAAATTGTTGAGTCAATATTTTATGCAGTTATAACTTATTATAAGGCTTTTTTTTTTTAAATGCAAGCATAAAGAAATATTTAAACAACCATTGCTAATTATAAACCATGCCTTGACCTAAATAGGTATAAGAAATTATTAAAAGACAATCTTGATTTCAGTTTCCATAAGCAAGCGGTCCCGCGCGGGTGACATGGATATAGGTTGGAAGCGGGCCAATAGGATAAACGACCACCGTCACCCGATTTCACTCGGATTTCGGAGGAGCTGGAACGGTGACCGGATCCAAAGGCTTCATTATGGAGAGTACTGAAGGACGAAGGTATTATTGGAGGAATTATGTCCTATGCCTTAGTGTACCAACTCAGAGGTATACTGAATTAATAAAATATTGTTATATTAACCAAAATTACCATAAAATAAAATAATAAAAAATAAAAAAAATTAACTATTTTCTTAAGGTGGTAAATTATGAAGGTTGGCGTCTCGTTCATCATTACTATCACTATTGTTGTTGCCACCATTGTTACTGGCGACAGCCAAAAAAAACCTCTGCTTGTTTTCTCCAAAACTCTAATTTGCTGAAACCCATCTACCCTCATCCTCAAATCCAATTAAACCTTCATCTCATTCACCTCCTAATCTTCCAAGAAAAATGCTTTTCCTCTAATAGAGCCGTCACCGCTTCCTTAGATCCTAACCCCATTCCCCTCTCCTTCGATCTACAGACTCTCAATTTTTGCCTCACCGCCGGTGAGACCTTCGGCTTCTTCTTCTTGAGCTCCTCCTCAACCCTCATCGAAATTGTCAACCTTGCTGGCTATAACTATGTGGTCGTCGAATTGGAGCACGGCCTTGGCAGCATCATCAAGGCTTTCTCCTGCCTTCATGCCCTTGTCATCGCATGCAGCTTGGCCATCCTCCACCTGTTAGAGCTTTGTGCCACTTGGGCCAAGAAGGCCCTCAACCTCGACCATTAGGGCCTCATGTTCCCCATCATCGAGTCCCTTGTCGTCGCCAAGCTTGCTACCTCCTTCTGTCATTTCTCACTGCACGACGTTTGTGAGTCCGCCCTCATGGTGGTGCATGCCTCCACCTATGGCATCGATGATGCCTATTTGACGAGGGTGGAGAAGCTGTTGGTGATGTGCTAGATGGAGACGGCGAGGGGAGATCGAAATGATCATCGACATCGAGAGGGTGGATCTAAGCTCTAGTGGAGGTTGATGAGGGCGACACAGGGTTTCAACAAAGAGATGTGACCGACTATGTCAAGAAATGTGACTGATGTCAATATTACGTGAGCATCCAACGACAACCAGTGGTGCCATTAACACCGATCAACGCTCCTTGGCCGTTTCCACAATGGGGGATTGACATTTTCGGCCCTTGCCAGCGGCAACTAAGTAGCGCAAGTTCCTTATTGTGGTTGTAGATTATTTCACCAAATGGGTAGAAGCCGAACCAGTAGCTTGAATTACCGAGGTAAAGATTCAAGACTTTGTCTAAAAGGCCATAATTTGTAGATCGGGCTTCCTCGGATAATCATCACAGATAATGAGGGTCAATTCAATAATACCTAATTCAAAGAATTCTGCGTCGAGCTTGGAATCAATCGCCGGTTCACTTTGGTAGCACACCTCCAGACTAATGGAGAGGCCGAGATGACCAACCGAACAATTCTACATAGGTTGAAGGTAAGACTGGACCGAGCAAAAGGACTATGGGCTGACGAGTTATACAATATCTTGTAGGCATATCGAACAACATATCAAGTTTCCAATGGAGAAACGTCCTTCAACCTTGCTTTTGGAAAAGAGGCAGTGATCCCACTGGAGGTCGGACTCCCCTCACTTCAAGTAGAAAATATCGACGACCACACAAACTCAAATCAACTCCAAGCTAACCTAGATCTACTTGAAAAAACTAGAGAATGAACTGAAATTAGTATGGCAACATACTAATAGAGAGTAGCTTAGTACTACAATTCAAGGGTCAAGGATAAGCTCTTCCAACTTAGCAATCTCATCTTAAGAAAGACCGAAACATCACAACTAGGAGAGCTTGAAAAACTAGGCCCAAATTAGGAAGGTCCATACCGGGTGGCCGAAGCAATGCGACTAGAAATGTATAAGCTGGAGCATCTCGACAGCACTCTAATTTCACGAACATAGAACTTCGAGAATCTTCGTATTTTTTTATCAGTAAGATTCATTGTATTCCAAGCTTATTGCTAATAAAGACCTTCTTGTTATATCTCTATTTTTTAGGTCGGACAATTATGACAAGCATATTTAACTCGGACAAAATAAGGGACAACCCAGAAATTCCTTGGCCCCAACCTAAGATCTCCGATATCAATGATAATTCGGTAACAAAATCGGCTACTCTTGTGGAGACACCTCAGAACCATCCGAGACCTCCTTATACTGAGCTCACTCGGAATTCAAAGTAAATCTGGAGACGAACTCCAAAAAATATTACGAGGAACCCAAGATTGACTGGGAAGCATCACGATCTTCTGGCTGGAATTATCAGAAAATCATCCGAGGAACCCAAAATTGGCTAGGGATCCTTGCCGATCCTTTGGTCGGAATTAAGCTTAGAAGAGGCATCAAAAGGAAGTTCAATATGATGAACTGAACTCAAACAAAGAAAGTAGAGCTTGCAAGCACAAACCGAAGACAGCTACTTGGAAAATTTTTCATTTTTATTACTTTTTAGAAGTGTATACATAAATCTCGGAATACCCGAGCAAAAAGAAAAATACATTGAACTCGGTCTATTCGAGCAAAAACAAAAAAAAAAAAGAAACAAAAACTTTATTCCTCACCGCCGCTGTCCTCCTCATCGTCATCATCGTCTTCGTCATCATCTTCATCACCGAGGTCGATTTGAAGGTTGCCAAAGTCCATCCGTGGGAAAGGGCTTGAGCTCGTCACTCTTCAACGTCGTTCGCAAAAGCTTCATCACATTCTTGATGGACTCCTTAAATTGGTCTGAGGAGAGATAGTCCTCGACCTCTTTGGTAGCCTTCTCCTTGACTTTGGCAGCTAGCTCTTTGGCCTTGGCAGCTTCTTGCTCGACTTGAGCAAGCTTTGCAGATAGCTCTTCAACTTTCTGCTCTGCAGCCAAGAAAGCTTTCCTTGCCTCGAACAGATGGTTGTCCAAAATCATTTCTCGGGTCTGCACAGCCAAGGCTTAAGCTTCTGCCGACTTAACTTTGTCCTCGGCCATGTTCGCCCTCTCTTAAGCTTGCTAGGCTAGCTCCTCCGCCCGCTCGAGGTCAGCCTGCAACTTTGCTTCGACCTCGGTGACTCTTTGCTCGGTAGCCTCCTGCTTCACCTCGAGGGCTGAGGCATGCCTCTTAAGAAATATAATTGACTCATGCATGTAGTGATATCGTGAGTGTGCTGAAAAGAAGAAAAACTAGTAACCGAAGTGAAAGACATGATGAAAAATAGAGGCTTACCTGAATGATCGAAGAGAAGGACCCATCGATCAGATCGTTGACGGGGAAGGAGCATGAGTTTCTTGTATGTGGGAAGTTGGATAGCTCGGACCATCTCCCTAGCCACCCTAAGGGTTGTCAAAGCCGAATTAGACTCTTTGACTGACTACCTCGGGACATAGACCCTGGAAGCACGGGCTGAGGCTGAAGGGTTGTCCTTAGCTGGAGCAGACGAACTTCGACCACCCGCACTAGGGTATGAACCTCGGACGATGATGGATAGGAAGATGCGGTAACGGCAAATGGCTGGATGAGGACAACCTCCTTTGGAGGGGCCGACCTAAATGGCGATACAATCTCAACCTTGGGGTCGAGCTCCACATTCTCTGCCTGAGGTATTGGCACCTTGGGAGAGAACTCAGGAACCGAGGCCTCAACAATTGCATTGGTAGGAGCCAAGGAGGATTCCCCCCTCGACTTCTTCTTCCTCTGAGGGGTCTCACCACCGACGCTGCAGCCGACCTCTTGCACATCTTCTTCCAGATCAGCGCTAGGTCAGTCTTCATAGATGCAATAATTGTACAACCGAAGACGAAGTTAGACGAGAACATGATCCTAAAGAGAAAAGATAAAAAAAAATTTGAAGATTATCTTGAGGGTCTGCTAGGCTCAGACCGATGTTAATCAATGTTTCCTCAGACAATAATTCTTACAAAGTAGGAATCTTGGATTTAAGAAGAGTGTCCAAAGATCTTTGATCATCGCTAGACAACCTCGAGGGTTGGTTCAAAGATCTCTGAAGTATCCTCCATGGGGTTTCAGACCGCCATGGCTGCTTGGAGGAAACAAAAAAAGAATCTCCCATTCTATCCATCAATGGAAGAGGGAGTACTTCGGATCAATTGATGGCTATTTCGAGGAAAAAAAACACTATCACTTTCTTTCTCAAGGATGCCTTTTCAGAGTGAAGTATCCCCAAAAAAAGAAATCAAGGTCCAAATGTTCAAAAGAAAGCAGAGAAAGAAAACTTATGATGACCCGCCAGCAGATCGAAACCAGTTGGGTCGGAATGAGGCTGTAAACCCTCCTCAACTGAATGAAGAAAGGGTGAAGTGGTAATCTCAACTCAACCTTGAGATTTTCCTCATACATGACGAGCTGAGCTGAAGGAGGATTTGTTCCCCGGTCTTTAGGGTCGGTGAGCTCAAAAGTAAACTTGGAAGGTATGAAGTGTTGAGCTCAGATGAAGTCTATTTCCTCTTGGGTTAGGACGAACACTTCATAGTCCAAGCCAGAACGAACCTCGGGCTTAGCCTCACCTGGAGGTGAGGACTGTCAAGCTCAAGGGGAATGGTCGGACGACCAACTCTCCATCGAGGTGTTGACCTCGACATCACTCATGGTGGTAGAAAAGGTGAAGAAAAGCGGCAAAGGAAAAGGCAAGAAAAGAGATTCGAGTAGCCACGAGAAGGTACCCACTGAAAAATAGAAGGGACGCAGAGGACGTTGAGCCAGAGGAGACAAGCTTCGCCAGAGCACCACTTTGGAAGAGCCTGAGCACTTGAAGAAATTTGTAGAAGAAAGAAGAGTGTGAAATGAGAGAGGGGATTACCCTTACATAGAGTTATGTACGGCCCTCATTAAGGCAACGATTCGACTCTTCGAGCAGATTCATCCATGTGTCAACTTAGGATACAACGTGAGCGATTCACCAAGATCATCATATTAATGGCGCCTCGGAAAAATCCTGGAATAATAGCGCCTTAGGAGAGCCCTGATATGGTGACGCTTCGACAAAATCAACCGATACATTAATACTCTCTTCTAGAAGCCTTATCCTCGATCGAGATGATGATATGACTTTTATCGTCCAAACTAAGATGCAGCTCAGTCTCAGAAGTAGGGGGGAGTGATGGGGGAAATGTGGGACATCTTGACCTCGGATGAAATCGACCTCCTTGACCTCGATATAAATTGAGGTGAATAACTTCGTCAAAAGCTAAGGAGCCAATCTATACGTGCTAATAAAGACTGAAAGATATGGCAACATTGCTATCAATGCACGACCAGTGTGATCACCGCCATATGCTGCTCATGCGGAATGTTTCCTACGTTGTAAATGTGCAGTTATGTGGAGTGATTGATTAAAACCCCATTTGATTTTGATGAGCTCAAAGCATTTGAGTATATCTTGTGATTACTAATGAATTCAATTGAGTGTTTCAGTGAAAATCCTGTCCAAGTGTCTGTAGATTTGGTTCATAGTATTTTGGATAAGGTAAGAAGTCTGCTGAACCAAAGTCTGAGACTCGAGTCGACTCCCGAGTATCACGAGTCGACTCCAAGCGTATCAAGTTCACTGGCACGAGCTCGAGTCGACTCCAGATCAGTACGAGTCGACTCCGACTGAGAACAGACAGAAGGACAGAAAGCTTCAACTCAGAAACTGTCAACGAGTCGACTCCCGAAGTGCGCGAGTCGACTCCAATGTTCAACGAGTCGACTCCAGGGTAGTAAGAGTCGACTCCAAGAGAAACACAAAGAAAAGTCAGAGAGCAGTTTTCGGGTCTGAGATTCGAGTCGACTCCAGTGGAACGTGAGTCGACTCCGATGGTTGGCAGGTCGACTCCAAAGAAGGTAAGAGTCGACTCTCAGAGGAACACAAGAAAAAAGTCAGAGAACGATTTTCGGACTCTGAGATTCGAGTCGACTCCCGCAGTACGCGAGTCGACTCCGAGACTGAGCGACCATCAACAGACAGAAGACCATGTTACTGCCTCTGAGATTCGAGTCGACTCACAGACAGCTCGAGTCGACTCCGAGACAAGCTTCACGTCAAAAGGCAGAAGACCAACTTTCGGAAACTGAGAGCCGAGTTGACTCCAAGGAAGTTCGAGTCGACTCCAAGACTGGATGAGCAAAAAGACAGAGAATCGGGAGTTCGGGCTCTGAGATTCGAGTCGACTCCCAGGACAGTCGAGTCGACTCGAGTGGACAAAATTCAAAATTGGATCCACGGACTTCAGTGGATGAGCCGACTCCAAAATTGCCAGGTCAGCTCCAGAAGTTGGCGAGTCGACTCCAGGTCAAGACGAGTCGACTCCCAGTCAAGACGGCAACTTTAATTCAAATTTGGAACAGTTGCCGAGTCGACTTCGGAAAAGCGTGAGTCGACTCCTGCTACAGCCGAGTCGACTCCTGATCGCGCGAGTCGACTCCAACCCACCAACGGTCATATTGTCAGGCTGCGCAGAGTGTGCAGAACGGCCAGAAAAAGCAGTGTAACGGCTAGTTTCCGTGGGGGTTGGCTTAAATAGCCACAGAAGACTGTAGCAAGGCAGAGAACAACCATTCCACTCCAAGCATTCAAGCTTTCAAGCTCTGCAACGTGCTCTTCAACGAAAAAGGGGAAGATCAGCATTTACTGCAACCAACTACATCTTCCCAGCAATTAAAGGCTCCTCCTCCTGCATTCAAGTCGACTACACATTCTAGAGGAGATCGGAGTTCAAGAAGCCATTCCTCTACTTCAGCTTAAAAGCGTTTGAGGGCTTCTAAACTCCTCTTTTGATTATATTGTTTTACATCTGCTTTTGAGAAGCTTATTTTCCTTTCTTTCTATAACTTGTATTTACTTGATTCAATCGGGGGATTGAATCAAGGGGATTAAGGTTGGTTGGTGAGCCAAGTTAAAAACCAACGTGTGTAAGGGTTTGATTGTGAGCCCGGGAAAACAATCGGGGTTGGTTCTAGTCGGTGAGCCTGGGAAAACCGACCGAGTTCGTTGTGAGCTCGTAAAACAACAAGTTTGGTTGTGAGCTTGCAAAACAACCGGCTGTAATCCAAGGGGGTTATAGTGAATTCCCAAGAGAGACTTGGGGAGTGGACGTAGGAGCAAGGGGTAGCTCCGAACCACTATAAAACTCTGTGTTTGCATTGGATTGTCTCTTCTCTTCTTCCTCTCACATCACTCACAGCACTTAGCATTAATTAAATAACTTGCAATAGTTTTTAATTAATCATCCATAACGTTTTAATTATCCAAATTAATTTAAAACCCAATTCACCCCCCCCCCTCTTGGGTTGTCTATCTGGGCAACAAGTGGTATCAGAGCCAAAAACTCTTCCACTCAAGAGTTAAAAGATCAAAATGACAACCCCATTTGGATCTTCTCACATTGAGGGTCAGTCCACCCAAAGACCCCCTTTCTTCAATGGATCTGACTACTCATACTGGAAGGCTAGGATGAGAATATTCATCCAAGCCCAAGACTATGAGATGTGGTCCATTGTAGTAAATGGGCCATACATCCCATCCATTTACGTAGATGGTGTTAAGGTACCTAAACTAGAAATGGACTGGGATGAACATGACATGAGGAAGGCACAATTAAACTCTAAAGCAATGAATGTCTTCTATTGTGCCTTAGACCGTAATGAATTCAATAGGGTTTCAACTTGTAATTCTGCAAAAGAAATTTGGGACAGACTTGAAGTGACCCATGAGGGCACAAATCAAGTCAAGGAATCCAAAATAAACATCTTGGTTCATAAATATGAACTATTTAAAATGGATTCAAATGAAACAATCACATGCATGTTCACTAGGTTTACTGATATTGTCAATGCCCTAAAAAGCCTTGGCAAGAACTATACTAACAGTGAGCTTGTCAGGAAAATCCTTCGGTGTCTACCAAGGTCGTGGGAAGCTAAAGTGACGGCAATCCAAGAAGCCAAGGACTTGAACAAGCTACCACTTGAGGAGCTTCTTGGATCCCTTATGACGCACGAGCTCACCATGAAACAACACAACGAGGAAGAGTCCTCCCATAAGAAAAAGGTAATAGCTTTAAAGTCTACTTCATCTAACAAAGATTTATCTTGCAGTAGCAGTAGTGAAGAAGAAGAAGATGAGGAAGATGGTGGTGAGGCACTTCTTGTGCGCAAGTTCAAGAAATTTATCAACCACAAGAAGTCCTATCATCAAAGGAGAGGCCCCTCAAATTCCTACCGCAAGGACAAAGGTAAGGAAAGAGAAAATGAGGGGATTGGGTGCTATGAGTGCAAAAAGCCGGGACATATCAGAACTGAGTGTCCCTTACTAAAGAAGGGCAGCAAGTACAAGAAGAAGAAGAAAGCCCTTGTCACCACCCTATCGGACTCCGACGCATCATCTTCATCATCGGATGAAGAACAAGAAGAGAAGGCCAATTTCTGCTTCATGGCCAACGAAAACGAGGTAACTTCCGATACGCATTTTGATTTTACATTTGATGAACTTTATGATGCGTTTAATGAATTAATGATTGAATATAAGAATATAAATGTTAAAAACAGAGAACTAAAAGTAACTAACCAAACTTACATTCATAAGCATGATTCATTAATTAAGGATAAAGATAATCTTACCAAAAAAAATCTAGAACTTAAGACAAGCAATCAACTCTTAATTAAGAAGACTAACAACTTAACAAAAGATAATGAAAAACTAACTAAGGAACTTTCAGAACTTAAAAACCATAAACAAATCTTAAACAAGGATCTCACAAAAGAACTAAATGATTTAAAAGCAGAAAATCAAACATTAACTAAAGAACTTGGAAAATACAAACCTTTAGTTGAAAAGTTTACGTATAGTTCTGAAAAGTTAAATATGATACTAAATAGTCAACGAGCAGTATTTAATAAAGCGGGTTTAGGGTATAAACCAAGAAATAAACAAAAACTTCTTAGTAACTTCTTTGTTAAAGCTGGAGAAACTAAAACTAAGAAAATAACCTGCTTTTGTTGTGGAACTATAGGACATAAGGCAAATGCATGTGACTATAGGAAAAGTAAAACAAAAAGGAAAATTAAAAGGGTATGGGTTCCAAAAGGAACCAACTTGACTAACCATGAAGGACCCAAGAAAACTTGGGTACCTAAGATGACATGATTTGCTTGTGTAGGAGTGTCTTGCAGCCAAGGTCAACAAAAACTGCTGGTATTTGGATAGTGGCTGCTCAAGGCACATGACGGGTGATAAAGATCAATTTTTCACCCTTGAAGCTAAGAAGGGAGGTGTTGTGACTTTTGGAGACAACAACCAAGGTCATATCATTGGTATTGGTAAAGTTCAAATCACCCCTTCTACTTTTATAGATAATGTTAGATATGTTGATGGTCTTAAGCATAACTTGTTAAGCATTAGTCAATTATGTGATATAGGATATGATGTTATGTTTAAACCATCACTATGCATTATAACAAATCCTAATGATAATAGTTTAGTTTTTAAAGGAATTAGACGTGGAAATGTATATGTTGTAGACCTAGAAGATCTTGCAAAACATAACCAATGTCTAGTTGTAAATGAAACTAAAGATAATGATGCTAGTTGGTTATGGCACCGTAAGTTAGGTCATGCAAGCATGGACACAATAACTAAACTAGTTAAAAGAGACTCCGTGATAGGTTTGCCAAAATTAAAATTTGAAAAGAACAAAATATGTGAAGCATGTCAATTTGGCAAACAATCTAGGAACTCTTTTAAATCCATAAAATGTATCTCTACTTCTAGGCCTCTAGAATTACTACACATGGACCTATTTGGTCCAACTAGAACAACAAGCCTAGGTGGAAATAAATATGGTCTAGTTATAGTAGATGATTACTCTAGGTACACATGGGTCATGTTTCTAGCACATAAGGATCAAGCATTTTCTGTTTTTAAGAAGTTCCATAAGGAAGTAACAAATGCTAGAGAGTCTTCAGTCATAGCCATTAGAAGTGACCATGGTACCGAATTCGAAAATCAATCATTTGATGAATTTTGTAGTAAAAAGGGGATAACCCATAATTTCTCAGCACCTAGGACACCACAACAAAATGGAGTTGTGGAAAGGAAGAATAGAACACTAGAGGAAATGGCTAGAACTATGTTATGTGAAAGTAACCTCCCTAAGTACTTTTGGGGAGAAGCCATTAATACCTCTTGTCACATATTAAATAGAGTTCTATTGAGACCCATTATAAAGAAAACACCTTATGAACTGTGGAAAAACAGAAAACCAAAGGTTAATTATTTTCATGTTTTTGGATGTAGGTGTTTTGTGCATAATAATGGGAAAGATAATCTAGGGAAATTTGACCCTAAATCTGATGAAGGAATATTCTTAGGTTATTCTACAACTAGTAAAGCCTATAGAGTATTTAATAAAAGAACCTTAGTCATAGAAGAATCTATACATGTAGTATTTGATGACTCTAGTGACATCTCCTCTAGTAAGAAAGTTAATTTTGATGATGATGTTGAAATACTTGAGGAAAAGATAGATGAGATGGGATTACAAGATAATAATCAAAAGTTGATTGAAGGAGAATCATCAAGCCAAGAGGCTATTGTGGATCATGGGCTAACAAAAGCTTGGAGGTATGCTCACGGGCATCCTAAGGAACTCATTCTAGATGATCCATCTCAACCGGTTAGGACTAGAGCTTCACTTAGAAATCTAAATAACCATCTAGCTTTTGTTTCACACTTTGAGCCCAAACATATAGAAGAAGCCGAAAATGATGTAAATTGGATAAATGCAATGCAAGAAGAACTAAACCAATTTACTAGAAACAAAGTGTGGGATCTAGTAGAGAGACCTTCTAAATATCCAATTATAGGTACAAAATGGATATATAAAAATAAGCTAGATGAAAATGGAATTGTTATAAGGAATAAGGCTAGACTAGTGGCAAAGGGTTATAATCAAGAAGAAGGCATAGATTTTGATGAAACCTGTTAGGGGAAAAACCCTAAGTCATATATCCACAGAGGCGCTCGGCCGAAGAGCGCCGACCGAAAAGCTGCTCGGCCAAGAAGTGCCGACTGGAAAGCCACTCGGCCGAAGAGCGCCGACCGGAAAGCTGCTCGGCCAAAGGATGCCGACCAGGAAGGCACTCGACTAGAGGGCATCGACCAGAGCGCGCGCCAAGAGGTGCCCCACCCAAAGCTGCTCGGTTAGAAAGTGCCGACCAAAGACAGCGCCAAGGCGCTCTGCTAGAAGGTGCTCGCCTAAAGGGCGCCGACCAGGAGTACTTGAAGCAACCCCGCCACAGGGCGCCCCATTGGGCGACCAGCTCGGCTCGGCACTCTTGCCGAGCCGATGCCTTAACCAAATGTTTAACCTCCGCCTAAAGTCCAAGGGACTGACAACTCCTACGGCTTGCGACCTGCCACTATCTCCAAGCCATCAAGGCATAAGATGTTCGCAGGTATTCGGCACGACCTGCCATTAATGCACGAGACTCTCTCAAGTCTCCGATGCACTCAGTCATTTAATGAACACGGCCCAAGACGATCTCCGGATCACTGAACCATCAGAGCGCATGGCTCTACCTGACCGCCGGTTCATTCGGTAATAAATGCACTTACCATCCACAGACCCCAGGCCCGCTACGGCCGGCGGTTCAACCACTCCAACAGGTCCGGTCGACCGTGACAACTCCCTGGTTCCGGTCTGATTCGGCCTTATTTTCCACCACGCCATGAATGGGCCAAATCGTGCCCAATTATCACATAACAGGACAAACCTCATGTCACCTCCCAGGTAACCGAATCCTCCTATAAAAGGGAACCTGGGGGGAAGAGGAAAGGGGGACCAAAAAACGGGAGGAAAAACCCGAAGCTCTCCCTGTCTTCTCCACATACTCTCTTCCCTGCTCTCTCCACATACTTGCCCCCTCTGACTTAGGCATCGGAGGGCCGGCGCCGGGGAGCCCGGCCACCGGCTTTTTTGCAGGACAGGACAGGACTGGACGCACCACCCCTCTTCGGACGCTCCCACGCCCCCCGGCGGAGGACGCAGCCAGCCGGCGCACCGCCGTCCGCCCCCTGCAGCAGCGGAGCTCCTCCTTCCCCGGCTTCGCGGTGGCCCCCGGGTCCAATTTCCAGCAACAGTTGGCGCTAGAGGAAGGGACCGAGTTCGCTACCATGAAGCTAAGAAGCAAAGGGGCTTCCAACGCCTCTCGACGTCCTCCACCAAGCCCAGAATGTTCCGTTCGGAACTCACCACCCCCGGTTGAGCCAGCACCTCAAGTTCAACCGGAACAATTTGATGCCCTGGTGCAGCAAGTGCAGGCGTTGGCTACCGCCGTCCAAAGTTTGCAACCCAGGGGCATCCCAGCAGCACCGCCTCCCCCGGCTCCAGTTCAACCGGAGCCCCCTACAAGCGGGCTTCCTCTTCGAGGTCAGGACTCTCAAGTCCAGGCCCCCCTCTGGAGAGAGCACCCAGTCAGAGATCACGGAGGCTGGCCACAGCCTTCAGAAGCCGAGTCGGTTCCAGGGCAACCTGCACCCAGAGGAACCGCTGTAGCGATCCTCCAGAATGATGAACTCGACAAGAAGGTCGAAAAGCTGGAGCGCCAAATCCAGGCACTCCACGGGAGAAAATCGGGACGTAACGGCGACTTCGAGTTCAATACGAAGTCGCCCTTCTCCCAGGAGATTGAAGATGAACCGGTTCCCCTCCGGTTCAAGATGCCCCAGGTGGAGCCTTACAACGGCAAGGCAGATCCCTTTGACCACCTGGAGAGTTACCGGGTCTTAATGGCCCTACAAGGAGCCTCGGAAGCCATGATGTGCAAGGCTTTCCCGGCGACACTCCGAGGACCAGCCCGGCTTTGGTTTACCGGGCTGAAGCCGAGTACTGTCTCTTCCTTTGAGCAGCTCGGCAGACAATTTGCTGGCAACTTTGCCGCCAGCCAGCCCCAGCGGCGGACATCTGACTCCCTCCTTGATATCAAACAAAAGGAGGGAGAATCCTTCAAGGAATACTTGGACCGGTTCACCGCCGCAACATGGGAAGTCCGGGAGCTTGACCAGTCAATCGCCATGTCGGCGCTGAAGACTGGAGCCCGATCCTACAGATTCCTCTTCTCGATTGAGAAGAATTTCCCAGCGGACCTTACAGAAATGTTCGCTCGAGCCCGGAAGTATGCCAAGGCTGAGGAAGCCGTGGCCGTCAGGCGGGGCGGGACCGAGCAGAACCCCAAGAAGAGGCGCCGTGAGGAATGCAGCCGACCCAGAAGCCCGTCTCCACGACGAGCTAAGAATCCGCCCCGCCTGAAAAGTCCACCCCGGTTGAGAGGACCGCCGCTGCAGAGGTCACTCCGCCCGAGGTTCCCACTGCAGGCCCGTGCACCTGAAGGGAGGTATGAAGAGTATACTCCCCTCAATGCTCCTCGGGCTGAAATCCTCATGGAGATTGAGAGTCGGGATTGCATCCGGCTCCCCCCTCCAAAGCCAGACACCAGAATCCGGCGTGATCTCCGGAAGTATTGCCGTTTTCACCGGGATCACGACCATGATACCAAGGATTGTTATCAGCTCCGAAATGAGATCGAAGCACTCATTCGCCGAGGGGTGCTTGATCGGTTTGTACAAGGCCGGCGTGAAGGAAAGAAGCCAGCCGAAGGAGCAGCACAGCCTGAAGGTTCTAATGCCAACAGGCCCATCGCCGGCGTCATCAACACTATCCGAGGAAGGACCTCGGCTGGGGAAGCCTCAGGGAAAGGAGCCTCCTCGAAGCGCCCGCGCACCTCTGAAGCCATCTCCTTCTCAGATGACGATCTAGAGGGAGTCGAAACTCCCCATGATGATGCCATGGTCATCTCCATGATCATAAATAAATTTGATGTAAAACGCATCCTGGTTAATAATGGAAGTTCGGCGAATGTTTTGTATTTTGATGCTTATTGTAAAATGGGGATGACAAAAGAACGGCTACGGAGGATGAATGCTCCGCTAGTTGGATTCACTGGGGATTCAGTCCCAGTAGAGGGCGAGATCGACCTTCTGGTCACAGCCGGGCTCGCCCCTCGTGAAAGTACCGTGGGTATGAGCTTCCTTGTGATACGCCTGCCCTCGGTTTACAACGCCATCCTCGGAAGGCCAGGACTCAACGCCCTCCGAGCAGCGGTCTCAACTCACCACCTGCTGATGCGATTCCCCACCAGCCAGGGAGTCGGTGAAGTCCGAGGGGACCAAATGGTGGCAAGGCGATGCTACCTAGCGACCCACGAGGCAAGACGACCAGCCGAGGTGCCCGCCCCAACGACTGACCAGCCCTCAACTGAAGTTATGGAGGCACGGGTCAACCCCCAGAAAGAGCGGGTAGAGCCTGGTGAGTTGTTAGTTCAAGTTCCCTTACGAGAGAACTTTTCCGAGCTAACCGTGCAGATCGGCTCTGGCCTCGGCGAAAACGAGAGGAGTCGCCTCGTCGACTTCCTACGGGACAATATGGATGTCTTCGCTTGGTCGCCTGTAGATATGCCGGGGATAGACCCGGAGGTCATGGTCCACCGGCTTCAGGTGAAGCCGACCTGCAAGCCCGTGCGGCAAAAGAAGCGAGGCGCCGCCCCTGAGCGACAACGAGCAGCAGCCGAGGAGGTCGGCAAGCTCCTTGAAGCCGGTTTCATCCGGGAGATATCCTACCCGGAATGGCTCGCCAATGTGGTCCTCGTCAAAAAAGCTAGCGAAAAGTGGCGTATGTGCGTGGACTACACCGACCTGAATAAAGCCTGCCCGAAGGACAGCTTCCCACTTCCCAGCATTGACCAGCTCGTGGACTCCACCTCGGGTCACGAGCTGCTGGCATTCATGGACGCCTTTTCCGGATATAATCAGATCCGCATGGCGCCAGAAGACGAGGAAAAAACAGCCTTCATCACCGACGGGGGAACCTACTGCTACAAAGTGATGCCATTCGGTCTAAAAAATGCCGGGGCGACTTATCAAAGGCTGGTCAGCCGGATCTTCAAAGACCAAATAGGCCGAAACATGGAGGTCTACGTGGATGACATGCTGGTGAAAAGTAAAGCGGCGCAAGACCACATAGCCGACCTCAATGAAGCATTCTCCACACTCCGAAAGTACCAGATGAAGCTCAGCCCAGCTAAATGTGCATTCGGGGTCACCTCCGGCAAATTCCTCGGCTTCATCATTACACAACGAGGAATCGAGGCCAATTCAGAGAAGATCCGAGCCCTCCAAAGGATGACGCCTCCCAGGACGGTCAAGGAGGTACAGCGGCTCACGGGCCGAGTGGCAGCCCTCGGGAGGTTTATCTCCCGCTCGGCCGAGCGCTGCCTTCCATTCTTTGCAGCCCTCAAGAAGCCGAAGAACTTTTTGTGGTCGGACGAGTGCCAGCAATCTTTTGAAGAGCTCAAGCACTTGCTGGCTTCCCCTCCCCTACTCACGAAGCCTCAACAGGGTGAGCTCCTCTACTTGTATTTAGCTGTCTCCCCTGTAGCAGTAAGCTCGGTCCTGGTCCGAGAGGAGGGGAAACTTCAGAAACCGGTGTACTACACCAGCTGGGTCTTAAGGGATGCTGAGACCCGATACTCCAAGCTTGAGAAGACCGCCTACGCTTTGGTCATCTCAGCTCGGAGGCTCCGACCCTACTTCCAAGCTCACACAGTGGCTGTGCTGACTGACCAGCCTATCAAGCAGATCCTGCAGAGATCAGATCGTGCGGGTCGGATCACTAAATGGGCCATTGAGCTTGGGGAGTTCGACATTGAGTACCGGCCCAGACCGGCGATCAAAGCACAAGCACTCGCAGACTTTATAGCCGAGTGCACCATACCAGATGAGGTCGAGCCTGAACCTGAGCCACCGTTGGAACAGACCCCAAGTTTGACATGGACTCTACATGTCGATGGCTCTTCAAACTCGGGGGGTAGTGGAGCAGGATTTATTCTCACCAGCCCGGAGGGGGTGGTCGCCGAGCAGGCCCTGCGCCTCGAGTTTTCTGCTTCCAATAATATAGCGGAGTATGAAGCGCTCGTCGCCGGGCTTAAGCTAGCCAAAGAGCTAGGAGTGAAGGACTTGAAGGCCTTCAGTGATTCGCAGCTCGTCGTCAACCAAATTGTGGGCGACTTCGAAGCTAGAGACCCGACCATGCAGAAGTATCTCCAGAAGGTACGGGATCTCGCCTCGACCTTGGACTCTTTCCACATTCAACATATTGCCAGGTCGGAAAATCTCAGAGCCGACCAGCTATCAAAGCTGGCGTCCTCTCGCATGAGCGAGCTTCCCAAAGAGGCAGTCCTGGAATATCTCCAAAAGCCCAGCACGGACGAGACCGAGCAGACCCTCTGCACCGAGCTCGAGCCAAGCTGGATGGATGGACTCATCAGCTATCTGCAAGACGAAACTCTCCCTGCTGATGTACGAGAGACTCGCCGAATCAAGTGCCTCGCCACCCGATACATACTATACGAGGGAAAGCTCTATCGGAAATCCTTCACCTCTCCCCTTCTCAGATGCCTTCGCCCAACGGAAGCTAATTATGCCCTGCGCGAAGTACACGAAGGAATTTGTGGAAACCATCTGGGAGGACGAGCCTTGGCCCATAAAATTCTGCGCCAAGGGTATTATTGGCCGACACTCCAGAAGGATGCTATGGATTTCGTCAAGAGATGCGACCGGTGCCAAAGGAACGCCAACGTTCAGCGCCGGTCCTCGGCTCTTTTGACTTCTATCAGCTCCCCTTGGCCTTTTGCCCAGTGGGGAATTGACATCCTCGGGCCATTTCCTCTGGCCACCGGGCAAAGGAAGTTCCTGGTCGTCTCCATCGACTACTTCACTAAGTGGGTGGAAGCTGAGCCCCTCGCCCGGATAACCGAGCAGAAGATGCGGGATTTCGTTTGGAAGTCCATCATTTGCAGATTCGGGCTTCCCCGCATCCTTATCTCTGACAACGGTCGCCAGTTCGACAACATCCATTTCAGAGAGTTCTGCTCCGAGCTTGGCATTGACCACCGCTTCACCTCGGTCGCGCATCCTCAGACAAACGGAGAAACCGAGGTAACAAATCGTACTATTTTGCAGGGTCTCAAAACCAGGCTCGACAAATCCAAAGGACAATGGGTCGAAGACCTATACAATGTCCTGTGGGCTTACCGGACTACGTTCCGCGTCCCCACCGGCGAGACTCCCTTCAACCTGACATATGGGACGGAGGCCGTCATTCCACTAGAGATTGGGCTCCCCTCTCCAAGAGTCGAGCACCACGATGCTAGCTCCAACTCTTCGCAGCTCAGAGGCAACCTCGACTTGATCGAGGAAACAAGGGAGGTCGCCCGAGTGCGTATGGCGAGGTACCAACAAAAGACAGCTCAGTACTACAACGCCAGGGTCAAAGTCAAATCTTTCAGACCAGGGGACCTTGTCCTAAGAAGAGCTGAAACCTCCCGACCAACTGAGCGAGGGAAGCTGGCCCCGAATTGGGAAGGACCATACCGAGTCACGCGCATTCGCCGGCCCGGAGCTTATCAATTGGAGTCTCTAGATGGGACTCCCATTCCGCGGAGCTGGAGCTCTGAAAATCTCCGCGTGTACCACCAGTAGAACCCTAAGGGGTCCCTCATTATTCAACCATTAAATTCCGTTCTATGAATTTCACTCTATGAATTTCATTTCACGATAAACTGATGGTTTGCGGACTTATTCCGAGCTCACCAATTTTCTTGATTATCCCATGGCATCAGGTTTATTCTTCTTCCCTAACCACGGTTGGGATGCCCTGATACCTCGGGATGGAGTACCTGCGTGGACTCCCTGAAGATGTCCGTGAGTTTATGGTGCGCTCTCCATCAGCGAGCTTGGCTCGTTCTCCTACCCTGGCCATGGTCAAGATGCCCCGAGGCGTCGGGACGCCCCGGTTACCGGGAAGCTCGAGGCGTCGAGACATGAGTAGCGGTCCTCTCTGACCGGACGAGCTCGGCTCGTGCTCCATCGATTATTGAGTAGCGGTCCTCTCTGACCGGACGAGCTCGGCTCGTGCTCCATCGATTATTGAGTAGCGGTCCTCTCTGACCGGACGAGCTCGGCTCGTGCTCCATCGACTATTGAGTAGCGGTCCTCTCTGACCGGACGAGCTCGGCTCGTGCTCCATCGATTATTGAGTAGCGGTCCTCTCTGACCGGACGAGCTCGGCTCGTGCTCCATCGATTATTGAGTAGCGGTCCTCTCTGACCGGACGAGCTCGGCTCGTGCTCCATCGACTATTGAGTAGCGGTCCACTGACCGGACGAGCTCGGCTCGTGCTCCATCGATTATTTTGTAGCGGTCCTCTCTGACCGGACGAGCTCGGCTCGTGCTCCATCGATTATTGAGTAGCGGTCCTCTCTGACCGGACGAGCTCGGCTCGTGCTCCATCGACTATTGAGTAGCGGTCCTCTGACCGGACGAGCTCGGCTCGTGCTCCATCGATTATTGAGTAGCGGTCCTCTGACCGGACGAGCTCGGCTCGTGCTCCATCGATTATTGAGTAGCGGTCCTCTGACCGGACGAGCTCGGCTCGTGCTCCATCGATTATTGAGTAGCGGTCCTCTCTGACCGGACGAGCTCGGCTCGTGCTCCATCGACTATTGAGTAGCGGTCCTCTCTGACCGGACGAGCTCGGCTCGTGCTCCATCGATTATTGTGTAGCGGTCCTCTGACCGGACGAGCTCGGCTCGTGCTCCATCGACTATTGAGTAGCGGTCCTCTGACCGAACGAGCTCGGCTCGTGCTCCATCGATTATTGAGTAGCGGTCCTCTGACCGGACGAGCTCGGCTCGTGCTCCTACCCCGACCTCGGCCGGGATGCCCCGATACGTTGGGATGTTGTCTTTTTTGGCCAAGCAAGCTCGGCTCATTCTTTACCGGCTTCAGCCAACGAGCTCGGCCCGCTATTCCATTTCTGGATTTCTCTGCCGACGTCCTCGAAGAACGGAGTCCGAGCAGGGAAGCGTCCTCAGTCGCCTCGGCGCATGGACGCATATGGTGCAAGGTACCCATTTATTTAATGTTTTTTACATTATCTATTCTGCTTCTGGATTTCTCTGCCGACGTCCTCGAAGAACGGAGTCCGAGCAGAGAAGCGTCCTCAGTCGCCTCGGCGCATGGACGCATACGGTACAAGGTACCCATTTATTTAATATTTTTTACATTATCTATTCTGCTTCTGGATTTCTCTGCCGACGTCCTCGAAGAACGGAGTCCGAGCAGAGAAGCGTCCTCAGTCGCCTCGGCGCATGGACGCATACGGTACAAGGTACCCATTTATTTAATATTTTTTACATTATCTATTCTGCTTCTGGATTTCTCTGCCGACGTCCTCGAAGAACGGAGTCCGAGCAGAGAAGCGTCCTCAGTCGCCTCGGCGCATGGACGCATACGGTACAAGGTACCCATTTATTTAATGTTTTTTTTACATTATCTATGCGTTGCTATACCATTGGTCGAAGAACCGAGCAATGGAGCTCGGCAAGCCAAAACTTAAGCTCAGGCCCTAGAGCCCATATCCTCGGAACCTAAAATAGATCCGAGCAGAGAAACTTATGCTACAATAGACAAGTTTCCACACATGAATATTCATTTCAAAAAGCCCGGAGGCCTAGTACAAGAGCTCGGACCCGGCCTTAACAAAGTATAGAGGCCGCTCCGGCTTACAAAAAGGAAAAAGAAGATAGGAAAAAGGGAAAACTACACAATGGGCTCAGGCCCGGCGACTTCAGGAACGGCTGGCTCTTCTGCGGCCGAGGCCCCCACGGTGGCTTTAGGAGCTGCCTCGGTGACCTCGAGAACGATCTCGCCTTCTTCAGCTTGACCCTCCTGGTCGGTCCCGCCAGAGGTTGGAACCTCTACCTCCGCCTCCGCTTCTGGGTTTTCGACCCCAGCGCCCGGTTGAAGCAGGCTAAGGTCGAAATCTGGGAGAAGCCGCCGCAACTGATTGCGGAAGTCCTTGAAGCCCTGGATGAGACCATTGACGCCTTCCTCTTCCATCAAGTTGCGAAACTCTTCCGATTCACGGAAGAGCTTGACGGCGTCCTGGGCCTGCTCCCGGGCCTCCTTCTCCCGAGCCTCATGGTAGGCGGCCTTCCGCTCCAAAATCTTTATTTCTCTTTCGCGATCCGCGAGCAGAGACTGCACGTCAAGTAGACGGATCTCGAGATCTCGGACCTTTATTCGAGCCTCCCCCACCTCCTGCTCGCGTATAGCGAGCGACGATTCGGCCTCCGTCCGGCGGGCCTCCGCGGCGCGCACCTCGGACCTAGTCAAAGAGTGCGCGCCCTTCTCCTCTTCAAGTTCGGCGACCAGAGTCCGAACCTCGTCTTCGGCCGCCCCTAGCTTCGCTTGAAGCACTTTCTGCTCGGCCTCAGACGCGAGGAACTTTGTTTCGGCCTCCTCGCGCCCCCTTTGATGCCTTCGGGCCCGGTCCCGATAGTCCTGGATGATGTGAATCATCGTCTCGGTCTCGTGGAGGCGCTGCAAGAGGGACATGTAAGAAACAGTTAAGCCAAAACACAAATTTGCACAGAGATAAAAGCTGACTTACTCGGATGGAAGAGCAAATAGCGGAGTCCATGAATTCGCCGTAGTTCATGGACCGAATTTTGGCCTGGTCGGCCGGGAGCAGCGCGACCCGAAGAACTTCGCGCGCCACTTGTACATTATCGAGGGCCGAGTCGCCCTCGAAAACAGCCCATCCAGGAGCGTAAGGCACCCGCTCCTGAGGACCCGAAGGACCCGCCAGACCGGCCTCAGCTGGCCTGGGTGCGGCCGACCCCGTTGCTTCTTGGCTATTCCCCGGCTCAGAGCTGGGGAATTGGGGTCGAGTAGACGGCTGACCGGACCGCTGCGTGGTAGAGGTGGGGCGTGCGAGCGCCAGATCTGCTGAGGTCCTCCCTCCCTGGTCGGAATTTGGAGCTTCCCGCCGACCAGGGACTTGCGAAATCGGCACCGGACACGGAGGTGCCATCGTGGCTCCGCCAGAGCCCACGCCCTCTCCCCGACCAGCCTCAGGGCGCACGGGGCGAGAAGCGCGCGCCTCAACGGTTGTGGTCGTCGAGGTCTTCGCCGAGGTCTTTGCTTTCTTCCTCGGCTCGGTCGGTTCTTCTGAGAGTTCAGCCGCCCTCTTTTGGAAGCGGGCGTAAAGGACTTCGCTCTTGGTCACCATTTTTGCGATGTCTGCAAAGATGAGCAAAATTAGAACATTAGAACAATAAGGAAATAAGAAGTTGCTGTAACTACCCTTACCCTGAGGACGTGCCGAGCTCAAGCCCACGTTCACCAGGGCGTCCTCGCTAATGAGGCCGTTCAGCAAAATCCCGTCCCCAAGGCTGCGGATGGTATCGAAGATCTCCTGCTCACGCGGAGAAAGCTGGGGGAGCCTGTTGATGGATTTAAGTTGGGCCGGCCTCCACCTGGGGTCAAACCCCCAGGACCGTTCGGAACCCAGGAAGAAGAATTTCTCCTTCCAACCATGAATGGATGAGGGGGCACCATGAAAAAGTGGACGACCCACCCGGAGGGCGATGTAGAGCCACTCCCCGTCTCCCGGGTTCGACTTAAAAATAAAAAGTCGCCGGAAGACGTTGACAGAGGTAGGAATCCCCTGTAGTAAACACAGTGATAGGAAACCCATCACTGCCCTCCAAGCGTTTGGAGTGAGTTGCGCCGGGACTAACTGGCATACCGCCAGCAACTCATTCACAAAGCTGTGAAGAGGAAATCGGAGGCCGGCCCAGAGTGACTCCGAGTGCACTCCGATTCGGCCTACCGGAGGATCGGTTACCCGATCCCTTCGCCTGGCGGGTTCCAAATGGAACCCGTGAAGAGGGAAAAACCACTCTTCGGTCATCTCGACCTCCAGGACACTCATGGTGGATACTACTTCGCTAGGCGAAGAACCCATTACAAGAAAGGGAAATCAAAAAGAAGGGGGACTTGGGAAAGACGCCGGAGAAAAGGGACTTCGGTCTGAGGAAGGCTGGGAGAATAGGAAGCTGGAAGCAGAAGGCAATAGAAAGAGGACAGGGGGCCGGGGGAGAGTTTATATAGACCTCCCCAACGGCCCGGATCAGCGAAGAAAGCGCTGCGTCCTGGTTAGATGATAACACGTGTCGGCCTAAAAGACAGAGCGACGCATTTAATTAGGGCTGGCGCTTCGAATGTCGAAGCGCCCCATCGGATCGTGCGGAAAGGCATCCGCAATCGAAGATCGTGCGGCCCCATCATGAGCCCACGACGCGAGGACGCTTCGTAAAAGGTGTCCCAATAATGAGGCTCTTCGGAAAAGAAGAGACGCCGCCTATTAAAGGCTCCTCGAAGCGTTCGATAATTCTAAACGCACAGTAAATCAAAATTTTCGGAATTCGTGATGACCCAATTAAAGCTACTTCCCGCGCTCCAGCTGATAGCCAACTGGAGCTCGAAAGTCGGGGGGTAGTGTTAGGGGAAAAACCCTAAGTCATATATCCACAGAGGCGCTCGGCCGAAGAGCGCCGACCGAAAAGCTGCTCGGCCAAGAAGTGCCGACTGGAAAGCCACTCGGCCGAAGAGCGCCGACCGGAAAGCTGCTCGGCCAAAGGATGCCGACCAGGAAGGCACTCGACTAGAGGGCATCGACCAGAGCGCGCGCCAAGAGGTGCCCCACCCAAAGCTGCTCGGTTAGAAAGTGCCGACCAAAGACAGCGCCAAGGCGCTCTGCTAGAAGGTGCTCGCCTAAAGGGCGCCGACCAGGAGTACTTGAAGCAACCCCGCCACAGGGCGCCCCATTGGGCGACCAGCTCGGCTCGGCACTCTTGCCGAGCCGATGCCTTAACCAAATGTTTAACCTCCGCCTAAAGTCCAAGGGACTGACAACTCCTACGGCTTGCGACCTGCCACTATCTCCAAGCCATCAAGGCATAAGATCTTCGCAGGTATTCGGCACGACCTGCCATTAATGCACGAGACTCTCTCAAGTCTCCGATGCACTCAGTCATTTAATGAACACGGCCCAAGACGATCTCCGGATCACTGAACCATCAGAGCGCATGGCTCTACCTGACCGCCGGTTCATTCGGTAGTAAATGCACTTACCATCCACAGACCCCAGGCCCGCTACGGCCGGCGGTTCAACCACTCCAACAGGTCCGGTCGACCGTGACAACTCCCTGGTTCCGGTCTGATTCGGCCTTATTTTCCACCACGCCATTAATGGGCCAAATCGTGCCCAATTATCACATAACAGGACAAACCTCATGTCACCTCCCAGGTAACCGAATCCTCCTATAAAAGGGAACCTGGGGGGAAGAGGAAAGGGGGACCAAAAAACGGGAGGAAAAACCCGAAGCTCTCCCTGTCTTCTCCACATACTCTCTTTCCTGCTCTCTCCACATACTTGCCCCCTCTGACTTAGGCATCGGAGGGCCGGCGCCGGGGAGCCCGGCCACCGGCTTTTCTTGCAGGACAGGACAGGACTGGACGCACCACCCCTCTTCGGACGCTCCCACGCCCCTCGGCGGAGGACGCAGCCAGCCGGCGCACCGCCGTCCGCCCCCTGCAGCAGCGGAGCTCCTCCTTCCCCGGCTTCGCGGTGGCCCCCGGGTCCAATTTCCAGCAACAAAACTTTTGCTCCCGTAGCTAGACTTGAGGCTATTAGACTATTATTAGCATATGCATGCTCTAAGGATTTCAAACTATTTCAAATGGATGTAAAAAGTACATTTTTAAATGGATATATTAATGAGGAAGTGTATGTAGAACAACCTCCTGGTTTTGAAAATCATCAATACCCTAATCATGTGTATAAACTGAACAAAGCACTTTATGGATTAAAACAAGCACCTAGAGCATGGTATGAGAGACTTAGTAAATTCCTATTAGAACATGAATTCTCTAGGGAAAATGTAGACACAATATTATTTCTGAAAAAGCAAAATAAGGAGATGCTATTAGTACAGATTTATGTTGATGATATCATTTTCGGTGCTACTAACAATCGCCTCTGCGAAGAGTTTGCTGATTTGATGCAGAGTGAGTTTGAGATGAGCATGATGGGAGAGCTGAACTACTTCCTCGGGCTTCAAATCAAACAATCTGAAGGAGGCATCTTCATCAATCAAGCAAAATATGTCAAGGAGATGCTCAAGAAGTTTGATATGGAAGGAAACAAATCAATCAGCACCCCCATGAGCTCATCATGCAAATTAGATCAAGATGAATCAGGTAAATCTGTAGATCAAAAACTTTATAGAGGTATGATAGGATCTTTACTATATCTTACTGCAAGTAGACCTGATATTAAGTTTAGTGTTTGCATGTGTGCTAGATATCAGGCTAATCCTAAAGAATCACACCTAGCTGCAGTTAAGAGAATTTTTAAATACTTAATAGGAACTAAGAACATAGGGCTATGGTACTCTAAAGAATCTAGCCTAAACTTAATAGGGTACACAGATTCAGACTTCGCTGGATGTAAGCTTGATAGAAAAAGTACCAGCGGATCGTGTCAGTTTCTAGGAGAAAACCTAATCTCATGGTTTAGCAAGAAACAAAACTCGGTTGCATTATCCACTGCAGAAGCTGAATATGTGGCAGCCGGGAGTTGTTGTGCTCAAATCTTGTGGATTAAACAACAATTAGAAGATTATGGCATTAAACAAGATAAAATTCCCATTAATTGTGATAATACAAGTGCCATAAATCTAACTAAAAATCCAATTCAACATTCAAGAACTAAACACATTGAGATAAGACATCACTTCATAAGAGATCATGTATTGAATGGTGATGTGTCACTCCAATTTGTTTACACTGATAATCAATTAGCAGATATTTTTACAAAACCCCTAAGTGAAGAGAGGTTTAGCGTGCTTAGGAGGGGATTAGGAGTGATTGATCCATCCTAGTGGGAGTTTCCACTAGATTAATTGATTTTGATGATTAGAATACGGTTAAAATAGAGTTTACATTCAATGATCATCAAATCAGATCCCAATTAGGTGATTTTTCCTCATTTGGCACGGTTATAGCATGACTTTTAGGTGCGTGCCAAGGTTAGAGACGACTCGAGTAAGTTTCAGAGCCGGCTCCTAAGGGGGAGTCGACTCGCGCATTTGCGGGAGTCGACTCGCAAAGATGGCAGCTGAGGGGGAGTCGACTCGCACATTGTCGGGAGTCGACTCGAAGTCTACAGGCGCATAAGGAGAGTCGACTCGCGCATATTCTGGAGTCGACTCGAGATCGAGTCGACTTGCGACTCAGGAGAGTCGACTCGCGACTCAGGAGAGTCGACTCGCAGTCGGGATCCGACTTTTTAACCCTAGGTTTGTCGTTTCGCAAACACTTCTCTTTCAAGCCGCCACTGTTCAAAAAGCCCTAGAGCCGACTCCTAGGTCTTCCCCGATCGTCTCCAACCTCTGTTCGGTCGATTTTTCACCGGTTCTTAGGGTTTTCGTCCGTTCCTAGGTCGTCTCCGGTCCGTCCCGAGTCTCCTCCGTCGACCCTTCTCCGTTCTTTAGGTGTTTCTTCCCGTTTAGGTCAAGATGCCTCGTAAGACCGTGGTTAGGAAGAGGTCCCGTCCCGAGGCCGGTCCCGAGCGGCGCTCCAAGGCGCGGCACGATCCCGCGAGGCAACCACCTCCGGCTCGTTCCCCGCCTAGGGCGGTTCCCGCGAGGCCATTGGCCGGAAAAGTCGTCTCCACCGGGAGGTATGTCGATTTCGACTTCCTCTCCCGGGAAGGATTCACCATAGGTGATAGGCTTAGAGCCCAGGGCTTAGAGTTCTTCCTTACATTGGACCTCCCCACATATCCAGAGCTCGTTAGAGAGTTTTACGGTACCGTCCATCGGGGAGATGGGGGTATCGAGGGCACAGTAGCCGGTGTCCCTGTGTTTGTCACGGAGGATCTTATTGGCCACATCCTCCACCTTCCACTAGTAGGGGTGGCTCCCGCACACCCTGAGGATAGAGTTGAGGCCCTTACGGTCGTCTTAGGGCATCCACCTCAGTCCCCCCTAGATGAGGTATCTGCTAGCTCACTTCCTATTGAAGTGAGAATCCTTTTGAGCATTCTGTCCAGGTCCATCTTCCCTAAGACAGGGAGATTTGATTTTGTGAATGAGAGAGACTTAGCTATTATGTCTTATATCCTTCAGGACACCCCGATCAACTTCCCAAAGCTCATTTATAGGTATATGTGTAAGCCCCTAGATAAACCTAGGCTCTCACTCCCATACGGGATGTTATTCACTCTTCTTTTTAGGCAGTACGAGATTCCCATTCCTGAGAGGGAACCCTCTCGTGCCTTGCGATGGACTGATCGCTTATGTACGGGGACTATGCACAGGATGAGGTTTCGGAAGAGAGAAGGGATCTGGGTTAGGAAGTCCACTCTCACTGCTCAGACCACCAGACCATCACCCAGTCCTGAGCCAGATTCAGACTACCCAGACCTTCCAGACCATCCAGACCTCCCATCCACTCCTCCTGCTCCTACCACCTCTGCCGGACCTTCCTCCTCAGTTCCACCATCTATGGAGGTCCGTATTGATACAGAGCAGCTCCGGGAGCTGCGGCAGGAGATCGTCCGAGATCTGAGGGATGAGCTGCTTCGGGAGCTCCGAGGTGCGGTGCCTGCCCCCACTCCTGCACCCGTATCTTCTCAGTTGGTCCCTTCCTTGACAGCCGTGACTGACATGACGGCTCATGTACGGGAAGAGATCTACAATGTCCGGAGTTTGGTCCAGGCCCAGTTCCACAGCATGAGTGAGGTCACGAGCTCCACTCGACAGATGCGAGAGGAGATAGGTCGTGACATGCACACCACCACCGAGGGGGCCAAGCGCTTGGCGAATGTACTCATCGACAAGCTGGACGCACTTCAGACATCGGTGACTGGGCTTCAGGCGTCGGTGACAGAGCTCTCCACTACACATAGCAGAGCCACCACGTCTATTATCACGCAGCTCGGACATGTGACAGATGCAGTCACCCTCCTCATGGAGCAGAGCCGATTGAGAGGAGGAGCACCATCCTCGAGAGGAGGTGCCACATCCTCCAGAGGAGGAGATGCATCCTCGAGAGGGGGAGCTTCATCCTCGAGGAGGACATAGATATGTTTGAGTTGTGTTTTGTCTTGCTTTGCTTTACTTATTGTATTCTCACATGTATTCACATTCATATCAATACAATGAGTAGACATTTTATCTTCAATTATGTGCTTTGCTTTATGATTGATTGTGTGTGATTACCTCCTTTTTGGTATGATGACAAAAAGGGGGAGAAATATGTATAAAATGTGTAAAAGGGGAGAAATATGAAAAAATATGTAAAAGAAATCAATGAAAATAAATAAAAAGATAAACTCTTAAAAACACACTCAAATTTGTTCTAAGTGGATTCGGTACCTCGAGGCTCATTATCTCTCTTTTGGGGCTCCTAATGGAGTAATCTCCAGAATCTATTCAAGGGATATTCGGAGATTAGCTGAATCCTACTCAAGAACAAATTGACAGATTTTTCCTCTAAAAAGATAAAATTCAGTTCAAAAACTTCAAAGCATTAAAAGAAAATTCAGAGAATCAAAACATAGTTGAATGCATATGTTGAGGGGGAGAATCTGAATCTTAATCAAGCTAAATCATTAATGACATATAAGCCAAACAATTGATTGCATAATATGAAGGCTTATATAATTCCAAATGAAAGGGGGAGCTTTAACTCTGAAATTTAATGTTTCACTCCTTTCAAACTTGGATAAATTAAATTATCAGACATTTGAATTCATTTATGGATTTTACTTCATTGTTTTATGAGCAATTCATTTTACATATACTCAAAGTTTTGTCATCATCAAAAAGGGGGAGATTGTGGAGTGATTGATTAAAACCCCATTTGATTTTGATGAGCTCAAAGCATTTGAGTATATCTTGTGATTACTAATGAATTCAATTGAGTGTTTCAGTGAAAATCCTGTCCAAGTGTCTCTAGATTTGGTTCATAGTATTTTGGATAAGGTAAGAAGTCTGCTGAACCAAAGTCTGAGACTCGAGTCGACTCCCGAGTATCACGAGTCGACTCCAAGCGTATCAAGTTCACTGGCACGAGCTCGAGTCGACTCCAGATCAGTACGAGTCGACTCCGACTGAGAACAGACAGAAGGACAGAAAGCTTCAACTCAGAAACTGTCAACGAGTCGACTCCCGAAGTGCGCGAGTCGACTCCAATGTTCAACGAGTCGACTCCAGGGTAGTAAGAGTCGACTCCAAGAGAAACACAAAGAAAAGTCAGAGAGCAGTTTTCGGGTCTGAGATTCGAGTCGACTCCAGTGGAACGCGAGTCGACTCCGATGGTTGGCAGGTCGACTCCAAAGAAGGTAAGAGTCGACTCTCAGAGGAACACAAGGAAAAAGTCAGAGAACGATTTTCGGACTCTGAGATTCGAGTCGACTCCCGCAGTACGCGAGTCGACTCCGAGACTGAGCGACCATCAACAGACAGAAGACCATGTTACTGCCTCTGAGATTCGAGTCGACTCACAGACAGCTCGAGTCGACTCCGAGACAAGCTTCACGTCAAAAGGCAGAAGACCAACTTTCGGAAACTGAGAGCCGAGTTGACTCCAAGGAAGTTCGAGTCGACTCCAAGACTGGATGAGCCAAAAGACAGAGAATCGGGAGTTCGGGCTCTGAGATTCGAGTCGACTCCCAGGACAGTCGAGTCGACTCGAGTGGACAAAATTCAAAATTGGATCCACGGACTTCAGTGGATGAGCCGACTCCAAAATTGCCAGGTCGGCTCCAGAAGTTGGCGAGTCGACTCCAGGTCAAGACGAGTCGACTCCCAGTCAAGACGGCAACTTTAATTCAAATTTGGAACAGTTGCCGAGTCGACTCCGGAAAAGCGTGAGTCGACTCCTGCTACAGCCGAGTCGACTTCTGATCGCGCGAGTCGACTCCAACCCACCAACGGTCATATTGTCAGGCTGCGCAGAGTGTGCAGAACGGCCAGAAAAAGCAGTGTAACGGCTAGTTTCCGTGGGGGTTGGCTTAAATAGCCACAGAAGACTGTAGCAAGGCAGAGAACAACCATTCCACTCCAAGCATTCAAGCTTTCAAGCTCTGCAACGTGCTCTTCAACGAAAAAGGGGAAGATCAGCATTTACTGCAACCAACTACATCTTCCCAGCAATTAAAGGCTCCTCCTCCTGCATTCAAGTCGACTACACATTCTAGAGGAGACCGGAGTTCAAGAAGCCATTCCTCTACTTCAGCTTAAAAGCGTTTGAGGGCTTCTAAACTCCTCTTTTGATTATATTGTTTTACATCTGCTTTTGAGAAGCTTATTTTCCTTTCTTTCTATAACTTGTATTTACTTGATTCAATCGGGGGATTGAATCAAGGGGATTAAGGTTGGTTGGTGAGCCAAGTTAAAAACCAATGTGTGTAAGGGTTTGATTGTGAGCCCGGAAAAACAATCGGGGTTGGTTCTAGTCGGTGAGCCTGGGAAAACCGACCGAGTTCGTTGTGAGCTCGTAAAACAACAAGTTTGGTTGTGAGCTTGCAAAACAACCGGCTGTAATCCAAGGGGGTTATAGTGAATTCCCAAGAGAGACTTGGGGAGTGGACGTAGGAGCAAGGGGTAGCTCCGAACCACTATAAAACTCTGTGTTTGCATTGGATTGTCTCTTCTCTTCTTCCTCTCACATCACTCACAGCACTTAGCATTAATTAAATAACTTGCAATAGTTTTTAATTAATCATCCATAACGTTTTAATTATCCAAATTAATTTAAAACCCAATTCACCCCCCCCCCCCTCTTGGGTTGTCTATCTGGGCAACAAGTTAGCCATTAACACACATCATGCTAAATCAAGTAATAGATTGGTTGACTACCCTATATAAAGGGATAGTTTGGAGGTCCTTAGGTAAACTCATTCAGAGACTACTCTTCCCAGAATTCTCTATTCTATATTGTTGCCTTTCTATTATGATTTAGGCATCGGAGGTCTCTTGCTTAAAATTTTTCGACAAGCAGACTTCTTACAAGTCATTTCTAGAGAAGATCAGTTTTTCCATGCCTCGGCCACTTCATTCAATTCGATTCTCACCGACTTTAAAGCTAGCTGAGCAGCACTCCGACCTCAATTCGAAATTCTGTGGCAACTGTTAGTGTGGAGTGATTGATTATAACCCTATTTGATTTTGATGAGCTCAAAGCATTTGAGTATATCTTATGTTGTACTAATAAATTCAATCTAGTGTTTCAGTCAAATACTAGTAAATTTATGGTTAAGTGTCTCTAGATTTGGTTTAATACATTGTGGATAAGTAAAGAACTCAATTTGAACCAAAGTCTGAGACTCGAGTCGACTCCGGAAAATTACGAGTCGACTCCAAGCGTATCAGAAGCACTGGCACGAGCTCGAGTCGACTCCTGTACATTACGAGTCGACTCCGACTGAGAACAGACAGACGGACAGAAAGAATCATCTCAGAACCTGTCAACGAGTCGACTCCTGAAGAGCGCGAGTCGACTCCGATGCTTGCCAAGTCGACTCTAGAGTAGAACGAGTCGACTCGAGGGAGTAACAGACAGAAAGACAGAGAAGCTATTTTGGACCCTGAGAGCCGAGTCGACTCCTGTTGCCCAGTAGATACAACCCAAGAGGGGGGGTGAATTGGGTCTTTTAAAACTTTTAAACTACTTCTAGTACTTTTTGATTAATTATGCTAAGTTGTATATATGCGCAGTGAAAGTTAAACTTAGCAACAGTTTGATGTATAGAATGTGACTTGATTAAATATGCTTGCAACTAAAGGATATCCAGATAAGAGTTAAGCAAGCAGTTTATCTAAGTAAGTGAGTGTGTTAGTTAGACAATAAGTAGAGGCATTACAAACACAAAGGACATATAGTGGTTCGGTGCACCCCAGCACCTACATCCACTCCCCAAGACTTCTTGGAAATTTCACTATAATCCTACAGATTACAGCCGGTTGTTTTACAAGCTCACAACCCAACTTGTTGTTTTACGAGGTCACAACGAACTCGGTCGGTTTTCCCAGGCTCATCGACTAGAACCACCCCCGATTGTTTTCCCGGGATCACAATCGAACCCTTACACGTTGGTTTTACCCTCGGCTCACCAACAAACCTAAACCCCGTTGGTTTTCCCTTTGGCTTACCAACAAACCTTACACCGTTGGTTTTCCCTTTGGCTCACCAACAAACCTTTAACCCCTTGATTCAATCCCTTCATTGAATCAAGTTACAAGATATTAAAACAAAGAATAAAAACAAATCAAAGCTTCTTAAACAAGCAAATATAACAATATAAACAAATAGAGTAAAGAGAAGCCCTCAAACGAGTTTTGAAGATGGAGGAGCTCGACTTCTTCTTTACTTGACCCTCTTCTGATTTGGCACGAAGTAGAGGATCACCGCGGCAGCACACGGATGGAGAGGAAGCTTGGGGATACACTTGGAAGCTCTTCTTCTCTCTATTTCACTTTGAATGGCCCTTATTGTGCTTATGGGAGATTTTCCTTGGAATCTCTTCCCTAAATGTTTTCTCCCACTTCCATGATTTCTTCCCTAGCTCTCTTCTTGTTTTTATAGCTTTAGATGGCGTGGAAACAAGAATATAGCCGTTAGAGACAAAAATAGAGCCGTTGGACACAGTCTGCACTTCCTGACAATATTACCGTTGGGATCGGAGTCGACTCGCGCGATCAGGAGTCGACTCGCCTGTTGCAGGAGTCGGCTCGTGCTTTACTGGAGACGACTCGGCCACTGTTCCAAATTTGAATTAAAGTGCATGCCTTGACTGGGAGTCGACTCGGCTTAACCTGGAGTCGACTCGCCAACTTCTGGAGCTGACCTGGCAATTTCGGAGTCGGCTCATCCACTGAAGTCTGTGGATCCAATTTTGAATTTTGTCCTCTCGAGTCGACTCGACTGTCCTGGGAGTCGACTCGAATCTCAGAGCCCGAACTCCCGATCCTCTGTCTTTTGGCTCGTCCAGTCTTGGAGTCGACTCGAACTTCCTCGGAGTCGACTCGGCTCTCAGTTTCTGAAAGTTGGTCTTCTGCCTTTTGACGTGAAGCTATCGTGGAGTCGACTCGAGCTGTCTGGGAGTCGACTCGAATCTCAGAGGCAGTAACTTGATCTTCTGTCTGTTGATGGTCGCGTAGTCTCGGAGTCGACTCGTGTATTGCGGGAGTCGACTCGAATCTCAGAGTCCATGAAATGCTCTCTGACTTTTTCTTTATGTACCGCTGAGAGTCGACTCTTGCTTTCTTTGGAGTCGACCTGCCAACCATCGGAGTCGACTCGCGTTCCACTGGAGTCGACTCGAATTTCAGACCCGAAAACTGCTCTCTGACTTTTCTGCCTGTGACTCCTAGGAGTCGACTCATACTTCCCCGGAGTCGACTCGGTAAACATTGGAGTCGACTCGAATTCCTCAGGAGTCGACTCGAAGACTATTCTTTCGAATTTTTCCTTTGATTTTACTCCTCCAATTTGAACCTTTTGAACTTTAAACTTGGGCCAATGAATTGTAGCTTTCTTTTAACTTTTCTTGAGAGCTTTTGGAGGCCTTCTTGTGTTCTTCCAACTTGCTATGTTCCTTGCAAAATAAATATCTTTCTCCTTGCAACATAAACATTAGTATCTATACTTCAAGGTTTTGTGATCATCAAAATCAATCTATGAATCAATCTTTGGGTCATCAATCTCCCCCTTTTTGATGATGACAAAACTTGGAGTATATGCAATATAAAAGATATTGATTTCTAGAAGTAATACATAGCTAAGTTGCATGAAGTAGAAAACATATATTTTTAAAACATACTTCATGATAATGCTTTAGATTTAATCAGCTTAACACAATCAACATATTTCAATTTAAGCTGATTTCAATTCAAAGCATAAAGGCATTATGAGCATATACTTAGATATTTGCATATACTTAGATATTTCTCCCCCTTTTTGACAACATCAAAAAGATAGTGAAACATTAAGCACAAAGATAAGAACACTCAAATATTTCTTTCCCTTATTGTACTCTGATTTGAATGTTAAATTATTGCAAGGATATGAATCATATAACTTAAGGCAATAATATTGGAATCAGATTAGTGAGCACAGATCAGAGCCAATTAAGATAGTTTTCAAGAAGTTTTCTAAGTTGATACCACAGATAGTTTTCTAATCAAGTGTAGGTGGAATCTTCCTTAGGTTAATTCAAGAAGTGGAAATCTAACCTCTCTTCAATAATAAGTGTGAAAGCTTGTTCATTTAAGATCTTGTGCCCAATCTATTAAGTATTTTATCAATATGAGAGTAATTTTTGAGTAAAAGATCAAAACTTATATATTTGAAAGACATATCATCATGTTGGATCATTAATTCTTAATGACTTCAAAGTTCTTTTATGATAATAAAAGCATTGGAGCACAAATACCAAAATATGAAATCATGCAATTTTTGATACATCTTTGAGCTCTTTTAAAGACTTTCTTTTATTCCTTTAGAAAATAAGCACAATTTGATACATAAAATAATGAATTTGCACAAAATTGAAGTTCCAAAAAGCAAGCCAATTAGAGCTCATTAGTGAAGTTCCAAAAATAGATTTTCTAAGAGATACTCAAAAAAATTTAACACATTATTCTCCCCCTTTTTCATTAAATTAGAGGCTCTTAAGATTTGCAATTTGGTTCAAGAGTGATGCATGAGATATACTAACCAAATAACACGCCTCAAGGTGTATCATACAGATTTTCAGATTTAAATTTCAGATGATACATATTGGAGAGTATTAGAATCACTTTTCATTTAGTGTTCTTTCTCTCTCCTTTAGTTATAGATTTATGCGATTAAGTTCCATAAGACCTCTCCTTCTGAAATTTTCTTTCTCCCCCTCAATTGATCATTCCATTTAAGAGTTTAGAATCCTAAGATAATGTTCAATAAGATTGTCAATCTCAAAAATATATTTCAGCTTATTTTCATAAGACTCAAGGTTTGAGATAAGACAACCTTTATAGAACTCATCTCAAGGAAATTAAAGCATGTCTTGCAATATAAGGAGGTTCATCAAAATCAATCCATAAAATTCAAAGTATGCATCAAAATAAAGTGTCTTTGGGATAGGATACTGAATATCTAAAGCTCCCCCTCAAAAGATGCATTCTTCTTTAATCATTTTAAATTGTTGAATTTCAGATTTTAGTGATAAACGTGAATAACACTGAAATTCTGTAATATCGAGAATGTAGAGTAATCTAGTATTATTCCAAAATTTGTAGTAATTACTCTTTCTAATCCTTTACGAACAAGTTATGCTTTCTCTTAATCTTAGAGAAAATGTATAGAAATATTAATCAGAAAATGATTCATTTGAAGCTCAATTTCTTTCAAAAGCATTTACATTTTCTTTCTTTTAGAGTCATTTGAGTGAACTGAAATATTTCTAGTTTTAAGATCATTCACTCTATTGATGGAAGTCTTTAATAATGTAGGAGAGAAAAACATATAGATGATCATTGAAGTATATCTATTTATAGAATTCAATTTCTTAATTATAGTTTTTCTGCAATGGATACATGAAGCATAATAAATCTTTTTAATATCAAAATAAACTCATATATTTAAAAATATTTGTTTGCAATTAAGATCATTGAAAGACACATCATTTAGACCAATATTAGTATACTTTGAAGATAAGAAATGATATGTTTCGGATGCGTATCGGAGCAATCAACCAAGGCATCAAAATTAATTCTGTTTTTCTTAAATTAAGATTTTATTTAGAAATCATATTGAGTTTAAGCTTTTATACAAAATCAGATTCTGAATTTCATAAAGATTTTCAATAGAGGCTTTTAAAGTCATAATTTGAGATATGGATCTTCCACATTGTAGCTCATCTTAAATCATTATGATTGAAGACATATATTTCACACATATAAGAGGATATTCAGAATATTTGTATTTATGTTTAGCACATTATATACCAAGGTTTGAAGGATAGAACAAACTCTTCATTTTGCCTAAATAGAAATATCCTTCTCTTCTCCTTTTTACAAATTTATTCACCTTTCAGATTTTAACGATGATTGTGAATGACAAATCTAAAATTTCTTTTTAACAATACAAAAAAAAATTTATATAGTATTCCAAATATTCAATCAAATTATCCAAGCATGAAGCATTGTAAAACATTGAGAACCCATAAATCAAGACATCATACCATATGCACACTATATTAAGTGTTAAGTCATACATTAAAATAATAAGAACAAGCATGTCAAGGATCAAAATCAATTCTTTTCAAATAAACTCCTCCTATTTAAATATTATCTTGCATTGATTTCATCCTTAAATTATGTTTTCAAGTGATAAAAAAAACTTGATTCTTCTTATATACTTTCATTTACTTTGTCTTTCATTTTTACTTTCTTATGCTCTATACTCTATTTGCTCCCTATCCGGTGGAGTTGGGAAGGGGCACGAGGTACTACCACTAGCCTCCCTCTGGTGCCGTTCCTAATATGCCCTACACCGAATAGTTGGGTCAAATAGTGCCGGGTACTACCACTAGCCTCCCCATTGGCACCATCCCTATGATGAGCAATATAGAAAGGTTAAAATGTTTACTTCAAACTCTCCCTGTTTGAGTGTAATTAATTATAGATTTTATCCCTTCCAAATGTGCCGAATATATTATGCTTGTTTTGCTTTTCCTTAAGATTGAAGTACTTGCCTTTGCTCAGATTTTTCATCTCTTGAACAATGTCCATTTTCTTTTCTTTATCTCTCTCTCTTTTTGTTATTCTCAAGTAATCTACATGAAAGAGCAGAATAAAGAAATAATGAAATGTATCGTATAGAGGTATATCATGCAAACACTATTTTCATTATGCCCAAGAATTCGTAGCTTCTCACAAGTCATTCTAAATCAGAGTTTTAATCATATACTTGTGTATTTCATGGTTATGATACAGCCATAGAAATATTTTAGATTGAGCAAACCATGAAACAATTTCTAAAAGTATAAGTCAGTCAATACACATATAGACATGATATCAAAAATTAATAATTAAAGAATTTAATCATGCCATAATAGGATTTAAGTTATTGACTTTGCTCAATTAATTTGTGAGAAAGGTATCTAAAATTACCTATTCATTATATGTTCTTCAAGCCAAACTAGATTTCTTATGTGTGAACTTTTGGCTGAAGAAGATCCTCTCTCTTGTTTGCATGTGAATGTTTAATGTATCTTACATGAAGATATCCTTCAAGTTGAAATTTCTCATTTTTCTTTCTTGAAGGAAGGTTATTAGTTTCTTTAAGATACAAAGCATTCATCCAACATATATATTTTTTAACTAGATGACTCAATATAAGATATGACAATAGTTGCATGTTGAGTCACTTTACTCAAGAGATTCCCTAAATATAAGCAAGCACATATCACTTGAACTAAAGAGATAGTTTCATTAAATCAGATGGTTCAAGGACAAGCATGTGAGGCAATAGGTAGATTTATCAAGGTCAAATCAATTTCTTATTTTCAAAATCAATTTAGTTTAGATTTTATTCAATAAGGCACGCTAGCTAAGTTTTAATCAACTTATCTTAAACAGTTGTTTCTATCACAATTCAGATTATGATTTATTTGTTTATCAATAAAATATGATTCATTAAAGTTAGATTGATGTCTTGCACAAGGTCACATAATGAGCATACAACCTGGTCTACTAGCTTTATGATAAAATAATTATTCTATCATGCTTCAATACAGCTTTAAACAGTAGATCTATTTTGCTCATTCTTTTCAAATTCTACAAGATGGGGTCATAGACATACCTTCTTCATGCCAATCTTCTATGAGAGTTTTCTTGTGGACTAACATTGGTCAATGAAGATCCCCTTTCATGTTTGTCTTAATTTGGAGTTTGAGAGAAGATGTTAATTCATTCATCATACATATTTCAAACTCACCTTGCAATATAACTCTTCATTAGTAGAACCAGAAATGATGTCATTAATGTATACTTTGAGCAAGTGAGGTGTCACACATTTTTTGATGCAAAGAATTATCACTATTACCTTCTATCAAAAAGGTTATTTAAGCTTTTATATCATGCTCTTGATGCTTGTATCAAACCATATATTGCTTTATCATATTTGTAATGAGTGTTTTCAAATATGGTGGTTATTTAACATAGATCTACCTTTTAATGAAATAACCACATAGGAGTGCATTCTACACATTCATTTGATAGAGAATAAAGCTCATTAAGCAAACAAATGATAATGGTGATTTTTACTTTTAATTATGCAAGAAACTTATCAAGATCTCTTTCATTTTTTCTTGATTTAGTCTTTTAACAGTCATCACTTTTTCTTCATTAAGAGCATATCTGAAAAATCCAAGTTGGTTCTAATTATTAACAAGTTTTTCAGATTGTTATATGTAAAAGATTAACCATATACATACATAATTTAATTTTAGTATCTTGATAATAAATCATTAGTCTCATAAAGAATAAAATACCTTGATATTTTTGCAACTAAAAACTTTTCATTGAATACTCTATATGCATTGCTTGATGAATGATATCCAAGGATAGACATATCTCTATCAGATTTGGCATTATTTTCATAAGAGCATATCAAGCATAACATGTACGACTGAAAAATATGAAAGATATGCAATGGTTCATTTTTCATTTTTTCAGAAGATCAAAATTTTCATCAGAAATAGATCTAATAGAAATCATATGTATGACAAGCAGTGATGATAGTCTTTTAAAAATTATTTAAGTAGATGACTATCATACACAATTGTCTTTTCATTTCTTCAAGAATTCTATTAATCCTATTTTACTTATGGTGTCCTTGGTGCTGAAACAATTGTATTCAATATTATTTTCTATGCACAACTTGACAAAAAATTGGTTTTCAAGACTATCCCATGATACTTTTGCAAACCTTTTTCATTTGAACCCTTTTTGTGAGTTTGTGCCAATGCAGAAAATATTTCAATTTACGTGCCAAGAACAAAGCCAGTGTAAGCTTTTGAAAACTTAGTATTGGAAACAACATCATTAGATTTAGAAATTGATTTTGTTTGTTTCCTTAGTTAACATGCATAGCAAGCTTTGACCTTTTAGAAGATAATCTAAGTAAGGCAATGACAAGGTCTTTTGAGATTAAGTACATACTAGCATGAGTTGATTTTATATGCCAAAGATGGTTTCTTTAATCTTGGTATTTATAGTGCATATATTCAAAAGCATACCAAGTACACATTATCATTTAAACAATAATGCCATGAATAAAAACTCTCAATCAAGCATATAGAGAATTCATAGAGTTATTCTTAATAAATTGTTTAATCATTTAGCAACTTATCCAATAGTGAGTAAAGTATACTATAAAATGAAATGATTTGATTATATTTCCAAAAGTATTTTCTATATCACAAAATTGATCAATACTAGCAATTCATATCAAATATTAAAGCAAAAATAATGATGAGATGTAAGGATTACTGATTTCATTATTATTATTATTTCATTTAAAATTACTTTTCATAAGTATATTTTAAGTTTCATTTTTGATGTGTGTCTAGAGCACCCATTTGTATGAAGGTTCTATTTGTTCCATGGGTATCTTGGCACATCTATGTCTACATCCTCATATTTTCATTTTGGGTACCCAAGCTTGCTTGGGTCCTTGAGAGTTAGGACATATGGTTCCTTTTGGAACCCATATCTGTTTAATAGTAATAACCTTACCATTTGATTTAATTATACTAGAACGATAGGTAAAGTTGTTATTCCCACCCTTTTCATTTTTGAAATAAGTTATCTTATTTAATGGTTTGTTTGGTGAATTAATAATCTTTTTCTCTAGAGATTTATTGTTAAGTAAAGAAGTCAAGCCAAGTTTTGATTTATCATAAGTAACATATTGGCTTTCAAACATCATTTTTAATCGTTCTGAACTTACGGTGAATTTGTTAATAAAAGATTTTAATTGATTAATTTCTTTACTTAAGTTTTGATTTTCTTTAATTAAGCTATGATTTTTCTGAATCAATTCTTCTGAAAATGACCTTAAGCTTTCATTTTCAGAATTTAGTTTCTTAAGATTTTTATTCTTTACAGTTAATTTTCTACATTCACTATACAAATCATGAAAAGCATTTAATAATTCATCATAAGAGAATTCTTCTTGAAAATCATTTGAGGTAAGAGTAGATTCAGATTTTACCTTGTCTTCTTGTGCCATAAAGCACAAGTTGGTTACTTCTTGTAGTTCCTTGGAGCTAATATCATCATTGTTGCTCCTAACTTCTATTTTCTTGCTAGACTCTTTCTTGGTCAAGGCTCTCTTCCTTTTTACCTCTTTCTTCCTTTCTTCTTGCTTCCTCTTCTTCTTTGTCTTTAGGAAGCTGATTTGCCTCGGAGTCGACTCGGACCTTATTGGAGTCGACTCGGTGAACTTGAGAGTCGACTCTGAGATACTTGGAGTCGACTCGACTGAGGGAGATTCAACACCCTTTTCTGCAGTCTCATTGTTAGTATATAATTGAAGCACATGTGAGCTAGTCTGAGATTTATCATAAACATTTTCTAAAGTATCCCAGATCTCCTTAGCAGATAAGCATGCAGAAATTTCATTAAAATTTTTTTCTTTAATAGCACAGTATAATATGTTCATAGCATTAGCATTCAACTGTGCTAAGTCCTTTTCATTAAAAGTTTGAGAGAGTGTGTGAAGGTCATTTATTATGATTTTCCATAAGTAATAGTTTTGTGATTGAATAAAAACGCGCATGCGTATTTTCCAATGTGTATAGTTTAAGCCATTAAATAGTGGAGGTGTATCAATTGATTGTCCTTCTCCTAGAAAACTATCTATTTGAGTTGTCATGATCTTTGGCTCTAGTCAGTTAAGACTACAAATAATATTTGAGCACCTGCTCTGATACCACTTGTTGCCCAGTAGATACAACCCAAGAGGGGGGGTGAATTGGGTCTTTTAAAACTTTTAAACTACTTCTAGTACTTTTTGATTAATTATGCTAAGTTGTATATATGCGCAGTGAAAGTTAAACTTAGCAACAGTTTGATGTATAGAATGTGACTTGATTAAATATGCTTGCAACTAAAGGATATCCAGATAAGAGTTAAGCAAGCAGTTTATCTAAGTAAGTGAGTGTGTTAGTTAGACAATAAGTAGAGGCATTACAAACACAAAGGACATATAGTGGTTCGGTGCACCCCAGCACCTACATCCACTCCCCAAGACTTCTTGAGAATTTCACTATAATCCTACAGATTACAGCCGGTTGTTTTACAAGCTCACAACCCAACTTGTTGTTTTACGAGGTCACAACGAACTCGGTCGGTTTTCCCAGGCTCACCGACTAGAACCACCCCCGATTGTTTTCCCGGGATCACAATCGAACCCTTACACGTTGGTTTTACCCTCGGCTCACCAACAAACCTAAACTCCGTTGGTTTTCCCTTTGGCTTACCAACAAACCTTACACCGTTGGTTTTCCCTTTGGCTCACCAACAAACCTTTAACCCCTTGATTCAATCCCTTGATTGAATCAAGTTACAAGATATTAAAACAAAGAATAAAAACAAATCAAAGCTTCTTAAACAAGCAAATATAACAATATAAACAAATAGAGTAAAGAGAAGCCCTCAAACGAGTTTTGAAGATAGAGGAGCTCGACTTCTTCTTTACTTGACCCTCTTCTGATTTGGCACGAAGTAGAGGATCACCGCGGCAGCACACGGATGGAGAGGAAGCTTTGGGATACACTTGGAAGCTCTTCTTCTCTCTATTTCACTTTGAATGGCCCTTATTGTGCTTATGGGAGATTTTCCTTGGAATCTCTTTCCTAAATGTTTTCTCCCACTTCCATGATTTCTTCCCTAGCTCTCTTCTTGTTTTTATAGCTTTAGATGGCGTGGAAACAAGAATATAGCCGTTAGAGACAAAAATAGAGCCGTTGGACACAGTCTGCACTTCCTGACAATATTACCGTTGGGATCGGAGTCGACTCGTGCGATCAGAAGTCGACTCGCCTGTTGCAGGAGTCGGCTCGTGCTTTACTGGAGACGACTCGGCCACTGTTCCAAATTTGAATTAAAGTGCATGCCTTGACTGGGAGTCGACTCGGCTTAACCTGGAGTCGACTCGCCAACTTCTGGAGCTGACCTGGCAATTTCGGAGTCGGCTCATCCACTGAAGTCCGTGGATCCAATTTTGAATTTTGTCCTCTCGAGTCGACTCGACTGTCCTGGGAGTTGACTCGAATCTCAGAGCCCGAACTCCCGATCCTCTGTCTTTTGGCTCGTCCAGTCTTGGAGTCGACTCGAACTTCCTTGGAGTCGACTCGGCTCTCAGTTTCTGAAAGTTGGTCTTCTGCCTTTTGACGTGAAGCTATCGTGGAGTCGACTCGAGCTGTCTGAGAGTCGACTCGAATCTCAGAGGCAGTAACTTGATCTTCTGTCTGTTGATGGTCGCGCAGTCTCGGAGTCGACTCGTGTATTGCGGGAGTCGACTCGAATCTCAGAGTCCATGAAATGCTCTCTGACTTTTTCTTTATGTACCGCTGAGAGTCGACTCTTGCTTTCTTTGGAGTCGACCTGCCAACCATCGGAGTCGACTCGCGTTCCACTGGAGTCGACTCGAATTTCAGACCCGAAAACTGCTCTCTGACTTTTCTGCCTGTGACTCCTAGGAGTCGACTCATACTTCCCCGGAGTCGACTCGGTAAACATTGGAGTCGACTCGAATTCCTCAGGAGTCGACTCGAAGACTATTCTTTCGAATTTTTCCTTTGATTTTACTCCTCCAATTTGAACCTTTTGAACTTTAAACTTGGGCCAATGAATTGTAGCTTTCTTCTAACTTTTCTTGAGAGCTTTTGGAGGCCTTCTTGTGTTCTTCCAACTTGCTATGTTCCTTGCAAAATAAATATCTTTCTCCTTGCAACATAAACATTAGTATCTATACTTCAAGATTTTGTGATCATCAAAATCAATCTATGAATCAATCTTTGGGTCATCAACTCCTGAAGAACTCGAGTCGACTCCGATGGCTGGCAGGTCGACTCCTAAGGAAGTGAGAGTCGACTCCCAGAGGAAAACAAGGCAAAAGTCAGAGAGCAAATTTCGGACACTGTGAGCCGAGTCGACTCCGGCAAAGTCCGAGTCGACTCCAAGACAGCGCAACCCCAAAGACAGAAGACGGTATTTTCGTCTCTGAGAGGCGAGTCGACTCCAAGACAGTTCGAGTCGACTCTAAGGCAGCGCGACCCCAAAAGACAGAAGACTGTTTTTCGGATACTAAGAGCCGAGTCGACTCCGAGACAGTTCGAGTCGACTCCGAGACGGCACAAGTCAACAGACAGAAGATCGGGATTTCTGGGTCTGAGCGCCGAGTCGACTCCCAGAATTTTCGAGTCGACTCGAGTGAGCAAACTTGAAAAATACATCTCAGGATTCCTTGGAACGAGTCGTCTCCAAAAATGCCAGGTCAGCTCCGGACATTGGGGAGTCGACTCCAGGTTGAGTCGAGTCGACTCCAAGTTGAGACAGCACTTTAATTCAAATCCGGAACAGTTGCCGAGCCGTCTCCAGAAAAGCACGAGTCGACTCCTGCAACAGGCGAGTCGACTCCAGATCGCGCGAGTCGACTCCGATCCCAACGGAAACATTGTCAGGAGTTGCAGAATGTGCAGAACGGCTACAATATTGTGTCTAACGGCTAGTTTCCGTGGGGAATAGCTTAAATAGCCACAGAGAACTGTAGCAAGGTAGAGAAGTGACATTCCTTTCAAAGAAAATAAGAAATCTCTACCTACCAAAGGATTTCAAAGGGAATACGCCGAAAAAAAGGAAGAGGGGCATTAAACTCCATCCAACCAACTCTTCCCAGCATTCAAGAAGTCTCCGTCAGTCATCAAGTCTTCGAGACATTCAAGAGGAGACCCCGAGTTCGAGAAGCCCTCCTCTACATCTTCATAAATTTGTTTGAGGGCTCTTAACTTCTCTATTATTTATATCGCTGAATATCTGCTTGTTAAGAAGCTTTATTTTTCTGTTTGTTTTTCAAACCATTTGTTCCTTACTTGATTCAATCAGGGGATTGAATCAAGGGTGTAAAGGTTTGTTGGTAAGCCAGGTTGAAACCAACGGTGTAAGGGTTTGATTGTGATCCCGGAAAAACAATCGGGTGGTTCTAGTCGGTGAGCCTGGAAAAACCGATCGAGTTCGTTGTGATCTCGTAAAACAACAAGTTAGGTTGTGAGCTTGTAAAACAACCGGCTGTAATCCGAGGGATTATAGTGAATTCCCAAGTGAGGCTTGGGGAGTGGACGTAGGAGCAAGGGTTAGCTCCGAACCACTATAAATTTTTTTGTGTTTGTGATTGCTTTATTGTCTCTTACTTTCCTTTCATTCACTGCATATAGCAACTAATTAATCCACTTGCAAAAGTTTTAATTAGTTACTCACAAAGCTTTTAAATTGCAATAATTATTTTAAAACCCAATTCACCCCCCCTCTTGGGTTGTCTATCTGGGCAACAAGTGGTATCAGAGCCGGAACTCTTTTACCAAAAGAGTAAAAGATCAAAATGACAACCCCATTTGGATCTTCTCATATTGAGGGCCAGTTCACCCATAGACCTCCATTCTTTAATGGATCCGACTACTCATATTGGAAGGCAAGGATGAGAATATTCATCCAAGCACAAGACTATGAGATGTGGACCACCATACTTAATGGACCATACGTCCCATCAATTTTTGTAGAGGGTGTAACTATACCCAAACTTGAAAAGGATTGGGATGACAATGATATAAAGAAGGCACAACTAAATGCCAAAGCAATGAATGTGCTTTATTGTGCTTTAGATAGAAATGAATTCAATAGAGTCTCTACTTGCAATTCTGCAAAAGAGATTTGGGATAGACTTGAAGTGACCCACGAGGGCACAAATCAAGTAAAAGAATCTAAAATAAATATATTAGTTCATAAGTATGAATTATTTAAGATGGATTCTAATGAAACAATCACTTGCATGTTTACTAGATTTACTGACATTGTCAATGGCCTAAAAAGCCTTGGCAAAAATTATACTAACAGTGAACTTGTCAGGAAGATTCTTCGCTGTTTGCCAAGGTCATGGGAAGCCAAGGTAACGGCAATCCAAGAAGCCAAGGACTTAAACAAGCTGCCACTCGAGGAGCTTCTTGGATCCCTCATGACGCATGAACTAACAATGAAGCAACACAGTGAAGAAGAGTCCTCCCACAAGAAAAAGGTAATAGCCCTCAAATCTGTTTCTACTAACAAAGATTTATCTTGCAGCAGCAGCAGTGAAGAGGAAGACAATGAGGGAGATGATGATGAGGCTCTTCTCGTGCGTAAATTCAGAAAATTCATCAACCGAAAGAAGTCCTTTCATCAAAGAAGAGGCCCCTCAAGTTTCTATCACAAGGATAAAGATAAGGAAAGGAAAAATGAGGGAATCGGATGTTACGAATGTAAGAAGCCGGGACACTTCAGAGCAGACTGTCCTTTGCTCAAGAAGGCCAGCAAGTACAAGAAAAAGAAGGTCCTCGTCTCCACCCTATCGGACTTCGATACATCATCATCATCGTCGGATGAGGAACAAGAAGAAAAGGCCAACCTATGTTTTATGGCAAACGACAATGAGGTAACATCTGAAACACATTTAGACTTTACCTTCGATGAATTATATGATGCTTTTAATGAATTAATGGACGAATATAAGACAATAAACCTTAAGAACAAAGAATTGAAACTAACTAACCAATCTCTCTTCCGTAAGTACGATACATTAGTTAAGGATAAAGATGTTATCAGTAAAGAAAATTCAGAACTTAAGACAAGCAACCAACGGTTAATTCAAAAAACTAATACCTTAATTAAAGATAACGAAAAACTAACCAAGAAAATTTCTGAATTTAAAAGGGATAAACAAACTGATAGAGATAATTTCACAAAAGAATTAAATGCACTAAAAACAGAAAAACAAAAGTTGGCACTAGAACTTGAAAAGTACAAACCTTTTGTAGAAAAGTTTACATATAGCTCTGAAAAATTGGAAATGATACTTAATAGTCAACGAGCTGTGTTCAATAGAGCTGGTTTAGGGTATAAACCAAAAAATAAGCAAAAGCTCCTTAGTAATTTCTTTGAAAAAGCAGAGGAAAGCAAAACCAAGAAAATAACCTGTTTTTGCTGTGGAACAATAGGACATAAAGCTAATGTATGTGATTATAGAAAAGAAAAAACTAAAAGAAAAATTAAAAGGGTTTGGGTTCCAAAAGGAACCAACATTACTAACCATGAAGGACACAAGAAAACTTGGGTACCTAAAATTGTATGATTTGCTTGTGTAGGAGTGTCTTGCAGCCAAGGTCGACAAAAACTGTTGGTACTTGGATAGTGGCTGCTCAAGACACATGACGGGTGACAAAGACCAATTCTTCACCCTTGAGCTTAAGAAGGGAGGTGCTGTGACATTTGGAGACAATAACCAAGGTCACATCATTGGTATAGGTAAAGTACAAATCACCCCTTCAACCTTTATTGATAATGTTCGATATGTTGATGGTCTTAAGCATAACCTACTTAGCATTAGTCAGTTGTGTGATAGAGGTTTTGATGTTTTGTTCAAACCATCTTTATGCATCATAACCAACTCAATTGACAACAGTTTAGTTTTTAAAGGAATAAGACGTGGCAATGTGTATGTAGTAGACCTTGAGGATCTTGCCAAACATAACCCCTGTTTAGTTGTTAATGAAACTAAGGATAATGATGCAAGTTGGTTATGGCACCGTAAGTTAGGTCATGCAAGTATGGATACAATATCAAAACTAGTAAAAAGAGATTCCGTGATAGGTTTGCCAAAACTAAAATTTGAGAAAAATAAAATCTGTAAAGCTTGTCAATATGACAAACAATCAAGGAACTCCTTTAAATCCATAAATTGTGTCTCTACCTCTAGACCTCTAGAACTACTACACATGGATCTATTTGGACCAACTAGAACCACAAGTCTAGGTGAAAACAAATATGGTCTTGTTATTATAGATGATTTTTCTAGATATACTTGGGTCATGTTTTTAGCTCATAAAGATCAAGCATTTTCAGTATTTAAGAAATTTCATAAGGAAGTAACTAGTGCTAGAGATGCTTCAGTTATAGCTATTAGAAGTGACCATGGAACGGAATTTGAAAATCATCTATTTAATGAATTTTGTGGTAAAAAGGGGATAACTCATAATTTTTCTGCACCTAGGACACCACAACAAAATAGAGTTGTGGAAAGAAAGAATAGAACCTTAGAGGAAATGGCTAGGACCATGTTATGTGAAAGTAACCTCCCTAAGTATTTTTGGGGAGAAGCCATTAATACCTCATGTCATATATTAAATAGAGTTTTATTGAGACCTATTATAAAGAAAACACCTTATGAACTTTGGAAAAATAGAAAGCCCAAAGTAAACTATTTTCATGTTTTTGGATGTAGGTGTTTCGTTCATAATAATGGGAAGGATAACCTAGGTAAATTTGATTCTAAATTTGATGAGGGTATATTTTTGGGGTATTCTACAACAAGTAAAGCCTATAGAGTTTTTAATAGAAGAACCATTGTTATTGAAGAGTCTATACATGTTGTTTTTGATGACACTAGTGATATCTCTTCTAGCAAGAGAGTTGATCTTGATGATGATGCTGAAATTCTTGAAGAAAAGATTGATGAGATGACATTACAAGAAGATGAACAAAAACTAATTAGAAATGCATCATCAAGCCAAGAGGCAATTGTGGATCATGGGCTGACTAAGGCTTGGAGGTATGCTCATGGGCATCCTAAGGAATTAATTTTAGATGATCCATCTCAACCTGTTAGGACTAGAGCATCTCTTAGAAACTTGAATAATCATCTAGCTTTTGTCTCACATTTTGAATCTAAACACATAGAAGAAGCTGAAAAGGATGTAAATTGGATAAATGCAATGCAAGAAGAACTAAACCAATTTACTAGAAACAAGGTATGGAACCTTGTTGAACGACCCTCTGAATATTCAATAATAGGTACCAAATGGATATATAAAAATAAGCTTGATGAAAATGGAATTGTAATTAGGAACAAGGCTAGACTAGTAGCAAAGGGCTATAATCAAGAAGAAGGTATAGACTTTGATGAAACCTTTGCTCCTGTAGCTAGACTTGAGTAATTAGATTGTTACTAGCATTTGCATGCTCTAAAGATTTCAAATTATTTCAAATGGATGTAAAAAGTGCATTTTTGAATGGTACATTAATGAGGAGGTGTATGTAGAACAACCTCCTGGTTTTGAAAATCATCAATACCCCAATCATGTGTATAAATTAAACAAAGCACTTTATGGTTTGAAACAAGCACCTAGAGCATGGTATGAAAGACTTAGCAAATTTCTACTAGATCATAAATTCTCTACGGAAAATGTAGATACAACACTGTTTTTAAAGAAGAAAAATAAAGAAATGTTAGTAGTGCAGATTTATGTTGATGATATTATTTTCGGTGCTACTAACAATCGCCTCTGCGAAGAATTTGCTGACTTGATGCATAGTGAATTTGAAATGAGCATGATGGGAGAGCTGAACTATTTTCTCGGGCTCCAAATCAAACAATCTGAAGAAGGGATCTTCATCAATCAAGCTAAATACATCAAGGAGATGCTTAAGAAGTTTGATATGGAAGGAAACAAGTCAATCAGCACACCCATGAGCTCATCATGCAAACTAGACCAAGATGAATCAGGTAAATCAGTAGATCAAAGGATGTATAGAGGTATGATAGGATTTTTATTATATCTCACTGCAAGTAGACCTGATATCATGTTTAGTGTATGCATGTGTGCTAGATATCAATCTAATCCTAAGGAATCACATTTAATTGCAGTTAAGAGAATCTTTAAATACTTAATAGGAACAAAAAATATAGGTTTATGGTATTCTAAAGAATCTAGCCTGAACTTAATAGGGTATACAGATTCAGATTTTGCTGGTTGTAAACTTGATAGAAAAAGCACTAGCGGGTCATGTCAATTCTTAGGAGAAAATCTAATCTCATGGTTTAGCAAGAAACAAAACTCGGTTGCATTATCTACTGCGAAGCCGAATATGTTGCTGCCGAGAGTTGTTGTGTTCAAATCATGTGGATCAAACAACAACTTGAAGATTATGGAATTAAACAAGATAAAATTACCATTAATTGTGACAATACTAGTGCTATTAACTTAACTAAGAATCCAATTCAGCACTCAAGAACCAAACACATTGAAATAAGACATCACTTCATAAGAGATCATGTACTGAATGGTGATGTTACACTTCAATTTATTTGCACTGATGATCAACTAGCTGACATCTTTACAAAACCCTTGAGTGAAGAGCGATTTTGTGTGCTTAGGAGAGGATTAGGAGTGATTGATCCATCCTAGTAATGTTCTCTTCTAGTTCATTGATTTTGATGATTAGCTTGTGTTAAATATAGAGTTTCTCATCTATGATTATCAAATCAGATCATAAACTTAGTGATTATCCCTTGTTTGGCACGAAAATAACATGATTTTTAGGTGCGTGCCAGATTACGAGTCGACTCGGATACATTTTAGAGTCGGCTCATGAGGAGGAGTCGACTCGCACATAGATAGGAGTCGACTCGAGGTCGATGGCATCATAGGGGGAGTCGACTCGCGCATATTTTGGAGTCGACTCGAGGTCGAGTCGACTCGCGACTTACTGGAGTCGACTCGCGGTCGGAAATCCGATGTTTTAACCCTAATCGAAGCGTTTAATCGACACTTCTATTCACCGCCTCCACTGTTCAAAAATCCTAGAGTCGTCTCCGACCTCGTCTCCGACCTCCATTAGGGCATTTCCGTCGAGTTTCCCCCGATTCCTCGTGTCTTTCCCCCCTCCTTCGGTCTAGGATGCCTCGGAAAGTTGTTGTCCCGAGCCGGAAGAGGCCCCAATCCGCGAGCGGCGCCGAGCGACGGTCCAAGGCTCGGAATGAACCCGTGAGGCCACAACCTCCGGTTCCTTCCCCGCCGAGGCCGGTTCCCTCGCGTCCGTGCGCCGGGAAGGCGGTCTCCACCGGGAGGTATGTCAACTTTGACTTCCTCTCCCGGGAAGGCTTTACAATAGGGCATAGGTTAAGGACCCAAGGGTTAGAGATGTTTTGCTCCCTAGATCTCCCTACTTGCCCGTGGCTAGTTAGGGAGTTTTACGGGACAGTAGCTAGGGGTCATGGTGGGATACAGGGAACCGTAGCGGGTGTCCCTTTATTTATTTCGGAGGATTTCATTGCACAAATCCTTCATCTTCCCCAAGTAGGGGTGTTTCCCTCTCACCCAGCCGATAGGACTGAGGCCCTTACGGCCATACTAGGGAGTCCACCCCAGTCCCCCCTAGATGAGGTGTCTACAAGTTAGCTATCAGTTGAAATGCGGCTCCTCTTAAGTATTATATCTAGGACCCTCTTCCCTAAGACTGGCCGTTTTGACTTTGTATCTGAGAGGGACCTAGCCCTAATGTACTACATTCTTCAAGATACCCCAATCAACTTTCCTAAGCTCATCTATAAATACCTATGTGAGCCTCTAGACAAACCAAGGCTTACTCTTCCCTATGGAATGCTGTACACATTGATCTTCAGGGAGTTAGAGGTCCCCATTCCTGAGGGGGAACCCTCTCGCGCACTGCGATACACAGATCGCATGGGTGAGGGAACTCTTCACAGGATGGGATTTGATAAGGTTGAGGGAGTCTGGGTCCGGAAACCATCCTCTTCCACACCTACTGACCCTACCACTCGTCACTCCCCCAGCCTTGATCATGACTCCGATTTTTCCACCTATCCCTCCACTTCAGCACCATCCACTTCAGTCGGACCCTCCACTGCACCACCTTCTCAGCCACAGGAGGTCCGGATCTCTCCTGAGCAGCTCCGGGAGTTGCGGCAGGAGATCGTGAGGGATCTTCGGGACGACCTACTGCGGGAGCTCCGAGATCCAGCGGCTGCTCCCTCCACTGCCCTGGTTCCTTCATTGGCAGCCGTGACCGAGATGACGGCTCATCTGAGGAAAGAGATTTACAATGTCAGAAGCCTTATACAAGCCCAATTTTCAAATATGAGCGATGTCACGAGTAACACAAGAAAGATGCGAGATGACATCCGACAGGACTTAGGCAGCCAAAGTCAGCGGGCCGAGCGTCTAGCCAATGTACTGATCTCCAAGTTGGATACCCTTCAGGAGAATCTGACTGAGCTTACCTCAATCCAGAATAGGGCCACCTCGGAGATCATAAAGCAGCTAGGAAACATTACAGATGGGATCAGTCTAATTATGCAACAATCTAGACTGAGCAAGGGAGCCACATCCTCCACAAAGAAATCCTAGTGTAGCTTGTTTTCTCTTTTTGATATGTACTTACTGCTTTACTTTTTGTTGTATCTACAAGTATACTTAAATATACATCAATACAATGAGTAGACATTTCTCTTCCAAAGTGTTGCAAATTTGATCTCTAATTGCTTTTGTGATGTGCTTTCTTCCTTTTTACTATGATGACAAAAAGGGGGAGAAAATATATTGAATAGACATGTAAAGGGAATCAATAAAAAGAAACCTTTTAAAACACAAAATAATTTGTTCTAAGTGGATTCGATACCTCGAGGCTCATTATCTCTCTGTTGGGGCTCCTAAAGGAGTAATCTCCAGAATCTATTCAAGGGATATTCGGAGATTAGTCGAATCATACTCAAGAACAAATTGGCAGATTTTTTCTCTAAAAACAAAAATTCAAGTTCAAAAGCTTCAATACACTAAAAGAAAATTCAGAAAATCTAAACAAAGTTGAATGCATGTGTTGAGGGGGAGAATCTGAAATTTTAAGAAAGCAAACTCATTAAATATATATAAGCCAAACAATTGATTGCATGACATGAAGGCTTATATAATTTCAAATGAAAGGGGGAGCTTTAACTTCAAAATTTACTGTTTCACACCTTTCAGTTTTGGATAAATTAAATAACTAGACACTTGAATTCATTTTAAAATTTTACTATAAATCTCCTTGTTTGTTGAGCAATTCACTTTACATATACTAAATATTTTGTCATCATCAAAAAGGGGGAGATTGTGGAGTGATTGATTATAACCCTATTTGATTTTGATGAGCTCAAAGCATTTGAGTATATCTTATGTTGTACTAATGAATTCAATCTAGTGTTTCAGTCAAATACTAGTAAATTTATGGTTAAGTATCTCTAGATTTGGTTCAATACATTGTGGATAAGTAAAGAACTCAATTTGAACCAAAGTCTGAGACTCGAGTCGACTCCGGAAAATTACGAGTCGACTCCAAGCGTATCAGAAGCACTGGCATGAGCTCGAGTCGACTCCTGTACATTACGAGTCGACTCCGACTGAGAACAGACAGACGGACAGAAAGAATCATCTCAGAACCTGTCAACGAGTCGACTCCTGAAGAGCGCGAGTCGACTCCGATGCTTGACGAGTCGACTCCAGAGTAGAACGAGTCGACTCGAGGGAGTAACAGACAGAAAGACAGAGAAGCTATTTTGGACCCTGAGAGCCGAGTCGACTCCTGAAGAACTCGAGTCGACTCCGATGGCTGGCAGGTCGACTCCTAAGGAAGCGAGAGTCGACTCCCAGAGGAAAACAAGGCAAAAGTCAGAGAGCAAATTTCGGACACTGTGAGCCGAGTCGACTTCCGCAAAGTCCGAGTCGACTCCGAGACAGCGCAAACCTAAAGACAGAAGACGGTATTTTCGTCTCTGAGAGGCGAGTCGACTCCAAGACAGTTCGAGTCGACTCCAAGGCAGCGCGACCCCAAAAGACAGAAGACTGTTTTTCGGATACTGAGAGCCGAGTCGACTCCGAGACAGTTCGAGTCGACTCCGAGACGGCACAAGTCAACAGACAGAAGATCGGGATTTCTGGGTCTGAGCGCCGAGTCGACTCCCAGAATTTCCGAGTCGACTCGAGTGAGCAAACTTGAAAAATACATCTCAGGATTCCTTGGAACGAGTCGTCTCCAAAAATGCCAGGTCAGCTCTGGACATTGGGGAGTCGACTCCAGGTTGAGTCGAGTCGACTCCAGGTTGAGTCGAGTCGACTCCAGGTTGAGTCGAGTCGACTCCAAGTCGAGACAGCACTTTAATTCAAATCCGGATTAGTTGCCGAGCCGTCTCCAGAAAAGCACGAGTCGACTCCTGCAACAGGCGAGTCGACTCCAGATCGCGCGAGTCGACTCCGATCCCAACGGAAACATTGTCAGGAGTTGCAGAATGTGCAGAACGGCTACAATATTGTGTCTAACGGCTAGTTTCCGTGGGGAATGGCTTAAATAGCCACAGAGAACTATAGCAAGGTAGAGAAGTGACATTCCTTTCAAAGAAAACAAGAAATCTCTACCTACCAAAGGATTTCAAAGGGAATACACCGAAAAGAAGGAAGAGGGGCATTAAACTCCATCCAACTAACTCTTCCCAGCATTCAAGAAGTCTCCGTCAGTCATCAAGTCTTCGAGACATTCAAGAGGAGACCCCGAGTTCGAGAAGCCCTCCTCTACATCTTCATAAATTTGTTTGAGGACTCTTAACTTCTCTATTATTTATATCGCTGAATATCTGCTTGTTAAGAAGCTTTATTTTTCTGTTTGTTTTTCAAACCATTTGTTCCTTACTTGATTCAATCAGGGGATTGAATCAAGGATGTAAAGGTTTGTTGGTAAGCCTAGGTTGAAACCAACGGTGTAAGGGTTTGATTGTGATCCCAGAAAAACAATCGGGTGGTTCTAGTCGATGAGCCTGGGAAAACCAACCGAGTTCGTTGTGATCTCGTAAAACAACAAGTTAGGTTGTGAGCTTATAAAACAACCGGCTGTAATCCGAGGGATTATAGTAAATTCCCAAGTGAGGCTTGGGGAGTGGACGTAGGAGCAAGGGTTAGCTCCGAACCACTATAAATTTCTTTGTGTTTGTGATTGCTTTATTGTCTCTTACTTTCCTTTCATTCACTGCATATAGCAACTAATTAATCCACTTGCAAAAGTTTTAATTAGTTACTCACAAAGCTTTTAAATTGCAATAATTATTTTAAAACCTAATTCACCCCCCTCTTGGATTGCCTATCTGGGCAACAGTTAGTATTCTTTACGGTGATATTTTATTGGTCTAACATGTAGCTGAGCTGGTATATAATTTCTTGTATTATTGGGGGTGGTGGCAGGATCCAAAGTCTCCGTACATTTTTTAAAGAAAAATATAAATCTCCAAACGACGAGCCACCAATCTCATCATCGTAGTTCAAAGCGGTTGCGGGTTCCACACCAGATCCAAATCCGTCCGTCCGGTTCGGTTTGATAGACGCCATACCGTGATACACAGATCCGTCCGTCCGGTTGCGGGTTCTTTACGCCATATACCGGCTGAGGGGGAACCCTCTCGCGCACTGCGATACACAGATCGCATGGGTGAGGGAACTCTTCACAGGATGGGATTTGATAAGGTTGAGGGAGTCTAGGTCCGGAAACCATCCTCTTCCACACCTACTGACCCTACCACTCGTCACTCCCCCAGCCTTGATCATGACTCCGATTTTTCCACCTATCCCTCCACTTCAGCACCATCCACTTCAGTCGGACCCTCCACTGCACCACCTTCTCAGCCACAGGAGGTCCGGATCTCTCCTGAGCAGCTCCGGGAGTTGCGGCAGGAGATCGTGAGGGATCTTCGGGACGACCTACTGCGGGAGCTCCGAGATCCAGCGGCTGCTCCCTCCACTGCCCTGGTTCCTTCATTGGCAGCCGTGACCGAGATGACGGCTCATCTGAGGGAAGAGATTTACAATGTCAGAAGCCTTATACAAGCCCAATTTTCAAATATGAGCGATGTCACGAGTAACACAAGAAAGATGCGAGATGACATCCGACAGGACTTAGGCAGCCAAAGTCAGCGGGCCGAGCGTCTAGCCAATGTACTGATCTCCAAGTTGGATACCCTTCAGGAGAATCTGACTGAGCTTACCTCAATCCATAATAGGGCCACCTCGGAGATCATAAAGCAGCTAGGAAACATTACAGATGGGATCAGTCTAATTATGCAACAATCTAGACTGAGCAAGGGAGCCACATCCTCCACAAAGAAATCCTAGTGTAGCTTGTTTTCTCTTTTTGATATGTACTTACTGCTTTACTTTTTGTTGTATCTACAAGTATACTTAAATATACATCAATACAATGAGTAGACATTTCTCTTCCAAAGTGTTGCAAATTTGATCTCTAATTGCTTTTGTGATGTGCTTTCTTCCTTTTTACTATGATGACAAAAAGGGGGAGAAAATATATTGAATAGACATGTAAAGGGAATCAATAAAAAGAAACCTTTTAAAACACAAAATAATTTGTTCTAAGTGGATTCGATACCTCGAGGCTCATTATCTCTCTGTTGGGGCTCCTAAAGGAGTAATCTCCAGAATCTATTCAAGGGATATTCGGAGATTAGTCGAATCATACTCAAGAATAAATTGGCAGATTTTTTCTCTAAAAACAAAAATTCAAGTTCAAAAGCTTCAATACACTAAAAGAAAATTCAGAGAATCTAAACAAAGTTGAATGCATGTGTTGAGGGGGAGAATCTGAAATTTTAAGAAAGCAAACTCATTAAATATATATAAGCCAAACAATTGATTGCATGACATGAAGGCTTATATAATTCCAAATGAAAGGGGGAGCTTTAACTTCAAAATTTACTGTTTCACACATTTCAGTTTTGGATAAATTAAATAACTAGACACTTGAATTCATTTTAAAATTTTACTATAAATCTCCTTGTTTGTTGAGCAATTCATTTTACATATACTAAATATTTTGTCATCATCAAAAAGGGGGAGATTGTGGAGTGATTGATTATAACCCTATTTGATTTTGATGAGCTCAAAGCATTTGAGTATATCTTATGTTGTACTAATGAATTCAATCTAGTGTTTCAGTCAAATACTAGTAAATTTATGGTTAAGTATCTCTAGATTTGGTTCAATACATTGTGGATAAGTAAAGAACTCAATTTGAACCAAAGTCTGAGACTCGAGTCGACTCCGGGAAATTACGAGTCGACTCCAAGCGTATCAGAAGCACTGGCATGAGCTCGAGTCGACTCCTGTACATTACGAGTCGACTCCGACTGAGAACAGACAGACGGACAGAAAGAATCATCTCAGAACCTGTCAACGAGTCGACTCCTGAAGAGCGCGAGTCGACTCCGATGCTTGACGAGTCGACTCCAGAGTAGAACGAGTCGACTCGAGGGAGTAACAGACAGAAAGACAGAGAAGCTATTTTGGACCCTGAGAGCCGAGTCGACTCCTGAAGAACTCGAGTCGACTCCGATGGCTGGCAGGTCGACTCCTAAGGAAGCGAGAGTCGACTCCCAGAGGAAAACAAGGCAAAAGTCAGAGAGCAAATTTCGGACACTGTGAGCCGAGTCGACTTCCGCAAAGTCCGAGTCGACTCCGAGACAGCGCAACCCTAAAGACAGAAGACGGTATTTTCGTCTCTGAGAGGCGAGTCGACTCCAAGACAGTTCGAGTCGACTCCAAGGCAGCGCGACCCCAAAAGACAGAAGACTGTTTTTCGGATACTGAGAGCCGAGTCGACTCCGAGACAGTTCGAGTCGACTCCGAGACGGCACAAGTCAACAGACAGAAGATCGGGATTTCTGGGTCTGAGCGCCGAGTCGACTCCCAGAATTTCCGAGTCGACTCGAGTGAGCAAACTTGAAAAATACATCTCAGGATTCCTTGGAACGAGTCGTCTCCAAAAATGCCAGGTCAGCTCTGGACATTGGGGAGTCGACTCCAGGTTGAGTCGAGTCGACTCCAGGTTGAGTCGAGTCGACTCCAGGTTGAGTCGAGTCGACTCCAAGTCGAGACAGCACTTTAATTCAAATCCGGAACAGTTGCCGAGCCGTCTCCAGAAAAGCACGAGTCGACTCCTGCAACAGGCGAGTCGACTCCAGATCGCGCGAGTCGACTCCGATCCCAACGGAAACATTGTCAGGAGTTGCAGAATGTGCAGAACGGCTACAATATTGTGTCTAACGGCTAGTTTCCGTGGGGAATGGCTTAAATAGCCACAGAGAACTATAGCAAGGTAGAGAAGTGACATTCCTTTCAAAGAAAACAAGAAATCTCTACCTACCAAAGGATTTCAAAGGGAATACACCGAAAAGAAGGAAGAGGGGCATTAAACTCCATCCAACTAACTCTTCCCAGCATTCAAGAAGTCTCCGTCAGTCATCAAGTCTTCGAGACATTCAAGAGGAGACCCCGAGTTCAAGAAGCCCTCCTCTACATCTTCATAAATTTGTTTGAGGACTCTTAACTTCTCTATTATTTATATCGCTGAATATCTGCTTGTTAAGAAGCTTTATTTTTCTGTTTGTTTTTCAAACCATTTGTTCCTTACTTGATTCAATCAGGGGATTGAATCAAGGATGTAAAGGTTTGTTGGTAAGCCTAGGTTGAAACCAACGGTGTAAGGGTTTGATTGTGATCCCAGAAAAACAATCGGGTGGTTCTAGTCGATGAGCCTGGAAAAACCAACCGAGTTCGTTGTGATCTCGTAAAACAACAAGTTAGGTTGTGAGCTTATAAAACAACCGGCTGTAATCCGAGGGATTATAGTAAATTCCCAAGTGAGGCTTGGGGAGTGGACGTAGGAGCAAGGGTTAGCTCCGAACCACTATAAATTTCTTTGTGTTTGTGATTGCTTTATTGTCTCTTACTTTCCTTTCATTCACTGCATATAGCAACTAATTAATCCACTTGCAAAAGTTTTAATTAGTTACTCACAAAGCTTTTAAATTGCAATAATTATTTTAAAACCTAATTCACCCCCCTCTTGGATTGCCTATCTGGGCAACCGTTAGTATTCTTTACGGTGATATTTTATTGGTCTAACATGTAGCTGAGCTGGTATATAATTTCTTGTATTATTGGGGGTGGTGGCAGGATCCAAAGTCCCCGTACATTTTTTAAAGAAAAATATAAATCTCCAAACGACGAGCCACCAATCTCATCATCGTAGTTCAAAGCGGTTGCGGGTTCCACACCAGATCCAAATCCGTCCGTCCGGTTCGGTTTGATAGACGCCATACCGTGTTTCCCTGTACCAGCGACGCGATCGCACCACCGTCGCTCAGTCTTGTGACACGTGGGACCCACGGCTTGTCCTGCTTCCTCCTCATCGCCGAGCAAAAAAACTCCCCGTTTAACGCCCCGGGATTTTCATATAATCACAATCGAATTCTTTTTTTTTTCTCCACCCGTTCTATTCGTCCTCCTAGATCACGAATCAAGAGATCGATAAAATGGGTGCTTGTCCTTTTCTTTACCAGCGGTGACGGGACACACGGTCAGTGTGTGGGATCCACCGGGAGGACCACAAATCGACGGCTGTCCTTCTAGCACCGCCCTGAGGAATTGGGTATTCGTTTATTTACTTAGGGGGTTTTCTGGAAGTCTAGCTTCAAAATCAGTAGAAGAACTTAATATATAATGACAAGAATTCGAGAGAGAAAAACGATAACTTCGGGCAAAAGAACTCGCTGGGAAGATAGACACAGGGATCTAGCGTCATCCGGTCCTTTCCCCTCGATTAGATTCGGTTTTAGATCTCATCTTAGAGAGGCCAGCGCTCCGGTGGCCAAGTTTTTCAGGTCGAAGCGCGTTACGAGGTATAACTTTTCGTGCCGATCCCAGGTTGCTGAATTCTGGAGTTAAATTCGCTTCGGTTTTTTTTTTTTGTTAGAAAAGTCCTATTCGGGATTTGGTGACTGGGTTTCTGTTTTATTGATGTGTTTCCTCTTTCGTTTTTTGAGCTTCCAGGATGTGTGTGTGTGTGTTATTGTTCTTTGGGTTGATTGTGTTTGGTTCATCGCTGGATTTGATATGAATTTTTGATTTCTTATAGTTAGTTTTTTTACTGGATGTCTGAATTGTAGATGGTGTTGTCATCAGTCTGTGTTAGGATTTGAGTATGTTTTACTAATTGTGTCTTGAGAATTTGTGTGCTTTTATAATTTTTTTATTTTGTTTTTGTTCAGTTTGGCCCAAATTAGATCTTTTGGATTTGTGACATTCTTTTAGGTGGTTGATGGAAATGTAGCCGTAGTATCTTGGTTAAATTAAGTTAAGCAGTTGTGGATGGATGGATCTGGCTTGTGGAATCGCTGCTAGTGGTATCCGGTTTTGAGGCTGATAGCTTTGTAGGTTACCAGGATAATCTTAAAAGATATATGGGCCATGGTTATTTATTGCATAGTGTAGAGGTGGCAGATGGGAAGAGTAATGTCCCGTTTTTCCCCCTGTTCTGCCACTGGGTCGGTGATGGATGTTGGCTGCTTTGTGGAATGCCCTGCATTGAAGTGAAGCATGGCAAGTTCTAAATCATGCTTGGTTTTGTTTGGCCATTTTGGTATCTCTGGATAAATGTTGAATATGCATGAAGGATTATGGGGTGTTTTTTTTTTTTGGCATAAAATTATCTTATTTTCAGCTATTGTGTCTATAGTAATAGTGTTAGTGATTAATGAAGCATATGTTTCTTGAGAAGGCGTAAGCATAAGCTTGCATATTTACAAACAAGGAATCTTGTCCAATCAATCTGGGATTGGCAGATAGTTTGCAGTTGGTCTAGTGCACCAACCAAAGAAATGGATATATATTGCTTTAAAGTGACAAGCATTGTGTGTTGGGTTTGTCATCTAGTCTTTTAAGTTCCTTTTGTCTCCTTCTTGATGTGTCAGATTTTTCCTTTATGGTGAATGCTTTGTTCTATTAATTGAGAGATGCATGGCTAAAAGAAATTTCCACAATGGAAGGAGCATATAAAAAGGCCACATTTTCTTAACAAGTGGCAAATGCAGAAGAAATTGTATTGACCAATTCATCTTCATACTCAAAGGGGGAACCGAAAAATTCTATATGATGTTTGAGTCAAAATGCGGATAATATGAATGCATAAACTATCTTTTGTACATGTTCTTGCTTTATCATTTGAAAGCATAAGCAACTAGCTTCTTGCTCGGCTATCTTCCTTGGTATCACATCCTTGGGATCGAGTGGTTGTAGTGCTAGATAAATATCACCAGTATGGCTATTGCCCTCCTTGTCTGTCTTGTCGCTGAGCCTTTATAATAGGGCTAATGGGCCTCGTAAGAAGGCAATAAGTTATGCAATTTCTTTCATGAAGATTTCTTCTCTTTTTTTTAAAGAAAAAGACTCAGGAGATTGAAGAACATCTATTTGGTAGTTTTATTTCTGCATATTCGCAACTGAAGAGGTTTACTGATGGAAAGATAATATCCTTGCAATTCAGTATTATATCTTAGCCATTAGTAATATACTACCATGTTTGTTCCTACTGTGCCTTCACTGATGCACATTAGCAAAGCTGAGTCAAGACACCTGTCACTGAGCTATGAATTTCCTTATGAACTAGCAAAAATCTATGTTACACTAAGACTCGGTAAAGTCATGGTCAAGGTGATACAACTTTTTGAGGCAATGTTCTTTATAGCGATTATCATAGTCCTTGTTGGAGTAGATGCTGACTAATTGATTTGCAAGTCTAGAGTACTGGAGATTGTTGCAACATCAACTTTTGACCTTGTTATTGATTATGAATATTTTTAGTGATAGAGACTTCTATCTAAGACCAAATTCGCTCCATATTTTCTTGCTCCAGCGTTCATAATTTTGTAACAGTAGGTATTTTGCCATGACTGCATTCTAAGTCATTCTTTTCTCAACAAGCTCCCATTTTAGCTCTCAAATCCATTGCAGCTCTTACATCACAAAAGTATACTCTTAAAGCTGAAAGAAATGATTTGCAGTTTTATTGTGTAGAATCAGCATCATGCCTTACATATTCTCTTTGGAAATGTCAATCTAGTTGATGTTACCCAAAAATTCAATGTTTCAACGGTAAGCGATCATTTTATGTATTGAGCATGAAATACAAGAACTTGTTTTCATGGAATATTACATTATTTCTTTCTTTAGGAATATGGTCGCCAATATATACATACATATGTAGGGGCGCGGACGAGCCAAGCTGTCTTGGACTGCTCAGATTCTGATCAAGTTTGGCTCAAGCCCGAGTTGAGGTCTGCCTTATATTTTCAAATGGCTCATGTTCAGGCTCGGTTCCTTGACGAGCCAAGTTTTTGAAGATGTTTGAACTTGTTTAGTTTCCTAGCTGAGCTAAGCTCAAACGAGCTTTCTTGACATGAGCAGCTCAGTCCATTACATACATACATGCATGCATGCATGACGAGCTTTTGACGAGCCAAGACCAAGCTGCTCATGAGCAGCTTAGTCCGCATGCATGTATGCACACGTATGCGGTACTGATGGCAATACAGCTGAAGCTGATTCACTTGTAAACTTGGTTTAAACCATAACTTTTCTGGGTCCAATTAAATTCTAAATAATTGTTCTTTGGATATCATGCTTTACTGGGATACTAGACTATGCTGTATCATGCTTGGTATTGGCATGGAAACAAGTATATCTCAGTTGGTAATTATCTAAAGGCACATTTAGATATCTGAAGAAATCTTTTATGCTTCAAATCTGGATTAATTGATGATGAATTGCTGATACATAGACATGATTTGAACATCCAAACTGTGTGGAAGATACTTCTAATTTCATTACATGCAACGATTTCGATGACTTTTTGTTTCTGACAACCTTCATAACTACACATAGTACTCATTAAGTTTTCAAACCACAACCTAACATCAAAATAACATCAAAGTTTTGGTTTAATATGCATATATCATATTGGCACAAACCACCACACTCGTAACATATTAGTGTATGTGTGATAATGTAAATGAGTATTGACTGAGACTAAGTTGAAATGGATTAACATGTAGTCCTAAGATGTTGAGTATATATATCATGTTGGGCATGTGGATGCAGTGCCAGGTGTAGATACTTGCCTGGTACAGCATATGCTGGCTGGCACATAAAACACTGCAAACTACTCTATCTGAATCCATCATCTCCTTTTCTTGCCTTACATTCATATCCATACAAACTTATGATCCAGATAGATCAGGATGCTAAATCTCTTAGGGATTAATGATTGTTGACCTGATGAATCAATACTTGGTGTTCAAAACTTCCTATCAAGCCTATTTGTAAATATAGAAGTAACCATAATTAATATGCAAGCTGGGTGATTTTGGTAGCTCTGTAAGTTTTTCTTGTCATTCTCCAGGCTTAATAAGGAAATGCTCACTTAAATTTGAAACTGGGAGCTTTTTGTTTATTCCGAAAAAAAAAAAAACTTAATCTTTTTAAGGTTGCACCATTTTTTGTACTATATCCAGAATCTAAGTTCATGGACTTACTACATCTCTGGAATTCTTTTGATAGATTTTTTTTATCTGAAATTTCATGTAAACTCTCTTGCTTGAGAACGAACTCTCACTCGCTTTAGTCTCTCTGACAGAGAATTACTGTAACAAACAGTTTTGGAGGATGTTGGAATAATGGCAGCTGCAGAAGCAAGGGCTGCTTGGCAGCGTGCTGCAAACCGTTGCCTAGTCCAGGAAGATGCAAAGAGAGCTCCAAAGTTAGCCTGCTGCCCGTCGTCATCAGCACTGCAGAATGATTCAAGCAATGGCAATGCAACAAACTCACCAGATCACTCTGGCTCCAATTTTATGCCTTTAAACTGGAATACCATGAATTCTAATCTCCCACCGGACACAAAATGGTGGCTCCACATGCAACCGAACTTTGGTTACCAAAAGGAGCACATGTGTAAACAACTGAATTTCATAGAAGATGAACTTGATGAGAAGGGAGCGGAAAGTACAGTCCTAACATCTAATCTTACTGAAGAGCCGTTGGCTGGTGAATCAATGGACATTGATCTTAAAAAGAGCGAATGCTTTCTCGAGTCTCCATGGATGGCATCTACAGCTTTTATGAAGCATAATTCTGAATCCAGAGTAGAAGAAATGAAGACTACTTTTCCACAACAACCGCTAAAGCGTAAAGTAGATATGGGTGATTATCTTTACCAGGATGAGGAGCTGCTGGATTGGAAGCCAGTTGATCGGTTAATTTCAAAGAAACAAGAGAAGTTTTCTTCAGACCTTGATACACCATGGGCAGGAGGTAACAAGTGTGAGCCCTGGTGGCGAATATCTGACAAAGATGAGTTGGCTTCATTGGTTGCCCAAAAATCACAGCAGCATATTGAGAACTGTGATCTTCCCAGACCCACCCAGATGGTGCATGTTAGTAGGGATCCATTTGCTTATCTTGAAAATTTAGACAGTAATGGGTTATTTTCCTCGAGATTAAGTCAAAAGTTGCATGCTGGCACATGCAGCCCCCTTGATTATGCACAAAATAGTTCTATTTCTGGCAATGCGGTTGATAAGAACTGGTCTTCTGGTGGAGGCTGTTTGGTAGATGATACTGAGAAAATGTACAGGTACTGCCTGTATACATCTTGCATTCGTCCTAGAAAGTGCACATACTTTTTTAATTAATTTTTTTTTCAGTAGGAAAGAGCATGTAATTTAAGTTAAGCTTTTGTAAGTATAATCAAATTGCAACATGTAAGTGAAAAGCACAAAATTTCTTTTATTTTGCTTTAAATATGTTTATGTATGCATGTATCTAGACACAGATTCTTCTGTTTCGATGTTCACTTTTGCTTGCTAAGGACAGGTAAGACTAGAACATAAGATTGACATTCAATAAGTAATCTTGATTTCTTTCATACCACAGATCCTAATTTGTCTCCACTTAACAGGAAAGATAACTGTCAGACATTTGCAATCATAGACATTTCATACAATTTGTTAATTTTCTTGGATAAGCTAGGATTGCCTGCGGAAACTAAATTTAGTGCAGTATGATTGTTTACAGAATAATCGCATTGGTTTTCCATTTCTTCTCTATATGAAAGCATACATTGGAATCTTAGGTTTACTGTTAATTAATCTTCTTCGGAATTCTGTAGTTTAGATTTTGTTTGTTAGATTAATTAACAGAGTGCTGCTTGATCCATTTGATGTGTCCTGCTTGTTCAGATTCCCTGCAATATCTAGTGGTCCTATAATTAGGCCTACTGTTGATTAACATTATTATTCCATTCTTTTTGTGTTTATGATTAGGGGTGCAAATGAGCCAAGTAGCTTCTGGAGATGACTCGATCTTCAGGGCTTCAAAACTCATCCTCTCGATTTTACTTCCTCGAGTTGACTCGAATTTCCTTGGAGTCGACTCGGCTCTCAGAGCCGGAGAGACAGGTCTTCTATCTTTGAACTTGAACTGTCTCGGAGTCGACTCGGACTTTGCGGGAGTCGACTCGGCTCTCAGACACGAAATACCGATCTTCTGTCTTTGGAGTTGAACTGCCTTGGAGTCGACTCGGACTTTGCGGGAGTCGACTCGGCTCTCAGACATTGAAGTTGGCTCTCTGACTTTTAGCCTTGCATTTCTCTGGGAGTCGACTCTTGCTTCCTTAGGAGTCGACCTGCCAACCGTCGGAGTCGACTCGAGTTCTTCAGGAGTCGACTCGGCTCTCAGAGTCCAAAATGGCTTCTCTATCTTTCTGTCTGTTACTCCATGGAGTCGACTCGTACTATGCTGGAGTCGACTCGGCAAGCATCGGAGTCGACTCGAATTCTTCAGGAGTCGACTCGTTGACAGGTTCTGAGATGAATCTTTCTGTCCGGCTGTCTGTTCTCAGTCGGAGTCGACTCGTAATGTGCAGGAGTCGACTCGAGCTTGTGCCAGAGCTTCTGATACGCTTGGAGTCGACTCATAATCTTCCGGAGTCGACTCGAGATTCAGACTTTGGTTCAAATTGAATTCCTTACTTATCCAAAGTGTATTGAACCAAAGCTAGAGACACTTGAACATAAATTTACAAATATTTGACTGAAACACTAGATTGAATTCATTAGTATAACATAAGATATACTCAAATGCTTTAAGCTCATCAAAATCAAATAGGGTTATAATCAATCACTCCACAATGGATCATCTTAGACTACTTTAGCAAACATGAATAATAAATAGCATGCTCAAAGTTTAAACATCATAAAAGGATTTTTCATTGATAATAAGAACTTAAACAAGCTTCAAAATAATAAAGAAAATAAGAACTACAATGCCCTGTAACATTGCTAGGGCTTCATCCAGCCCTAGACTAGACGTTTAGCCGAGCATGGCTTCCGGACGATCTCCCATCTTCAAATGAAAGCCTTCCCCTTCCATTATTCCCAAAATATCACAAAATATTCTCTTCACCCCCCCCCCCTCTCTCTTTTTTTTATTTCTTTCTCTGGTTCCCTCTCGGCTATCTTCTTCTTTTTCTTCACCGAAACAGGGGTTCCCCTGTTTCTTTCCTCCACCCTGCCCCCCTCTGCCGATGGCCAACCTCCTCTCTTTATACTCGTTTGGAGTGCTCTTTCGGGAAGGGAGAAGAGGTCATGGGCCTGATTCCGGGGCGTGATGCCGGAGGGCAGATCGCGGACGGCGAATGGCTGGATGTCGGGATTAAAGCGTGATCTGTGGACGCTGAGTTGAATGGCCGGATTAATGCAGCTAGCTGCCACCGGATTGGAGGAGTTGGGAAGAAATCCGGGAATACTGATCGCGAACGTGGTTGAATGCTGGGCGAGATCCGTGGACGCTGGAAGAATTGCATTGCGGGAGAAAAGGAAGAGGGCTGATGCGGAAGGTCTGCTGATTTCACGAGCAGTTGAGGCGCGATGCTTGGGAGGAGCTGTCACGGCGTGGAGCTGAAAATCCGGAAGAGGAGATGCCGCACGCGGTTGATGGCGGAGGAGCTGGAACGGGAGAATCGACGGGTGGCGACTCGATTCTCGGCCGTGATCCACTGCGGGAGGAAGAAGATGAACAGTGAACGGGCTGGGACGAGCGGCCGGTCTGGGATGCTGCGGCTGTAAACGGAAGGGAGTAATTAGGAGAATTAGGACCGAGCTCGACTCGACTATTAGCGAGCTCGAGTAGCAAAATATTCAACTCGAAAGCTCGCGAACCTAATCAAATATAATTTTAATAATATTATTATTTATTTATAATGTATATTATTAGGTTAATATTTAAAATATAATATTATGTTGTATTTTGTTTTAACCATTTTTTTTAATTACGATCAAGGCTCGAATTTAAGCTCGAGTATGGCTCGGCTGATATTTGAGTGGAGTCGAGTCGATTTCAAGTATTGCTTTTTTTTTAAAAAAAAATCTAGTCAAGTTCGAGCTTGGATATTAAGGCTCGATCGATCTTGAGTCGAGTTTTGAGTCCGAGTATTTTGAATCGAGTCAAGCTCGAGCCTCTAACTATTCAACTCAGCTGGGCTCAATTCCACCCCTATTTGTGATAATATGTAGAGTCAAAAATATTACTCTTTAATCTTGTATTGGTTGACTTATTATATATACAAATCATTGCAGTTTTAATTCTTTTACCAGACATATGACTTTTTCCATTGTGAAAATCGTCTATATATTTGCATGTGCATGCTCCAAAAGTTGAGTATTATTTTTGGTACAGAGACATACTTATTTCCTCCCTGCCAGATAAACCTGTTACCTAACTTATCAACTCTCTGCCCTTCTACTTTATTGCTTACATATGTTTTATGCTTCGCATCACAATGCTACGCAGTGGCAAGCAAGGTTATTGTACAAATAAAAATGATTCACCTGAAAGCAAGAATATACAAGGTGACCCAAGCAGGGCTCAGCTGTTGGAAGCACTCTGCCATTCCCAAACCCGAGCTAGAAAAGCTGAAATGGCAGCCCAAAAGGCTTATAATGAGAAGGACCACATCATCAAGCTACTTTTCAGACAAGCTTCTCATCTGTTTGCATGCAAGCAGTGGATACACATGTTACAGTTAGAGAGCCTGTGTCTCCAGCTCAAGATCAAAGATCATCAGGTCTCAACTCTCTTCCCTGTCCTGCCATGGATGCCATTGAAGGGGGCACCTTCAAGCAAAGATAGGAACACAAGAAGTAGGAAAGGGAGGAAGCAGAAGAAGTGTAATATCTGCAAGTATGCAGTTGTCTTTGCTTTTGGACTGGGTTTGGCTGGTGCAGGACTGCTCTTGGGATGGACCCTGGGCCGGTTACTATGTACTCCCTAGACTGCCTCACAGTTTATAAGACTCGTAAAGAAGAATTTCAAATCCACACTCGCCGGATTTGTGCTGCTGCCAATGAGCAATTTCATTAAGGCCCACGTTCATGGGGTTGCATGAAAATTGGGGTTCAAAAGCATGCGATGTGATGCGATGGTTCATGGTGTTTATTCAGTAAAGTGTTTTATCTTTTATTGTGCATAAGCAGTATCTAGTGTACATATAATGTATTGAGACAGATAGTTACAGTGGCATGATGATACACATGCAGGATGACGAGACATACGGTCTGGTGGGAAATGAAATGTATCCTTTACATCATTGGTGATATGATAGCTGCATCATGTTAACTGCACTTGCTTGCGTGTATGGCCTGTGGATCTCTTAAAAGTAGTGACGCAAATATGTCATTGCGTCTCATTGTTGTGATGTAGGGATGCATTTCTTGTAATTCGACTTTGCTCTGGTACTGCCTCAGAGAGGCAGCAATCGGCAAGTGATTTGCTGATTTCATGACTAGCGGGCAGATGAAGGGAAGAGTATGTTGCATTGTGAACCGAAAAGTGTCTATAGTTGCTCTCCCTGCAGCCAACTAGAATAACATTGAAAGCCTTAGAACAATTTATTGAAGGGTCATCATCCAGTTGGCAGCAAATTATGAGTTTTAATGTTGGTTGAAAAGCAGATCATACTTGGATTGGAAGCAAAACTGGTAACAAATGTCAATTTTATGGAAGGGAGCCATCTTTCATGCTTACCATCAATTCAAGAGGACTGTTGTTTTTGAGCTGTTATTCTTAATCTGATAAATATTAAATATGATTTTGTGAAATATGTCTTGACAAATGAAGGCCATAATTGATCAACATAGATTTTTTTCTCGTCCTGTATTATTTCCAGTATTTTGCATTTTTTTAAAAAATATATATGTTTTAGACGTTTTCAGATATTCTTTTGTACCTGATAAATCCCAAAGCAGGTATTCCAATATGCCCAGTGTAGGTTCTTGGCTGCGTGGTTATGTTGCCTGGCCTCTTAGAGCAAGCGGAACTCTTTAGATTTTAGGTGCCAATTGGTAGCCACCAAATGGCTTGGTTTTATTTGCTGTCTTTTTTCCTCATGGATCTACACTGGGCGGACATCAGGTAATGTGATGGCTAGAAATGATTTATGTTTGTTTCTATAAATATTTTTTCCATATTTTAAGCTAGAAATATAAAATTTCTGCTAATCACAAAGGTGTATAAATTTTGATGCTTGGCTTCGAGCTAGAATTCTGGTGAGAGTATTACTTATTCTCGCTAATATCAAGCAAGCTGAGGCTGGCGACTGTGTAGGATGGAGATTGGATCTTTTCAGTTCTACCCCGAATTGTAGAAGATATAAGCTCATCGATTGTCTTGCACTGAAACAACTCAGTTATGGGAATTCCCTATTATCACCTGCGTTTAAATGTCATCATTCAACGACTTAACACGTACCTCACTGAAGAAGATATCGACATGTGAAATAAGCCATGTTCCCCCAACGTTTGCCTCGTGTCACTTTAATCAATTCAATGGGGCGGGCCGGGCTCAGCCAAACATATAATTGAAATCAGTAAACCTTGAGCCCGGCTTGGTCCGGCCTTCCCCCAAGCTCATTTTTTTACTCGGGCTTCGAGCTTTGAACTAGGTCTTGAATTTTCTGAATCTTTTTTCCAGTTTAAAAAATATTAAAAAAATACTTTTAAAAGTTAAATATTTGAAAGGGATTAGTAAAGCCCATTGATGTTTATTATTGCTTATAAGGAGTAAGAGTTATATATATATATATATATATATATATATATATATATATATATATATATATATATCATCAAAAAATTGGATTTCTGAAGCATATGTATCCATTTTATATTATATAAGATTCGGGCTGAACTAAGCTCGGGTGGGCCGAACTAAAGGACAGCCTGGCCTGTTATAACAAGTGGGCTCATATATCAAGCTCGGTCCGGCCAATCAGGCTTACAGCCCAGGCTCAATCCCATCCCAAAATGCCGGCCGAGCGGACTGTTCAGCGCTCATGAACAGATCTAGACTTACTTGATCAATGTGTTTTGGTGGGTGATGGCTTTCTTTTTTTTTCTTGTTTTTTTTTTTTGATGAATGGTGGGTGATGGATATGTCTATTCCATTTTTAGAAACAAAAAGCGAGCGCCGTGTGTTAAAAATATTTTGTTTAAAAACTACTATATCTTTATTCTATATAAGTATTATAAAGAAATAATCTACTCGAAACAAATCAGAAGATTGAAAAGAGTTTGCCAGAATCGAGGCGTGTGATGTATACTGCCCTAAGAACATGATTTATTCCCTATATGCAAGTTTGCGGCGATCTCGTTCTCAAGGTACAACAATCCGACTCAACTCGATCCTCTTCTTTGGGAGACTTGACTCAACCGACTCCTTTAGTTGCGCAGATGAAAAAAAAAACTTAAAAAATATTTGGAAGAAGAACGGAAAAAAAAGAAGGAGAGAAAAAATTTCTGTTAAACATTATGCAAAAAAAACAACAAATCAAATAACAAATCAAAAAATAGGAAAGAGAAGATTCAAGAGGATTGTACCGATCAACATAAAGAAAGACGGATGAGCCAACTTGATATTTTTGACATTATCATCACAAAGAAGAGATTCCGGATTTTTGTTACTTCCTATCTTTGGAGCAAATCGAATCAAGTAGCTAAGAAGTTTTGAACTTTCTATTACGTATCCGTTGAAATCAGTATTTAAAGCAGAGAAGTAATAATGTGGATTGAGTTTTTCAAACCACTAGACGCATAGCCTATTTTTACACTATGTCCGATGATCGGTATGGTACGGTGTTTCTAAAGATGTGATATTTCAGCATCGCATGCTTACAAAAATTAGAACCAATGTTCTTTCCAGAAGAGTCTTAAAAAATATCTGAAAAAAATATTTTTTTAAATTTTTTTCTAAATATCTAAAATTTAAAAAATAAAACTGATATATATTTTTTTCTAAGTTAAATCTCCAACACGGTAGAGGTCCCTTTCGTTTGCGTCTCGTAAGCGTTTGTGTCTCTTTCAGCCTTTCCTTTTTTTTTTTATTAAGTTGTTTTTGTTAGACCAACGGAGGAACTTCGAGCACGCCCATCATTATGATATAGATTAATCGGCTGGCGCCGTCCACGTCCATGGGAGACCGAGTCGAGCCATGAGAATTGGCACGAAGTCCGCTTTGTGGACCAGGATTTCTTACAAAAAGTATATATTTTTGGTGCGATTAGGAGGGAGAACTTTCGTGCTTCTTCTTCTTTTTGTGTGTGTGTGTGTGTGTGTGTGTGTGTGTGTGTGTGTGTGTGTGGAGGGGGGGGGGGGCAACCAAATGATATAAAGGAGGAGAAACCTCCGTGATACTAATCCAAAAGAGCTCTTCAGAGTGCCGAGTTACGTAGGAAGCGGCTCTGTTTGCTTCTTGATACACATACACTGCCTAGAAAGAAGCCAAACTCCTAACCAATCTGCGGGTCTCACGAATCAATGGGTGGTCGTCCCCGTATCAGTCTACTCCCCATATCCAATCGATCACCATAGAGGAGTTCCCCTTAGGTATATCCTGTCTGCATCCAACACCCTCCTCACATAGGAGATGCTCTCCCATACTGCTCGAAGCTCCGCTTCAATGGTCGTCCCTCCGTGGGTAAACCGACCTTCTGCCCCTACCAGTGTACCCTGGTGGTCTCTGATCACAAATCCAATTCCTCCATATGCTCCATCCATCGACCTGCTATCCTCAAAGTTCACTTTGAGATGACCAAGGGGCGGGGGCACCCAAGAGAACAAGGCAAACCTGGGTGATAAAATTATGGAACAGGTGTTCCAGATGTCCCTAGTCATCTCAAAGGAACTCACCGCAACTGCCACAGTGATCTCAGCTGACTAACGAAAGGCTCTGTCCACCACTGCCCTCGGAGACGATCCATTCCCCTCAAAGAGGCGGGCATTTCTATCTAACCATATATCGTAGGCAATGTATGCCCTCCTGAAATCCTCCTCAACTGTACCCGGTCTCTTCGTGGCCTCCCTCAAGAAGTATAACAGATCCTCAACTAACTCCAATGCCTGAGGGAAAGTGCCAAAAGCAAACTCCCAAATTTGCGCTGCCATTCAAGAAATCATAATTTTACTCATCAAGGTAAATAAAGTAATTTTCTATAAAGTTTTCTATTTTTTTTAGTAAAACATTGTACATGGCAAGTTGAGTCACTAGATTATCTCAATTTAGCTTCGTAAAAATTCAACCAATTTTAAATCTTTCATCAAGTAAGATATTGGATTGGAAAGCTATCAAGGATTATCTTAGCCTTAATGGCATGAATCAAATTAGACATACATTTTTTTTTAAGAATCCAGCTTTAATACTATATGCCAATTTATTTTTTATTTGGCAATGTTTGGAACAAAAGGACTTTTCTTATCTTTTTCTAAATATGGAAAAAGAGACCATCCCGTCTCGACATGCATGGCATCTCCTACTTAGTACTTTGAATCATTCAATTTCACATTTGATTATCATTATTATTATTATTAAATCTAAAATTAAAGTCCACAAAACAAAGAGGACTTTTTCCAACAGCCTAATTGTCTCCTCTCAGCCTATTTCATCATGACCAAAAAGTTACAAGTACACAAATCGTTTGATTTGACATTGTTTGACATCCACCCAATATATTCTAATGCTATGATTTGACCGCAACGAGAACCAAATCAGAGCATGAAATCCATAACTTACAAATCACTGGAAGATAAATGAAACTTAAATCTCTTACACTAGCAAAAACTTAGTCAATATGCTACTACCATTATATTTTCTGTCCCAAATTTTTTTAGTACATCAACGTTGAACTCGTGCACAAAAAACGGGAAAAAAGTGGAAAAAGAAACAAAGAAAGAGTACCAAACGGTGGTCAATTGATCCGACGGTGGACCCGTTAATGATTAGAATTTAGAGGGAAAGAGGAGACCCGCCAGCTTTGACTCTATCCCTTCCGACACAACCGACCGGATGACGTGGATCCGACCCGCCCATATCCATCCACGTGTCCTCCCTCCACCTCCCTTTTAATACACGCCGCGCCGCCCCGACGCTGCCGCTGGCCGCGTATTTAGCCCACGACTCCTCTCTCTCTCTCTCTCCCTCTCTCCCTCCCCTCTCCTTCTCCCGAATCCGATTTTTATATTGTTAAATTACCAGAAAATTAGTAAATTCCTTATTATCCGATATTTTTATTTCGGAAAATTGAGGAAAAATGCCGTTTTGCGACGTGAGCAAATCGAGAGGAGAAGGGAATGGGATCAGGATTTTTTATAGGAGATACGGCCGTGGGAGCGCCAAAGTTCTCCTCATTATTGGTAGGTTTGTTTCCCTCTTTTGTGGGTTTTTTTTTTTGCGATCTTTTGGTTGATTTGTGTATTTTTTTCCTTAGAAATTCGATTTTGATGGGAAATTTTGGGTGCAGGATTGGCTGCGACGCATGATTCATGGGGACCGCAGATAAAGGGGTTGACGGGGATGCTGGAGCCCAACGACGAGGAGGCGCCGGAGGCCGTCGGTGGGGGAACGGACGGCCTGGATGAGGAGGACGAGGGGATCGAGGTGTGCTGCTTTGATAATCGTGGGACGGGACGGAGCTCTGTGCCCACGAAGAAATCCGAATACACGTGAGTTTTCTACGTCTCTTTTGTGTTATGATCGTTTTCTTTGTTTAGAAATTAGATTCAGACTATTGATTCTTTGGTTATATTTGGGGTAAAAGGGCAACTTTTCCCATCTGGATTTTTCGCCCCATTTCGTTGGATCTTTGTCAAATTTTGTTTTTTTTTTTTTTTTTTTTTGATGTTCTGAAAGAAGAAAAGGTTTTTTTTTAATCATTTGACGAAATCTTTATCGCTGGAAACTCAAATGCCAGCTAATTTAGAGCGAGATTGTTTGTATTTTAACTTGTTTCGATATTAATTCAGACAGAAAATAGGAATGCAATAAACAAAAAACAAGGCAAAATTATTTATTTTAATGACAAACATGACGAAGAGGGCTGAATGAAAAACAATGAAATCTGTATCAACTTCTGCCCATGAGATCATTTGATTAGCGAGACGTTTTGCTGTCCCACGAAATAGTTACAAATAATTAATATTTGAAATTGGACATTTTACAGGGCTAATAGCTGGAAACGTTCGTTAATTTGTGTTGAAACACTAAAATTTAATGTGCAGTATGTAATTCATGGGAAGGCACTGATGTTCTGTGCTTGATGGTTTGCAGAACAACTATCATGGCGAAAGATGCCTTGGCTCTACTGGATCATTTAGGCTGGAGAAAAGCTCATGTCTTTGGTCACTCAATGGGTTAGATGGCTCTTTCCCTTTGTTTTTTTTTTATTATTGCTGGAGTTTTGTTGGAATGACTTGGGTTGTTCTATTATGTTGTTAGAACTGGAAAATGGGAGAGGGTTTGCTCACTTAAATTTCCTTGTTATTTGTTATTTTTGTTGGTTGAAAACAGGAGCTATGATAGCTTGCAAGTTGGCAGCAATAGCACCAGAGAGATTATGCTCTTTGGCTTTGCTGAATGCTACCGGAGGTGGCTTTGATTGCTTTCCAAAGGTATTCTGACAAATCTATTACGTCCGGACCTACAAATTAGGAGGATCCTTCGTTTTGTGTCACAAATGAGCATTGTGGATGAACACAACTAATTTAGGTTTTTTGGGATTTCAATTTCTTCTTTGCAAGGTTGAGCAGTTAGGGATTTACCTAGTGACAAGATAATGCCTTCTGTTTATTTATTTTAAAGTTCTCACTTTGCATGGGCATTGAGGGATTGGGCTTGCACAATGATTTGGTTAAGGAAGGGAAGGGTGTCCATTGGATGAGCAATTCCATTGGGACATTGTGCTGGGCTACAATTTTTTTTTTTTTTAAAGAGCTTGATACCAGGAAAAGAAAAACAAATGCTTCATATAAGAGTTTAATCTTTAAATGGAAGTTTCATCTGAACATTGCTTACCTTGAAAGCCATGTTCAAATACATTGTTTCATGACAACTGTTCTACTAAATCTTATATCTTGATTTCCTTTGCTCCAACTTTTTAGTTGTTTTACAATTAGCAGCTCATTTACAGTGGGCTTATGTTCTGACTTGTTTTGCAGATTGATCGCCAGATGCTATCCCTTGCATTTCGTTTCTTAAGAGCAAAGACTCCAGAGCAAAGAGCTTTAGTTGACTTAGAAACACACTACACTAAGGTTGGTCAGCATAGACATTTTTTTTTTTGCTTTTTCACATGCACTTGCTTCATGCGAAGAGTAATGAACTTTTTAATGACATCTAAAGATCTTTTAACTTTCCTAAGTCATTCAAAAGAAATTAATTCACAACCTTTTCACGTTTTGTTCTATTGGCAGGAGTATCTAGATGAATATGTTGGATCATGTACACGAAGGAAAATTCTTTATCAAGTAAGTGGCATTAGTTGTGTTGTAAAAAATATGAAGCCAGCAGTATCACTTCTATGGATACCAAGTTTCCCTCTAAATTCCTCTTTTTCCCTTCATCTCGACCTTATGAGGTTGCCTATTCTCTTGGAATGAGATTCTGCAGTTTTGCTCTTGGACCAGATGCTGGCATCTTCACTGAAAATGATATATGTGCATGGATAATGTTTTCTTTATCTATAGATCATAACAATGGCACAAAAAGTAATGCCCAAAATCACCAGCGCCTCAACCTCTTGCATCTCTTTTGTGCATTCCTTCTGTCTGAAAGCTCTAGCCATGTTGTCAAGTACTGATAAACTTTTCCTTCTACTGCAAATACTGCTTGCATATCTTAGGTTCTCTCTCTGAGAGCCAGCAGTTTAGTCTCAAAGCAGTTTAACTGAGGATAACCCCCACCTTTCCTTGAAAGAGTACAAGCTTGATGGCTATTTATATGCTTTTATTATTGGGTCTGCTCGTTCATTTCGATGCTATTGTGCATAAACTTTGGTTGGTTCAGGAATATGTGAAGGCCATATCGTCAACTGGTATGCAATCAAACTGTGGTTTTGAAGGCCAAATTAATGCATGCTGGACACACAAGATGACACCAAAGGAACTTGACACAATTCGTTCATCTGGGTTTCTGGTCTCAGTGATTCATGGAAGGTTGGTACTTATTATTGATCCATGACTGATGATTCTTTCTTCCCACCTGTGCACACATACACATCACACTCATCTGCCAACCAACCTGTTATTTGTCATAAGCATGGGTAGAGAATGATAGGAGCCTGATTTTACAATTCAAAATTTTGATAGGGATGATATCATTGCTCAATTAAATCATGCAAAGCGACTTGCAGAGAAGCTGCAACCAGCTACAAGAATGGTAGAACTTCATGGTGGACATTTGGTGAGCCATGAAAGGCCAGAAGAGGTATGCCTCATTTACAGTCGGAAAGGATAGTACTTTGCATCAGGGTTCTACTGGTTGCTGCTGAATTCTGAGTATTATGTATCCCATGGTGTAGCCTGGGCCAACATGTTAATTTTCATAACGTTCTGCACACCTTATCAAAACTATATGCAAGTTGCTGGATTTTTTTTCTGGAAGTAATTGCAAATTCCTTAGAAAAATCAAAGCAATAAGTCTGTCAACATTCACGATTTCAGAGACCTGCAAGCACCATGTTCTGAACCTGTACACACTATGCAATAGAATGCCATAAGATATGTCCAAACAAGATACTGTGCATTTTGTATTTTCAGCAGTTGATGTTCATTAAGCTAGTAGAACTTATAAGATCGAACTAATTTAGGGAAATGTTTTAAAATGTATATGGTCTGGACATTGTAAACATTTGTAAATTTACCTAGATATCTGTAATTAGTAATAACTAATAATAATATCAGCAAAAGTAATAATAATACTGAATACAAGCCCTTATATGGTACAGGATAATCTAGAAGGTTCAAAAGAATGGAAAGTGCCTGGAAAAATAAAATGAAAAAACAGTCAAAATGTTCAGTGCGTTATTTTGTATACTTGGACTATAAATATCAGTCACTTGATAACAACCTTGGTCAGCTAGGTAAAACCCCTTGACTAGGTATGCCGGGATAACCATTTCTTTGTATATATTAGTACTTCCTCTCAATATCATTTTAGATATGGCATTTTGTGGCCCACACATTTTCTTTTATACCTCAAAGACTGGAGAATATAAGCCTGACTGGATGTTTCTGTCTAACATCTTTACCTATGAAGCATGCAATATATGTGGGCAAGCATTGAATTAAAAAAAAATCGAGTAACCAGCTCTATAAAATTTACTTGATTAATTGGAATACGGGAACTTTCAGCAGTACTATTTATATAACATCTACCTGCATGCTTGACAGAAAAAAGGATATTTAAATTCATTTAAAGTGTTTGTTGTTCTGCAGTGCTCCATCATAGGCTCTGGTGGAGTTATTATAACAGTCGCTGCTTGCTAGTGTGTTACTTGAATTGGCATATATCCTGCAGTATTACGAGTAATTTCTCGTGAGTGCTTCATTGTTTCCAGACACTGCTGTTAGTAAATAGCAAAGCACACAATAAGGTGACACCAGCAAGCAAACAGTAATGCCACCATTGTATTGCGTGAACAATTGCCTGTAAATAGATGAATCCAAATACATATTTCCTTTTTCATAATGAATCATCAAATCACATAACAAGAACTATGAATATGCATTGGGAAGCAAAAGCTTAGACCATGATTATTTTAACAATCAAGGGATCTAGAATTGTCTTGCAGTGGTGACTCCATGTTTAACTAGAATTTTGTGTTCTTAGTTAAATTCTCAGAAGAGAAGCAGTCTATTTTGGTTGCATCAAGTAGTAGGTCTAATGCACCAATTGTTTCTGTACTATAATTAAAAGGGCATTTCGGTGCATGAAGCTTCCACAACTACAGGATCTGAGGAGGGTCACACAGCCTTACCCGTACGTGTAGAGAGACTGTTTCTTTATTTCGAACCCATGATATCTAAGTCATAATGGAGTAATCTTACTGTTGCTCCTAGGCTTGCCCTCTGTTTCAATACTTCAATTAGAAATAAAAAATTAATGACATTCCCTATATCCCTAAATATCATCCATTGGGAGGTTTGAAGACATTCATGTACGAGTCAAACCATTTAATAAAATTTATAGTACAGAATGTGATATCATATAACAAAATTGTAGACTCTGTATCTGAATCTTTAGCTTAGCATGTAGCACTTAACTGACAGACAAAATAATATGCAAGTAGGATGTCCTTCAAGACATTGAGCTCTGCACTTGGGTTTGCAAGCAGACGATAGGCACATACAAAAACATCAGGAATGAACTCAAGAATTTAGGTGCATGAATTCCTTTTGAAATGCATAATCAACAAGAATAAGCAGAGCATAGCAGTGAATATCACATATTCTGTCAGTCATTCCCTAATTCCAAAAATAGTTGACTGTGAAGCAAGTATCTTTTACCCTGTAGGCAACAGGGACCTGCGATGCATTGTAATCTTACCAGACATTGTCGATAGAGCTGTGCATAATATCTTCATTAGATGAAGATAAACATTGCATGATTTTCCTTGTTTTTGCTTTTCGATTTGGATTTTGGAAAAGAAACTCGATTACTAGATACTATCAATGCAAACAAATCACAGAACTCATGCTACACCTGCAGGTTAATCTAGCTCTTATAGAGCTGATAAAGGCTTCAAAATCTAAGCTCAGCCCAGAAGATTGGTCCTACCTGCCAGAGAGAGCATCTGGTAAGACCACAACAACAAGCAGCTGTTTATGCCAATGGCAATCTGTAGTCTGAAGACCTTATCAAATTTAACTTTTTGTACAACCGGGTTTTCATTTTTAACAGGGCGGCTCGTTTTGGGGGTGCCAATGTCGCTAAGCATTAGGAATAATGGAGGAGCAAATGGACTGGTAACCTTTTACAACTTATTAGGGAAGGTACAACTTAGCTTCCTTTACTTCATTGGGGTATTTCTGATGGGATTTCAGCACATGAGAAATGTCCTCAGAATTATGAAGCCTGTCAGAGTTGCAGCCTCTGATTCATAAGGTAAGAATGCAATGAATAATATGCAGTCTGTTGTCTTCATTACAGTTACGATGCGTATCCCAACTTCAACTTGAACGCTCACTCACTCTCTCTCTCTCTCTTTAGGAAGCATGTTCTCAAAATGGGCCACTGTTGCCTAGACAACATGCGGAGTATGACATCTTGTCATAACAAATAAACCTGGATTTTTCAGAGCTTGGAGATTCAACAGATACCAAACTAACATCACTGACACGAGAAGATTGTGTTCTCAATCTACATCTAACCTTCACAAGAGAACTTCGCCATTCAGAGAATAACAAGCAACAGACTTGCAAAATGCATGCAGTTAAAAGCTTCTTTTTTTTTTTTTTGATTGCTATTGCACGTATTCTGGAATAAATTCCAACTGCTGTCTATTGTTTGTACCATTTCATTCTCTGTATGTATTCTTGTTCTTTTTTGGAACGCAAAATTGCGATGCATTGAGGATGAAAATGATTGATTTGCATTTGAAATTTTAACTTCTTCCTCTCATCTTCACGATTCTTGCAGTATTTTGTGGCGAGCTGCAAGCTACAGGATTTTCCATCATTACACGGATGAGATCATCCATGAGCTATCATTAAACCATGCATGGTTGAAAAACCTAACTTGAAGCCTTCAAGCAGGATACCATCAATAACCTTTGAATAAAGATTCGTATCTCATATGCAAGCTTCAAGATTTTCCATCATCCCATGGAACAAAGGATAGCATATACAGGGCGTTGAAGCTGTGGAACAAAATTCCTGCTAGTAGAATCATAGTTATAAAGACTGGACTCCCATCCGAGTGGAGAACTGGCGAACCAGTCGCTTGTCTGATCCAATTTTATTGAACCACCAGTTTTCATAGAAAACCGGCAAGGTGGACCGGCCTAGCCTAAAATATATATTTTTTTTAAAAAAAAGCCAAATCTCCAGCATAACAAAACTGAATTCCAACTCTTAAGCTTCACCTCAACTCGACACAACTCTTAGACTTGAAATGTTATATTGATTTTCTCCATGCAGTAGACGACACTATTATAGATCAGTTAAATATGTTTCAAAAATTTTCCTATTTTGTAATACTGACAAAATCAATAACTTTAACATATTTTTATTTTATATTATTTTATATTTTTTAATTAAATTATTCATGATTATTTTCTATTTATCTTATAATTTTTTTAAAAAAGTTCAGAATATAAAAACATGTTATCCAGTGCTCCCATGTTATTTTTATACACGACAATCCAATATACTTGCAAATGGAGCTCATGGTATCCTGATTTTGGGGATGTTATACACGATAACTCGATCTACTTCAACTTCGAAGACAGCTAAAGTATCCTGATATGACGGGCCAGAATATGGCGAGGGGTCAAAAAAAAAATCTATAGCCTCCCATTAGCCCATATTTCTCTGCTCTAGGACTATTCCAACAAACGGGCGACTACAAGTTTCATTCAGCACATGAAAACCAACACATGTAGTCACAAAACATTGGATTAAACGAAAAGTTGACAACATTCATAGCTATAGGAGAACAAACGAACTCCTCTCCCTCTCTCACTCGCTCTCTCTCTCTCTCTCGAAGAAGAAGGATGATAAAAAATTTTCCCAAGAATATTTGACAGAGAGACCATAAATTGTTGGTCCTGTACGTAAAACGGGCTAGATAGCTAAAAACGGAACTCCTCGTTGGGAGTTGGGACCCCTAACACAAACCATAAAAATTTTAGGAGGTGAGATAGGGATAGGCACACGAACAGCAGCGCTCAAATCCCTCTTGTTCCACCTAAAAACCTTCTTTTTGAGTTGTGGAAGCATTTACCAATCCAAAAACACATGCCAGAACGAAACGAGGAGCAGGAAAGTATAGCTTTGTTTTAACATCAATTAGAGATGCTACTCCACGAATATATTAGAAATTCCAATAAAGAAACTAATAGTGAATTTGCCTGAAATATAAAAGAAAATAGGATGAAGGAGAAAATGAATTGAACTCCTACCCGAATTCTTCTTCATTGCTGTGATGATCAGCCTGTGGAGGGTGTCCGCACTTGAGAGAGATTTGCAGCAGGAGAAAGCCAAGGAAGAGGAAGGAAGACGCCACCCTCGGTATCACCAAGCCCAGCAGAGTAGATTCCCTTGACAGAGATAATATTCCAAACACCCAGGATAATATTCCGAACTCCCGAGGATATTCTCAAATAATTCCCCGCGCGATTTGCTCGTTATTCTGCCTCGCCGGGGCATTCTCGTCATTTCGATTCGTGTTGCTTTACTTGGGCCAGGCTACTTGTAAATTGCTGGGCCGTTCCAAGCCCATGAAAAAAGTGAGACTCCTCTTCCATACTTCAACCAAGTTAACATTGAAAAAAATATTAAATAAACAGGAAGTTTTTAATGTCTTTGAAGTCAGGTTTGCATGATCCAACTCTAATATTTTATTTAATATAATAGGCTTGAATTTATGATGTGCAACGCATAAAGGAGATCGATGAGAGAAGGGATGAGGAAGAAAGCAATTGAGTTGTGCGTAGTGAGCAAAGAAAACAAGAAGGCCCGCCACAATTGTAATTAGATATATAAACAATTAAAATTTAACTGGGGACGATAAGATTAGTTTTTTATGACAAATTTTATATTTACAAGACAAAGTTGGGAGGATCTATAAATTTTTACTTAGTCTTTAAAAAAATAATAAAGAACACAAAATGACTGTGACAAGCAGACCTTCAAAGTTTACTCATTTAACATTGAGTTTTGATTACAGTTGCAGGCAGGCAAGGTTAATAGGTCGATGTCCATTTCCCATGGCAAGCTTCAAGTGTGAGCCGTTTGTCTTCTTTCTGACCAGTGTCATTCTGCTTGTGTCTTTTCTTGCCAACTTCAGAGCGGTTTGTGTTGTTATATAAACACTTTGAGGAGATGGAAGCTATATTTCCGCGTGCAACATTCAGTGCATTGGTGGATCTTATGATTCCTGCCTCAAAATTCAAAAATCATGGAAGAATTCATCCAGGACAGCAAAAATTCTGAACAGATATGATTTTAATAACCAGCATTCTGCATCGCAAGTGGAACATAGATTGTAGCCAGTTCTTGTATTCATGTTCTTCCCAAAACTCAAATCTAATATAGTTCTATACTGTTTTCAATCAATGCCACATACTTGGACTGGCTCCGCCTGTTCTTTTCTATTAGTTCATTAGTTGATATTATCCTGGAGGCTGATACCTTGATTTTAGTAAAGCTATTACTTTCAGTTGTGCTGATTTATTATTTTGTTTATGCATTCATTCTTTGCAAGCAAAGCTCAGGTGCAACCCTTCCTCTTGCTTGTGGCTTCGGTCGACAGCATCTAATGATACTGCATCAGCATAAATTCATTAGCTCGTAAGAATCGAAGTTCATCTGGAAAGTTAAATTTCTATTCAGATATTGCAGGCACATCTTTTTTCCACTGTGGAGCAATTTGGCAGCCCAATTATGTTATCAGAAATCATGGTGGGACAAGTCTCTGTAAACCTTTTCAGTTCCATTATCACTTCCCTTGCTGTCCAGAACAAGGACATGAAACTGGGCAAGCCTTTGACCATCATACGGTTGCTTTTGATGCACAACAGCAGCAAACTCCCATTTCCAGACTTCATGCATGATAATGAAGCTTAGGCTTCCAAAGGTTTCATCAATCTTCTCTTAATGTGCTTCATCACTGGTATCACTGACCTCTGAAATTTTAGCAGCATGCAAACACAATACTTTCTGTGGCAATCCTGCAGTTGCAAGACATCATCACTTGTTCTTGATGCACCCATCCACATTGCTGATTTTGTGGTTGTCTAATTGAAGTATTCAAGGTTGGTCTTCTATTATTTTCTACTGATACTATTGCTGTTAGGAGCAGATGTTCAAGGTCATATTTCTATGTAGTCCAAAGCAGGTACTCCTGTTTCAGACTAGGATTCCTGATAAACAATTAAATTCTTGGTAAATTGGATGCGACCTGGCAGGATCGGAGGAATTTTGATATTTTTGTTAATAGTAACATTTTTACTCATATATCATCTTGATTTTTTTTTTTTAGTTCACTGATGTGCAAAAGTAAGAAAGGAATAAAAATCTAGGAGTAGGTGACTAGTTCCCATCTTGGTATGTGCCAGTACCATGCTGGCTTGGAACGCCTCAATTTAGCATACCAGAATTTGGTATGCCACCTATTTATATACCGGTATGGATGGTATGCACCGGTACGACAAATCTTGGCAGCTATTACACACTTGGAAATGCTTTGTCCCAAACTATTAGATTTTATATTACAAATACACAAAGGTGACTGTATTTCTTGGAGCTGATAACTGAAATGGACAGGACCTGAGGTTAGATGAATAGACCTGAAAAATTTTGCTGGCTTCAATTAGATGATCATAGTATCAGACGATATTTCATTATTAGGGTAAACATGAACAGAAAAACATAACCACCTAACCCAAGCATGTAGTTGTAAAACTTTGGACTATAATTCTGCATTTAACATAATTGTATAGAAATCTTACAATCTAATATGAAGGGTTCCCCACTTTATAAGACAACATTTTATATATTGAAAAAAAGATACAAAAAATATGAAGAAATAGAGAGCAAAAAGGGAGACAAATGGCAGGAGGCTAGCCATTTGTTTGCCTTCCCATGTTTCTGAGTACTGATGTCTCAATATTCATCCAAGTAACTATACAGCATCTCATCTTTCCTCGACTTGCGCCTACTAAGCAGGGACTTGAGGAAGCTTTTGCTTTTACCTGCGTTTTGCTCAATTTCTTTGTGGTCATTCCTTTCAGCGTGCAGACGCATAGTTGCTGATTTCTGTAGCTCTGAAGGATGCTGCATGATCACGAAATGGAAAAGAAATAATTGATAAGTTCACATTCTATTGGAGCAAACTTTTGAAATCAACTGCCAGAACCTTTGACTGAAATCATGTTATGTTAGGTGCATGTGTTATTGTTTCCATGCATTTACACCAAGAGCTGTGCACCATTAGTGAGTAGAAGGCACGTAGATTTTGACCTTGGTCAGAACCACATGTACATCTGATGCATTTGTCAACAGAGAAGCTCATATCGTTCCTCTAAAGACTTGTAAGGCAACCTAGAACTTAGAAATGATATCATTATATATTTATCGACATTTCTTACTGTTTTAGAAAATTGATTCCCTCTTGTTAACACATATCTCCAGTGAATTAGACAGCAGGATCAGTTTTTTTTGCCTTTTCTTCGTTTTCTTTCTTTTTTTTGAGAAAAGGGAGAAGCAAAGCTCCACCAAACTTCATTAAGAAAATAAAGGTTAACAAACAGGAGGATCAGTTAGCAATGTTCCATGCAGTTACTTGAAAAGATCTACATATATGTGCTATAAGCACAAAAATATAACCAATATCTGCATACCCGCCGTCCAATGCTTGATGAACTGAGAAGAGATGGTCTACTTGAGAATGATCCCGAACGTGCTAGAGGATTCGAATTTGTAAATGGTGAAACTGCTCTTCTTTCTGTTTTACATAAAAAAAGATGCATAAAAAACCTTCAATGAACCAGTAAACTCTGATAAAATCACAGTCGTCTTACTTAAAAGTAAACAGATTATTCATTTTAAGCATATTGTTGAACCTGTAGCTGTAAGAAATTTCCCAGGCCTGGGAGAAGGTGATGAAGAACGGACTTTTCGAGCAGGTGATGAAGAGCGTGCTCGTTGGGAAGGGCTAGGGGAGATGGAACGCAGCTTCCTGCATGGAATATGTAGTATACCAGGTGTTTAGCTTATGCACTTTCTTTTTCCTTGTTTTAATTTATGTACTCCTAGAACCAAATTTCATGAACCAAAATTTCACGGTATACCTGAATGAAGGTGCTCTGTCCCTTATTGTTGGATGAATTGCTGAAAGACAATAATTATATCAGCCAACATATATTTGAATACAATCAAAAACTTTTCATCGAATCTATGAGATCAAAGAATATGGTGCATCAAGGTGGCATTACCAGCCTGAACATGCTGCAATTCAATACTATCCTTAAGTATTTTCGATTCTGGAGATTCTGCTACAGCATGTCTTCCAGATTCAGGCATGGATCCACCTACTGAAAGGGGAAAATAGGGACGAGAAGTATTAATAACTAATAACAAGAATACAATGTGGGTAAATTTATAGCCACGAGATTGGCAATGGCTCTCAGAAAGCATAGTGGTGGTCTGAACATGGTGTAAGATACTGGGACTGCAGAAGTAGGAGTGACTTGCCTGGCAATATATACCGCTTATGGTACTTGGGAGCTGTAATCACCAAAGACTGTTGAGAAAGGCCTTCCCGATCAATAAGTGCCTGGCATGTCCGGATTCTCTAAAATTTCCAGAAAATCAAAATCAGAGACTCCTATTGGTATATACCATTGCAGCCATAACAACTCTTCTACCAGGCACTGAAACAGCAATGAATTGAATAATACCTGTTCGATACAAGACACACGAAGTTCAGTACCAGAAACTTCATCAACCTTCTCATCAAGAAGACCATTCACTTTGAACGACACAGATCCCAAATGGTCTACGGTATTCACAAGAGCCTTAACAGCATAATCCTTTAAGGTGTTCACCACTCTAAATCAAGTCGCCGTTGAAACTTTGGATTAGAGAGGATCGTGCAAGCTCTATCTTGTTCATCGGAAAGCAATACAAGGTAGATAAAAGTAAAAAAAACACATACAGTTGCTTCTGGTCATCATTAGTGTAGGATAATTCAAAGTACTCTGCTGCTGAGTACAACTGCGACCTCAAATTCTTCAAATCCTGGCGACCAAGAAGCAACATGAGAAACATTACACTATTTGCATTTCAGCGGTCTAGAAAAAACTGTATAGACTTCCTGCAAGTCTTTAGGATACGACAAAATTGATGATCAACAATTTGCTGGCTTTCTCAAAGTTGGAAAGTTTGAGATAGATCAAAAGGAGTGCCTATTTGCCAGTCTTTAGGAAATTTTAATGATTAATAAATAACATAGGGAATAAACTGAGAAACATATAAATTAGACCGAATCAGGCAAGTTTCAGGATTTTGTTTCTATTAAACAAAGAACACAATGTTAAAACACTGGCAGAAGCAAATAATACATCTTAATCAGAATACTTGAGGTGACTGGAATGAAGTGGGGAGAACTAATGCAAAGTTCTAAGCTTTTTATTTCTAAATAATAAGATTTTATTACAACAGACAAAATAACTGGCATGTAATGTTAAGCGTGCATTCTCCTGTAAAGAAATAGTTCCGCAAGTTGAATTGTATTTATGTTGTACATTTCATCGACTTTTTTACTCCAGGGAGTCGATAGTTTTGTTTTTTTTGTCACACCCAGCTCGCATCACTAAGATAACTAAAGGAATAGAAGCTTTAAGTTCTAATAGATAGGTAATCGATCAAATGATCCATTAAAGCCAGGAGGTGGATAGGGTACCTTGAGGCTGTCTGAGAAGAGCAAGCTCTGGTGCATGGAAAGCTCATCGAAGGTCGATGCTTCATGCCAGCCGGACACGGAAGAAGATGTCGGAGATATGGTCTCCATGACTGGATAAATGGCAAGCTAAAACCGAAACCTTGGCGAGCGTCTCCCTGAAACCATAACGAGAATCAGAACCCCTTTTTCCCATTTTCCCACCAAATCATTAAGAATAGATCCAGACTTAGAGGAGATTGAGAAGAAAGGACATCTTCTTCTCTTTGTAGAAACCAACGACCATTTGGGTTTTGCTCAATGTTTTGAAACAACCATAAAGGCTTATAATACAGCCCAATACTTGATGAACGGGGAAAGAGAAGCTAAGAAACTCAACTCCTGTACAGCTATACAGATATGGGGTGGGATTTAAAAAGAAAGAAGTGTACAAAAATAAGATCTCATTACCACCTTTTTCTAGTCTTCAGAAATGATCAGGAACCAAAAAAATCCTCAAACAAGGAGAGGAAAGAAGAGATTTAAGAAAGAGAGATTTGAGAGAGAGAGAGAGAGAGAGAGAGAGAGAGAGACCACATCTCTTTACCTGCTGCTGCTCCCGAGCCCCAAAAACCCCTTGCATTCAATAGCAGCAGCCACGCTGCTGCTGCTGCTTTTCTATCCTCGACAAAGTTAAAAGGCCAAATCCAAGCAAAAGTAATAAGCTAGATTAAATTCCCCGGACATGGAAACCGAGTCGGTTGATTGGTTTCTCTTCTTTTATTCCGGATAAATATTATATAAAATAACAAATAGACCAAACCGGCTACAGTTCTTTACACTTTTTTTTGGTGATACATACGTTTATAACACTTTCATTTCCTCTTTCTATTACCCTTTTCTGTTTCGTCCTTGGACTTGGTCACTGGAGGTGTACTTACCTTCGGACTTCTTTATTGCTAAACCGGGCAGCTCAACTCTCAGACGACTGAGATGGTTGTCTAAGATCCCAACCTTTAAATACATTTATTATAACTATAAATATATTGAGACCTTCAAATATATTTATGTTAGAATCGTACTTTTTATTAAAAAAATATTATCTTTTTTCTATTTATGCATTAAAATCCTCAAATATATTTATGATGGGCCTGTGAGTTCGCCGCTCGTGTTTCTAAGCTAGTGTTTCTTCACATTTTACAGATAATAATACATATTCAGCATTACATTATGCAAGGGTTCCCACTGCTCAAATTATTTATGATTTTAATATAGAACGCCCCTTAAAAAAAAAAAGGTGTTAAATAACAGTTAGAATTAAGCCGGTTGTTGGAATTGTAATTTTGATGTGCAGATAATAAATTCTGATGTTAAAAATATGATACCAATTTTTTTTTAATATACCGGCATCTCACTACAAATCGTAAGAATGTCCAGAATAATCAGAAAGCAAAACACGCTCTAGTGCCACCGATATTCGCTCCAATTTCTTTCATAGGACGGCTCCAGAGTGGTGTGCTGCAAATGAGGCGACCCAGTCTGCCGCACTGTTCGCCTCACGAAAACATGCGTGGCTCGGAAGGAGTCCAACTCTCCCACAAGATGGCAAATATCATAGACAAGAGGGTGCAGATCTGACCTAACACGCCCACTCCGAATCCAGTCGACCACTGAAGTCGAATCTTCCTCATTATATAATAAATTTTATTATTTAGAAAATGAGATACCTTACGTGCAGATTTGTTGAAATAATGCAACATATTACTGTACATGAAACATATTTTTTATCTTCAAAGATTAATAGGTTAAGAAAAGCTACCTTCATAGAAAGAAAACTAGTTAAGAAACTAGTTGGCAATGGTGGTCCTTCCAAACAGTTCCTTAGTTATACCGAAGGTGAGGATAAACATATTCTATTTATGTATTCTTTGGGAGGAATTTGGTGGGGGGACAACATCAAGGGAGCCACGTCGGGAGTCGGGAGCATTTGGAGCGCGCACAAGTCTCCTGCTATCCTTTCGGCTGGACCTCATCATTTCCTTCTGGTGGGGCCGCCCTGTTGAATTTTTTTTTTTCTTTCCGTAGCTTCTTGATTGCTTACTTTAATCATAAACCGCGTGATCATTATTTAACAGCTATGATTGCTGCGAAATCATGAAGTTTATGTTCCTTATTTTTGTTGGTTTCTCCTATTCGCATCTTTCGCTTCTCTTATTGTCTTGTGTGGAAGATTTTTTTTTTTTTTTTTTTGCTAGAGAGAACATAAATTTAACAAATTTAACAGCCTAGACAAGTGATAAATCTTCTTTTTTTTTTAGTGGGAAAATGAAGTTTCCTACTTATATAGGCTTGATGATTTAGCATTTATTCAAGATGAATACTAACAAAAATTAATTATTTTTTATTTATTTAAATAATTTTATTTTTAAAAATGACTTAGTTTTAAAAATTCAAGATAGCATTGCTATGACTTTACCAGCATTATGTGGCCTTCTATCTCTCAACAAATATGACAATTCAATATTGGGAATATATTTGTTCGAATAAAAACAAGGTGCATTCCCTATAATATTTGTGTGTTTAACACTATTTGAACATCAAGTATGATATGTCCTCTTGTATGAAGGACAAAAAATATATCTAAATATTCAAAAGCTCAACTATTTATGCAAAAAAGAAGAAAAAGAAAAGCTGAATCTTCACTAGAAGTAAATAAACTAGAACAAATTAGCAGATTTCCTTATATTTTAATAGGCCGGCCTCAGACATATTTTCTTTTAAAGTAAAATTGAGTTCTCCTTTTTTCCAAAACATTACAGCTAATAAGAAATTATCTTAAAGTAATATTATAGGAGTTTTTTTTTTGCCAGAAAATAACCTCATTTCAGATTGCTTGCGCAGAGGATCCTATTCTTCGTTTTCAGTATGGTTTGTCATTGGTTGCATATGATGAAGTTTTCAGCCAGCTACATCTTCTTTGAGATGTCCTCTTGGAAGTCAAATATAATTGGAGCATATTATGTCCTGCTTACTTTTCAACTGTCATGCAGTTCTGGAAAGGAAAGACACTGCAAAGCATATCAGCCCTATCTTCACCCTATGCCTCAGCTACAATTAACCTCTTTAATGATTGAACGATTGCAACTTTGCCTCCACTACAACTCTTATTCGTCATCTTATGCCTTCGAGCATATTGTATTGTGCTTCAGAGGAGGCACCAGATGTGGTATAAAAATTGGTGGTGGAAAATTGGTTGTTTTTTTGTTTCAAAGATTTTCTCAAGCTTTTGTGAAATTAAAAGTTTGTGGCCATTCTAGATTTTGGTACTTATTTTGAAAATTTTTATGAAATTGCTTGAAACTTTCAGGCAATGAATGCTCGTGCTTATTGGTCTGGATGAAGTTCTTTCCTCCATTACTTTTTCTTACGAGCATCAACATTTCTTATCCTGATTATCAGGTACTTGATTTGGAACCATTTAACTTCTTTTTCTTACATATGTTCCTCTTCTCTTTCGACAATATAACTCATTTCTACTCTGCATCTTTATTGTAAATATGATTAATTTTTAATAAAAATTCAAAAATTAGGTGGCTTCTTTTGCCTTTCATTTATCTAAAAAAAAAAACATTATAGGAGTTTTCTGCAACTAAAATGATCGAGGATTTCCCCTCCAAGCACCGAGCACCCATCGTACAAAGAAGGGCTCATCTTTCAATAAATAGATTGGGATGAAACAAAATACAGCTGTTAAATAGAAGAAAAAACAACTGAAGAAAGGAAAACGTGTAGCTACTGCGTGCATTATATGCTTTGGAATATAGAAAACTATTCACTGTACTCTCGTGAATGTCCTAAAGCTTCAATGGACGGCAGGTCAGAGACTTCATTCTAACTCGTGATGCACTATGATGGTTGTCTTGTGCTTTCCTCATTGACGTTAGGAGTGGAAGTGGGCTCCACTTGACAAGAGGCGACAGCTCTCTTTGGACGGAGGAGTGTCTTCCATTCCATGTAACCTTCCTGGTTGTCAAATTTTCCAGTCTTTCTGAGCTTGGGCCCAATAACTCCACCTAACGGCGTGGCGGCAGCGACTCCTCTTTATTGCATGCAGGAAACTTGCTACTTCTCTTTGGATGTGAAACTGAATCCAGAAAGAGATTGAAGCACCTCTTTCATATATCCATGCATGTATGCATGGCACATAACTGATTTTGGAGTTAAGTTTCATACTTTGGGTAATATTGGTTGGTGCACTCCCAAAAGACCTAGAGAATAATGACAGGTTTCCCTCCTTTTCTCCAAAGAAGTTTGGTTAGCTATCAAAAAGAACATTGATTGGAGAGGCCTTTTGTGAACTACTTGGAGACATAAGAAGAAGTCTAGCTACAATCAACTCCATGCGTTCTAAGGCCTTGGCAAACTTTCATCTATGGTCTAATCTTTTGCCCCAAGAAGATGAAGATTGCGTCTCTACCGAATCACTGAGCTTATCTGTTTCTTGCAACTCACTCTTTTCTTTGGCTGGTATTCTTTTTTAACTTGTATGTTTTTTAATAAAAGCTGGGGAAAGGTCTTGCTTCCTGCACTTGCATCAGGAAAAATGTGTTAGCCTAGATGCACAAATATAATTAAATATTTTTAATATTCAAAAACAATAAATAAGAAGAATAAACTAGTAAATAACTAACTTGACAATATAATAATAAAATGAAGAAAGAGAGAGAAGATGGCCTGTGGATCGAAGCACGCTGATGCGCTGTCCCAGGAAAGTTTATGCCCCCCACGCACGGGTCTGCTGGCACAGATCTCCTAGAGATACGACGACCCAATACAGAACCACGTCTTCCCCGTCAGTGCGCCTCCAGGGAAGAAAGAAGAGCACGTTCACGCTTGCAGATAGCTCAAAAGAAACTTAGAAAAATTATGAGGAGAAGAAAAATTTTCTTTATTTCTTTTCTCCCCAATGATCCCTAGAGCCTTTTTTTTATCTAGACTCTTGGAATAGGGAGAAGAGAAAATTTTGATTGTCCTTTGAAATGATCCCTAGAGCCCTTTATATAGGCTCAGGCACGTCAAAAGAAGAAGATTCCCCTCCCGCGGATTGATGACGTGTCTTCTTGTGCTCCTTTGATTCTTCGGCTTATTGCATCTTGGTCGTTCATGCTTCCTTCCTTCTTCGAGGGGCCTTTCCATGTTTGCTCCTGCGCTGGATACATGACACTTGTCATGGTTTGCTTTCATTAGAAATTCTTTCATGTTTGCTCCCTTGCTTGTGCACGGATGCTTGCCACTTGGCCGTTAACCAATTTTGGTTTTCAAATTTTAAATTATTTAATTTAATTCAACAATCCCCCACATAAATTAAATATTTAAAAAATTTAAAATCAAAATAAAATTTAAAAAAAAAATCAAAATAAAATGCTGAGTATCTTATATTATGTAATAGGTGTAGGTACCTTTCGGTTTGAACCTTCACTTAGTGACAATTGATTACCTCTGTGGAGCCAAGGTGGACTATGCCTTGAACCTTGGTCCATGGCTCAGATTTCATCAACAGCACACATAATATAGCGTGAACATGCTCGAAGCGGGTTTGCGCTTTACGGCCATGCGCAGGTATCTCTTCATGTGTGTTATTAGGGAACAGCCCACTTCCCACAGTCGCGGCCTCACGACTACACGCATATAGGTGAATCCTGAAAAAGGGTACGAGCAAGTAGGTACCCTGCCTCATGGGTCTCGGATTCATTAAGAGTAAAAACTCAACCTAACCCTTGCTTTTTATGAGCACTGTTGCCCTAGGGATGGGAAAAACAAATAGTGCTCCTCATTAGTCACCTATCTAGCTTGTTTCTACCCATTGAACCTTTTCAGGTTGGGTTACTACCGTGGTGACTTTACTTATGGGCTTAGCCCCATCCCCCTCGACAACTCTAGAACCACTGTTCTAAACAATCCTTTGGTAAGCTGATCAGCTAGATTACTTTCGGATCTTACAAAATTTAGTGCAATCAAGTTATTCTTTAATTTGTATCTCAATAATTTATGGCGCACTTTCAAGTGCCTATTCATTTTCACATTTGCATTTTCTTGATTGCATTTATCTATAGCAGATCTGCAGTCACAATGAATAGATATAGAAGGTAATGGTGAAGTCTCAATAGGCAAATCTATCAGTAGATCTCTAAGCCACTCGGCTTCAATGCTAGTGGTATCTAGGGCAATCATTTCAGATTCCATGGTGCTCCTAGCCACTACAGTTTGTTTGGTAGACTTTCATGATACAGCTGCACCTCCTAAAAGAAAGACAAAACCAGTGGTGGATTTGGTGTCAACTGTATCACTGATCCAGTTGGCATAACTATAGCCTTCCAGAACAGCAGGATAACCACAATAGTGTAATCCTAGAAATATGGTACCCTTAAGGTACCTGAGAATTCTTTCTAGAGCAGTCCAATGATCATTATTAGGATTGTGAGGATATCTACTTAGTCGGTTCACAGAGTATGCAATATCAGGTCTGGTATAATTTGCAAGAAATCCTAAAGAGCCAATGATCTGGGCATACAAGCTTTGATTGACTGGATCACCTAAGTTCTTCTTTAGATGAAGAGATGGATTATAGGGAGTAGATACAGAATGACAATAAGAGTAGTGAAACTTTTGAAGAATTTTCTCCACATAGTGGCTTTGGGACAAAGTTATTCCATTTTCATTCCTTATGATTTTAGTATTAAGGATTAGGTCTGCTTGTCCTAAATCTTTCATGTCAAATTTTAGAGATAAAAATTGTTTTACTTCATTAATAATTTTTAAGTCTGATCCAAAAATTAGGATATCATCTACATATAAACATAAAATTATAATTTTGTTATTCTTCTTTTTATAATATACACATTCATCTGTGTTATTAATTTTAAATCCATTAGTTAGAATTATTTCATCAAATTTAAGGTGCCATTGTTTGGGGGCTTGTTTTAGACCATAAAGAGATCTAATCAACCTACATACCTTTTTCTCTTGACCTGGGACAATGAAACCTTCGGGTTGGTTCATGTAGATCTCTTCATCTAGGTCCCCATTCAAGAAAGCAGTTTTAACATCCATTTGATGTATAACCAGCTTATGAATGGAAGCCAAGGCAACAAGAATCCTAATAGTAATGATTCTAGCTACAGGGGCATAAACATCAAAGAAGTCAATCCCAGATTTTTGAGTAAAACCTTTGGCTACTAACCTAGCCTTATATTTGTCTACAGTTCCATCTGGCCTAAGTTTCTTCTTAAAGATCCATTTACACCCTATGGGTTTACTTCCTGGGGGTAGGTCTGCCAATTCCCAAGTATGGTTTTGGATTATAGATTGCATTTCATTATCTATTGCTTCTTTCCAGAAGGGGGCATCTAGAGATTTCAAGGCATCCTCTAAAGAAGTAGGAGAGTCTTCTATTAGGAATGTGTAGTAGTCTTCTCCAAAGTTCTTTTCAACTCTAGTTCTTTTACTTCTTCTAGGTTCAGTTTCTTCTTCTTCTTCTCTAAATCTGGTTCTGCTAGAACTAGTCCCTAAGTTATTATTGGTATTTATTTGATCATTTATCCTTGTTTTAAAAGGAAATATACTTTCAAAGTAGATTGCATCTCTTGCTTCCATTATAGTGTTGTTATTAATTTCATTTATTTGAGAGTTAAACACTAAAAATCTATTAGCATTACTCTCAATTGCATATCCTATAAATATTGCATCTATTGTTTTGGGTCCAATTTTCTTTCTTTTATTTTCTGGAATTTTTACTTTAACTAAGCACCCCCACACTTTTAAATATTTTAAGTTAGGTTTTCTATGTTTCCAGATTTCATATGGAGTTTTATCATTATGTTTGAATGGAATTCTATTCAAGATATAAGATGCAGTTACTAGTGCTTCCCCCCAAAGATTTTCTGGTGCACCTGAACTAATTAACATAGAGTTAACCATATCCATTAAGGTTCTATTCTTTCTCTCAGCTACTCCATTAGATTGGGGTGAATAAGGAGCTGTCACTTCATGAATTATCCCATGTTCTTCACAGAACTGGGTCAGCTCAAAAGAGGTATATTCACCTCCTCTATCAGACCTTAAGATTTTAATCTTTTTATCTAGTTGGTTTTCAGCCTCTGCTTTATAGACTTTGAATTTATTTAAGACCTCAGTTTTAGCTTTGATAAGATAGAGGTGACAGTATCTAGAAAGGTCATCTATGAAAGTTACAAAATATTTGTTTCCACCCCTTGAGGTTCTCCCTGAGTCACATACATCACTATGTATGAGTTCAAGGAGATCAGAATCTCTACTTACAGAGTGAAAGGGTTTTTTAGGTAATTTGGCCTCTACACATATCTCACATTTATCATTATTCTTAATTTCTGATTTTGGGATTAAATTCAAGTGCATTAATCTTTTAATTGAACTATAGTTTACATGTCCCAGCCTACTATGCCAGACAACAGGAGAGTCAATATGAAGAACAATAGAATTTTCATTCATAGATGGAATAATTACATTGAGTTTAAACAATCCATCACAAAGAAAATCTTTTCCGATGAAAGAGACACCATGGGTTACAACAACTTTATTTGATTCAAAAACAATTCGGTATCCTTGCTGGACAAGCAAGGATCCACTAACTAGATTTCTACGGATGTCTGGAACGTGGTGCACGCCTTGCAGAGTAAGGATCTTCCCAGAGGTAAGTGTCAGATCCACTCGTCCCGCTCCAAGCACGCGCGCCACAGCATTATTACCCATGGTCACAGTTCCTCTATATGAGATCTGATAAGATGAAAACCAGGAGCAATCAGAACAAACATGTATACTAGCTCCGGTATCAATCCACCAGTCAAGTGCTAATTGTGTCATGTTAACTTCAGGTATGAAGGAAACAGACCTGATAGCAGTCTCAAAGGAGTTAGTCCCACAGGTCACTATGTTGGCCTGGGCACCAGAAGTGGTAGGATCCTTACTTCTAGGTTGACAAGGAGTAGTGATCTTGTAGAAGCATTGGTTGGCCATATGGTTGGTCCGACCACAGACAAAACAGCAACGAACAGATTCTCCTTCTTTCTCTTTCTTCTGGTTCTGAGAGAAGTTGGATTTTCTGTTGTTGGGCTGAAATGAGTTCCTATGGTTGAATGATTTCTTCTTAAAGGACTTGTTGTGGTTGGGACGGAAAAAAACGATTATGATTTTTGGATTTGGGCTTGGATTCAACATTGTTGACTTTGGGCAAAGGATTGGAGGAGTGAGATTTTTCTCTAAGGCGATGTTGTTCTTCAATTCTAATAGAATTTAGGACTTGGGTTAGAAACAGATCACCTTGGGTGTGGCTCAAAGTCTTGGCAAAGTCTGACCAGGTAGAGGAAAGTTTGTCTATAATACAGGCAACTTGGAAAGACTCATCTAAGTGGGTTCCATTTGTCTGGAGTTGAAGAATCAATATTTCATATTCATGGATTTGATCATTCATAGATTTGGAATCAACAAATTTAAACTTGCTAAAGTCAGAAGCTTTGAATCTCTTTACCCCGGCATCATCAAGTCCATATTTATTTTCTAAGGTATCCCAGAGATCTTTGGCACTCTTAGCTATATAATAAATATCATAAAGCCTATCAGAAAGGGCTCCTAGAATTCTATGAAGACAGTGGTAGTTGGTTTCTTCTGGAGTCCTAGTGGAGGATGCATCATCAGAAGGAGCAAGGTTTGGGTTGTTGCGAGTAGAAGGTCGTGAAGCAGATGGGTTAGACCCACCAATGGCGGAGATCAAGCCTAAGGTGGTGAGCCAGAACCGCATTTGATTCTGCCACCTTCTAAAGTTTTGACCATCAAATTTTTCAGGTTTAGCACTAAGATTTTCAGATGCGTGGGAAGGCATTATTTTGTAGCTTAACACAATTTTGACACCTGTGGAAATGAGAAGGTTTATGTCAAATTATTGCACTGATATTTAAATTGAACTTTAGATGTCTAATTGAAAAATCCAAAGAATAACAGCCAGATCAGCTCCAGATCGGTGGTGGAGCACTTGGCTCACTTAAGTACCAGCCTTTCTTAGGCACGTATGCCTTTTTGACAAGCTTTTCTTAGACACCGTTATTCAATAGATAATTTCACTAGATATCGTTCAATTTTATCCTAAGTGCAATATTAAGCTAGCTCCTATGAATTAACCAATTTCCGAATTTCCGTTTGAATGGAATCTGGAAATTACTCCGTAAGAAGTCCAAATGGAGGTATTAATAAACCTCTTGGAGGTTAAGCAATCTAATATTTTGCTTGAAAAATTAAGTATTAAAGTAAAGCTAGCATAAATGTGTAACAGCTAAAATAGAACAATTTATAATTATGCAGCAAAATATTTAATAAATATTGCAATCTAAAATCTAGTGCTAACCGTACATAAACTTTTCTGGATTGTTAGCCTAGATGCACAAATATAATTAAATATTTCTAATATTCAAAAACAATAAATAAGAAGAATAAACTAGCAAATAACTAACTTGACAATATAATAATAAAATGAAGAAAGAGAGAGAAGATGGCCTGTGGATCGAAGCACGCTGATGCGCCGTCCCAGGAAAGTTTATGCCCCCCACGCACGGGTCTGCTGGCACAGATCTCCTAGAGATACGACGACCCAATACAGAACCACGTCTTCCCCGTCAGTGCGCCTCCAGGGAAGAAAGAAGAGCACGTTCACGCTTGCAGATAGCTCAAAAGAAACTTAGAAAAATTATGAGGAGAAGAAAAATTTTCTTTATTTCTTTTCTCCCCAATGATCCCTAGAGCCTTTTTTTTTATCTAGACTCTTGGAATAGGGAGAAGAGAAAATTTTAATTGTCCTTTGAAATGATCCCTAGAGCCCTTTATATAGGCTCAGGCACGTCAAAAGAAGAAGATTCCCCTCCCGCGGATTGATGACGTGTCTTCTTATGCTCCTTTGATTCTTCGGCTTATTGCATCTTGGCCGTTCATGCTTCCTTCCTTCTTCGAGGGGCCTTTCCATGTTTGCTCCTGCGCTGGATACATGACACTTGTCATGGTTTGCTTTCATTAGAAATTCTTCCATGTTTGCTCCCTTGCTTGTGCACGGATGCTTGTCACTTGGCCGTTAACCAATTTTGGTTTTCAAATTTTAAATTATTTGATTTAATTCAACAAAAAGGATATAGGTTTTCCTTCTTTTCTTTAGAAAAATTTATACTTTATATCATAAATATTTTTTTTGTATATTTAAAATGATTTTAGAGGTATTTCAATCCAAAAATAAACTTAATGCCCATCATGTACTAAATTCAACCTTCAAGCAAAAGCCATCCGAGATGTGATATCCCCGTAAAGGCAAAACGAAAGAAATATCAAACCTCTCTACTATTTTAATAAAAACTTTTTGGATTAAAATTGATTCTATTTCGACTCCATTTTGGTATACTTGCAAAAATACTTCTTGAGGGAGACTCCCTTGATGTCATTGAGACATAGATTTTGTAACGTAAATTGTAGATTTCATGTGCTATATATTTATTGATGCAGGCAAGCTCCTCAATGCTTCATTTACTTTTCACCAAAAAAAAAAATAAATTATTAACTAGAATCCTTTATCTTTTTCATGTCTAAGCATAGTTTTAATAATAATAAAATCATGCGACTCATATCTCCAAACAAGAAAGGAGGAAAGCATAGCATGGATTCTAAACTTGCAAGTTTCAAGCACATGAACAAGCATGTATCTCATATGAGTTGCAGTGCTTTCGCATGTATTGCATGTGCTAAGAACTAGTCTACTGTAACACGAGAAAACTTTGACCTAACAATTTTCAATACTTTCTTCCTAAAATCAAGGTTTATCCTGGACCCATCATAAAAATGATTGCTTCTATAGGAAAAAGTTGTGAAGTGATTTTGAGATATTAAGGATGAGCTTGGATGAACAGATATGATATCCACAAGATATCTAGTATATCGATTGGAAGCACATCTTATACTGTACTTGCACCCAACTATCCATGTGATTGTAGTTTGTAACTGCATCCGCAATGATTGCACTTTCCTTGTGGTATCATAATCCATCCATGCTATTCAAAGGTTCTCAAGTTATGGTTTACACTAACGAGCTGGAAACACAATACAGAACTAGGAACCAAGCGATTCATATTAAATGAAGCACCTTATCCTTTAAGTCTGCAACTAAAATTCTTCCTTAACAAATGTCTTGTTCCTTGCCTTGCTCACCTCTTCAACATGTGCTCTTACTTCAACATAGGAATCAGGAACATCTTAAGCAAGCTGCGCATGCATACGTGTAACACATGTGGGCACTTGCTGGATTTTTTATTGCAAAGTTTGGCAGAAATTTGTACTCCATTTGAATCGTAAAACTACAGGAAAAAAAAAGTCATCTGCCTATTCTTATAAGCATCAAGGTAGACTCGAGATCCCTCCCCCATTTTTTTTTTTTTTGGTAAACCGGATACATTATACAATTCTAGTATGGATTCTTTAAAAAAAGTCGGAAAGGAGGAGCAGGTGATGGAGGGAGAATGGTAAAGTTTCATAGCCATTGACAAACGATGCAACCCAATCAACAACCCAATTTATCTCACGATATACATGGATGATCTGAGTAGCCACATATTCTCTCAATAGGTTGCAGATGTCCTGCAACAATGAGTACTCGTCTCCAGCCCTAGCATGCCCCTAGATCCACTCAATCATAGTCGCTGGGCCCACAAATTCTCTTTCACCATCCATCATTCTTGAGAACCATTTCCATTAAGTGTAACACCTGAATAATACTTTTTCCTTTAGACATGACTACAAGTGGTAAATACCTAAATACCTTTTTCTTCTCCAAAGCAAACATGAACTGCAGATTGAGCCCCTTAATAGAGACTTTTTTATGTGCATGTTTAAGGGATTGTGTGAATTGGGTTTTGCTTCGCTGCTGCTTGCGCTCGCTTGCTTAGCAACCAAAGATTTTAGATTCTGAGTAGAACGGTGTATTTTCCAGAATTTAGTTTTGAATATTTACAATACAGGTGGATCTGTGCCAAGTCGAAGACAGCCCGAGTCTGATCCCATTTCTTAATGCCAAAGCCCAAGTTCTGTGCAACTTGAGTTCATCTTCACCAGTTCAAGTGTCGTCAGATTCGAAATGATCAGGACTAGATCTGGAGACCCATGCTTGCTTTCAGCACAATTCTTGTCTCTGGGATTTTCTATTTCTTAAACACAATAACTATAAAATAATGTGTACTTCTAAGAAAATGGTAGCTTAAATAGGCCCATCACAGTAGGCCCAACCCGGTCCATTGGTAAGCGTTTGGACTCCGTGGAATCACCAGGCCTAAATGGGCCTTCTTGATCCGGACTCTGGACTCATTTTATCTGCCACGTTGAGCGGAACAATCGCACTGCGAGCTCTTAAAAGGGAGCGAGACGGAGAAGAAGCAAGGGCCGAAGGCGATCGCGGAGCGATCGAGTGAGTGAGAAAGAGCGATGGCGGTGATGGAGAAGCTCAAGATATTCGTGGTCCAAGAACACGTTGTCTCGGCCTCCTGCCTCATCGCGGGAGTTGGTACTATTCTTCTTTGTTCAATTTATTCCTCCAAAACCCTAACATCGTTCTGTTCTCTTCGATCTATCCTTCATAGTATTTAAATAACCACCCTAGAATAAACCAAAAGGATACCGTCACTTAATCTGATTTATTTGAATTATTAGTGATTGTTAGTTCCAGTACACTATGTATGCACGTACATTTGATCTAGCTTGTTAAAATCTAAAGAAGATTGTAATGGAAAAGAGGAGGAAGAGAGAAAGAGTAGAGACTAAGATATAATGTGGTTCGACTGTAGTAAGCCTACGTCCACAGCAGAAATCCCTCACACCATTTATTTTTTTATTCTTATCAGGGCTATAGCTCTCCTCTCTCTTATAGGCAAAAGTAGGAGAAGAGGGAGAAGGAACGGCTCCCATAAATCAAGGAAACAGTTTCTATTCTTTTGCCAAAGTAAAAGGAAAAATAATTCCATTGATTACAATCACCAAAATCACTAGACACCAAATAGCTAAATCACCAAAAATAGATCCATGCGTCACGCGTCCGCCCAATCAGGGATATCGTCCAATACCCCCCCTCAAGTTGGAGCAGGTTGTTGGACAGAGGAAAATATGTCAGACATGCCCAATTTGCAGATGATATTTAAGAATCTGTCGTGGCCAAGCGCTTTAATAAATACATCCGCTAGTTGACTTTTAGTAGGCAAATATGATGGTTTGATGAGACCAGCGTAGAGCTTTTCACGGACAAAATGACAGTCCAATTCGATGTGTTTCGTTCTTTCGTGGAAAACTGGGTTGGAAGCGATATGCAATGCAGATTGATTATCACAATGAATAGTGATAGGCTCATGATGAGGAATCCGAAGATCTGTGAGGAGGGACTTAAGCCAAGTGAGCTTACAGCAAAGAAGAGCCATAGAGCGGTATTCAGCTTCACAGGAGGATCTGGCAACTGTTGTTTGTTTTTTTGTTTTCCATGAAAATGGTGAGGAACCAAACATGGTAATATATATAGCCACTAGTAGATTGCCTAGTCATTGGACAACTAGCCCAATCAGAGTCACAATAGCCAGTGATATGAAGAGAGCGAGTAGATGGAAATAAAATACCCTTGCTAGGAAATCCTTTGAGATATCGAAGAAGCTGGAGAGCAGCACTGTAGTGTGGCTGAAGCGGACGATGCATAAACTGACTGAGTATGTGAACTGAATAAGTAATGTCAGGTCGAGTAATTGTCAGGTAGATGAGTCGGCCAACAAGACGACGATAAAGAGATGGATCTGACATAGGCGTGCCATCAGTGTCGGAAAGCTTCAAGTTCTGCTCCATGGAAAAGTCGATGGGATGAGTGCCAAGCATGCCGACATCATCTAATAGGTCAAGTATATATTTTCACTGGTTGAGAAATATGCCTTTGGCGGAGCGGGCAACTTCAATGCCGAGAAAATATTTTAGAGTGCCCAAGTCTTTCATGTGAAAGCGAGTCTTGAAAAATTGCTTCAGAAGAGTAATGGCTTGCGCATCGTCACCGGTGACAACAATATTGTCCACATAAACCAAAACATGGACACAACCATTCTTAGAAAATTTGCTGAAAAGAGAATAGTCAGCTTTGGAATGAAGAAAACCAAAAGCAGATAATGCAGCCGAGAGTTTGGAAAACCAATTCCGAGAAGCCTGCTTTAAGCTATAGAGTGATTTGTTTAACTTGCAAACCAAAGTGGGATGAATGGTGGAGAGACCACGCGGTAGTTGCATGTAGACCTCTTCCTCTAAATCGCCATGAAGGAAGGCATTGTGCACATCCAATTGGTATAGCGGCCAGTGCTTAATGGAAGCAAGAGCTAAAAGACAGCGAACAGTGATGAGTTTGGCAACAGGTGCGAACGTTTCATGATAGTCCAGACCCTCCAATTAAGTTTGACCTTTAGCAACAACTCACGCTTTATAGCGTTCGACAGAACCATCTGGCTTATATTTGGTCTTGTAAACCCATTTGCATCCGATGGCATGCTTGCCAGGAGGAAGGATGGTTAAACGCCAAGTGTTATTGTCAGCCAATGCTTTAAGTTCAATATCCATGGCAGCCCGCCAATGTGAGTGTTTGTTGGCCTGAGTGAAGGTAGTAGGTGTGATAGAGGATGTGAGAGCAGCCACAAATGCTCGGTGAGGAGGTGAGAGTCGAGAATAAGAGAGACAATGAGAAAGTGGGTGAGCAGTAGAGGAAGAGGAGGAGTTGGGTTTCCTAGCAATGGAGTATTCGAAATCCTGGAGGTAAACAGGGGTTTTGGATAGGCGAGTAGACTGGCGAGTTAGGAGAGAGGGAGGTGCTGTGGTTTCATCCTGGGATGGGGTGGATGTGGGTTCAGCCAGAGGAAAAGAATTGTCTTGAGTTGTAATAGGGTCTGAAATAGAATCAGTAATAGTGGGTGTTGAAGGCACTGGCAAATCAGAAACATCAGGAATGGGACGTGGCATGACAGAGGAATGCTCAGGTGCAAGAGTCTGAAAAGGAAAAATGTGTTCGTGAAAAACATCACGACTGACATATATGTTTTTTGACTCTAAGTCATAAATACGGTATCCCTTTTGCCCGAGAGGATAACCAATAAAGATGCCAGGCCGGGATCGAGTATCAAACTTATAAGAGATTTGGAAATTTCGACCATAACAAAGACAGTCGAAGACACGCAAATGACTGTAGGAGGGGGGCGAGCCAAAAAGAATCTCATAGGGGCTTTTCCCAGATAATAGAGGAGTAGGGATTTTGTTTATCAGATATGTGGCAGTAAGGATGCAATTGCCCCAGAAAGAAAGAGGTAGATGGGCTTGAAAACGAAGTGCCCGTGCCACCTCAAGTATGTGGCGATGCTTGCATTCTACAACACCATTTTGTTGGCTAGTGTGAACACAAGTGCGTTGGTGGACAAGCCCATATTTCTTAAAAAATTGTTGAAAGTCATTGGCGAGAAATTTTTGGCCATTATCAGTGCGAAGGGTTTGAACACAAGTATGAAATTGTGTTTTGACAAAGAAAAGAAAGTGGCGGAGAAGATATTGAGTTTTAGATTTATGACACATTAAAAATACCCATGTAGCACGAGAAAAATCATCAACAATGGTTAAAAAATAATGTGCACCTGAGAGGGAAGCGGTTTGATAACCACCCCAAATATCACAATAAAGTAAACTAAAAACATGAGTAGTAGAAATATAACTAGAAGGAAAAGGTAATCTAGTTTGTTTGGCTAAAGGATAAATATCGCAAATACAATTCTTAGAAAAAGAAATATCAGGAATAGATTTAGACAAAAGCCGTAGACACTGAAAAGAAGGGTGTCCGAGACGCCAATGCCAACGGTCGAAGGTGCTGGGCGGTGTGGGAGAAGCAAGATGTGCAAATCCAGGATATAAAGTCCTCCATGTAGTCTACCCACTCCAATCGTTCTCTTCGATTGAAGGTTCTGAATATGACAATGATCAGGATGAAAAATTGCAAGGCAAGAAAAAGTATGTGTGAGATGAGAAATAGAAAGTAAATTTAGATTAAAGGAAGGGATATAAAGAACATCATCTAGGCGAAGCCCATTAGGCAAAATAATAGTTCCTGTAAAAGAGATATTTGCAGTCTGACCATTTGGTAAAGTGACAGGAGCAATAGTAGATTGTGGTGTTAGCGTGACAAAGGAGGACTTGGAGTAAGCCATGTGGTGTGTAGCCCCTGTATCAATAATCCAATATGAAGAATTTGAAGCAGAGAGACAAGAGATATTACCAGAAACATTGGCTGCTGGGTTAGATGAAGTAGTAGGAGCCATGGTAGTGAGAAGGGCCATTAACTGTTGATACTGATCTGGAGTGAAGGGCTCCCCATGAGCGTGGCCTTTAGTGGTTGTGTCCAAAAAAGCAGAAGCTTGCTGGCTGCGCTGATTGGAAGGAGACGATTTGTTCCTCCCTTGCTGTCGATGCCCATTATTTTTATTGGAAAATCCATGGAGAAGAAAACATCGATCAATCGTATGATTGGTCCTCTTGCAATGATCACAATACAAGGTACGTTTTTGTGAAATAGGAGGACGACTAACAGAAAGTGCAGCAGCATCAGTAGAAGAAGTAACCAAATGCAACCATTCCTCCTGAAGTAACAGGGAATATGCACGGCTAACAGTGGGAAGAGGATCTATCAAGAGGATCTGACTACATATGGCATTGTAGCTTTCATTTAAGCCCATAAGAAATTGCATCACCATTTCTCGTTGTTGAATAGCTGAGTTCCTTCGAGGAACCGCAGGTGCAAGATGGAATAGTGCTATAGGAAGATAGTTCATCCCATAATGCCTTTAGGCCAGTAAAATAAGTAGCAATGGGAGAAGTACCTTGTTGATGAGTAGCGATAGCCCGAGAGAGTTGGAATATACGAGGAGCGTTTTGTTGGGAGAAACGGTTCTTGAGTTCACTCCATACCTCGCTGGCTTTCTCACATACATCATGCTATTGGCGATGTCATGATGCACCGAATTTAGGATCCAGGAGTATACCATTCGGTTGCATTGCTCCCACTGTGAGGCTTTAGCATTGGATGAATCAGGCTTCCTGATGGTTCCATCGACGAAACCAAATTTGTTTTTGGCCATGAGGGCCATGCGCATGGCCTGGCACCAGGTAGCATAGTTGTCTCCGGTGAGACTCTGAGTGACGAGAAAAATACCAGGATTGTCAGAAGGATAGAGAACATAAGCCGAATCAGAACTCGCGGTGACACCGCTAGAAACCGAGTTGGTGTTGCTGTTGGAATCCGCCATGATACTAGATGGGTGTGATATCAATGCTCTAGTAATGTGGTTCAGCTGTAGTAAGCCTACGTCCACAGTAGAAATCCCTCACACCATTTATTTTTTTATTCTTATCAAGGCTATAGCTCTTCTCTCTCTTATAGGCAAAAGTAGGAGAAGAGGGAGAAGGAACGGCTCCCATAAATCAAGGAAACAGTTCCTATTATGTTGCCAAAGTAAAAGGAAAAACAATTCTATTGACTACAATCACCAAAATCACTAGACACCAAAAAGGTAAATCACCAAAAATAGATCCATGTGTCACGCGTCCGCCCAATCAAAGATATCGTCCAATATAGCTTTAATTAGATCTCTCTAGTCCTCATGCAAATTCTGACGGTTCGAGCTATTCCATCTAGATTGCATTCTGGTAGTGCTAAAATGGACGTATGAAAGAGAAAAGAAAAGTTCGAAAATTTACGAACATATTGAATTTGGGGATTATTGCCTTTCCAAGGTGGCGTTTTGGCGCTTTCAAACCTTTCAAACCTCGAGAAGGTTTCTGCTTTGTGGAGGCTAAGTCTATTTTAGAACTTAATCATACGCTGATTAGCACAGGTAATTAACAATATGTTGTGGCGTTTGGAGATTGATTTCCTGCTGAACGGCGGAAAATTGAATTATATGATGAATAGAGTTGCAAAGATGTGTTCTTTAATTGAAATATGTGCTATCTTGTTGGTAATGGCTTCCCAGTTCTTGGAACAGGCTATGCTGCCTTTAGGCTCCAACTACGTATTGCTGTGTTAAACTATTTAATTTTGCGACAAATAAGATTCTCAAGAAGTTGGCATTGTGGAAATCTTCGGAGGTCCGATGTGAGACAGAATAAGCTGAACAATTGTCAGGATCAACATGAATTCATGATAATGTAACAAAAGCAGGCTTGGAGCGGATCCTTTCTGTAACTCGATTAGTAAAGAGTCGAGGCCCTTGAACCTTAAAGTATTTAGCTCAACATCATCATTCTTAATTGTACGCCCCATTGAGGATGTTGCCTGTAGCAAAATCTGTATCAATGATGCCAAAAATTATCATGTTCGAGGAGGATGGACCGACCATTTATCACTCTGTAACTGTTTGTTGGTTCTCATTTCTGGCGTTGAGCTTGTGTTTAAAGATCATTTTCAAGAGAAACAGATCTTTTCCCTCTGTTTAGCGATATAAGAAGGTCCTGACCAGTTAGATTATCTTGATGAAAGGGAACTTTGTATAACAATACCGTGGGCATTTTCTAGATGATTAGGTTCAGCATGAGCAAATGGATCATTCAGAATGGAGTAAAGTGCATTGAGGGTGTGCAAATGACTAAAGTTATATAGAATTTATCACCAGATCGTGGTATGTATAAACCAGATGTGTCAAAATAATGGACTAGAACCTCCCTGGATCTGATTCTGTACCCTTTTTTGCATATCAGATATATGAAATCAAGGTTTCATAGCGGATTTAGATATCTTTTTGCAAAAGAAAAAGGTATCTGCTCTTGCTTGAATAGTTTAAACTAGTCTCTTGTCTCATACTTGCTGTTAGCATATAATTACTCTTCATGCTAAAAACATCTATAGATCTTCTAATCATTTACTGGTTCTGTCATATGATCTAAGTGATAAAGTTTGCTGCCCTAATTTTGTTTTTGATGAAGATTGCTGAGTATGTAACCTAGAAACTCTTCTTTTCTCCACCGCTGTTTGTGCTTGCAATATTTTGTCTTAGTAAAATCAAGCTGTGCTCTCTTCCAAAATCTTTACTTTCTCTGAATCTATTTTTGAATGAATTTATCACATATATATCTTTTCATGTGCTTCTCCAACATCAGGTATGATGTTGACTTTTATGGTGATTATCAATTATTTATTCAGGATTTGCATTAACATGAATTACCATTGGATCAGAAACCATGTACAGAGTACTGTATCGCATTAGACGTGGACCATTTGGTATCCTTGGAACAGTGTTTTGTTACCTAATCAAGTTGCCTATCCTTTACCTTTGATGTTTAATTGTGGAACAAAAGTTAGCATTCCTTATCATAGATTAGAGGCAATTTTTACCTAATTTTATGCTGTATACCTCATTCTATTCATTCAAAATTTCTGAATCACTTTATTTTGTTATCAATTAGTATGAATAAAGTAGGATTCCTCTCTAGTGAATTTCAAGTATGTTGGTTTCTTGTGCAATATCAGGTCTCTTCCTTCCAGCTGTGGTCAGGCCTACATTGGATTCCTTCGAGACGGCCAAGCAAGTTCCACAACCTGCTTTAAGTGACGTATGTATATGTTGCACCTTTATCATTCTTCATTTTATCCTGGTTGATTTGAGTTGAGACACATCTCCAACTAAAGAAGGCCCATTTTCATTTCAGCTCTTGTTCATCTCCAATTATCCACTGCTTTTGATTGCAAATGTGATTCACGCTAACTTTGAAAATGAAGTTATGAATTTCTTATGTAACAGAATGTGTTCGTACTAATTAAAAGAATGAAAAGGATGTATCAGATTATGTGGTGATAGTTCAAATACCAATGTCCAGTAAAGCATGCAACTTTAGCAAGAAATGGTGCAGAACTTAATGTGGGTTAGCTTCAAATGCAATTTTTTGATGAGCATTTAGATTGAGAAATTTGTGTAAATTATAAAATTAGGTGATGTTACTTCGTCTATCTTTATATGAAAGGGTTTTAGAATGTGATTTGACCTTCAGAGGTCACTGATGCTCTGGTAATTTTTGCTGCGGAAGAGCTGGTGAAAGTGTTAGTAGGATCTTTTTTTGAGCTAAGTGTTACTATATGATGATGTTATTCTGTATTGCCTTTGATTGCAGGTGGTTGCAGGTGTGACCGGCAAAAAAGGGAAGTGATCTGGATTTATTATGGTGTACAAATGTGGCCCCATTTTTCTGTCTTTTTATTTTTTGTTTAATCTATGTGACATTTTGATGACTGCTGTGATGTGCTTCTGTTTTTCTGATATTTTCATAACATTGGGAATTAGGTGCGGAATCTATCTGTTTTTGTTAATGGGTTATTGGTCTGCATTGCAACGAAATTCCAGGTGTCGAGCTGGAAAGGACCTGTTTAAATAAAAGAAGAATTTGACAGAACATCGAGAAAATTTTGTTTCAGTACTATTTATACAGCCATTGAAGATTGAATGCAGGTTAACTCTGCTGCCAAGTAAAATTTTAACATTTAATACAGATTGATCTTCAGGATTCTGGTGGAGCTGCTTTATGTTCCAGTGCACCCTTCAAGAAGCGCAATGAGATTCTTCCTATATGTATTTTGAAGTTGATCGGTATTATAACAAGGTCAAGTGGAAAACTTTACTGTCCTTTTTATTTGTTAATGGTGGAATTTGCTTGCCTACGATAAAGATGATGTTAACTTCTTTCCCCCCAGACCTCTTGATTCATGAGGTTTTCAGGTGCAACTGTGGATGTTAACGCCCTTCTTCTTCCAAGGGTTCTCAATTTGAAGTGATAAGATGGCTCTAGTAATACTTTGATTTTGATAGATTCCAGATTGCGCCCTTTGATGATGGGTTGGCAGCAATATTTGAGAGACGTACTTCAGAATCATCTCTCAATATTTGCCAATTTGTAGAGGAATATTTCAGAAACAACTCTGTTGATCCGGGAACGGTCTCTTAAATTGGTGGAGCGCAACTTTTTAATGTATTTGTTTTCAGAAATAGAGAAGGAAAGCTTGCCAATACTACAATTATCCAAGTCTAATGTTTTTTTTAAACAATGCACCATCCAAGAATCGAATCTAAGACATGGAGGCAGTGTTATCCTTTGGGCAAGTCCCTGTTCATGCAGCTATTTGCTGCAGGTGAATCATGTTAATATCATATAATTTAATTATTATTAATTTATTTTTAATTAAAAAAAAGAAAAGTATGGGTCTATTCAGTGTCTTTATTATTTTCTGTTTTTTTTTACAAATTAATGAAATACCACGTGAAGATCTGTATTGGAGATCGTAGCACTTGCACAAAACTTATTTTTACCCTTATTTTTTTTTTTTTTGAAGCATTAAATCGTTGTTACCATAAATAAGATCTATAGACTTCATAAATAATTTTAAATAAAAAAATTTTGTAAAGACTAAAATGGTCTCATGATACATGATGTACAGTCTAGTTCCTTTGATTTATTGAATTTTGAAAAACGGAACAGAAAACCTTAGGGTACCAAACCGGCCTCAATGAGTGGCCATTACCAGGTTTGGGATGGAACCTCCGTTTTCTACATGCATGACCACAATAAATCATCTACCAGGAGAATTAATTACCCATCACCAAACCCGATGAGTGACCTAATACCAATTAATAATAATTAATTAATCCATTAACTGGCCTCTGAAGCCCAAGACCTCGTAACCCCTACTTTCCTCCTCCCATCCCTCCCCAACACCACGCTTGATCACGTCCCCTCATAAATTCACCCATATTTGCACCCTACCGCTGGTAAGAGGAGACATTACGTGGGACCCGAGAAGAGTATCAACGGAAGAACGTCGGCATTAGAGTTCTGGAAGGTGGATTTATTAATAAAGGCTATTCATTCCTTAATTTGTCACACTCGCGTAGCCAATCCGTGCTCATAAAAATCTCCCTCCCATAAGCGTCCTTTCCAAAGATAGGCACGATTCATAGTATCTGAGAGCAGAGAGAGAGAGAGAGAGAGAGAGAGAGGAATGAAATATCCTGGCTTAATCAATAGAATTTAGTGAATATGCAATGCATGGAAACGTTTTATGTAACTACATGACAATGTGAATATTATTTATTACGCCGCAGAAGAACAAAGACATCTCTATTGGATTAATTTCATCATAATTCATTCAATGCACGTATACATTAACCCTCGGTTATGGTATAAATTCTCCCAGGACGCAATGGAGAAAAGGCGCCAAGCGTAACTCCCCTCTCCTCACTCTAGTGCTATTGTGCGCATTCATACGTGGGTGCCCTCGTTATCTTCAACCTCACGAACTTGCTGCTAGTCTCTCCCTCTCTTCTCCACTCCTAAACTCTTCTCTTCTCATCTCGTTCTACTCATATTCTACACTAATTTTTGTTTGCAGAGCAGTGTAAGGCTTACTACCATCCGTTCCTCTCTTGGCATGGACTTTAACCTTATGAACAGTCTCATGGTAGTGGAGGAAAAGGACTCGTTTGATTGGGCTCTCTTAGGAGATCCCTTCCCAGATGTCCCACTCCTAAGGTGACACACAAAGAGAGAGAGAGAGAGAGAGAGAGAGAGAGAGAGAGAGAGAGAGAGAGAGAGGTTTGTGTGTTTTTGCTGGTCTTTGAGTATACTTTTTTTTTGATTTGCAGTGAGAAGGATGCTCTGGTGCCATATCCTGAGAGCCTGGATCAAAATTATAATGACCTGCATGGCTCTTGCCCATTTTCAGATAATTTAGCGGCTCTAGTTCCATATCAACAATATTCCCCGCCACCTTTCGATAAGTTGGCCTGGGACGACAACAAGAAGTTCGCACCACACTACGGAGATGCTGTCAGTGATATTGTAACGCCACTGACCATCGTCACCAGGTCCAATGATGTTTACGATGGTCAAAACAATTACAGTGATCCATTTGAAGTATTCAGAGTAGGTTATGTTGAAGAGAAAAGCACTGAGAGGAGCACAAATGGGCGGCCGAGGGTGACCGACATTGGCCTCGACGAGATTAAAAACTATTTCTACATGCCCATAACCCGAGCTGCGAAAGAGATGAACGTGGGGTTAACCCTCCTGAAGAAGAGATGCAGGGAGCTTGGGATCCCTAGATGGCCTCACAGGAAGATGAAAAGCCTCAGATCTCTCATCCATAACGTTCAGGTATAAGCGATTTGCTGATTTTATATATCCTGTTACTGTTAAAGTGTGCCAATAGTTCGAAAATTGTTGATAAAAAAAAATGAATGCTAATTCCATGGCACTCGGACTTCATCTTTGGATGATGTGTTACGGTTTTGTAGGAGTTGGGAAATGGTGCAAGCGGGGAGAGCATAAGGAGGGAGCTGGAGACATTGGAGGAGCACAGGAGGCTGATAGAAGAGAACCCTCAGGTAGAATTGACTGAAAGAACAAAGAAACTAAGGCAGGCTTGTTTCAAGGCTCATTTCAAGAAGAGGAAGGCACTTCGAAAGCCCTGCTTCGACATCCGCAACAAGTATTATGCTTAATTCATTATAATCTGTATTTAATATCTTATTATATATATGCCGTCGTGGGTGCGTCCACGAAATTTTGATTACTAAATCAAACTTTGATATATTGAAACTAATTTGATTTGCATTTTACTACATTGCGGCCTAATTCTTAGAGGAGGACAAATTAATCTTTTAAGGAACTGGATGACATGCCAAATATCATCTAGAATTATCTTAAAGATTTGGCCAGCTAGGAGGAATGCAACTCCTGGAACCGGTGCATGGATTTGGTGACAAATAGTTTCGAAGACTAATATCGCACTTGGCATCTTACATTTATCAGTTGGAATATCGCCCAACCACATATATAGGAATAAGGTTTTTATCTCAATTCTCCATATATTAGGTACTTAATTATTTGGTTTAATTGGTGACTTTTGGAGGCTGTTTGGTTGTATGTGAGATTTTCTTATAAATTAGATTAATATAAAATTCAATTTTGTCGAAATGTATTTTGGTAAAGATTGGATCTGTTTTTATAAAATTCATTTTTCAGGTTTTGTAAAACATGGTTGTTTTGATAAGACAAGTTTTATGAAAAATAACCAAACAATCATTTTTATAAATTATAAATTTGTTTTAAAAAATCTCTTAATATGTGGTCATTTTAAATGAGCAACTATCCAGGAACCTAGCATTACGATAGTATACTCTACATAATTGGCTAAAATTGCCTTTGTTGAGAGGGATGCAGATGTTCTCAATAAGATTCCGAGCATATCCTAGCCAGTAATTTACAAAACCATTTATTTTTTATTAATACTTACTAAAATACTTTGGTTTTGTCTTGCGATTATATGAGAGAAATCTGATTTCTTCTATACTAGTTGTGTGATCCACCGTATGTTTTCCTATAGCAAGGGCATGATCAAAAACACTAGATCATCTATGCAACGAAGCATGGAAAGAGCAAAATTATAAATAAAAACATTGGAAAATACCAAATAATGTCACCATAAAAAGTGTCAATTGGACCTCATGTGAATGGCTGAAGCAAAATTTTATTTTGCTTCCGAGAATGATTATCAGATCTCTACCCTAATTTATGAGAAATTATATCTTACACTGCGTGCACCACATTGCCACGCATGCAGCCAATAGTCGCTTCATATGGGCTCTATTTATCAAGTGCTCATCTCGATGCACCCCTGCATGAACGAGTAGCTGTGGTTGGCTACATGCACAACCCCATGGTGTAAACAGTATAGGGTATTAATTAGGTGTAAAATTAGACAGGGTTCGAACTCAAGACCTTGCTCATCTCGATGCACCCCTGCCGCCGCCAACCACTCTAGTGGACCCACAAAATCTCCAAGGAGGAGATGGCAGCGCTCTCGACATTTTGATTCTACCAGTAGACAAGATGGAGGGGTCGCCTGAAAAGTGAATCCAGGTCGCTGGTGGCTAAGAGCCTTGGTCAGCAGGTGGCAAAGAATCTAATAACTAAGGGCCTTTTTGGTTGATTGGGCTGAAAACTCTACTGGATTTGTCAGTTAGGACATTTAAACCAGCAAAATCATAAAATTACATGCTGGGCTTAACCTATATTCATAAACACCCAGGAATAGCTTTAGAGTGGGTCGGCCTGAATTCCATAGGAAGAAATTTTTTTTTTGCTGATTCTAGATTTTTTTTTGTTCCTATGGGATTATAGGCTAAGTTTTTTTTTCTTCCCATAAGACTTAGCCTAGCCCACTCCAAAGTTATCCATGGGTATTTATGAATATAAGTTTAGCACAGTCAGTAATCCTATGATCTTGCTAGCTGGCTCAACCCACAAATCCAATAGTATTTTCATCTCAATCATCTAAAGGAGTTCAAAGAGAAAGGAAAGTTGCCGAATGGAGGGATTTGAAATGGCAGAAGACCATTTATCTATTCCGGTTTTGAACAGATGTCGAATGCAATACCATCTCAATGAACTGTCCCTGGCTAATCTATGGCGAGCTTCTTGCAATAGAGCCCTGGGTACCTGACTTCATCCCGGAGGAAAATGCCATCAAGTCAGTGATGTTGTGGAAGCGATTGCACAAGCCTCCGGTGGAATGCTTGAAGAAATCCATTATTCTTAGCATCGCATCTAATGCCTGTCAACCCATGTTTGTGGACAAGTTCGCCGATCAACTTTGGATGCTCGACTATGCCCGGATGTGTGTCAAGGTGGACATTACATCACCTCTGAAGCCTGGTCAAGGCATTCAGGGGAAGAATGGGGTCTTTTGGCAGCCATTTGTGTACGAGAATGTGGTGGTCTGCTATTGGTATGGCTGCGTAGGTCACCTTAGTAAGGAGTGCACCTTTCCTACATTGGATCCCTCCTCTAATGGTGATGCAATACAACTTCGTCACGGTGGAGCAGAGCAATGAGCTCCATCTTCCCCTTGTTTCTGCCCGACAGCAATGGACCCTGGCACTCTGGCAGCAACCATAATAGAGTTCAAGATCTTAATCGGGGTAATGGTGGTAAAAGACAGTGCGGCTGATTGAGTAGCTACTCTTATGGCTATTGGCTAATGGCAACGGGAGTTTTATCTTGGATTCCCTCCCCCCTGTTCCTCTTCAGCTTTAGGAAGCTCGACTCATATGGATACAGGTTTATCAAAGTTGCATAATATATCTGGCTTATCCCAAAAAAATAAAAATAAAAAGAGGTTTTTTTGGGTATAATAGTAATTCTTAGTTGACTGAGTGATCCTTCTTTACAGTTCTTGCCAACTATTTTGAACAGGTTGACTATTTTTCCTTGTTAAATCTCATTTAATTTTCATTTTCTGGTGTTCACTAGCTATTAAGAATGTATGTTTCTTCCCGAAAAAAACATTTTAAACATCTTATCAATAGTTTATCTAGAATCTGATTAACTAACATATGTTTAATTTCTATATGCTGTTGTCCTTTCTTCAATCATGTAATGCTTATTGTTGGGGGAAAAAATGGACCACCCCACAAGTACAATTAAAGCACCTAAATCCGATAGCAAGTCTGGCCGAGCTCACGCAGGCCGAGCTCATGCAGGCCGAGCTCACGCAGGCCGAGCTCATGCAGACCGAGCTCAGAAGACCGAGCTCATGCAGGCCGAGCTCATACAGACCGAGCTCATGCAGGCCGAGCCCAGAAGATCGAGCTCATGCAGACCTAGCCCAGAAGACCGAGCTCATGCAGGCCGAGCCCAGAAAGCCGAGCTCCGAAAACCGAGCTCGTCGTCCACATGCTGCGGCCACGCCCTGCAACAGTCTCACCGTACCATGCTTTGCTTGCTGGCCACGCCACGACATATCAACCAGGGACTATACCCTGCTACGACTGTCAACAATTAATGCGCATGGTCTCCACGAATCTCCGGCTTACTCAAAATCTCATGCCATCAACGGCAACTAGTTGACTCACACCACTTCGTCCAGTCACCCACGACAACTCATTAATTCATACGATCACGTCCAATCATGATGGTAACTCATTAATTCGCTCAGTCACATCACAGGTAACCCTATATTCCTTCTATAAAAGGAGAATTTCTTCCTCTTGAAGGGGATTCTGGGACTCTGACTTTGGCATGCAATATCTCTCTCTTTTCTCCATAGAAGCCCCCTCTGACTTAAGCATCGGAGGGTCGGCGCCAGAAACCTCGGCCACCAGCTTCTTGCAGGATCCCCGGAGGACACAGCTCGCCGACACGCCACTCGCCGAAGCTCCTCCTCCTCAGCCAGTGGTCGCCTCCGGGTCCAATTTCCAGTAACAGTTGGCGCTAGAGGAAGGGCCCGAGTCGTGGCCATGAAGCTAAGGAGTAAGGGAGCCTCTAACGCCTTCCGACATCGCGTACCAAGTCCTGGACACTCAATCCAGAACCCATCACCAAGGCCTCCGGCGGATCCAGTCCTCCAAGTTCAACCAGAGCAGTTCAACCTGCTTGTTCAACAAGTCCAAGCACTCACTGCGGCCGTTCAAGGCCTACAGCAAGTAAAAGACCAACCTCTACTCCCTCCTCACGAGCATGAGTCCTCAGGATGCCGCTCGCGACGTCATTTCTCTGTAGAGCGTCGCCACCACCGAAGCTCCCACCGAGCTCGACCCCTAAGCCGGGAGGGCTTGTTGCGCATTCATTATCCTGAGAGCTCGCGCCGAAGCCTGACGCCTCGAGTACGGGAGCACCCATCTGAGGTGGGGTTTGCCCCATGCCAAGCTGCAACAGGAGCCCCACCCGAGCTCGGCAGAAAAGTCGAGGACTTGGAGCGGCAAATACAGATGCTTCAAGACCGAGGCCCGAAGCGAGACGCCGACCTTGACTTTACAACAGAGTCTCCATTCCCTCAATGGATCATGGATGAGTCAATCCCCCAGAGGTTCAAGATGCCAAGATTGAGCCATATGATGGCTCATCCGATCCTCTGGATCATTTGAAGAGCTACAAGACCCTTATGACACTCCAAGAAGCCACAGACGCTCTACTCTGCAAAGCCTTCCCAGCGACTCTCCGCAAGGCGGCTCATCTTTGGTTCTCCGGACTAAAGCCCAGCTCGATTCTCTCCTTTGAACAGCTGGGCATGCAGCTCGCCACCTATTTTGCCGCTAGCCAGCATCAACGCCGGATCTCAAACTCCCTCTTCGCTATCAAGCAGAATGAGGGAGAATCTACATCAGTCGCTTTACCTCGGCCACATGGGAAGTTCGCGATCTCGACCAATCAATCGCCATGTCAGCATTGAAGACTGGAGCTCGGTCCTACAAATCTCTCTTCTCCATCGAGAAGAGCTTCCCCGCCGACTTTGTTGAAATGTTGGCCCGAGCTCGCAAGTATGCCAAGGCTGAGGAAGCCATGGCCTCTCGGCGGGAGGCAGCCGAACGACTTGCTAAGATGCAGAAGACGCGCCATAAGGAGCGCTCCCAACCAAGCAGCAGATCCCCCTGGCATGAGAAATAGCCTCCTTGGCCCAAGAGCCTAGCTCACTCAAGGTCTCCCCTCCAAAAGTTTCAGACATACACTCCCTTTACATCCACCTGAGCAGAGATCCTCATGGAGATTGAGGGTCAGGGCTACCTCCGACCTCCATTGAGGATACGACCGACAGAGTCGCGGAAGCACTCGAAAAAGTACTGTCACTTCTACCTAGATTGCGGCCATGATACGGAGGATTGTTACGAGCTCCGTGATGAGATCGAGGCACTTGTCCGCCGAGGTTGGTTGAGTTGTTTTGTCCGTGATCATGCCTACAGGAGAGAGCCTGAGGAACAAAACCCAGTGCTGCGTGAGGAGCGGGACGACAACTGACCTCTCACGGGCATCAACAATGTCATCAGAGGGCGGGCAAGTAGAGGCGCCTGAAGCATCGAGCTCGAAAGAAGGAGCTTCCTCAAAGCATCCGTGCACTGCGAAAGTCATCTCTTTTTCCGATGAAGACCAAAAGAGTGTTGAGCCCTCTTTATGACGATGTTGTAGTTATTTCCTTCATCATTGCAAGGCTTTAAAATGGATTTTAGTACATAATGAAAGCTCGACTGACGCCTTATTTTGTAATGCCTTCCAAAGGATGAGCGCTCCTCTAGCTAGATTCATAAGAGATTCCATCCCAAGAAAGTACTATGAAGTTAAATCCTCTCATAGTCCAGAAGACCGAGCTCATGTAGGACGAGCTCCGAAGACCGAGCTCAGAAGGCCGAGTTCATGCGGACCGAGCTCATGCAGATCGAGCTCAGAAGGCCAAGCTCATGCAGGCCGAGCTCACGCAGGCCGAGCTCATGCAGGCCGAGCCCAGAAGGCCGAGGCCAGAAGACCGAGAAGGCCGAGCTCATGCAGACCGAGCTCAGAAGGCCAAGCTCATGCAGGCCGAGCTCACGCAGGCTGAGCTCATGCAGACCGAGCTCATGCAAGCCGAGCTCATGCAGGCCGAGCCCAGAAGATCGAGCTCCAAAGGCCAACCTCAGAAGGCTGGTGCTGAGCCAAGTCCTGAGGGACTTCGAAGCTCGAGAGCCATCAAAATATCTCCAAAAGATATAGGACGCCACTTTGGCTTCAAATAATTTCAATATTTTGCCTATTTTTAGGTCGAAGAATCCAAAAAACGACCTACGGGTATCTTTATCTCCAACGTCATCCCGCTCCGAATAAGGGCACACGATCACCAACGGACGAAGTCCGTCTCCTGTATGTGTCTCCAATGATGCCCCGACCAAGCTCGGGATGCCATTTCGATGACATTCGACGCCATTCGACGCCATTCGATGCCATTCGATGACATTCGACGCCATTTGATGCCATTCGATGACATTCGACGCCATTCAATGCCATTCGATGACATTCGACGCCATTTAACGACATTTGACGCCACTTCGACGACATCCGACGCCATTTCAACGCCATTCGACGCCATTCAACGCTATTCGATGCCTTTCAACGCCATTCGACACCTCCTACGACAACACGCCCCGATCTGAGTGGGGGCATCCTGCTGAGTCGATCACAAGCTAAAGAAGGCTGCTGAAGTCGGTCTCAGAGCAAAGTTGCTTAGCTCGGCTTGGACAGCTCGGCTTAAGGCCGTTAGCTCCGACTGCACGAGAGGTACACCCTACTTAGCACATACATCTCCATAGATATTTGGCTATATTATAGGATGATCAACGACTGGACTACTTCCTTCGCCTGAGCCAAAAAGCAGCTCGAACTCGGAAGTCGAGGGGTAGTATTGGGGGAAAAAATAGACCACCCCACAAGTACAATTAAAACACCCAAATCCGACAACAAGCCTGACCTCATGCAGACCGAGCTCATGCAAGCCGAGCTCATGCAGGTCGAGCTCATGTAGACCGGGCTCAGAAGACCGAGCTCATGCAGGCCGAGCTCATGCAGGCCGAACCCAGAAGACCGAGCTCATGCAGACCGAGCTCAGAAGACCGAGCTCATGCATGCCGAGCTTAGAAGGCCAAGCTCATGCAAGCCGAGCCCAGAAGGCCGAGCTCCGAAGACCGAGCTCGTCGTCCACATGCTGCGGCCACGCCCTGCAGCAGTCTCACCGTACCATGCTTTGCTTGCCGGCCACGCCACGACACATCAACCAGGGACCATACCCTGCTACGACTGTCAACAATTAATGCGCATGGTCTCCACGGATCTCCGGCTTACTCAAAATCTCAGGCCATCCACGGCAACTAGTTGACTCACACCACTTCGTCCAGTCACCCATGGCAACTCATTAATTCATACGATCATGCCCAATCATGACGGTAACTCATTAATTCGCTCAGTCACATCACAGGTAACCCTGTATCCCTTCTATAAAAAGAAAACTTCTTCTTCTTGAAGGAGATTCTGGGACTCTGACTTCGGCATGCAATATCTCTCTCTCTTTCTCCACAAAAGCCCCCCTCTGACTTAAACATCGGAGGGCCGGCGACGGAAACTCCGGCCACCGGCTTCTTGCAGGATCTCCGGAGGATGCAGCCCGCCGACACACCACTCGCCGAAGCTCTTCCTCCTCAGCCAGTGGTCGCCCCCGGGTCCAATTTCGAGCAACACTTATTAACCCTTATCTAGTTATGATACAATTGAATTTAACTAGATTGGTAATTACTATTTCATTTTAAAACCAGTTTGTTACTATTTTATAGATAATTAAAGCGAACACTTGAAACTTACTCATTTATTTCAAGTCAAACTGACAACAAACATACTACAGGGATCTAATAGGGTAGCATAGTGTCATATTTACCAATATATGTAGATTGTGTCGATGATAATATGGTCAACAAAGGCAACAAGTTATCTATATGATTGATCAGTGCATTTTTCTATTTTCTCAATTTAGACAATAATTTAGACAGACCTCATGGTGTAAATAGTTGTATTTGACATAAGACTGCCACTGTATCTAGATAAATGGATATGCATTGCAAATTATGTGAGGGAAAATAAGTTACAGCTAACTATCCCTATTTAATCTTTTTGGGAGTGGGATTTTGTATCAATCTTGATTGTTTATTCCTATCGGTTGGACAGACTTCATCAAAGGGGTAAGAACATAAACTGAAGTTGGTGATTTTCTTTTTTAAAAGAGCCCTGTCAACATGACTAAGATTGTGAATTATGCAGTCAAAATAAACTGTTTGTACATATACTATACCAACTGGACAAGATGATGCATTAATCAATTTCAAGTGCTCTTTCTGCTGACTCCAATAAATTCTATTGTCTTCTCGTGTTTTGTCATCGCTATTTATTTATTTATGCTGAATTCTGCTTTGATTGCAAGTTTTTATCCAGACTCTTTAAACTGTTGCAATTTTCCTTTGTTAAGGTTCTTAGGATGATTCTAAATGGATGTGTGGCTTCTGGGAGCCTGGCCATAGAACTTGGACCTTGCAATATGCTGAAGTCTGTGTACAATGATGACCCAAAGATTGATTTAAAGATTGATTTTGATGATCACAAAACCTTGAAGTATAAATGCTAATGTTTGTGTTGCAAGAAGAAAGATAATTTGTTTTGCAAGGAACATAGCAAGTTGAAAAATACAAGAAGGCCTCAAAAGCTCTCAAGAAAAGTTGGAAAAAAGCTACAATTTATTGGCCCAAGTTTCAAGTTTAAAGTATTCAAGTTGGAGGAGCAAATTCTAAAGAAAAATTCAAAAGAATAGTTCTCGAGTCGACTCCTCAAAAATTCGAGTCGATTCCGATACATGCCGAGTCGACTCCCGACGTTTCCGAGTCGACTCAAAAGAGTAATAGAAGAAAGACAGAACAATGAATTTTAGACCCTGCAACCGAGCCGACTCCAGAGGACCACGAGTCGACTCCGAAGTCAGGCGAGTCGACTCCTAATTATGCAAGAGTCGACTCTCAGAGGAAAGCATATTGAAAGACAGAAGATCAAAGAATAACACTGTGAACGAGTCAGCCGAGTCGACTCCAAGAGAGAGCCGAGTCGACTCCAAGACAGTTCGAGTCGACTCCAAGGCAGCGCAACCCAAAAGACAGAAGATGGTATTTTCGTCTCTGAGAGGCGAGTCGACTCCAAGACAGTTCGAGTCGACTTCAAGGCAGCGCAAGCCCAAAGACAGAAGACTCTATTTTCATCTCTGAGAGCCGAGTCGACTCCGAGACGGCACAAGTCAACGGACAGAAGATCGGGATTTCGGGCTCTGAGTGCCGAGTCGACTCCCAGAATATCCGAGTCGACTCGAGTGAGCAAATTTGAAAGCAACATCTCTGGATTCCTTAGAACGAGTCGTCTCCAAAAGTGCCGAGTCAGCTCCAGACATTGGGGAGTCGACTCCAGGTTCAGTCGAGTCGACTCCAAGTCAAGACAGCACTTTAATTCAAATCCAGAACAGTTGCCGAGCCGTCTCCAGAAAAGCATGAGTCGACTCCTGCAACAGGCGAGTCGACTCCAGATCGCGCGAGTCGACTCCGATCCCAACGGAAATATTGTCAGGAGGTACAGACTGTGTCCAACGGCTCTATTTTTATCTCTAACGGCTAGATTTTTGTTTCCACGCCATCTAAAGCTATAAAATCAAGAGGAGAGCTAGGGAAGAAGGCATGGAAGTGGGAGAGAACATTTAGGGAAGAGATTTCAAAGAGATTACAAGAGAAATCTCCCAAAAGCACAAAAGGGCCATTCAAAGTAAAAGAGAGAGAAGAAGAGCATCCAAGTGAATCCCAAAGCTTCCTCACCAACTGTGTGCTGCCTCAGTGATCGTCTACCTCGTGCCAAATCAGAAGAGGGACAAGTAAAGAAGAAGCCGAGTTCCTTCATCTTCAAAACTCGTTTGAGGGCTTCTCTTTACTCTTTTTGTTTATATTTGCAATATTTGCTTAGTTAAGAAGCTTGTATTTGCTTTAAATTCTTAGTCTAATATCTTGTAACTTGATTAAATCAAGGGATTGAATCAAGGGGTTAAGGTTTGTTGGTGAGCCAAAGGAAAAAACCAACGGTGTTAAGGTTTGTTGGTGAGCCAAAGGAAAAACCAACGTTGTAAGGTTGTGGTTAGTGAGCCTTTAGAAAAACCAACTGGGTTGATTGTGAACCCGAAAAACAATCGTTGTAAGGTTGTGGTTGGTGAGCCTTTGGAAAAACCAACTGGGTTGGATTGTGAGCCCGTGAAAACAATCGGTAGGTTCTAGTCGGTGAGCCTGTGAAAACCGACCGAGTTCGTTGTGATCTCGCAAAACAACAAGTTGGGTTGTGAGCTTGTAAAACAACCGGCTGTAATCTGAGGGATTATAGTAAAATTTCCAAGAGGTCTTGGGGAGTGGATGTAGGTGCTGGGATGCACCGAACCACTATACTTTTGTTGTGTCTGTGATGCTCTTTGTTATCTAACTTCCTCACTCACTTACTTACTTAGATAAATTGCTTGCTTAACTCTTCACCGTGCATCCTTTAATTGCAAGCATATTCAATTTACTTAATCAAGTCTCATTCAATACAACAGCATTAAGACTCATTGTATTGAATTGCATACTTGGGCAAACTTAGACTAATCTTTTATTGAGTCCGCTGCTTAATAGTTGATTAGATTAGAATCATACTCTTGCTAAGTTTAAATTCCACTATGCATCCATACAACTTAGCTTAATTAACTCTAAAAGATTAGAAGTAGTTGAAAAGTTTTTAAAAGACCCAATTCATCCCCCCCCCCTCTTGGGTTGTCACCTTGGGCAACATACAACTTATCAAGAAGTCTGTATCCTATTAGAGGTATGTGTTTTTTCCTTGTGCTGATAAATTTCCTGCCCCTAATTGGTACAAAATCTAAATTAAGAGTGACATCCAGAGATACCTCTAACATGTTGCCTTTGTCTGGATTGCTTGGAGACTTGTTTCCTATCCATGCCGTAATCTTAACCATTGAACATAACTATTAAGCCTTGTCTCAATTATTTGTGGTTGGCTTTGTATACTTATCAAATATACCTACTTAAGACTATTTCTGATATTATCGCTTCTTTTTTTGTGTGTGCTTGCATACAACTCCAACCCATTGTTCTATAAATTTCAGATAGATCTAATACTTAAGCTAACAATACATGTATCAACTATATTAGTTATTATTGTTATTAATATTGCTGCTATCCATCCATAAAAATATTACTATTTTTATGTTATTTTTAAATAGTTGGAAATTAATAGTAACCTGGTATATTCCTCGATCACCCTGTACACCGTACCCGCCTTTAAAACACCGTAGCCATGCTGTTGCACGTAGTTGGATGCCGATTACTGTGTACCAGGGTAGGTTTGGGAGGAATTCCACTGTTGCAGTTGCGTTCTTACAAATGTATACGGTGCTGGCTTTTCAAAAGGAACTAAGGACTGGTTTGGTTTGCAGGTTTGAAAAAAAAATATAGTCAACAAAAAAATAAAAAAAATTGTTTGGTTGAAGTGTTTTTAAAAAATAAAAAATAGTATTTTTTGGAAAAAAATATGAGGAATAAAGAAATGCTACTTTTCCACCAATTAGAAATTGATATTATTTTTTACAAAACTATCCTTTAAATCATCAAAATCTATGAATAAGCTCTTTTCCTTTATTAAGGGTATAAGAGATATTTCATACAATTTTTCTAAAAAAATAAATGCCTAATCAAACATAAGCTACTCTGCAATGTATCACTTTTTTATAGTCAACCAAACATATCAAAATTATTTTTTAATGCATCATATTTTTAGGAATCAATTTTTTAGAAAAAAATATTTTGGTAAGAAAAAATTCTTCTTGCGAACCAAACAAGTTCTAAAGAAAAACATGGGAACCGGAATGACCTGTCTACTATTAAAACCTCAAAGTAAGATTTCACAATTCTATTACCCAATTAGGGACATTTGTTTTCTTCTTGAAAAAAATTATGTGTAATTATTTGTAAAATCAATTTCTTTTTATTTTTTCCAAATTATAGAACCAATCACCAATGGTTTAAGTTATTTAGAGGGCAGTTAGAGGAAATGAACAATGAAAAAATGCTTGAATTTCAGATGATCACAAGGGATAATAATTATTGGAAGAAAAGGAAAAGAGATTAGTTTGAAGCATGATCATTGATGAGTGGAGAGATAGTAGACATAACGGCAATTGAGAGGAAGTACGAGAGCAGAAATTTGCGAAGCTCTTAGATCCTGTTTGGAATTGCCAACCCTATCTTCAACACTGTAGTCTCCTTTTCTTCCCGAGTGAGAAAAGGAGGAAGGGACACTCCTCCTGCTTTATTGATAAAGTGAAATATTTACAAGGAAATAATTACAAGAGAAGAAGGAATAAAAAGAGGAATCAGTTACATCAAGAAGGATGGTCGAGTTGAGAGTCTATTATGGCAATCCAAGATTTTCTCCAAGCATAAGTTGCTTCAAATTTTGAAGCTGTGTAGAGTTTTATGCAGCTCAAAGTTAGCTGAAGAGTACTAAGGAAGATCCTTGAGTTTCTCTCATGCTAAATTTACTGAAACATGATCATTAACAGCCGATCCTAACCCTTTCTCAACAGTAGGTGAATGTTCCTCCTTCAAGAGGTCCACAAACTATGTAGATTTGATGGCTAACCTTGCATATTGAGGCATGATTTTATTGAGATCCAAACTCTACTAGAAAAGGGTAACTTGAGAAAGAGGTGTGAGGTAGTCTCTACTTCTGTACCACAAAACGAGCATCTTGAAGTAAACAGCCATCCTTTTTTTTTTCTTTTTTTTTTTTTTGCAAGCACCTTACCTGCATGTAACTTATTTTTTAAGACAAGCTACAAGAAAAACCTTGACCTTCTCCAGCATGTCGGTTCTCCAAGTGACTTTATAAGAAGAAGAACAAATACCACCGTTGTGAATAAATTTATAGCAAGAAGCAATTTTGAAATTGACATCCCTAATAAGCCTCCAAATAGGAACATCTACTACGTTTGAAGGTTGGATTGTAGAAAGTAGGTCAAGCAAAATGTCAAACTATATTGATTCATCGAAAGTGAGCGCTCATATTTTTAGAATCCAACCCTCCAATTTCAATATGAGGCTACTATAGAATTAGGTTCAACTGCTCTAAAATGAAGATCATAGAACAACGATGAAATGAGGGCCGGTCCAACCTAGCTCCTAGCAGAATCTAATATTTTCACCACTTCTAGCTGCTACCAAAATCTAATATTTTTACCACTTCTTAGATTGAAAGTGGTAGTCACAAAAGATTAATCCAATCCTTAGTACAGTAATATTTCGACCGCTATAGTCAGTAGAATGGGTTTGGGTTATATATTTGGAATGATTGATCTTTTTTTTCACAACATTAACCGATCATATCTCGCATGGATCTCAAAGCAATTTGAATTTTTCTTTCATCTCTCTGCACAAATCTTAAAAGTTGAATCATATTTTGGTGCCAAAGGTAGAACCGGAACCCAGCAGGGAAAAAGAAAAGAGAGGATAAATAAAACCCCTCGACCCCCCCAAAAGAAAGCAGTCTTTCGGAATTGTTATCATATATAGAAATTATTACGGAAATGCTCGCATCTACACACTTCCTTTCCCTAGTAAGCCAGTATTAGATTAACTTAAATAAAAATATATGAGTTCTACCTGAAATAAACCAAAATAACTACATACTTGCCTTTTAAATAGAAGGGAGGCCGATTTCTCATTTACAGATAGTGTTGGGCATCGGGCCGTGCCGGGCCGGCCCGGCCCAGGCCCACCGGGCCCAAGGTCTAAACGGGCCGTGCCTGGCCCGGCCCGCTTATGAAGCGGGCCGTGCCGGCACGGCACGGCCCGTCGCGGGCGCAAAAGGAAGCCCGGCCCCCGGCCCGTCTATTGGCGGGCCGGGCCGGGCACGGCACGCCACGGGCCGTGCCAGGCATGGCCCGTAACGGGTGCAAACGGGCCGTGCCTGGCACCGCCCGCAACGGTGAGGGGTGAGGAAAATAGCCGTTTCCAACGGCTATTTTGGGAAAAAGTCGGTTTTACCCCTCCCAACAGTCCAATAACGGCTGAATTGAGGGGTATTTTGGAAAAAAAAATTTGGGCTTCTATAAATAGCCATTTCCTCCCTCATTCTCACCACACCAAACCAACTATTCTCTCCTTCTCTAATACTATTATTTCTCTCTTCTAAAGTGCTCTTCTAGCAATTTAATTTTTAGTTTGCATTTAGCAAGTGTTCAAGTGCTACACAAGAGGAGGTTCCTGTTGAGAAGAGAAGGTCACTCCTGTTGAGAGCACAAGAGAAAGCTCAGAATCTCGGCTCTGCGGCTCTGCTTCTGCCCTCCGACCCTCTACTTAATTCCTCCAATCCTCCTTGTGGTTAGTTTTTATTTTTTTAATTCATCAATTTAGATATGTCATCTTTTGAGGAAAGTCAGTTTGGCATTCCTCCTATTTCTGAGGGAGAAGAAACTAATCCCCAACCCCATGTTCCTAGTTCCTCTAGAACTAGTGAACCGAGTGAAAATCAAACCTCTTCTCGTAAGAGGACTAGTGCTGTATGGACTGAATTTGATAGAGTTATGGTTGATGGAGTCTGGAAAGCTAAATGTAAAAAATGTGCCAAACTTTATAGTTGTAGTAGTAGTGGGGGAACAGGGCATTTAAAAAGACATCAAGAGAGTCATAGGATGCATGATTCTCATGCTCAAACTCAAAGTACCCTTAATATACAAGGGGGATTACTTGTAGGTAATTTTGCATATAATCATGAAAATCAAAGAAAAGCACTTGTAAAATGGATAGTTAAGGATGAATTACCTTTTAGTTTATGTGAATCTTTTAATTTTGAAGAATATGTTCAATTAAACCTACAACCTGCTTACAAAAGAACTAGTAGCCGTACATTTAGAAGAGTAGCTATGACTAACTTTTTAGCAATGAAACAAAGTTTAATTGAATCACTTTCTACTTTAAATATAAAAATTTCATTAACTTCTGATATTTGGTCAGCATCTGTAGGTAGTAATTGTTTTATTGCCATTACTGCTCATTATATTGATAATGATTGGCAATTAAATAAACGTATTCTTGCTTTTCGTGCTTTTGATTTTCCACATTCTGGGCAACAAATTTCAAATATCATTTATCAAACTGCATGGTCATATAATATTAATGATAAAATTATGTTTATTACTTCTGATAATGCATCTAATAATAATTCTGCTGTTGCATTATTAAAAGACTCATTGCATCCCATGTTAGATGGAAATTTATTGCATATTAGATGTGCATGTCATATCTTAAATCTTTCTGTTCAAGCTGGCATGGGTATGATTCAAGATGTGATTGGTAAAATTAGAAATACAGTTTCTTTTATTCATGCTTCAAGATCAAGACTTCAAGAATTTAAGGAACTATGTATAAATCATGGTAAACGTTTTAAAAAATTTAAACTTGATGTAATTACTCATTGGAACTCAACATATAGCATGATACATGATGCATACCCATATAGAAACTTATTAAGTGCATATATTAATGATCGTGGATTAGGCTTTACATTGACTGAAACTGATTGGAATAAAGGAAAAATTTTGGAAGATTTTTTGCTTAGTTTTTATAATGCTACCAATGTTCTTTCTGGTATTTATTATCCAACTTCATGTTCATTTTTACAACAAGCATATATAATTAGTCAAAAATTTGCAGAACATGGATATGATGATGTTTTAATGCCTATTATTGACCTAATGGAATCTAAATGGAATGAGTATTGGGACAATATATGTCCTATGCATAACTTAGCTGCTGTATTTGATCCTAGAGTTAAATTAAATGGCGTGCTAATTTTACTTGATGCATACTGTGAAAATATGATTAAAGATCCTGAACCTGCTAAAAATGAGGTAAAATAACTTCTTTATGATATTTATGCTATATATGATGAAAAAATTCGTGAATCTAGAACACAAATACAAACCTCTATTCCTTCTTCTAGTAGTTCTCGTTCGTCATCTATTTTTTCATTCATTGCACAGAGAAGACACACACATGCTTCAAGTTTATCTTCATCTTCTTCATCTTTAAGTAGTGAACTAGAATTTTATTTACGAAATGATCTTCAGTCTGCATATGATGAAAATCAAATAGAGAATCTAGATGTATTATCTTGGTGGAAGAGTGTTAGAAATCAATATCCTGTTATGTCTGCAATTGCACGCGATATTTTAGCTGTGCCGATGTCCACGGTAGCATCGGAATCCGCTTTTAGTGCAGGTCGGCGTGTTCTTGACGAAAAGAGAAGTAGGATGACGGGCGAAACGGTGGAGATGCTTCTCTGCTTCAAAGATTGGTTGGATGCTAAGGCAAGACTTCAAGATAAAGGTGGACATAATACAACATCCTCTGATGATGATGATACAAACACTACTGAAGACTGAAGAGTGAATACTGATTCACTGAATCACTGATGATTAGTAAAATTTCTTAATTTTTTATAATTGTACATTTTTATTGTATTCTGGAGGTCAGACCAAGGTCCAAACCTCCCTTCATGTACCATTTTGATTTAAATTAATAAACTGGTAGGGGTCTATGCCAAACCCCCCACCATTAAGGTAGCTTTATATTCATAAATCCTTAGTTTTCAATATTTATTAATTTATTAAAAAAATTTATGAAGCATTAATTTTTATCGGGCCGGGCCGGGCCCAGGCCCTGATGGCCCGTGCCGGGCTGGCCCGCGGGCCGTGCCGGGCTTGGCCCGCGGGCCTAGAGCGGGCCGTGCCGGCCCAGGCCCGAAGCGGGCCGTGCCTGGGTCGGCCCGCGGGCCAGTAACCTGTGACCCGGCACGGCCCCTTTAAATGGGCCGTGCCCGGCACGGCCCGGCACTGTAGCTATCGGGCCGTGCCAGGCACGGCCCTCTTCGTGCCGGGCCGTGGGCGGCCCGGCCCAGTGCCCAACTCTATCCCACGGCCCGGCCCAGTGCCCAACTCTATTTACAGATCATCCCTGTCCGCTAGCTTCCTTGCACAACTTGCATTTTGCGACAAGTCCTTAGATTTGCTAATGGATGAAGCAAATCATTGATAAAATAAAACAACTACGGCCATGAAAGTAATATGAGATCCAGTTCAGATAGCATGTATGGGATTTTCTTCTACACCTGCATGCAAGGGTAGCGTCTCGCATTGCAGTTTTTCACTACAATAATGTTGAATTTAAAAAGCTAATTCCTTAATTCGATTAACATTTTCTCTTTCATAACTGGCGCACCAAATGGGTGCCTTACACCACTACAACAGTGTATCGCACCAATCCCATCTTGCTACTGTGAAGTAGGGCTGCAAGTGGGCCGGACCATGCTCCTATCCAAACTTAGGCTGAATCTTTTCGGGCTTTGGGCCGGACTTTGGCCCGAAAAAATTTGGATAATCTTGGCTCGAGCCCTGCCCGAATCTGATTGGGTCGGCCAAATTACCTATTTGGGCCAAAAATAGGTCTGGCCTGAATTCGATTGAAGTTTAATATTCTACAATATTGCTTCACAAGAAATGAGCTAGCTAAAAATCAGGCTCTCTCATATAATACGAGTAAATGATACATGATACATTATTCTCAACTAAACTCTTTCTAATTTGTCCTTTACTTTCTTATTATGTTCTCTAAATAACAACATACAAAAATAAATTAATTCGGATCTAAATTTCGAATTTGTTTCAGGCCATATACTCATGCTCGGCCGAACCCGAGCTTGAGCCAAGCTAGTGATATACCTAAACCCAACCTGAAAAATAAAAAAAATTAAATATTTAAACTCAAATTCACGAAGCTCAGCTCGATTTGAAGAATTTAAGATGGTCCGAGCCTATTTTCAGCCCTTCCGTGGATAGATTCCATTAGAAGGAGGCAGTCAGAGCTAAGTCCGATTTTTTTTTTTGTCATCAAGTGACATTATGACATTTGAGAACGTACAGTGTACGCAGGACCCATCTCTCCGGGTGATCCAACAACGGAAATTTGTCGCCACCATCACATCATAAATTGATGTCACCAACTAACGTGGCAACTCTCCACTGATTGGTCTTCGCCTTGTTGTGTTACAGTGTCGTAAGGACCACATGCACGAATGGTGAGAAATAGAGTGAAACTCTAAATCATTTGTATCATCAAGTAAAAACAGATGGAAAAACTGAGAAAGCTAGTTGTATAAATCACTTGTAGAACTAAACTTCATTAATTAAAGGAAGCAAAAAAAAAAGAGAAGCTTGATGCATCCTTGGGGGTTTGCCAACACGTCTTAGGAGAACACATTGAAAACTGACTCAAGCCACCAAGATGGTAGTACAGATAGAACGGAACTTTATTTCCATCGAAGTGATCCGGATTCGAAATGCGCGGGCGTCGATTAAATTTGAAAACTGGATGTCCCACGCCTAAACGCCTTTGGTAGGAGCATTACTAGTTCGCTGGTACCGAGGTGGCGCTGGGATGACGTACTCACACGCGGATGTTGATCTCAGTGAGAGGAGCCTAAGAGTCGGAAAGGGTACGCGGAAATTTGCAATCTGCATCGAATATTTTCTGGTGAAAGAAGGGCTGCTACGCGGGTAAGGTTCTCCCTCTCCCATCAAAAAAAAAAAAAAAAAAAAAATAACTCAAGATTGTATAAAAAAAAAAAAAAAAGGTGACTCAAGATTCCTGGGTATCTTGGGAGCTTCGTGAGATAGGCAATGCGAGCAGAAGCCTAGGCATCAAAGTGAATGGCGTCCTTTCAAGGAAAACAACAAAAGAAAACAAAAGAAACACAAATAAAGTGAACGGAGGTTTAGAAAACTGTCACTTCTAATGTTGCTATCAGGTGTGCAATTTAAGCTGCTATCAGGTGTTCGATAACTCTCATGTGTAGACGCAGGCTAAGTCCAATCATCTGAGAAGAATATTTGCAACTCAAACCTTGGAATCAAGTACAACTTAGCCATCTAGAGAAATGCCCCGGATGCCAGTAAATACAGGAGCCTCTATAACTAATGATGGGTTCCGTTGAATTCCCTGATTTCCATGGAGACAGGTTTGGATACAATCTAGCTTTCCTGCCGTTAGTATATTATGGGGCATTTCATTCACAGGAGTAACTTTCTTTACAAACACAAGCAGCGAAAGGAAAACGAAGCCTTCTAAATCTGTTCCAAAACAGAAAAGAAAAGAAGAACACTTCTGATTTATCTATTATTTCCTGTGGTTGGCAATGTGAAGATGGCCTTGTTTAAAAGGAAAACAATTGAATCTTACTTCATTTTTCACCTGTGAAGGATGCCATCAGAAGCTAGCGTCCCCTCAAGATCTCCAATAATTCGAGCTATTCGAACCCCCAGGCCTTTCTGTATTTCCTGAAAGAGAGTTCTAACAATATCTGCAAACAGCCTCATATTGAAGCCTACGGACTCTCCGAGTTCGCAACCATTGGCAATGCAAGAAGTCATCCTGGATTGCAGCTCCATCAACTTCTGTCCTGCTGCCACCATATACCTCTGCAGCTGAAAGGCTTCTTCCAGGAAGTGCTCTAGTGCTTCAGTTTGCTCCTCTGTGCTGCCAATTGGTGAATTCCTGCTGCTTCCAGATCGATAATTCTCGTGCTAACATCATAAGAAAGAAGAGAAGAAAAGGTGAGTTTGCATCCTAAATTGTTGCCTAAACTCAAGAAATAAATAGACATTTAACCTGAAATGCATTCTTACCATCCTCTGGCAGAGGTTGTCGGTCCTCTCTTCGAGTGATTGATACCTTTTCACCTGTTTATTTAGCAAAGCCATCATTATCACGAACCCCTTGTCTTGCTGCTGCCTGTTCTCGTCAGCTGCATTGTTCGAAGCATCATCCTTGATTGTCGGCTGCTCCGTCACCTGAGTTGCAGTCAACTTTTCGAGCACAACTAGTTGCTGCTTCAGCCTTTTGATCTTGTAAGAAATTCCGAGTGCATGAATGTCCATTCTCCAAGATGAATCCTTCTTCGCAGTCGATGGTCCAGGTGATGAAGAATACTTATCATCAATGTCAGCATCTTCTTGAAAGTTAATTGTCAAGTGAACATTACCAGGGTCCATGCTAACCTCTCTCTCTTCTTCTATCTCTTCTTTGGGAGACGGGGAGGTCGGGATGATACTCTCAGCTTTGTCCCTTGATATAATCTCTGATCTTTTAGGTTCTTCTAAAGGTGTTTCATTAACACAGGTAATGGCGATGCCCTCAAAATTATCCATTGATCGTGCTGTGTAAGTTGGACTAATTGCTGCGGTATTAGTAGCTGTGCTCCATCTGTGCATAAGTTCTCTATTTTTATGTGATTCCAGCTGCATCAGTTTTGTTTCTTCGCTGGCATTCCAAGTATCCATCCCTCGAACCAAGCTCCCTGCCTTCTGGGTGTCTCTAACTAAGCTGGTCTTGGACTCCTGATCTTTCTCCCTTTGTCTCATCTTTGTGAGCTTCACTTCTGACCAAGGATTGCAAGCCCCGGATCTGGGAGAATTCGTTCTGATGGAGTCAGAACTGGGAAAATAATTTGAGTTGTTCTTTTGGCAGTGTTGGACAAGGTATCTGCTTTTCTCTTTCAACAACATCAGCTCCTTTTCCTTGTCCAACAACAGCGCTTCCAATCTTAAGTTTTCCTCTTTGAACTGGGATAGATTCCCATCGAGACCTTCTATGTGAGACTGAAGCCGCTTTGACTCGAGCTCCATGCTTAGCAGCTGCCATCGAAAAGCTTCAAGTTTCTCATCTTTGGCTCTCAATTGCTCTGTGAATGCCTCCATCTCTGCGTAATGCCTCTGCTCAAGCACAGCTGCATACTTCTCGGTCTCCAAGCGAACCCAATCTTGCAGTCGTTCGAAGTCATAGCTAACTGTTTCATAGCAAGAAAAGATGAGCAGCTCAGGAAAAGGAAAACGTTAAATTAGTAAGCGAGAACTTTCATCCGTTCAGAGTTCTTCGCATGAATTGTTCTAGGTATCTAATTGCACACCCAACGAAAACTTTCTAAAAACATTTGTGGCACAAAAATGGATTAAAACTTTATAACTCCAGAAAATTAAATATACTGCTATTAATTCCTCAGAGATGCAAATTGTTCAGAGATACTTAAAAAGAGAATGCATTCCTCCACTAGACAGGAAATTATCTTATGGAAATTTCTGGTTGCAGCAATTTTTCAATTTTGATTCACAATGCATCTATAAAGAGCTTCAAAGCACTAAGCATTTGTAAGAAATCAAAACCATACCAGGCTCATCGTTCCCATCGCTCGAATACGGATCGAAACATTCGACCGTTGTAATGATGTTTTCTCCCTTTGCTGCAGAAGATTCGTGCTCTTGCCTGCTCTCAGCTTCCAAGTACTCTAAAAGAAGAGTCTTGGAAGTGCATCCACTGCTCTCAAGCTGCAATTCTGCCCTTCGGTTCTGCGAAGGACCTACCTCCAGAGAGTGTGCTGACCTCCAGCCCTTCTTGTGCCGCGACTCCCACATGTTCTTCCATCTCTCCATCTCCATCTCAGCTCGTCTCGTCTTCGCCTTCGATATCTTCACCTCCTTCAGCAGCATCTGTTTCTCTGCAGTGTCGAGCTTGGATTTCCTCAGCATCGCTGAGAGGATCTTATCCTTCTGCTCCGAATCTTTCCGAAGCTTCACGGTCTCTCCGGAGAGCTTCTGGACCATCGCAAGCGCTTCCTCCTTCCGCTCGAAGACTTCCTCAAGCTCCTGCTTCGCCGCCTCAGCTTGTCGGAGGGCGCGACCCATCTCAGCTTCCAATTGGCGCTGGCTGGAGACGAGCTCCACAAACGCCGTCTTATGCTTCCGAAGCTCAGCTGAGTGCTGCCGCGCCTCCTCCTCCGTCCTCTCTTTCAATTCCTCCTTTGCTTCCTCAGCCAACTGCAGCATCTCCTCCAGCTCTCTCCTCTTCCTTGCTTCTTCCTCGAAGGCTTCGTCCTTGATTCGTATCGCGCGCTCCTCCTCCTCGACTCTCCTCCTCAGATCCAACATGGCCTCTTCATTCCTTGCCTTCAAGATTCGCATCTCGGCGACAAGTGCTTGGATCTGATGCCTCAGGCTCTTCCTTTCCGCGATCCAGCTCTGTTCGCGAGCAGCGAAGATGCTCACGACCTTCTCATTGGCCCTGGCATCTTCAATTCTCCTCTGTTTTAGCTCATCAACCTCCAATTCGGCCTTCCTCAGCTCCTCCTCCAATGCCTCTGCCCTTCTTTGAACTCTCTCTACAAGCAACCCCAAGAGCTGCGCACTCCCTTGAAGCATCAATTCGCCTACGCGACGCCGATGATGAGCATCGAGCCTTCCCATCCTCGACATAAGTTGAAGAGCAACGAAAGCGCACGAAACACCAAAACACATCGGATAGGCGCCATCATTCATCCGCTGCAGCGAAGCGGATTGCTCCTCCTCGCCCATCTTTCTTCTCAAGCACAGGATGGACCCCAAAGGGAAAACACCAACTCAGCTCAACTGGAAAAAGAGGCAGCAGCAGCCCAACAGTATCCACCACAGAATCTTAGGCACCAGCAGCCCAACAGTATCCACCACAGAATCTTATCTTTCTTCTCTCTTGTCCTCAGAACAAGCAGCGGAACTTATGGGACTAATTGAATGAGAGGTGATCACGCTGCTGTCACCCAGAACAACCAAATGCCTTCAGGTAGGCAGAAACCCAACTCTCCCATTACGAACGAGCGAGCGAGCGAGCGAGAGAGAGAGAGAGAGGAACGAGAATGGTGGATGGAAGGGCATTACCCAGAAATCATGGCAGTGGCACGTGCCAATGGCATGGATTGGCACGTGCGAAGGGGTGAGAAATCGGCTGGCCTTAGAGATTCTACTTGTCAGAAAAGCAGCAGAAAATTATGGACAGACGACCTGGTTTTCAGTAAAAAGACCAACCGAATGCCCACTTTCTCACGATCCCTTTTTTCTTTTCCTCCTCTTCTGTCGTCCCCGCTTGGAGACTAAAAGGAGCTCCTTTCACCTACGATAAAGGATACAAGCTAGTACCTGAGTTGAATCCTTTAAAAAAAATAAGAAGGCGTTAAATCTTTATTAGTAGAGTGAGTTTGAAGAAGCGAAAAAAAAGAGCACCATTAGGTCTGTCGATTCTGAGCCCGGCGTGCGCTCCAGTGCTGTGGTCCTGTGATGATCGACAGGTCTTTCTAACTTTATGGTTTTTAAGTCTGAAGAAAAGGACATATTTTGGTTCTGTTATCCTGGTGATCTGAAAAGTTTTTAATTATATTGTGAACTTTTCAGGGCCATAGATTACGTTTCTTTTCAGAAAAATTATACTTAGGGTGCCCGGATAGTTTAATGAATTTTTAGTTTGTTGAAGGGAGAAGGAAAAACCTTTATAAAGGATTATTTTCTTTATCCAGAATCTCTTGATGCTCTTCTATTTCTATTTTATGGAGAGTTGCCTTAAAAAAATTTACTATAAGGTAAAAGGTGTATAAATGCATTTAAAATCAGGAACTGACCTAGTACAAATGATTTGATTTGCGCATTATATAACTAGAGTTATTCTTCTGATATTGAAGTGCCATAGGTAGGGGCGGAGCCGGAGATTTTATTTGGAAGAATCAAGCGGATGTTCCTCACCTGCTGAGCCAACTTTTTTTATCTGATTTTCTTAATTATACTCATCAACGTTTAGTGTAAGATACCGGTGTACCAAAAAAAAAAGTGTTATAGAATTTGTCTAAGCCTATTTTAGTGGCGAAACAGCTTGCATTAACTTATAAACTCAGCCGCTCAAACCTTTTAATTCCGATCCTCTCAAGAAAATAAATTATACACTCAGACAAAGTCATCCAGCAACGTGCCAGAATAATTAATTTTCAGTGCATTGCAGTCGAAGCAATCAAGCATGTGAGAGGAAAAGCGAGTTTGGAAGCCACAGAATGCAGGCGACTCGCTAAAATAAAACAATTATTACAGAGTCCTTAAGGCTAATTACCATCATGTTCTGTATGAAAATTGTCATTTTTGTTATTGTTTAAGCTTCCCTAGCTTGTTCAAAAAGAAAAAAAGTACTACATCGTCCTCTAACTGATCTCTTCGTGCCCTTCAAAGATTAGTTTAAGTCATTCAGATTCATCTCTCATCTTTTTTGGATGAAACCCCACTTCTCCTTATCATCACAACAGTAAAGCCGTCCCAGAAAAGGAGGCTTTCGCTTTGGAGACCTGTAAAGTGGGGAGTTGCCTAAGAAAAGCACAGCATCCAGGGCAGCATCCAATAGAATTAGAATTGAATATCCCATACTATCCCAACTCTTGAAGTATGGGAACAGACCAAGCTGTAGTTCCAATAAAAAAAGACTGAGGCCACATGGAAAGCTTCTCTCTTCCCAACTATTTGACACATCCTCCTATTAAATGATTACCCAACTACGACCATGAAGCTTAGTGATCACTCTTGCTAGGACAACGCCAAACGATGTGATTTGGATATTAAATTAGTTCATCATTGCTTCGGTCTCGTAATTTTAAGTGGTGGTCGATCTTGTTAGGAGAATGGGCAATCAACTTTTTCTTCTCGCTTCTGTCCTGAGGAAATTGTCTACACCTAACACAGCCAAAGAGATTGTTCCAAAAAAACAAAGACCAAGTAGGTTGCCCATCATTAGCTTCATGGTGCCTAATAGCATCCGGATCACTTCTTTTTTTTCCAAGGAATGGCAGCATTCTAGGTCGAGCTTGGTACCACCTTTGGGGACACCACCTAGACCCCGAGGGCCCTCGAATCCTTGACAGCCAACTCTCACCATCTTCCTGTCTTCTTCCTGGGATCGCTTCTACTTCGTCAGTAGAGGAACTGCTTCCAGGTTTGGGAGCACAAGTCATACGTGTGGAAAGAATATGTTCAAAACTCTCGGACAAGGACGTTATTTGAGACAGGTTTCTGGGCTTAAAAGAACATCACGACTTGCAGTCTCCACCCTTAACAGGATACGGCTGTGCACTTGTGGCTGAAAATAAATAAAATACGAAGTCTACACGAAACATGAAAGCCTCCTCTAATTGTGCAAAGTCTACTCTTATTGTAATATCTCTCATCTCAAGCTGCAGACTTGGCCATAGGTAACAAGAAGCAAGTTTCTCGCATATATCACTTAGGAAATCAATGTACACAGCTTAGGGTTTGGATTGTATCTTTTACATAAAAAAATAATTCATCTTCTCTCACGACATCAATCATTAGACTGCACAACAATCACTTCGAGATCTATGCATATGAATGAAAGAAAGATGTTGGAGTATTTTGGAAATCAATCGTTTTTTTTTTCACAAAAGATACAACCCCAGGCTACGATGATGACTCGGGTTGTATCTTCTTTACGACTTGGATAATTTTTTCTTTACTTACAGAAGAAGAAAAAAAAGTGTGTCAAGTGTAAGACATGTTGGTGCAAAGATTGGCAATTTACCCACCCATATTTTCGGTAAGAACTAGTCCTTTAAAAGAATATATTAAATTGCTGTCCGCTCGTTACGCTAGGTTATATATGCTCTTGAATTCCACGGGCTATTGCTTTAATGAGTCGTCGTGACTGATACCGACAATCAGAGTTTGCGGGTCCCATCATAAATATAAACTCTGCTCTCCCCCTTCAGGATGGAAAGAGTGGGGTCCGAGAAGAGGATACTAGTTAAAAGCTGGGAATATGGGATGGATTTGCGTTCTGATACTCCACCGGTTAAAAGATTGGCATCCATGTTACTCCCGCTATCATAATATGGTTTTCCCAAGCAGGGTTAAAAAAAAAAACAAGAAACAAAACAATAGGTAACTAATGGCTCCTAGCCAGCCCATTTACCTATTCGATGCAACACCAACTGCTCATTCCTGGACAATGAATTCGGTTTGAGATCAAAATGAATTAGTTAGCCGATCAAATGATCGAACATGCTTTCGACCTATCATTAGCTCAAGGACACTAAGGTTCTCTTCTTCAGTCCTCTTAGGACATGGCTTAATCAGTCCAAAGAAGGGGTTTGACACTTGCCAATCCTATAAAAAATATTACGATGTAATTGCCCGAACATGCGGCTATATGTTATGTTTGGTCTTTATTTGTGGTTTAACCAGGTCCTCTTTCTTTGCTTTTTAGAAGGTTTGAAGCTCCATTTAATATCTTGTTAGAGCCCTATGGAAGCATGAGGACAGTTGGTACTTGCCCATGTGGTTGGTCACTTGGTTGGTTGCCAGAAGAAAGCTACCCCTTTTGCACAGAACCAAGCCCACATAAAAATGAATAAGATCTGGTGAAATCATATCAGAGTTTCTGAGGAAAAGAAAGAAATCAGGGCCCATGCCCCCATGAATGATGATGTTTCTATCTTTCTAGTTTGTGTAAGGGAAAACACCAAGAGAATCGCCTTCTCAATTAAGCAAGCACCTATCAGCCCCATGGGGCTCAGACTAGATGACAGCGACCACTTCTACCAAAGCAGTGATAGTTTCAGGTGCGCAAAAATAAAAGACTATTTGCTGATCTGGGTTGGGTCTTCATAAGAATGCAAGCAGTCTTCATTGATGTCTGATGTTTATGAAGACATTTGCATCCCTAAATCCAGATTCTAACTCCATGACAACAGCTTAAGGTCTTTAAATTATGATTTGGCAACTGCAAACTTTTAAAAAGAAAATGAAGAAGAGGATTTGGGAGAGAAAGGAGGGGATTTGAGGCAATGGGATCGAATATGATTTGCTGCGAAGGCGATGGAACATTCTGCTCCAGCTAAAACCATAAGAGAGCAATATGAGGTAAAGGACTTACCTTTATGCTAGAGCTAATCACGGGCCTTTTGGGCCGCCCAGCCCGCCCAGTCCGGCCCGAAATTTTTCGGGTTGGGCATTAAAAAAAGGCCAATGGGTCGGGCCTGGGCAAGAAAAGCGGACCGACCAAAAAAATCGGGCCGGGCCTGGTCAGGCCATTCCGGCCCATTTCTAGATTCCAAACAAAGAAAAAATCGGGTCTGTCGGATCAGGCCTATCGGGTCGGGCCGGGCTAGACGGGCCTAGAACCAGATTTATAAAGTCGGATTGGGCCTGGACAAAAATTTAAGTCCGACATTCGAGCCAGGCCGGGCCTGGGCATAGCCATCGGACCTAATTTCTGCTGTAGAGCCCGGCCCGAGCCCGACCCGGCTCGGGTTTTGATCAGCTCTACTTTATGCCATGTGCTTCAATAAGCCAGCCATAATTTTCCATCGAGCCACCTTAAGGTTAGGCATCAGCCGCAACCCAGCCACCTTAAGCTTTTGAGATAAGTGGTGATTTCAACAGAGTATTAGAGCAGAGGTTTTGAGTTCGAACCCTATCTCCACACTCTTTAACCCCATTATTAAAAAAAAATTACATGTTGGGATCACCCATTAAAAGAAAAGTCCGGCCCACATGTGAGGGGGAGTGTAAGAAAATATAAAATATATAAATAAATCTACCTCATTCTATAAGCTTAAGCTTTTGAAATAAGTAGTGATTTCAATACTAGGTAACCTGGATAATCCCTAACAACGAATAATGATGGTTGGAAAAAAGTAGCAATTTAAGGGGCAGCAAAAATGTTACAAGAAGGATCATCGTGCAGCAAATAACACTTCTTATAATACATCTTCTACTATCACACTCATGAAATTTCAAACATCAATGCTACCCTCTATATTAATAATATGGCTAAGACACTGCCCTTCGGTAGGATTCCTCATATATTGTTCCTGGTCGCAGATAAAAGCCTCGATACAATATTTGGAGGAAAAAAAAAAGGAAAAACCAAATTAAAGAAAACAAAAGTTTTTTTAAATTTAAAACAAAAACACCTTCTCATGTTACTTCTAACAGTAGCAAAGAATAAGTGATAATTATGTTTGACTGATGCATGGTGAACAATTTTACAGCACAACCACATTAAGAATTTTCTAATTTCAAGATTTGTTCAAATTCGTGGCTACCCAACTTGACCGCAATCTCATTAATACTCGCATATGCGATCTCATTAATACTTAGCATAGCAGCAGGAGAAAAACAACCATACAAATGATATTGATATGAAGTACCAGGATTCAAGCCAATAACACCAATCTACAAATATAGCACCGCTTCCTCAACATGACAAAGATGAAGTAAGAGATAAGGGGTGCATCAACATATACAACCAGATTGAAATGATGGTTCAGAATCCCCACTGGAGAAAACCAGTACCATAGTAAAAGCTAAATTGTTTGTCCCAGCCTAAGAAATCTGCACATATATCACTACAGCCCAAGGATGTGCACAAAAAATTTGCTGCATTAGCTCATAACTTGATTTGAATAAATGCATAAAGTAGTCAAAGCAATAAACAAGGAGCATGGCTTACATTTGTACAACCTAGTGATCCTCTCTTTTCCCCATTGTTTAAGACAGGACTCTAGGACAGCCATGGATTCTGGTTTGGTGAAATAAGTAGAGAGGAGGTATCTGCCATCTAAATATGTGGTGCTCTCTCCTGCCTTGTTCTTTTTCTTAATTTATGGCCTATGCAAGTGGGATCGCTCCTCGGTTGAACACCTCCACTTACATGCCACACCATGCAACAAGCCACTGCAACATATACCATGGCGGAAACAAATTGACATGAGTGAGCAACTTATGAAAAATTGATTCATATTGCACTTCAAGAATGGTGAGGTAAAGGCAGAATAAATCATCACAAAAAACAAATTTAATAATGTGATGATGCCATCATAAAGATAGCAGGCTTTATAGGAACATGCATATACGAAACTACAAGATGATTTAGTTTCAAGAATAAAAGCTTCTAGTAATCTGATGGCGAGATTTGGTGGAATGGTTTCTTTCGGCTCAGGGAGCATAATGCCAAAAACATGATTGATTGAATTTTTAAGATTTATTCATAACCACATCAGCTGTCAAACGAAGGAAGTCAGGAAAACAACACAAGGCAAATACTGTGTGATCTTCAGGCTTCTGAAATGTGTGACTTCTATATTGACAAAGTCCAAACAGCATTCCTTTGGAAAGCATCCAATTCAGTAAGTGGATTTCACTGTCCAGTTAATTGGAGAAATGTGTACAAATCTAAATCTGAAGGTGGCCTTGGCATTAAGAACTTGGAAGATATGAATCTTATTGCGATCCCACGCACGCTGCAGAAAAATCAGAACGCAGCGAAAGGAGCATGCGCGAGATCCGGTTCATCGCATGAACGTATTTTAAAATCGTCGTTCGTAGATAGATTGGGATTAAATTTTTTTTACAAGATTAGGAAGATCAGTTCTTCACCTTTTGCGGGTAGATGATTACCGCAAATCTGATGATCGTGAATTTGTTGGAAGGTTCGCTTGAAGCTGCACACGCGTCCAGCCTCTACGGATATCCATACGAGATAGAGGACCAATCTAAGTCTTTGAATATTCCCGGAGTGCTAGCTTCCTTGCAGAAATTTCTTTTGATGGCTGAAATCTTCTCCTTTGAATCAACTCTTGATTGCATTAGAGAGGAAGAACAAAGAAGAAAAGGAAGAAGATCTTTGCAGCCTTTCTTCTATTGCTCTTGCGGTGGAAGAAGAAAGAGAGGAGGATAGGCCACGCCTCACTTTTTTTTTCTTTTTCTTTTGTTCTCACGGCTGAATTGTCACCACCAATTATCAGAACATTTTTGTCCCCTAGAAAAGTTCTTTAGAGATTTGCTTGAATTGTCACCACCAAGCAAACTTTCTTTTATCACAAAAATTCATCTATATATTTCGTTCATTATCTGTTATCTTGGTAGCAAGGATACATTAGCATCAAGGTGGAATCCTTGGCAACCTCATTGTGGAATCCTTGGCAATCTCTTCATCTTTTTTTCTTCCAATTTCCTCGGTAACCACTTGTGAAGAAGGATGTTTTGATATTCTGAAGGCAGGCTCAATCCCAGTGTTCACTAAATCCGTCCCAATTTGATCATGTTCAGAGTGATAGAATTGTGCAAGGGGGAGATTCAATTACTGTAATTACTGTAATCGTGCGAGGGGGCTTGCTGCATCTAAAAACAGTAGAAAACCAGCTATTTACTACTTACCTATTGAATTATGGATTGTGGAAGTGATCTTTTCTAAAAGGAGAACGTGGAAACAATCTGAAGTAGACTCGCAAACAAAAGTTTCCACGGAGCACAGCACGAAATTAGTTTGAGAACTATTTTTTTTGAGCAGCGAAACTAGTTTGAAAACTAACTTAGAACTCAAAAGTATGATAGTTAAGGTGGATTCAACAAAGATCGTTTCATTTCTGACATACCAATTGTCACACGCTCACAGCCGAAAAGTTTAAGCTATTGAGAGAAAAACCGACCTAGGCTAATAAACCAATGTGGCAACTCTTTTATTAGTCAATATGGGATTAGAATAATCTCCTCCATCACGATTAGATCTTACTCGAGAGAGAGAGAGGCCTGCCTATGACTCAGGTCCTACTGAACCCTATTAGGTCCTCCATGACTCTAGCAATCCTCAATGAGAGACATACATGACTAACAAAAATAGTGACGCATAATGCATCTGGCTTTGATACCACTAGTTATACACTCACAGCACAAAAATTTAAGCTGTTGAATGAAGAACCGGCCCAAGCTAATAAACTCGTGTGACACCTCTTTTATTAGTTATAATTGGGACTATGACACCATAAAATACTACCAAGCCAATAAACCTATGTGGCACCTCTTTTATTAGCCAATATGGGACAAGAATAATCTCCTCCGTCACGATTAGATCTTACTCGAGAGAGGGAGGCTTGCTCATGACCTAGGTCCTACTGAACCCTATTAAGTCCTCCACGACTCTAGCAACAACCGGCCCAAGCTAATAAACTTATGTGATACCTCTTTTATTAGAATTATTATGGGACTATGACACCATAAAATACTACTACAGGTATCTGAGCGAAAATATTGAACTAAATAGACTGGTTGCAATTACAATCATACTATGGTTACGCCAACCTCATCAAATTGTGAACATGAAATATCCAATCAAGTGAAGGAAACCTGCCACCAAAATGGAGATTAACGTAACATTTCCTGGCATCTTCCCTGCATCCTTCCTCAGAAACATGGCCTCATAGATAGGCAAGCAGTTGGCCACGACGAATCCGGATAAGAACAACTGCACGAACATTTCATCGAAAACCCCCTCGATCCTTGCAGCTCTTGCAATCCCCATGAGGAAGGAACTCAGGTTTACGATGGCCACCGTACCCAAACCCACGAAGAACGGCGATGCTACGCCACCAAAATCAAACATCCCCTTGTCATATCGCTCGCTCTGCTCCTCTTCCGTCACTTTGCTGGTTACGTTGAACCCTGGAGTGGATATTCCGACATGATTGAGAACAAACTGGGTAGTTCCAAAGGGGAAAGATGTGACGCCTCTCACCATCCACATCCTTTGATCATTCCACCACCTATGAATTGTTCCCTCAGCCCTGAGGAAGTCGACAAGGTCGGTAGAGTAGGCAGCCAAGAAGAGGTAGGCATACAGATAGAACCATGGGTCAGAAACCTGCAATGCAAAGTAAAACAAGTCAGAAAATGGTTCTCTTCGCCATTGAAGGGAGAGGGCCACGAGGATTCTATAAGAAAATATAAAATATATAAATAAATCTACTTCATCCTATTGGCTTAAGTTTTTTAAAAAAGTAGTCATTTCAATATGGTATTAGAGCAAAGATCCTGAGTTTGAACCCTATCTCCGCACTCTTTAACCCCATTATTAAAAAGAATTTTATAGGTTGGGCTTAGTTAAAGAGAAGTCCCCCTACATGTGAGAGAGAGTGTAAGAAAATATAAAATAGATAAATAAATCTAACCAAATAGATCGATCAGGAAAAGTAGAAAAGATCGACCCTCTAATCCATGGAGAACAGGTATCGATCGATGTATTAGTGGGAAGAGAGAGGAGTATTGCACTGAGGTGATTAGAGAAGGATGCAGAATGGCCATGGCCATCTAATATTGGCACTCTAGAGTGACTAAAATGAAAACAAAATATTTCAAGTATAATTAAGCCTAATGAACTGCATGCCGAGACTAATTCCTATTTGATAATGTTACTAGTTCATATTTTTACAAATATTCTAGTCGGATCAGGTCTATATGAATCCAAATGCAACTAGATTAAGTTGATGGATCATTGAGCCAACTAGAATTTGGATCATCGGGCCAAACCAGAGTTAATCAAGCCATAACAGATTAGATTAGGGCAATATCCGACCTCTTGACGGGTCTGGGTTACTACTACTATGCTAGAAGTACATGATGATAAGGTGTACTGGAATAGTGGCGTAGAGTTGGAATTCAACCAACAACACACTTGACTCTTACAAGCCTACAACTTGTACCATGATCAATTTCTGGCATATGAGGTGGAGGCACTCGAACTGCTTGGGAAGCTGGAGTTACATGTGAATGTCTGCTTCACATAAATCTTCTACTGAAAAACTCTATATGCAAAGGCTAAACTTGCAAGTGTCCATTTACATGTAACAAAAAGTGGCCCTATATACTCAATCTGTCAATCATTTGGAATAGATGTTTTGTTGGATTCTTTTTTATTCTTAGTAGCTGTGTAAATAGTTTTGCAATTTTCGAAACTTGACTGAAGATTTATTCTGAGAGATTTTTTTAAAAAAAGTTTTCTCTTTGCTTGTGTGCATTGGAGAGGAAAAGAGGAGCATACCTCGGGGAACAAGCGCTTTTGATTGATGAGAGCTAATGGTGGGAGAAAAGCATAGATTGTGGAGGGAATACACCATGATCCCCAATAAGCGTAATATCCATAGCACAAGCCCAAGGGCAAGGAAGCCTTCCTGATCCCAAAAGTGAGGGGATTGTGCTTTGAGATGGCCACCTCTAAGAGCCCAATGCACCACCTCTTGACTTGGCCGAGGGCATCGTTTAAGTTCTTTGGTGCATCGCCTGAGAACGCCGGCCTCTCAGGATCACAAAATACGGACACCCAACCTTCGCAGTGAAGGCGATAGCCTGTGTAAAAGTCTTCAACAAGCGACCCATATCGAAATCCAATCTGCACAAATATGTAATGCCAATTACCACAAGATTATATCACTTAAATATATAAACATAACATCTGGCTTAGCCGGTCGGAATTCATTCCCGTTTGTGTTTCTATACAATTTTGATCATTATTCATCCGTCATAATGGAGTAGATGGATGATAGTTGTCTCTGGGCTAGGGTTGTACCATTCGTGCGAAAGAATGATCAACCTTCTTTCGCAACGACTATTGGATCTCAAAGCAATCCAAACTTCATTGCTCATCTATTTGGACAAATCTCGAAGCGACTATTGTGCGATCCAAAGATGGATTCGTACGAAGGAAGATGAGTCCTTCTTTCACATGAAAGATACGACTCTTGCCCCTTGTTATTTACCCTACTATCTTAAAGTAAACTAATTGGGAATGAAGCAATGCCTGTTGCAACGTTAATTATCGACCATAGAGAAACAATGGAATCATGTGAACATCAAAAATTAGAAATAGTAGTTATAATGCTACAACTATAACAGGTTAACTACCAAATTAAGTTCTTATTTAGATTTTTGTTTTTTATGTGGATAATGTAACAGAAAGCCTCTATATATTCCGAATTTTAATTCTCAGTACGAATGTCAGAACAATACTGTATAATAATATGTTGGACAGAAGTAGGGTTTTGTTTTTTTTTTTTTATTTTTCTTTTCTCTTTCCTATTTTTGTACTCCTTTTATTTTAATAAAATTTAGGGTGGATTCTCCCTCCTTTTTCATTTAAAAAAAGAAGCAACATTAGAACAATGCTGCATAATATATTCTACGACTTACCGTTGAACCCCATTTCGTGCCAACCTCGTAGTCGCAACCAGCCGCTTCATGAGCCCGTTTCATCACCGAGTCCAAACGCAACGAACCACACGGCCTCGGCTCTTTCGATTCGTGCGAGTCCAACGGAGCCAGGGCCGAGGAGCGGATGCCGCCCAAGGCTCGCCTCGAAAAGAAGCAATTAGAGCCCACGTAGTTGGGCCCACCGAACCCATCCATCCCTCGCGCGTTAGTTCGAAACAGGCGCTTAATCTCGCCCCCGTAGATGTCGCCCTCGTTGAGCCCCTCGAAGTGCTGCGGAAACTGGACGTAGGCTAGCTTGGAAGCCATGGCTGGGTCCAACAAATAGCACAGAGCTCGGAAAGGAGACTTGGGGTCATTCGAGTACATGTCACAGTCCAAAGTGAGGACCACCGGGGCATTGGTCATGATGCTGGACACGCGGACCTTTTGATGGAACGAAAACAAGAGAATTAGTGGGAATTAAGGAAAGGGTGTTTATTTTTCAGAAAGTTTTTGGGGGAGGAATTTTTACCAAGGCATTGAGAGCACCAGCCTTGAAGTGGTGAGGAGAAGTGATATTTTTCTCTCTGGAAACGTAGATGAGGTTTGGTAATGCATCGCCCATGATATCCGCGTCTTTACTGCTTTCCAGCAAAACCTGGTCCACACCAACCATCTTATTAATATTGATCAATATACAATAAGAGACAGACTTCATGCCTTCCTTTATATTTACTCTATGAAGAGGACTTATTATGTAATTTATCATCCATTTATCTCGAAGTTAATTAAATGTCAAAGTTGAGTTTTTTTTTTTTTTATGAGAATATAGTTTGATGTTTGTTTTGGCAGTGAAATATATAGGGTTACGAGTTTCGACAAAATCATTTTGTGGTCGGTAGCAAGGGAACTACAAAAAATGTAGCAAGGAGTTATGAATGTGTAAGTAGTTCAAAAATTAGTAGTTAGTTGAGGACGAACAATTTGATGGAAGTGGTGAATACCTGAATTATTGAAGGGTGATCACGACGGGTAAATCCCTTCCATTTCTTGAAAATCTCTAGTTCTTCCGAAGCGGCAATTAAATCATTGCCAGCAACATGGCCTCTTTGTAGTGCATTCTCCACCTTCTCTTTCATGGCTTGATACATCATCTAAAGGAGTAAGAAACAAAAATTGTATAAGAGACATATTTAATCGAATGGTATGGTGTAATAATATGTAGTTATATAACATACAACAAAAAAAAGGTGATGCTAATATAAAAAAAATAAAATGGTTATTTCAATCAATGAAAGATTAATTGGTTTTTTCAAATCAAGTTAGTGTGATCACAACCTTTAAAAAAAAAGGATATTTACGTGAATAGCCTCCTAAACTTTCAAAAAATTACTATTTGGATGTATATCTATATAATCTTTTTTATTTTTGTACATCTACTGCTTAAGGATATTTTCTTAATTTCAATTTCTTAATGGCATTAGATAATATGGGTATATATATAGGGAAAAAAAAGAAAGCCATATATGTAAAATAACTGTTTTATGAGGATATATATGCAAGTATTAATTTTGTAAGAATATTCACATAAATTTGAACATTTAGAAGGGTATATACGTAAAAAATCTAAAAAAATTTATCTAGAACGTAAGTCAAAATTCATGCATAGCAAGGACAAATAGTAACAAATACAATCATCAAATTATCATATTTAGATTAAGTCGAATACTTTCATCCATCTTCATGGTGCCTCGTGAGATTAAGTGGTCAGACTCTCACATGTAAAAGGCGATATGCCTAACTTACTTTAGCTTCTAAATTTGCCAACTTAAGAGTACATACCTACATATATAAAGATATACATAAATATATACACGCATACTAGATTCGAGCTAGTTGACCCCTCCAATCTGCATCTTCTAAGAATCTGCTAAAATTTTAGCCTAAATTCTATCTTGCGGATCCATTAATTTGCAAGAAAAAGAAAAGATTCATGAAGATCCTTTTTTTCCCTCCCACGAGATTCGGGTTAGCTAGGGAGTGTTGGGTTAATATAGGCTAAGCTTAAATAAGATATTTAATCCACGAACCCAATATGAAATTCAGCCCAATCCTACTGAATTACCGAAACAGGTGGTAAAAGTATTCAAAAATTTCAACAAGGTCGGCGGACAAGGACCAATATAAAATGCATCCTCGTTACGTAGAATCACCGCAACGAGCCCATCAAGATACCAAGTTAGGATACTCAACATGAACCTTAGCGTCCATGCGCACACGTGTGCATCTGCTACCTTATATATAAATAAACAACCATGCTCTCTCTTTCTTCATACTTGCATTAAAATTTTATATTCTCTCCATTTTGACAGTCTCGTTTGTCCTTGCCCTTCTGTTTCTATCCTCCACTGGCTCGTGCTTTGAATCAAGCAAGGAAAAATCTAAGCCTATCCATATCATTGCATTCGGACAACGATGTGTTTCAAGATGATTCCTTGCAATTGTCTTTCAGGTTAACCATTATAAATGGGCATCTTGATAGCTATTATTGCCGTTTGGGACAAAATTGCTGCCCTGGAGATGGACGACCCAGTCTTCTCACCTTGCCATCAATCTTTTTTGTACACCACTGGCACGATAGCAAAGAATCGTTGATATGCTTGGAAATAATTGATAGGCTTGTGGACAAGACCTAAGAAATTAAGAGGGGCCACACTTGCAAATAAATTGGATTCCATGGTAGGGACCGAAGCATGGCTCAAGTATGAGACAACTATCTCAAGAGCGCGAGGAAGATCATAGGAATCAAGCAAGGAGATAAGGATTTGATAGACAAGGATTTGTCGAATAAAATTCAAAAGAGGCTCCTCATGAAAAAATAACAAATTATCTTGCCCATTCAATGGAACATCAGATAAGGTTGGAAAGGTTTTGTGCAATTCACAAGATTTGGCATTCATGGAGTGCTATAATTAAGCAGACTGAGAGTATAGTGATGTTGCATAGATTGCCTTCTCTTAGTTTGAACCTTAAGTCTAGGTTTGATTGCTGAGAAAACTGAAAAAGATATTTTTCTCTAGCAAAAAGGAAAAGAAAATGAAAATAAGCAAAGTTGAGAATTTTTCATTGGTCGATTGCAGTAAAAAAAATAAAGGAGCAAGACGTTGGTGATTTGTTTTTGTTGGAATAACTCTTATTCTAACTAAATTGTCTATGGACTTGACAGTCTCTTTAACCAAAAAAAAGGGTGGTTGGAGAGAATTTTTATCTCAATATTTCACTCAATTTGTTTTTTATAATTTTTTTTTCTTTTTTTTGGTACATCAGCTGCTCACACTAATTTCGCGTGAGCACAGCTAGCTAGCAGAGATAAGAGAAAGAAGACAGCTCAAAGGTGAAGATAATTTTCTTTTCAACTACTAAATTTTGAACAAAAATATTCAATATAATTGATCTTATATTTTACCTTCTAGACAACAAAATAGGGCCGGAAACTCCAACGACTTTAAAATAAGAACCTATTGCCAAGGGTTCTTCTTTGACTAAACTTGTCATGCCAAGTGTTGACTTAATTTAACTAGAGGACAATGCTAACAGAAAATTTAGAGAAAAACTTTGTTCCTAAACAGCCTTCCCAAATCAGAGCTGGTACTCCCAAAATAAAAAAATTCCAGGATAAAAAAAATATGCCTCCTGGAATACTTTTCTTCATTTGGAAAAATGTAGTTAAGATGTCACAACGAGGTTTGATTTACCCATTCATATTTTTTTACTTATCAGAGTTTTTAGTTATTTCAGAATTAATGTTTAATTATTTCCTCACAGCTATTCCTTTACTACGTATACCACGTAAAATAACTAATGTATAGCCAAAAAGCAACAAAATGGACACGCATTCCAAAGTTAAGATAGTAAATAACTTCAAGCTATGCTGCTATTGGCGGAGAGTCCACCGACGCTGGCCAAGCACTACGTGACACAGAAATCTATCCTCGTGCCCGAGCACCGGATCAAAGTTAAACCACAATATTGTAATAGCTGAGCCCTTGAGGCTAAGCATCAGCTTTGCGTGTGGATGTTTTATTACTCTCGCTATCCTGCACATATGCAATTCATGCATATTTATCTAGCCTTAAACCTATCAATTAAAGACAGACAGGGTCATATCTTTTGCGCGAAACAAGATTTTATTTTTTTTTGGCACATATCCGCCATTCAATTGCGCAACAGCCACTTTAAGATCTATGCAGATAGTTGAATGAAGACGTTCGAAGTGTTTTAAAATATATGCAGGATGTAATCCGACAAAAAAGAACAATCTTTTTTTTTTTTTGTATGTATGAAAGATACAATCCAAATCCATTGAATACCAATCTATAGTGTAAATATGGCGGTGGTTAAGAAAAGGCCCCATGTCCACGTCTTAAAATTCGTGTGATTCGTAGCATTTTATATCTCAATAATATGATAAACTAGTGGTCCATGTTGTCGATAAAATATTTGATTTTGTAGACTCTTTCTTGGAAGGATCTCCTTATCTTGTTATCCTTCATGATCTCAATGAAATCTTGGATTCATTTCCAGGGTTCTATTTTTTGTTCTTCAAAAAGACGAAAAAAAAAGCTAGTAACCTTTTTATTGAGATATGAAACTTTGATCTTTTTTTTCTTCCATTTATTTCATATCTGTTTATTTAGTTTTTTATTTGAGTAAAGGAGAAGACCCGACTGGTATTTTATTTAAATCGCCAGCAGTGTAGAAACTATATAAATATATAATGCACCCTAAAGGAGAGAGTTGTTTACCTTCATCTTGTCATAGTTCTCACACATATTGGAGCTGAAGTAGGCCTCAGGAGACCTCTCCTGAACCCCGTTCTCCCTGCAGAAGGGTAACCAGTACCTGGCGAACATGGCCGCCTCCATGAACGCGAAAAGAGTCACCTCCGAGCCCCCATCATCGGAGACATAGACCGACAGCCTATCGGTCGGATAGTCGAAGGCCATCACCGAGAGCGCGGTGCTCACGACGCTCATGGGCGGCTCCTTGTGTGGGTCCGCGGTGCATATAAACACATCCAGCGCCGGCAAGTCCTCCCGGCGCCCCACCGTGTCCATGAGGCGTTCCGGGAATTCCCGGCGGCGGACCGAGCGCCACCGAAACGGCTGGACTAGACCCCACATGAAGGCAAGGACAAGATCGGCGAGGAAGAGGAGGAGGGAGAGGAAGGAGGGGGAGGCGAGGAAGGAGGTGCAGTGGCGGTAGAGGAGGGCAAGGATGCCAAGGGAGTAGAGGAGAGAGTGGACACGGTTGAAGCGAGCCAAGGGGTCTACTTTGAGAGTGTGGAGGGCGGAGGGCTTGGGCTTGGTGGCGGAGAGGGTCGTCATCCCGGCTTAGCACAACGACAAGGTCGATCAGCCTGCCAAGGGTAAGGGAGGTGGCAAGACTCCAGTAGTTTTTATAGACCCTGTCCTGGGAGATGAAGAGAGAGTTTAAAGCAACAGACGTTACAATTTGAGAACAATAATTGTTATTTAAAACCTTATTATTACTTACCAAAAATATTATTTCATACGTAAAATAATATCCAATAAATGGATCCCAAGTCAAAACGGTACTTTGTCACTTTACACTAGTTGCATCTAAAAAAATATTTTAATATTATTTTATGATGATAACTAACACGATACCAAGAAAAAATGTACCAAAAGACAATCTGATACAGGACGAGCATTTACTCTTTAGTGCCGATTGCGGTCAACAAGCATTTAGTGTTCATCTATATAAAATGTTATTATTTATGTTTGAATATAGATGGCAGCCTTGCAAGTTCCAATAGATGAGGGATGCAGTTAGAATATATAGCATGGCTAATTTATTATTTACCAGTAATGATGGTTTTAATAGTCTACACTTTGTTATAAAACAAACTAGATTCAGATTAAACTGGACATATAATGTTTGTTGTTTCTGCTGCGGTTGACTGAAAGCTTGACCCGGCGGAGGCTGGGCACATGTGAACACCGAATGAGAAGAGATTGGCACGAGCTTGCACGAGTGAAGATCGGTTAACAATCGGCCAATCTAGCTAAGATACGTGTGTGTCTGCTGGGTCCCACCAAGAGGCATGCCATGATATCGGGAGTGTTTTTTTTTTTTTTTTTTTTTTGGTAGAAACGGCATTTCATATAACTCTAACTTGAGTACATCCAGCCAAATCAAAGGAAAGCAAAGAGTAAAGGGTGGGAGGAATATCTCCTGCAGATGTCCATATGACCTCCCCTGAATGCCGGGCAACAAAAGAGGCAACCCAGTCTGCCACACTGTTCGCCTCCCAAAAAATATGTACGGCCTGGAGGTCACTCAGCTCCTGAGCCACTCGCCTAACCTCACGGATGAGGGGATGACCATCACCAAATCTGTCCACTCCTCGTATCCAATCGATCACCACAGAGGAATCTTCCTCAAGACATATATGCTCAGCACGAAGTACCCGCCTCGCATATGCTATGCCCTCCCAGGCTGCCCGCAGCTCTGCCCCAACTGCGGTGAATCCCGGCGTACGGCATCCGCCAGCAGCAATCAGCCTACCCCGATAGTCTCTGATAACAAAGCCAGCTCCTCCTGACACCCCGTTCCACCGACATACTACCATCAAAATTCACTTTTAGATAACCAAGGGGTGGGGGTACCCAAGAAACTAGAGCAAGTTTCGGCCGCCTTTCCATTCCACGCTGAAGAGAACCAGTCCCCGTGGCGGTTGCCGTTTGATGCAATGAATGAGAGCCGCCGTGGACATCGTCAATTAGAGCAGGAGCAGCTTTTCTTTCTTTCTTTTTTTTTTTTTTTTTTTTTTTTCTTTCATAGGGCTTGTTTGGTTCGCGGGAAAAGAAGTGAAGGAAAGTATGGTCAACGAGAAAGTAATGAGATACCTCTTGTTTGGTTGGAGTTTTCAAAGGAAAGAGACGAAAAAGTTGTATTCCCATGGAAATATGATTCCCACATTTTATCGAAAAGTCTTTCCATGAGAAACATGGAAAAGTTACTTTCCCATGAGGTGGAAATCACTCTATTTTTACTTTTTCCTAAAAAGACCCTTCAGCATTAAAGAAGCATTAAAAAGGCATTGAAGACTTAATTTTTATTAAGGGCATAATAGAAATTATACATAACTTTCCCAGGAAAGTGGATGGCCAATCAAACATAAGCACTTTAGAAATTCGTCACTTTTCCATGGTCCAATAAAACATGCCAAAAGTACTTTCCTAGGCACTCTCTTTCTGGAAATTTGTTTTTCAGGAATCATATTCCTAGGAGGAAAAATGCTTCCCGTGAACCAAACGAGCCCTTAGGGAATAGGGATAGATAGGTTTCCGTTTCTCCTCCTCACCCCTCCTTCCTTCGCCAAAACATAGGACTAATTTAGTTCATAAAAAAGATCTCACTAAAATTATTTTTGAAAACTAATACCTAAATATATTATATCTAAACAAATAATTTGGTATATTTAATTAATCATAAAAAATAATATATTATAAAGTAGTTTATATATGGTTGGGCTTTTTGAAAAAGATATGTATAGAAAAAAAAATTATCATATTTTATCTGAAAGCTTACAAATATTTTTCATAAAAAATTATCCTAATTTCTAAGGATGAAAATATGACTTTTTCATATAACTTATTAAGGGTATAATAGAAATTGCACATAACTGTTTTCAGAAAAGTGGATGGTCAACCAAATATAAGCACTTTCTGTCACTTGTTTTCATGGTCAAACCAAATATGCCAAAAGTACTTTTTCAGGCATCCTCTTTTCAGGAATCTGTTTTTCAGGAATCGTATTCCTATGAGGAAAGATGTTTTCCACAAACCAAACGAGCTCTTTGTGAACTAGGTCTTGAATTACTTTTCACAAATCGTGGTGTTGTAGTGCAAGATCCGCAGATAGGACCGGATCGTTGGGACTGCCCGTAAGGTTGGGTTGTTTGTTTGAGCTCACTTTTCTGCATCTTCTGGTCAATGTGTCGGCTGCAACTCCATCTCGTACGCCGTCAGCTACTCTCAGTATTTGGTACTCTCGACTAGGGCATGCCTCTGTGTCTCGTATTCACTCATTAATTTCTAATGGTCATTTAGGTTTTGTGAGTCCTGAGTCATTTGATTGTGTCTTGTCAGCTTGGAAAACAATATAGTTTATCTTTTGCTAATAGTGACTCAATTTCTTCAGCACCTTTTAATCTAGTACATTCTGATGTTTGGGGGCCTACCCCTACTCCTACTATGGAGGCATCACATTATTTTGTGATTTTTGTTGATGACTATTCTTGATACGCATGGCTTTATCTTATGCGCAACCGGTCTGAACTTTCACAAATTTATATTAATTTTCAAAAAATGATTCAGACTCAATTTTCTCGTTCAATTAAGATTTTTCGATCTGATAATGCCATGGAGTACAGGGATTCCACTTTTCTCAAGACCTTGAAAACAAAATGGTACGATCCCACATCGTTCATGTCCTGGAACCTCCCACAGAACAGGCGTGCTGAGCGTAAGCACAGACACATTTTGGATACTACTCGAGCCTTTCTACTTTCTGCATCTGTTCCAGAATCTTTTTGGGGCGAAGCAGCTCTCACTGCGGTTTATACTATTAATCGCACTCCTTCACCCACAACACAGCATAAGTCGACCTATGAACTTCTTTATGAAAAAATTCCTGAGTACCACTCCCTTCGGGTTTTTGGAAGCGTGTACTTTGTTCTTCTTCACACCAATGAGCATACTAAACTTACAACCTAAATCTTGCTTGTGTTGCTTTTAGGGTATGGTATAAAACATAAGGGTTTATCGCTGCTATGATCCCATTGATCAACGTCTTCGGATATCCCGCCATGTCATCTTTTGGGAGCATAAGATGTTTAGCAGCATGTCCTTCTTTCCACCTCCACTCTAGGGTCATGTATCGATATTCACTAATGTTTCTGTGAACTTGCTACCAGACACTAATGACCTTGATGCAGGACTAGTGAGCTCTAATGATGATTCATCGACGGGCCATCTGCTACTGCACCTGATCTCTCTGTAGGTCCTCCCACTTTCACCACCAGAGTTGTCTGTCTCTGAGCCTGATCCTGTCCAATCCCTTCGCCGCTCCACGTAGGGTAAGAGCACTTCCTACTCATCTTCGTGATTATTACTGCTATGCTGCTTGTGCTTCTTTATACGAACTCACAACTACCATGAGGCTCCCCTGACCCTCTTTGGTAGCAAGCTATGACCGAAGAACTCGATGCCCTTCACAAAACTATATACCTGGTGATAGGGGAAAAAATGGATCGTTTCATCCCACAACTAAAAAGCCGCCCAGTAACATCAACGACAATCAGCTGAATCTTCACTCGGCTAGGGTCAACTTATCTTCGGGACTCCGCCAAATGCTCCACCAACTTCAGATTATTCACCGACTCCTCCAACCAAGCATGGGGTACCTCCAGACATTCGCCAATGGCCGCCCCGACCAAGCTCGGGCGCCTACCCCAGCAGTCGCCCGACCCTCGAGCTCGGGGCGCTCCACCGAGCACGCCTCGGAACCCGGAAAACTGAGCGACTCCTAGCACCGCCAAGCCGACCTCGTCAAACGCATGACGCGACTACTTAATAAGCTCGGCCTCGCCAACGACCACACCCATGTGCGGGCCTACGCCCACCTACGTGGTCGTACTTCATAACACTACCGCATCATGTCTCCATAACCGCCTTCAGCAGTTAGACGGCACCTTGACTGCTCCGGCCATACCCTACCGTGACTGTCACATCCCTACCGTTCTCAAGAACGTGCAGTACTACACACCACCAGCCAGCCTAAACTACGTGCCATCCGGCTCAGAGCCACGCCTCCTCATGATGAGGGCTGACAATGCCTCTGCCACTGGGCCACTCCACCGAGACTATAAATAGCTCGGTCAGGTAACTTCTAAGAAACTTTTTCGACTAGAGCAAATTTACTCCACTCTAATTTGATCGTCGGAGGGCCCTCACCGGAAACATCCGGTGAGGCTTTGTGCAGGTCCGCGGCCGTCGCACAGGAGGTGGCTCACATCTTCCCTTCAACCATCGGCGGCTCCCTCGACCTCCACCGGCATGGTCACTCTCGGGCCAAATTTGAACCCAACACCTGGGATTTGGTTGGTCTTCCTCCTAGAAAGACTGCCATTGTTGCAAATGGGTCTACAAGATAAAAACTAACTCTGATGGTTCTGAGGTGCGACATAAGGCACGTCTGGTGGCAAAGGGATATACCCAAGAGTATGGCATTAATTATGATGAAACATTTTGCCCCTATTGCTCGCATTACCTCCATTCGTCCCTTCTAGCTGTGGCTTGGCACGCTACTGGCCTTTGTTTCATATGGATGTGAAGAATGCCTTCCTTGAGGATGATAGTGTTATTTTGATTATTAACACAACCATTGAGGGTATACCTATTAAAATATTACAAGGTAATATGATACACTAATTACTAAGTTCGTCATTCTCGGTACATTAGTAGAATGAGATCAAGGTGTATTTTAATGATTAAAAATGAGATAAAAATTTGCGATAGAAAAAGGGATAGTGAATTCAAAATTTCAATTCGGCAAAGTTTCAAGTGAAACGTACTCTTAAGTGGACAATAGTAATTTTTCATTGTTTTAGAGTATGTAGCACCACCATGACATATATTCAAAATTGTTTGAAGTTTATTTCATTGATTATATGGATGAATCTAACCTTAAGTTGCCAGCAAAGTGTGGATTTGAGTCGACCCCCAAGATTGGTGGAGTCGACCCCGGTACATCAAGAAACCATCTGGCACACTTCGTGCAGAAATAGCACGGATGAACAGTACTGGGTCGACCCGGGTCGACCCAAGTGAAAAGTTGAGTCGACCCCATCTTCAAGTCTCAAGAAACAAATCTCTGGAATCCCTGAGAGGGTCGACCCAAATGAAACTTGAGTCGACCCAACCTTGAGTCGACCCCAACTGAGCATGAGTCGACCCAAAGGCAATGTTCGTTCAAAAATCGGTTTCTCTGGAATCCCTGAGAGGGTCGACCCAAATGGAACTTGAGCCGACCCAACCCTGAGTCGACCCCAACTAAACATGAGTCGACCCAAAGGCTATGACATTCAAAAATCAGTTCTCTGAAATCTCTAAGAGGGTCGACCCAAGTGGAATTTGGAGTCGACCCAACTAAACCTTGAGTCGACTCAAAAAAGTGTTGAATCGACCCAAGTGAAGGAATGCTGAAATACAAGGTCTGTGTTTCCTGAGAGGGTCGACCCCAATGTTGCATGAGTCGACCCAAGTGGAAAGTTGGGTCGACCCCAGTAAAACTTGAGTCGACCCAAGCACGGGCTGAAGGCTAGTTCTGCAGAAGTACTTTTTGTCCTTCCCAACAGTAAGTAACGGCTAATTTTTGAAATCTGACCAATGGAGGGTATCCAATGGGTGAGGAAAACTATTTAAAGGGATACTACTCATCAGTGAAAATATCCTTTTGCAAAAATATCAAAGCTTACACAAAAAAGGACAAGTGTCCTAATCTTCTTGATCCAAGTGCTTCATTCAAAGAGTCAAAAGAAAGTGGGTGAGCAGATTCCAAGAGATATTAAGAGCTCCATCCACCCTTGAAGAAAGTAAAGCATTCTGACAAAGAAGAGGAGAAATTTCATCAAGCGATAACTATTTTCTAAACTCTTCTTTGTAGCTGTATAATTGTATATTTGCTCATCTAGGAGCTTCAACTTTCTTCTTTCTTTTGTTAATCACTTGTAAAGGTTTGTTGGATTGAGCCCGCAAACCAACGGTGTAGGTTTATTGGTGAACCCGTAAAACCAATTGTGAAGGTTCGTTGGTGAGCCCGTAAAACCAACATAGGTTCTTGGTGATCCCGGAAAACCAAAGTGTAAAGGTTTTGGATTGTGAGCCCCGAAAAACAATCCAACTGTAATCCGTGGAATTATAGTGAATTTTCAAGGGTCGCTTGGGGAGCGGACGTAGGTGCTAGGAGAGCACCGAACCACTATACTTCTTGTGGTGTTGTATGTGTATTAGTTTAATTTCATTTACTCATGCAAATTGACTAAAGTAAGATTGCAAAAATTTAGAAAAAACCAATTCACCCCTCCTCTTTGGCTTGTCACCTTGGGCAACAAGTGGTATCAGAGCAGGTGCTCACATAGTATTTTGGTTGATCTCACAATCAAAGAGACAAATGATCATGACAACCCAAGTAGGATGTTCTATGATGTGAGGGTCAATCCACAATGAACCTTTTCTATTTAATGGCACTAATTACACATACGGAAAAGCTAGGATGAGGATATTCATTCAAGCTCTAAGACTATGAATTGTGGTATATTATAACTAGAGGACCTCACACACCCACAATTAGTATAAAGGGCACAATCATCTCCAAACCAGAAATGGATTGGAATGAGAGTGATAGAAGACTAGCACAACTAAATACTAAAGCAATTAATGTGCTTTATTGTTGCATAGATGTAAGTGAATTCAATAGAATATCTACATTGCATCTCCGCGAAAGAAATTTGGGATAAATTGGAGGTCACACATGAAGGAACTAATCAAGTTAAGGAGGTCAAAATAAACATATTAGTACATAAGTATGAGGTTGTTTAAAATGGAATCCACTGAGTCCATACCTGAAAGTTTAACTCGTTTCACAGAAATCACAAATGGGCCTAAAAAGTTTAGGAAAATCTTAATACTAACTCTGAATTGGTGCGAAAAAATTCTCAGGTCTCTACCAAGAGTTTGGGAGGCCAAGGTAACAGCAATTCAGGAAGCAAAGGACCTCAATACACTGCAATTGAAGGAACTTCTAGGATCACTCATGATCCATGAGTTGACCATGAGGCAAAATTCAGAAGATGAGGTCAAGAGAGAAAGGACCATTGCATTAAAGACTACCCACTCCAAAACACGAAACTGAATCGGAGAATCTGATGATGAGAAGGGAATTTTGATAAAGAAGGAATGGCTATGCTGGAAGAAAATTTAGAAAATTTATGAAAGGAAAGAAGAAATTTCATAAAAGAAAGCCCTTCTTCAAAGGTAGCTCAAGCAAATAAAAGGGTAAGGACAAAGAAAAGGAAAGGAAACACCAATTTGTTATGAATGTAACAAGCCCGGGCATTTCAAGATAGATTGCCGGAATTGAAGTGGATGGCAGAAAACTTAGAAAGAAGAACTTCATGGTTGAATGGAGTGAAAGTGAGGCATCAAGTTCGGAAGAGGAAGATCAACAAGAGACGACCCAAATCTATCATATGGCTAATGACGATGAGGTAGATTCTGAACTTGAGTGTGATTTTACTGTTGAAGAATTACATGATGCATTTTTAGAACTCATGGAAGAACACAAAAAACTAATCAATAAAAATAAAGTTCTAAAAGATGAAAATCAGTCTCTTATCAAAGATAAGCTGAAACTATCTAATAACTATGAAACATTTAAGTAGGAGATTCACAAATAAAACCGAGAATCTAATTGCTGAAAATGTCAAGTTAAAAAAGATGCTGAAAAATACAAATCTTTAGAGACAAGTTTACACTTAGCTCAACCAAATTAAATATGATTCTTGATAGTCAAAAAGCCATATATGATAAAGCTGATTAGGATATAAAACAAATAGGAAACAAAAATACTTAAAGAAATATTTGTGAAAGCCAAAAATGAAAATATAACTTGTCATTACTGCAATACATTAGGACATAAAGCATATGAATGTAACTATAGAAAGTCTAGCAACAACAAATTGAGTAATAATTATAAGCTAAATCAAGAAAGTTTGGGTTCCAAAAGGAACATCAAGTACAACCCTAAAGGACCCAACATAGTTGGGTACCTAAAACTTATTCTTGATCTTGATTGCAGGGGGTCTTGCAGCTAATAAGATGGATAAATGATGGTATCAGATAGCGGCTGTTCAATACACATAACAAATGACGTAGAACAATTTGTCACCTTGGAATCTAAGAAGGGTGGAGTAGTAACCTATGGAGACAATGGAAAAGGGTATATCATTGGAAAGGGTAAAATTTTTATTACTCTATCTACCTTTATAGAAAATGTCTTATTAGTTAATGGTTTGAAACATAACCTATTTAGCATAAGTCAATTTTGTGATAAGGGTTTAAAGTCACATTTGAAGCCTCAGTATGCATAAATCACAAATCCTAAAGATAATAGCATTGTACTTATAGGACAAAGGCAAAGAAATATTTACATGGTAGATCTTCATGAATTAGGCAAGAAAAATAGATTATGTTTAATTACTAATGAAGAAAAAAAAATGAAACAAGTTGGCTTTGGCATCGTAGACTAGGACATGCTAGTATGGACTTAATATCAAAACTAGTCAAGAAGGAATTAATAAAAGATGTGCCAAAATTGATCTTTGAAAAGGACAAAATCTGTGGACCATGCTCATTAGGAAAGCAAACAAAATCATCCTTCAAATCAAAGAATATAGTATCAACCACTAGGCCTTTGAACTCATACATATGGATCTATTTGGACCCACTAGAACCGCAGTCTAGGAGGGAAGAAGTATGGACTAGTTATAGTAGATGATTTTTCAAGATATACATGGGTTTCATTTCTTGCACATAAGAATGAAGCATTTTCAGCATTCTTGAAATATTATAAAATATCATAAATGAAAAGAAGCTCACCTTAATAGCAATTCGAAGTGATCATGGAACTGAATTTGAAAATCAACACTTTGAAGAATTTTGTAATGAAAATGGTATCTCACATCAATTTTCAGCACCTAGAACGCCTCAACAAAATGGGTTGTTGAAAGAAAAAATAGGACCTTGGCAGAAATGGCACGCACAATGTTGTGCGAGTCAAATCTTCCAAAGTACTTTTGGGCTGAAGCTATAAGTACTGCTTGCCATATTCTAAATCGGGTTTTAATACGACCATAACCAAGAAAACTCCTTATGAACTTTGGAAGAATAAGAAACCAACTGCTAAATATCTTAGAGTATTTGGATGTAGATGTTTCATTTTAAACAATGGCAAGGAGGATCTAAGTAAATTTGATGCCAAGTCAGATGAAGGTATCTTCTTAGGATACTCTACATCTAGCAGGGCATACAGAGTGTTCAATAAAAGAACTCTTGTAGTTGAAGAGTCAGTTAATATCATTTTTGATGAGTCTGATAGTGAGTCTCCTAGGAGAGAAAATATTCTTGATGATGATGCAGGAATTATTGACTTTGAAAAATTGAATCTTGATGACGTGCCAAATCAAGATAAGAAAATGATTGCGTGCCACCACAATCTCAAGACTTGCCAAAGGAATGGAGGTATGCACATGGACACCCTAAAGACTTAATCATTGGTGATCCATCTCAAGGGGTAAGAACTCGATCCTCTCTTAGAAATTTAAATGATTATCTTGCTTTTGTTTCACAATTAGAACCTAAGACTTATGAAGAAGCTGAAAAAGACACCAATTGGATAAATGCTATGCAAGAAGAATTAAATCAATTCAAAAGAAGTAATGTATGGACATTAACTGAGAGACCAAAGCATAACTCTGTAATTGGAACAAAATGGATCTTTAGAAATAAATTAGATGAAAATGGGGTAGTTATAAGAAATAAAGCTAGACTTGTAGCTAAGGGATACAATCAAGAAGAAGGGATAGATTTTGAGGAAACATTTGCTCCCGTGGCTAGATTAGAAGCTATTAGATTACTTCTAGCTTTTGCATGTTTCATGGATTTCAAATTGTATCAAATGGATGTAAAAAGTGCCTTCTTAAACGGTTTTATAGAGGAAGAAGTATATGTAGAGCAACCTCCTGGTTTTGAGAATCATGAATTGCCAAATCATGTGTTTAGATTACATAAGGCATTATATGGATTAAAACAAGCACCTAGGGCTTGGTATGATCGACTAAGCAAATTTCTACTGAATAATGATTTCAGTAGAGGAAATGTAGATAAAACACTTTTTCTCAAAAGAAAAGACAAAAATCTGCTAGTGGTACAAATATATGTAGATGACATAATCTTTGGTGCCACAATGATAATCTTTGCAAAGAGTTTGCTAATTTAATGCAAGGAGAATTCGAGATGAGTATGATGGGAGAACTAAATTTCTTTCTCGGATTACAAATCAAGCAAACTAAAGAAGGTATCTTCATTCATCAAACTAAGTACACAAAGGAAATATTAAAGAAGTTTGGGAATGAAAATCACAAGGAATAGGCACCCCAATGAATCCCACTAGTAAGCTAGACAAAGATGAAAAAGGAAAAAGTATAGATATGAAGCTTTATAGAGGTTAATTGGATCTTTGCTTTACCTTACTGCTAGTAGGCCAGACATAGTGTTTAGTGTGGGAATATGTGCTAGATACCAATCAGATCCTAAGGAGTCACATCTAAGTGCTGTTAAAAGAATCCTTAGATATTTGAGAGGAACTACAAACATAGGATTATGGTACTCAGAGACTCCTGTCTAGATTTGCTTGCATACTCTGATGCAGATTTTGCTGGATGCAAATTAGATAGGAAGAGCACTAGTGGAACATGTCAATTTTTAGGAAAAACTTAGTATCATGGTTTAGCAAAAAGCAGAATTCAGTAGCATTGTCAACGGCTGAAGCCGAATATATAGCTGCCGGCAGTTGCTGTGCTCAAGTACTATGGCTTAAGCAACAACTAGAGGACTATGGAGTTAAACTAGATAATATTCCTATAAAGTGTGATAATACTAGTGCCATCAACCTTACTAAAAATCCGGTTCAGCACTCTAAAGCCAAACACATTGAAATAAGATATCATTTCATTAGAGATCATGTGCAAAATGGAAATATGTATTGAGCATGTTGTACTGAGAAACAATTAGCTGACATATTCACAAAACCTTTGAGTGAAGATAGATTTTGCATGCTTAGGAGGGAATTAGGCATATGTGATCCTTTTGATTAAGGAGATATAAAAAGGAGCAAGTTGTCTCATGATACTCTCCTCCCATTTCAAAAACCCATGAAACATTAGTCAAACTAGTCATCTATAGATTCCTCTCATGTATCATTGTCCCAGTAAGAATTTGTAAGGATTGGAGAAAGAAAATTTTTAAAAAGAAAAAGGAAGAGAAAGAAAATTTCTGAACTAGGGTCGACCCAAGCCAGAATGGGGTCGACCCAAGAAAAATCTGGGTCGACCCAACGACGGGACCCCACTTTTAAAAGGGGACCCGTGAGCATTCTAGGGCACTGTTTCATCTTGTCCTCTTCCAAAACCCTATTTCCACTCTCAAATCTCTTCCAATCATCTCCAAACAGTAGAAGGAAGCTTCCCAAGCCGTTAGATCAAGATCTTGAAGAATGGGACCCAAGCGAGCCGTGCTAAGCGATCCGGGAGGGTTTCACGGACAACCCGTGTTGATAGAAATGCTACAGAGTCTTCTACAGTGCCTCCACAAGGTGAGACACGTGTAGAGCCTCCTCCTCCTCCCTCCCCTTCAGTCCAACTTGCAAAATTTGCGGGAGACCGGTTACCACGGGAAGAAGGATCCACTCCGAGTTTTTGGATCAAGAAGGGTTCCGGTTGGGTGATTGGATCCGAAGGCAAGGATGGGAGTATCTTTGCTCCCTAGATGTGGTGATCTACCCAGGGTTGGTTCGTGAGTTCTATGCCTTCCTGAAAGTTGGAATGGGAGGGCTTATATCTGAAGTCCGAGGAGTAAGGGTTAGGGTTTCAGAAGAAAGTTTGAGTGAGTTGCTTCATCTCCCCTGCGAAGGTGCAACTCCAGAAAAGCCTGAAAACAAGTTGAGAGCTCTACAGTTGATTCTTGAGAATAGATTTTGACTTTCCGAAAATTAATAGCAAGCTCTCTTTCAGCTGAGATGAGGTTGTTGCACAACTTCATAGGTCGGATTTTGTTTCCGAAAGTGGAAGATTTGATCTCATTTCTGAGCGAGACTGGTCATCATGGAGCACATTATTCAGGGCATTCCCCTGAACCTCCCAGCTATGATGCTTAGGCAGATGAGAAAGGTCATATGCAATTCGAGAGTCTCCCTGCCTTATGGTATGATACTCACCCTGGTCTTCCGACAGCATGACATATCAGTAGAGGGAGAGATCTCCAGGCATCTTCTATACACTGACACTTACACTGCACGATCCCTATTCGCATGGGTTATGAGAAGGTGAACGGGCAGTGGGTGCGTACAGGAGCAGGGAATACATGCACCAGAGGGTGATGCACCAGAGGTTGGAGACCCCATCCCTGAGGCTGAGGTACCTGAGGATCATCCTACAGCACCTTCAGAGGCTGGACCTCGTCATCTGTTCCACGGGTGCACAGATGAGTTTTGGAGTAGGATGACTGAGCTTATGTCAGCTCAGGCGAGGACTATCACTGATGGATTGACGAGCAGGTTGGATATCATGACTGCTGAGATTAGCGATCTCAGAGAGGAGGTAGGAGCATTACGGAGAGAGAGAAGGCTCATGGTCCATCTGTGCCCCGAGCAGCTGAGTCAGAGGTTTCGGCACAGAGTCATCCAGCTCAGCGAGGTCCACGCCAGACTCAGTCCCATCAGGCTCGACCTCCCCTCGCCACTTATGCTAGGAGGATGAGGACTAGATCACAGCCATTAGATACCCCCTAGGCTGATGTTAGCATTTGATTAGTGCCTAGGATTTATCTAGTTCTCATATGTATTTTGTGTTGATCATGTACTTTGCACTTTGATTGAAGAACATTGTATTTGTGTTAATGTACTACAATGTTCCATTTTGATCAGTAAAATTGAATGTTTATTATTTACTTGTCTACTTATCTATTGCCATGCACCTATTTGATGATAACAAAAAGGGGAGAAGCAAGGAAAGAAAATTAAGTTGAAAAAGTTGAAAAAGGAAATATACACTTAAGGGGGAGCGATATGTAATTAAAGTCTAAACTTTTAATCAAATTTCAGAATTTGGCACATACCTCTCACACCTCGATACATAATCTGAAACTCTTGCTTTATCTCAAATTTTTGAAGTTTCATCTTTAACCAAATATAAAAGAAAGGGGAGTAAATCAAAAGTTCAAATTGGCAATATTTGGATGAAATAGGGGGAGACTTCACTCTCAAATTTGAAAAGCTGAAATTCAGCAACTTGAGCCCTTCTAAAACTAATTTTAAGATAAGTAACAATTGCTCATACTCAATATTTTGTAATCATCAAAAAGGGGAGATTGAGGATGATAGTGGTATTTTGATGATTAACACAACATTGAGGTATACTAATTAAATATTACAAGGTAATATGATACATCATTACTAAGTTCGTCACTCTCGGTACATTAGTAGAATGAGATCAAGATGTATTTCAATGATTAAAATGAGATAAAATTTGCGATAGAAAAGGGATAGTGAATTCTAAATTCCAATTCGGCAAAGTTTCAAGTGAAACGTACTCTTAAGTGGACAATAGTAATTTTCATTGTTTGAGTATGTAGCACCACCATGACATATATTCAAAATTGTTTGAAGTTTATTTCATTGATTATATGGATGAATCTAACCTTAAGTTGCAGCAAAGTGTGGATTGAGTCGACCCCAAGATTGGTGGAGTCGACCCCGGCACATCAAGAAACCATCTGGCACACTTTGCAAAAATGGCACGGATGAACAGTACTTGGGTCGACCCAAGTGAAAGTTGAGTCGACCCCATCTTCAAGCCTCAAGAAAACAAGTCTCTGGAATCCCTGAGAGGGTCGACCCAAATGAAACTTGAGTCGACCCAACCTTGAGTCGACCCCAACTGAACATGAGTCGACCCAAAGGCATGTCATTCAAAAATCGGTTCTCTGGAATTCCTGAGAGGGTCGACCCAATGGAATTGAGTCGACCCAACCTGAGTCGACCCAACTGAAATGAGTCGACCCAAAGGCTATAACATTCAAAATCAGTTCTCTGGAATCTCTGAGAGGGTCGACCTAAGTGGAATTTGAGTCGACCCAACTGAACCTTGAGTCGACCCAAAAAGTGTTGAGTCGACCCAAGTGAAGGAATACTGAAATACAAGGTTCTGTGTTTCCTGAGAGGGTCGACCCCAATGTTGCATGAGTCGACCCATGTGAAAGTTGGGTCGACCCCAGTAAAAGTTGAGTCGACCCAAGCACGGGCAGAAGCATAACGGCTAGTTCTGCAGAAATACTTTTTGTCCTCCCAATAGTAAGTAACGGCTAATTTTTGAAATCTGACCAATGGGGGGTATCCAATGGGTGAGGAAAACTATTTAAAGGGATACTATTCATCAGTGAAAATATCCTTTTGCAAAATATCAAAGCTTACACAAGAAAGACAAGTGCCCTAATCTTCTTGATCCAAGTGCTTCATTCAAAGAGTCAAAAGGAAGTGGGTGAGCAGATTCCAAGAGATATTAAGAGCTCCATCCACCCTTGAAGAGGAAAGCATTCTTGACAAAGAAGAGAGAAGTTTCATCAAGGGATAACTATATTCTAAACTTTTCTTTGTAGCTTATAATTGTTATATTTGCTCATCTAGGAGCTTCAACTTTCTTCTTTCTTTTGTTAATCACCTTGTAAAGGTTTGTTGGTGAGCCCGCAAAACCAACTATGTAGGTTTATTGGTGAACCCGTAAAACCAATTGTGAAGGTTCGTTGGTGAGCCCGTAAAACCAACATAGGTTCTTGGTGATCCCGAAAAACCAAAGTGTAAAGGTTTTTGGATTTTGAGTCCGAAAAACAATCCAACTGTAATCCATGGGATTATAGTGAATTCTCAAGGGGTCGCTTGGGGAGTGGACGTAGGTGCTAGGAGAACACCGAACCACTATACTTCTTATGTGTTTGTATTGTGTATTAGTTTAATTTCACTCACTCATCAATTGACTAAAGTAAGATAGCAAAAATTTAGAAAAACCAATTCACCCCCCGCCCCTCTTGGCTTGTCACCTTGGGCAACATTCCTCCATGGTAATTTAGCTAAGGAGGTATACATGGAGCCTCTCCCAGGGTATCCTCATCATCCGGGTAAGGTTTGTCATCTTCGACGAGCCTTGTATGGACTTAAACAAGCTCCACGAGGTTGGTTTGCCAAATTCAACTCTACTGTTGCACAGCTTGGATTTACTTCTAGCCCCTATGACTCTGCCCTCTTCACTCGTCAGACTGCTGCTGGTATCACCATTCTACTACTTTATGTTGACGACATGATTATTACTGGTGACGATCTTTCTGGTATTCATGAGCTTAAGCAGTTTTTGTATCAACACTTTGAGATGAAGGATCTTGGTTCTCTCAGTTATTTTTTTAGGACTGGAGGTATCTCCTACCTCTAATAGCTGCTATCTCACCTAGGCCAAGTATGCCTCTGATCTCCTTTCTCGTGCTGGTCTTACTGATTGCAAAATAGCTGACAGTCCCGTAGAGTCCAACATCAAGCTCTGTGCTGCAGATGGGGAGCTCCTTACAGATGCTACCTTTACTGACAGCTCATTGGGAGCCTCATTTATCTCACTATTACCAGACTAGATATTGCCTATACTGTACATCTTGTTAGCCAGCTCATGACGGCTCCATATTCTGTTCACTATGCAGCTGTTCTTCGCATCTTACGTTATGTGAAGGGTACCTTATTTCATGGACTTCATTTTTCTTCTCGCTCATCCCTGACATTACAGGTTTATTCTGATGCTGATTGGGCCAGTGACCCTACTGATCGCCGCTCTACCACTGGTTTTATTTTTCTATTAGGTGACTCTCTCGTCTTTTGGTGAAGCAAGAAGCAGACAGTTGTTGCTCGCTCTAGCACTGAGGCTGAGTATCGAGCCTTTGCTGATACTACTTCCGAACTTTTTTGGCTTCGTTGGCTTTTACAGGATATGGGTGCTCCTCAGCAGTCGAGCACTCCTATTTAATGCGACAGCCATAGTGCCATTCAGATTGCTCACAATAATGTCTTCCATGAGCGCATCAAACATATTGAGATCGATTGTCATTTTGTGCATCATCATTTACAGGAGGGCACTCTTTGTCTTCGTCCTATCGCTTCGGCTGATCAGCTTGCGGACTTTTTCACCAAAGCTCATCGTCCTAGCATCTTTCGATCTCTTATTTTCAAACTCATGTTGGTGTCCATTTTACCACTTTGAGTTTGAGGGAAGATGTTAAAATTATTGTAGGACATTGTGCCAAACTTAATTGACTTTACCGAATTTTACCTTGATTGATTTGTGATTGATTGTGCCAAACTTAGTAGGCCTTACCAAACTTCATCAGCCTCCTAGTCTATATAAAGGCTGCTCCTGTACATTGTAAGACACTTTATTCCTAATTCTTTATTACTTTAGACAAAGGATATAGTTTCATGTTTTGATATAGGTTACAAGTTAAAAGAACATATGGTCCTGGAAACAAAAGATTAACTATATAGATCTAAGTGGGATATGTGTGTGGGTGTGTGTTAGGGGTCGGGGGTGTAAGAGTCGCTCTCTCTCTCTATATATTATATATGTATGTATGTATGTATGTATGTATGTATTTGTACACATATAATAGTTTTGAGTCAGCAAAATACGTCCTTGCCATGTGTTGTGGCACAAAAATGCTATATTGTAGAACAAAATTTTTAAATTTCCAAGATCAACATTAGAGATACGATAGTATTTTTACTGTTAATAATCTAAATTAAAAAGTACATGCTGATCATCTAAATATTTATATTAGAAAATCAATTTTGACGGAGTCCACGTCCCAAGTTAAATGTGAAGTGTAGAATGTCATTTGATACTTTCATAAATTATATTATGTATGGATGTGTTTTTCTTCACCTTTATCTCTTCGCTATTGACCATGCACGTGCTTATAGATGATGAGGCGAGAGAGGACCGGCGAGCGCTTGCTAATTGTATAATATTATCCATTACAACTTGGGCAGCAAGGCTGGAATTCAATTTTTAGAGCCAATCCTCAAGAGAAGGCCAGGTACAGGGTGGAAAAGACAGGAGGTTGACCCTTTCAAGAAGACGGAGGGAGGGAGAAGAAAATAGAAAGAGACAAGAGAAGAGGGGGATTCTCTCTCTAGATACGTACCACTCTCTCTTAGCACGAGTTTGAAAAAAACAAAATGCACTATTTCTCGTACGAATCTTACCCTATTAGTGAATAATAACTATGAGCAGCCTGGCCTGACGTGCCTTGCATGGCACGATTAGAAAAGCCGTACCATCGTGCTCGAGGACGATTTAATTATAGTTATTAGTTGAATTCAGCAGAATGTAGAAGGATGGGCATGTGCCACTTACTGCTCAAGAACATTCAGACTATAATTAGTGATGAAATAGTTTTGTTGGCAAAACACATGTATCATAAGGCGAATGGGACAGCAGATTGGTTAGTCTCGTATGTGACTAACCATTCTAGAAAGACGCTATGGGCTATAAGAGAGGAGATTATCCGGTGCACTTCAAAATTTGTTGTTTTTTAACTTTTTTTATGTATTCGTACCCGACATGCATAATACATCTTCCTCAGCAAAAAAAAAAAAAAAAAAACCATCTAGTAAAAAATAATAAAAAGCCTCAGGGGAGCCCTACTTTAGCTTATCTAGGATATAAAGATGAGAAAATTCTATCACAACAAGGGGTTGAAACCTCAATTTTTTTTCAAGTAAAATAGGACACCAATTAGCCAAAGCAACTAAGACTAATTGGCATGTAGTAATCACATATTTCAAGAGTGGTTAATGTTGATTTTAGAAAACATTGTTATCATTTTTTTCAGAGAACAATTGCACTGCCAGAACATATAGTCGGGCAATAAATGGCCATCAAGAATGCTCTCCTAGCCATAATATATAGGGTACAGTAGATTAGGGGGTATCATATCTCATGCAATGCTCCCCCCATGCATCGAATTACTTTTGGAGTGCAACCAGGAAAGATCGACTGTGTGACACACAAGAGCCGTTGGATGAGATATGGTGCCTCATAGTTCACCATCCATGTATTGTGATCACCATATGCAGTGATGCAAATTGTTTTTTAAGAAATACACTGCAAAGTGCATAAATTTTGAAAACTATGTCATGAAGTTTCAGGAATGGTTTGAAATATTGTATTATATGGCTATTGAAGAATGATTTGATATAACTTTTTTTGAATTGGAAGATATGCATCTCATGCCAATGATTCAAGCTGTTAGATGTAATCTGCTACCTTTAAACTATTTATACATCAAAAATTATGTAATTTGGAGATTCTTAATTATGCATGAAATGGTAAAAAAAATATGTATTTCTTTATATTATTTAATTTTTAACCACTTGACATATAGATTAGGAGTCTCCAAATCACATGATTATTATTTTGTCAGCTAAATGTAGTAAATCACACTTAACAGCTCGATTCATCAATAGAGAATCCCCATTTTCTAATTCAAAAAATGTGCAACACTGTAGCTTAAACACGAACCCATACATACATACATAAAATTATACGTACATATATATACATATGTATCTTTTTCTGTATGTATATGTCTACATATCTACTAAAAGATCCCTTGTCATGTAGGATATCAATCTGAACTATTTTGATACAACAAAGATGGAATAACAAATGTTGATGGCAACATCTGGTGCTTGATTATGGTGACACCAATTAGAGATATCCAACAAAGGAGGGCTTTTCTTCCTTGAAACTGGTCTAGCAAATGAAGCAGCCGGTGGGGATCCTTCTCTCTATGTTTCCACAACAGTTAATGTACTTGGCGATGGCTGGCGGTAGTGGGTCTAATTTTATTAGACCTTAATTTCATTCCTCATGGTTCTCGTCCTCCCTCTTACAAAGAGACAAAAAAATGACAAATATACATTACAAATTTGTTTGTCAAGTGAATACACACGATGACGATATCAATGACAAAATGACATAGTTCAATCGAATGCAGTAATATTTCACAATATGATAAGCTTATTTTATATGAGAGGTATCAAATATTTCTAATGTTGAAATTATTTTCACAATATCTTACCTTATGAGACTTCTAAGCAGAGTTGGTCGCGGTCTCGTGAATTGTTTCTTCTTATATTTTTTTCATAAATATCCTTCTAATTAACAAATTTTAAATAAATATATTTTTAAAAATTATATTTATATGTATATCTTCGTAAAATATTTGTTTTACTATTCTATTTTTTTATTTTAATTTTTCATATATATTCACGCTATTTAACGCCATTAAAAATTAACGATTCTCAATTAAAATAACTAAAATATGTTTAATGGAGAGATGTGTACAAAAAATATTTATAGGTTGCGATAGAAAACAAAAAAAGTAATTTTAAAATTTATTTTTAATTAAAATAAATATAATTTTTATTAATCGTGTTAGAACAACCCGTTATATTAGAAATATTTATATAAAAATAATAATTTATAATCGTATATAAATAAATACAAATTTACAAAAAGGTACTCGTACAATTTTTTTATAAATTGACAATTGTTTCTGGCACCGACTTACAGTCGGGTCAAGCTCCGGTTCGGAGGCGGACCGGTTGGCCATCCCGAGTCAAGGCGCCCCTCGCTTTCCAGTGCTTTCCTTTTCTTTCCTCGTTGCATTACCGGGACTTGTTAGGCTTCGTTCATCTCGCTCCTTCCGTCACAACTCCTTGGCGCTCCCGCTCGTCCCCGTCTCTTTTCGTCCTGGATCCCGTGATTCAATCCATCGGCGCGTTCGTCTCGCATCGTTGCTGTTATCTTTGGCCTCCAAATCCTCTTCGAGGCTGATTTCTAGGGTTTCCTTCGTTCGGGATCACGTTCTTGTTTCGATCTGATGGGGGAATCGACGATGGAGGAGATGCCTCTTCCTGCGCTCTTCGAGCAGGCAAGAAAGATCCACTCCATGGCAACGGAGTCCTCTGTCGATCAGGTAATCTTTTTTCTTTTGCTAATCTTGGATTAAAGTGGCCATCTTTCTTGGATTTCTTGGCAATATTTTTTTTATTTTTATATAGTTTGTTGGGGAGGGGGGCAGAAACTATATTTTGAGATGTAATTATTGTTGCTCTTTTATTGTTTTGTCAATTTTTTGTTTGTAGGAGACTTTGAGGAAGGGAATCGTGGCCCTGCGCCCGCTGCGATGAGATGGTAAGCAAGCTGGGGTTATTTCCTCCAATGAGACGAAGGATGATGTCAGCACTGCTAATCTGAAATATCCCTGGTAAATCTAATCTCGGCGACAATTGATTAAATGTTCAGCTTTTCTATCGATTCAAGTAATGGTGGTGGTGGGAACTGGTCATGGGTTGTATGTTTCTTGTGGAATCTTGCTATGGGTTCCCTAAATTTCCTTACATGCTTCGATCTGTAACATGAGAAAATCCTGAAAAGAAAATATTTAACTAGAGTGCATAGTACTATATATTTATTGGATATGCCTTTATGCTTCGGTATTAAGACACGATGGCTTGTGATTGAAATAGAACAAAGCAGCAGGAAAAAGAATGGAAGAATGAGGAGTTGCTTATATGGGAATTAATATCTGACTACTCTATACCATGCAATCAGGCTGCTGCTTTAGAGGGAGGAGTGGAGAGTGGACAATTTTATTGCCTAGGGTTCTTGGTTAGGGCCTTGGCTTAATCATGAGGGAAGGGCGAGAAAGTGGTAATTGGAAATGTTTATTTTAGGCTGCCACTGTGTAGGTACATATGGGCAGCTGCTCTGAAGAGATGAAGGCCAGAGTTTTTAGTATCATGCCTATGGATCAGTGCTTTGAAAACTTCTGGAACATTGCAGACTTAAAGGAAGCAGCACACAGGCAGGTGCATGTTTGGTGCAATCATTTTGGAGTTGGGACCGTGAAGTGATTTGATTTTTGGATAAGTGTGCATGTATTTTCAAGACAAAACATGGCAAGTTTTTATGTGTTAGGGGTTGATACATGCTTCGTTAGTTTGTTAACCTTATCACAAGTCAAATACTTCTCCTCCATGTTGAGACCTGATATCTATCTTTTGTGAAAGGGGCAATTTTCTATCTTGGTGGGAAGGACCATCCTTGTTGAGGACTCAATCCTCAATTTGGCCATGTATTCGAAGTCTTATTTCCTTTTGGAATTTTTGAAAGGCTTGAAAGATTAAGTTTACAGTAATATTTCCTTTGGGAGGTCACAAATAGAGACTTGAGTTGCCACTTGGTAAAACTGGAGGTTTAATGCCTTAAGTTTCAGCCAGTTCTCAGCATCATTCCATTCCTTGCTAAGAGCACCAGTCCCCGTGGCCGATGAAGTTTGATGCAATGAATGAGAGTCGCGTGGACATCGTCAATTGGAGCTGGCGCAGGGCGGTGAAGCACTTTTCTTAGGCTAGGGAATAGGGATACTTGCGTTTCTCCTCCTGACCCCTCCTCCCTTCACCAAAGTATACGATTAGTTTGGTTCACGGCTGAAATATTTTTTTAAAAAATTGATATCTGAGTATGTGATGTCCGAAAAATAGTTTTTATATATTTGATTGATTATGAAAAAGTGGTACATTACAGAACAATTTATGTTTGGTCGAGCATCTACTTTTTTTAGAAAAGTTATGTAAAAAAATCTATTATGTTTTCAATAAAGGAAAAGACCTTGCCCCATTTTATCTAAGAAATTAAGGATATTTTCGAAAAAATAATTATCCCAATTTCCAACGGACTTATACAACTCAATTAATATTAATGGGGTAGATTTTCTTGCATTCTCTTTTCCCAGTGGTTAAATATTAAGTGCGGACTTATATGTTGATCTAATGAAATATAACTCAATGAATGCTCAAAGGTAATTTATCCAAGAAATTCTTGCAGTTAATCAATTTGATTTGATAATGAATATAATTTCTGAAGTTAGTGGCATTACGTTCTGCTCATGTGGATCTTGGATCTTCTCATTAAGTAGGGGGTTGGAAATATTTCTTGTGGAATATGATGTTGATTTTCGCTTGCCTCCTTGTGGAAGAATTCCCTGTTTTGCAGCTTTCTTCGTTTAAATTGTTTTATCCTTAAAAAGAGGTGAACTTTCAGAAGTTTAGACACAAGAGTCAGGTTCTTGGATTTAAAGGGTGTATGAACTAAAGCTAATGACATCATCAGGCCACCAAATAGCTAAAGTCCAATCTATGACTCAATATTTACAACATAATGGAATGAGCTTAATTATGTACTTTTCCGTAATAATTTATATTTACAGAAGTTTGTGCAACTATTGTTTAATGAATTTACATTTTTTCTATATCTTCAGGTTCCATTTTATCTTGGAGAATTGACAGAAAAAGTTGCACAAGATGATAGGATACAAGTTCTCAAGATATCCCAGGACCAGTTGAAGGTTAGCTTTTATTCCATGTATGAAGTTTTCATGGAAGCTTTTCATCAGTAAATGGCAGCAGCCAGCATCTATTGTTTTATTCATCATTGCCACGAACTTTTTCTTTAGCTATATTGATTGTTTCTTGCATGTGGTGACGATGTTCTTGTTCTCTTCATCATTATGAGTGTATATTACAGGAGTTCATTTCAATTTGTGAGGCATTGGAGCTTTTACCTGAAGATGAGTTAGAGACATTCAGGCAAGAAGGCGCAGATACTTTTGCAGCTCAACGGGCAAAAAAGGTTTAACTTTTTTCTTTTGTCACCATGATGTGGTAAAAATTTATATATGTTATCACTGCAACTTAGATGGTTCTCTATCTCCCAGTCTATTATTTTCTGGCTTCTTCTAAGGTTTAGACAGATCCATATGTCATCACAAAAGGGTAACAAGTTTACACTACCCTTTTCTGTCACCTTATTTGTTAACTTTCACATTTTATTAGTTAACCTAATCATGTGTTATTTATAATGACCTACTTTATAATATGAAAATTCTGAATTTTTTTCCTGATCATTTCGTGTATGTTAAGCTATTTGGACATTGCCTTCAAGTTAAAAAAATTAAGCTTTGTGCAGTTGCAGATTCCACCACCATGCATCTAAGAAATATGCAAATTGCTCTGTAGCCTTATCTCTCTAAATCTATTCTCCACTACGTACTTAACTTTGGCTTGGTAAAATCCATTGTAGTGGAACTTGGACTATATGATGGACTATTTTGTGAATATGAGAACAGCTCATGCAAGACTTGAGAATTTATCAAATTGTATGTAGCTAAGCGTTATCATATCTAGCGTAGGCATCCTAACATAGGAAACTCCATAATAGCAACTCAGAAGTTAAGAATCCACTGTCTGATTGGATAAGATCAGATTAGAATTGTCAGTTTCATTTCCACCTCATGCGCAGCATGTCATGCGCAGCATGACACATATATTTACAGGGACGATTTTATTGTTGTTGCTGCTGCTGTTGTTCTGATAGGCTGGTGGGCCAGTCTCCGCTAATAAAATTGCCACCAAAACTGCCAGTTCTTGATACCTCCATTAGCTGACAAAGAAACAAGAATTCCCCATTCTTTACAGTCTATTATTTGCCTCAAGCTCTGCAACCCAGTCAGATGGCTGATTATCTTCCCTGTAAACATGAGTGGCTTGGAAAGATAGGAAGCTGCACACCAGGGATAAATTTACAAGGGTGGCAGACTTGGTGTATCCCTATGCTCTGATCCAAGTGATGACTGTCATTGAATCATCCTCTGGCCTAACAGATCTAGCAACCCACAAGACTTTCCACATAGTACAAAGCTTGGCATAGGCACAGGCACAGGCACGGTGGAGTTTTCCTGATTCCATATATATATAAGTATTAACACCTTAGATATTTGCCTGTTCTATGCTGGTAATGTCTAAGGTTTATAACAACCTTAAATGTTTGTCTGTTGCTATGCTGTGTTAGATCATCACTTGGCATGCTTAGTGGTGTGATGCTTACTTTGCTGGTTGGTTAGTGCAGTGGCCTGAATTGGGGGCTACTGCATGGTGCTGTAGGTATACAATCAGTAAAATGTTACAGGATTTCTACCCAGAAAAGCACGGATATACAGATTTCTTGGAAGGTCCCCGTTGACTGTACCTTGTACCTCTTTCATACACTTGCAAACTTACAGAGAACACTGCTGCCCCTTTTTACATCTTGGTCCATATATATGATAAATTATCTTCTAATTCATATATCTGAACATACGCTTGTTTGTTTTCTTGATCACTTGATGACCAGGTAACTATTAGCTCTATAAACAAATGGGACCCATAATGTAGAATTGGTTCACTCGTTTGGTATTATTATTGTAACTAACATGTGACAAATTCATGTTTATTCTAGAACAGAAGTTTGCATGCAACTGATGTTTTGGAGTATATGTTAGTGTTAACACAACATATCTTTCTATCCTGATCGTACTCAATTTGTTTCCTTTTGGTTCAACCGGGTTAGATTGCTAGGTTCAAACGCCAGAGAGCTGCAGGAGCAAAGCTGCAAGAAATTAAAGAAAGAAAGGAGAGACGGGCGGTCATTGAGAGCAGCAGCTCTGTCCGCGCCTGTTGAAGCTGGGGAGGAGATGCACAGGATGATGATGGAGAAGAAGAAAGAAGGATTAGCTTCCATGTTTTGCGAATAGAAGTTCCAATTGTACATGAACTTATCAAATCAGATCTATCTACTCCTGAGGTGTTTGAAGAATCAGATCTAAGCTTTAAATTAACTTCTTCGTCTGGAATGGTCTGCTTTCTGTATCGTTATCTACTGTTTCCCATTTTTCGTTATTAAACACGATCTGCCTCTAATTGTGTTGTAGGTAAAACACTTTCAATCATTTAGATCCCCTAATTCTCTTTTTCTTTTCCCAAATTGTTTACAATTTGGACTATATTTACTTGTACTATGTTAACTTTGTTTCATGACCTTAAAAGATTTCTGCTTACCGTTCACCTTTGATCTCTTACAAAGGATGCAAATGTTCACTTGTTTTATTATTATTTTGGCTTGTCAGCTAATGCTTTGTTTTATGCCATTGTTATTGAGTGGATTAATTCATTTTGTTTTCGGTCCATTTACACCAGCAGCAGTGTCTATCTGCATGTTTTATTCAGTTTGTGTATGTACCATTGTTGTGCTTTGTACAGTAGTCATACTGGTAACTGGCTACACTATTTGGTGTAAGATGTACTGGAAATATTTGGAATGGAAGTTTGTATCTTTCCGAGACCGGGTGAAAATTTCTATTGTCATATCCATCTAAGATGCAAGTGCCTGTATATTTTTTTTAGCAAAACTCTTTGCCTCAACATCAAGAAATCTTCATTGGTATAATTGACCATGCTAGTGTCAAACTTGCTTCTATGCACCATACCTCTTTTTTTGATGTGATTCATAAGGATATTATCCTGAAACCTACCAAAAATCTTTCTCATATTAGGATGCTGAGACCTGCATTAGGAGAGTTCATTTCTAGCTCAATAGTAGCTTGTTTAAGAGGCAGCCTTCATCTTTTCTCAGTCAAATTAGCTGATTTAGCTTCTAATTGTTAATGCTATGAAGTCGTAGGTTTAATGAGCAGCGTTTATTGCTATGAAGTTGTTATTGGCTCTAGTTCTTGTAGCCAGGATCATTTATCTACTGTGCCACACCCAATTAGAATCTTTCTGGACACTATGGTCCTTCAGAGCACCTGCTTTCTAATGCCGTAATTGTTTCAGCAAAAATTTCTTAGTTCAACAATAAATGCCTGCCCATTGTTTTAACTTGCTTTTTCCTCTAATTAAAAAATCCACAAAGCTGTGTTTCATATAGAAAGCAGTAGCAAAAATGAGTAAATTAATTGCACAGTTTTATAGAGACACATTTAGGCATGTATTTATCCATGTATTATAGAGCTCTAGTTCCACACCATACATGCATATCCAATCTTATATCTGTTCTGAATACAAGTAACTAAATTATGTTATCTGATATCTTGCACCTAGATCTAAGACCTCTGCTGGCATGTGTTAGTGAGTCAGATATGCAGCAAACACTTGGCACACTTATCAATTTTTTTGATTGTGAATTTTAGAGAATGTGGAACTGAATCAATTAAATATTTTCGACACTTTAGTTTCCGAGGATTCATCACCAATTTTATACCATATACTTTTCATTGTACATATCAAAGAAGTCATAATCATTGGAATTTTAAAATGAGAAGTTATATGGTAAATTGCTTGTTATATAAGTTAACACTCAATAACAAACAAGCATTTTATCAATTCAAGATGGAAGATAAAACATCTTATTGCATACAGTATTGAAAAAAAAAAAGATACGATTAAAATTGACTGTTTTCATTTCTTATGTCTCCCAATAATCCTTTTCCTTTCCCTCTATCGATCAATAGGACACTCAGATACATGTGAGATTTGATTATTGCGACTTTCTCCATGCGACATGGAACTAAGGTCTAGTAGCATCTTCATGACTTTATGCATTTCTAAACCACTTTATGGCCAGGTTTCAAGCATTTAAGAATCTGAAACCACTTCTATTGTTTTCTTTTGATTGAGTATTTTTTTTGCTTACTAATTAAGACATACACGCCGATACAATTTTGCAAACATACACACACGCACACAAGCATGGTATAAAGTATTCCAAAATATTGAATTTAGAACTTTTTTACTCTGTTGCATAAAATTTGTCCATCCATCTAAATATATATTTGTTTATGCTGCAGGCTTGGCTAACTTCAATCTCCTTAGCTCTTTGTAAGGTTGGTCTGCTGAAATTGTTTATTAGAGTTGTTAGTTTATGAAGTGTGAATTATGTTTTATCTTTTTTCTTTTTTGAATAATGCATGTTTGCATGCATAACTATTCTGTTTCTTTGCTTATAGGCTTTTGATCTCCTGGACATGCTAAAGAAAGAAGAAGAGATGCTTCTTGCAGTAAAAGAAAAACAATCAAAGGTGTTACCGCACAACAGAATTTTATTATTTATTCATTTATTTACTTACCTACATATTTAGATTTTTTTTTTTTTTTTTTTTTTTTTTTTGGGGGGCGGGGGGGGTCAAGTGGTGCTGCTGTGTTGTTTAGACTTTTAGAATATATTCTAGGTCTAATTTCTTAGGGGTAGTACCTTGTATCTTGGAGTCATTTCAATATCCTGAAGTAAATGTTTCAAGCCTTGACTTTGACCCCAACCCCCATTCGTAAGCATGTCTATGCCAGCCATTAAGAGCATAAACCTAACATCAACCACTTTGACTAGCCTTATTTGATAAGGTACAATGTTTTGTCTCAACCATGTTAACTCTAAGACTTTACCTGATGCAACATTCCATGAATTTAAAAAAAGAAAAAGAAAAAGAAGAAATATGAGGCATAACTTCATGGACAGTTTCACAGAATATTTTCAGAATCGGACCCATCTAATCTTTAACACAATACCATGATAATGTGAATTGAAAATCATTTTAAATAAATAAAAAATAATTAAAGTCTTCATTATCATTCTGCATATATTGGAAAGCTAATTTAAACACTATATGCTGATTGTAAGCCTTGGCTTGTACCTTTTCCATTCTTCCATGACATTCCGTTTTCAGTTGCTATTTTAAGGGCTTAATTTCTTATCTGTCATGGCTTCATGCCTGTCACTGATGCACTTGACAACACTTAGATTTGTCGTGATTCTACATGTTCCTTGCATATCCCGTCCTGTCCCTACCAGCCTAGTTTTTGTATCATCTCTTGTAAAATCACCCACTTTTGTTTGGGCCCTTATGAATAAAATTTCCCCATCCTTATTTAAAATTACTACTGCATATAAATGTCCATATCAAACACCATGTTTGGGTGGTTGATTAGATGTACAAATGGGACTGCCAATTGTACTGAGAGATTATTAACATGTAAGGAGTCTAATATTCGGATATATAATATAGTAGTGGTAATGTACACGATGTGGAAAAATAGTGACTGATTTGAATGATGTGATGATTATGATTGCACCGCTCTACATACTAGTGATCTCATCTTTTTCTTCCTTTGGCACTTTCCTATTTGTTTTCATAAGGTAAATTATTGTTAATTGTAAACCCAAATTGGATGGCAGGAAGGGGACAAAGAATTAACTCGTGAGGAGTCTTGATGACGCGTACAAAAAGAGCTGAAACTTGGCATCTCAAAGCTGCAAGACAAGTACCATTTCTAAAACCTGCAGACCCCCATCACTTGTGCAACTTTTGCTCAGGATGTTATCGAAGGGAGAGCAAATGTTTCACAAGCACATGAACAACAAACACCAGCCTCTGATTTTGGACCCGCGCAAGTCTTGTGGGTGGAAGATTAACTAGTGAGAGGGAAAGATTGGCGGCACAAGTCTTCCAACCAGGTTAGCAGGTATGCTTTCAAAATTCTTGTGAGGCTTAAATGATAGAACTTTTTTTTGGCTTAAATATTTTCCCAATTTTGGATGAAGCCATCTTCGCAATTTGGAGTAAAGTTTTCCTAAATGTCGATGACAGATACACCCTAAAAAAAAAACTACTCATGCAGTGTCATAGAATATGAAAGAAATGAATTCTGGACCCGAATTAGCATATGCAACTTCTATGCATTATTTTGTTGGAAAGAATTTTGACATCCACAAACACCTACCATACAGGAGGGTTAAACCGGAACACCAGACAAATGTATGATCTCAAGTTGTTGGTGGATATTAACCTAATATGCCTAATGGACTGTTCTGGTGAAATTTGCACTTGTTGGCACAACAAAGTCGGATCTTACTAAGCCTTGTACCAATTATGTAGGGTCTAGTGGCAAGTGTTATTTACTTAAAATTCCTTGAGCACATCTATGAGATCCTTCACTAAACTCAAGGCTACATCATTTATGTTGTATCTAGTTTCATCCGTCCTACTATAAGTTTTGTCTAAAATGGATTAGTTTCGGGCATGACCGAACCCAATTTGACCCCCAGTTTCAGGTTCTAGTCAGTTTTCGCTGAAACTGGCATGTTGCAGTTCAGTTTCAAAGGTATCGTCCAATTATGACTGAAACCCAATCATAGATGGTGTAAGTGTATTTTTGGTATTTACAATCGTATTAGGATCTGTTGCTGGAAATTGGACCCGGGGCAATCTTCGGTCGAAGAGAGGGAACGACTGTTAGTCCTCACGGCGGGGCGGCGGTCTGTCGGCAGGCGGCGTCCTCCGTCCGGGGCGGTCGGAGAGAAGGAACAGCAGGTCCTCGCAGCGGGGCGGCGATCTGTCGGCGGGCGGCGTCCTCCGTCCGGGGCGGTCGGAGAGAAGGAACAGCAGTCCTCGCAGCGGGGCGGCGATCCGTTGGCTGGCGGCGTCCTCCGTCCGGGGCGGTCGAGAGAAGGAACAGCAGGTCCTCGCAGCGGGGCGGCGATCTGTCGGCGGGCGCGTCCTCCGTCCGGGGCGGTCGGAGAGAAGGAACAGCAGGTCCTCGCAGCGGGCGGCGATCCGTTGGCTGGCGGCGTCCTCCGTCCGGGGCGGTCGAGAGAAGGAACAGCAGGTCCTCGCAGCGGGGCGGCGATCCGTTGGCTGGCGCGTCCTCCGTCCGGGTGCCTGCACACGAACCAGTGGCCGGGTTCTCCGGCGCCGGCCCTCCGACGCTCAAGTCAGGGAGGGGGGCAAATAGTGGGGAGAAGGAGATAAACAGTGATTTTGGGGTATGAATGTTTTGATCCCCTCTTGGGAGGCCAAAGGCTCCCTTTTATATGCGGGGGTCGGTTTACCTGTGATGTAACAGAAGCGAGGCCGATAGTACGGCTTGGCATGTTGTTCAGGTCGGCGCTCGGTCAGGCGAATCATTGCACTGATGTCCGGCGGTTATGGCCGAGGATCAGAGACTTATCATAGTCGACTAGACCCTGCTGGTCGATTTGCCGTGGAGAGCTGGGGATCCGTAGATGTCAGGAGCCATGCGCATTTATTGTGGAGTAAGTCCGGGAGATCCGCATTTATTATGGAGTAAGCCGGAGATCCGCATTATTGGTGGAGTAAGCCGGAGATCCGCATTATTATGGAGTAAGCCGGAGATCCGCATTTATTGTTGAGTGTGCCGAAGATTACAGCGGCCATGCGCAATAAATGCCGGAGGGGTGTTAGAGTACGGTCCTCGGACATCGGGGTTTCTCTTAGGTCGGAGGTTTCGGGGTCGGTCGTCTTGTGGCCGATGCGTTCGGAGGATCGGACGCTGACTTCGGCTGTCCGGGGTCGGAGGTTGTACGGCTTCTTAGGGGCATTTATGTCATTTGGGGGGAAACTTTATTCCCCCCAACACTACCCCCCGACTTCCGAGTTCGAACGGCTTGTGGGGCTCGGACGTGGAAGTAAAGTCTGTCACTAAGGTTGGGGGGAAGGTCTCGCCCCCCCTTGTGCTTTCCGGAGCTTTTATGGTGAGATATGCGCCCTTTGGCGTCTCGAGGCTGCTTTATTCGGTGAGCTAATGATGGAGCTCGTATCATCATGCTTCTTGAATCGCCAGGATCATTTTACGGCGGATTAATGATGGGGGACCTCGGAGCTCGTCGAGGCGGTGTCTCGATTCCGTAATCGACGTTTCTGGCTCATTAATGAGTGTGCCGTTACGGGGTTTGAAACGGACACGCGGCGCGACCCGAGGTCGGACGCTTTCGATTTCATTGTTACTGGATCATAATTCCGAAGAAGTGGAGGCCTCATCGGGGCTCCACGTGTCCCAGATCATATTAAACGAGGGGAGCGGGGGTTACGTCCGCTCGTATCCTCAAGACGATTTGATTCTGTGGACCCTGATGAGGCCCCGAGATCCGATGGGACAACGCTTCGATTTCGTATCCGATTTATTAAACCGGAGTGAATACGGTGCCTCGGCTTCCTCGAGGTCGACACGTGGCGCAACCCGGGGGATGGGAACCGACCCCGTCGATCTGGGCCGTCAGGGGGGTTTATATAAACCCCACGAGTCTGCCCTAAAGGTCTTGTTTGGCTGCCTCTTATTTTCGTCGTCTTTCCCCCTGCTTCCTCCCTCAGCTGAATCTTGCTGGTGGTGCCCGGAGCGATTTCCGGCAATGTCCAGTAGGTTTTCTTCCCGTTTTCACTAGGGTTTCCTCTTTTCTCCCTCCTCGTCAGACCTCCATTTTCTACTCTTAAACTTTTGCTCCACTCTTCGTGAGAATGGGTTCCGGTCCCGAAGAGGTTGGGTCGAGTCTGTCGGAAGAGGAGCTGGAGTTAATCCGCTCCGTTTCTTCTTCCAAGCCGGGTTTTCCGCCTTGAACCGCAGGGCGGAAGACAGGGTGACGCATGCCGCCCCCAGGTCGGATCGCGGTTTACCGCGAGACACTTTGGGCGGGCCTGCGTTTTCCCGCCCATGAGTTCGTGAGCAACTTGCTGGCCGAGTACCAACTCGTCCGGCGCAGTTGGCTCCGAACTCATGGAGGACCATAATTGGGTTTTTATCCCTGTGCCTCGGGCACGGAATCCCGATTTCGGTAGGCCTTTTTCGCCCGGTGTTTTCTGTTAAAGAAAAATCCGGCGGACGTAGGGTGGTTATATTTCGCCTTTTGGGGCGGGTATGTCACTCTTCCGGGGCCGCCCCTTCCTCGATTCACGAGTGGAAGAGGAAGTTTTTCTTTCTGGCGTCTGCGGCGCCTTGGGGGTTTCGAGCCAAGGTGGGGACACCCTCGGCTGAAGGCCCTCAACAAACTTTCCGAGCCCACGGGGAGGGAGCTGAGGACCTGGACTCTTTGCGAGCCCTCGGGAGGGGCAACGACCTGACCGAGCTCGCTGCGGAGGACGCCCTGGCGAGCGTGGGTCTGAGCTCGGGCGCGCCCCCGAGGGTAAGGGCGGTTGCATTATTCTATTTATTTTATTTCTTGTTCTCCGTCTTTTACGGTCACTGGTCTGACTCTTAACAAAATTCTTGATTTCAGATATTCCACGCATGCCGACCAGCAACACATCACTTTTCTCTCGCCTGAGGAGGCGAGAGGCGAGGCCGGGGGTGCTGTGCCCCAGCCTCGGCAAGGGGCGAGGACGGACGGCGCTTCTTCGTCGGCGGGACGAGTGGCCCCGAGGCGGGGGCCCCTGCAGCCGACCCGAGGCGGGAGCGGGTTGTTGGTGATGCGGGCCCGTCGGCCCCCTCCTTGCCCTACCCCCCCTTTTCCAGCGGGGGGAGCCGTCCGTGGTCCGGCCGCAGCAGCCAGGACCCGGGCTTACCCGAGGCCAACCGAGGCGAGCGGCTCCGGGACCTCGGGTTCGATCGTGCCGAGCTCTTCTCGGGCTTTCCGAGAAGAGTCGGCCGAGCCGGACTCTCCTATTCCCGAGGGGCGCTCGGCCTTTCAAGATGCCGAGGTCGCACGCTCCATGTTCGGCGGCGTGCGGTGCTTCCAGTGGAACCGGGCCGTGTTCCGGGGTATTTCGCTGGAGGCAGGTCGTCGGCAGTGCTTACTGCAACACTGCCCGGGTAAGCTTTCTTCTTAATTTTCCCGGGTTTTTAGCGTACATATGTTGCTTTTCAACTCACAATACCCTCGTTTCTTTCTTTTCAGCATATTCTCGAGCTCGACACCGATGGCGTTCATCGCCCATGGGTATCGGGAAGAAGTTCAACAGCTCGGCCAGCAACTGGAGCCGGCCAAGAAAAGAGTCGCCGAGCTGGAGGCGGCGTTGGGTCGCGGCCGGAGGCTCGGTGGACAGCCACCGAGGCTGAGCGCCTTGCCATGGTGGGGGCGCTCGAGGAGGAGAAGGCGGCTCATGCCCTGACCAGGGCAACCATGCGCGGCACGGAGGCGCGCTTAGGGGAAGTCCAAGGCCAGGGTCGCGGCCCTCGAGTATGAGGAGGGGGTCTTGCGCCTCCGACTCGGGCAACTTGAGGCCCGGGAGAGGAGGGCCTCGAACGAGCCGAGCATGCTGTGGAACTCTTCAAAGAGTCGCAAGAGTTTCCGCGACATGTTGGAGGAGGAGACGGTCCGACGGTTTCCTTCGAGGCTTCGAGAACTTCGGGAGGCAAGGTGCGCCGGTACTTGCCCTCAGTACGACTTCTCGACGGTCCGTCCGAGGGAGGACCGGGGGCTTGGGGGTCCGACGTGCAAGCCCTTCCTGCCATCCTGACGTCCGAGGCGGGAATATACGAGCAGGACCCCCGCCGAGCCTTCGACGGGGTAGCCGAGGCGGACGGTGTCATGGAGGCGGCTCCGGCGGCCGAGATCGATGCTGTCCCTGAGGCGGCGCCCCGAAGCTTCTGCTCCCGGCCCCGAGCCTGTTCCGGAGGAAGATCATGAGGTCATCAATGTGCCGGATGACCCCCCGGATGTGGCTCCCGCCGCTTAGGACTTAAGCATATTTTTCTTTTCTTTTTCATTGTATCCGGGGTCGGCCCTTGAGTGGCCGACTTCCAATTTTGTAATTGGCCTTCCGGCCCTTTGTTAATGAAGAAATGTTTGTCATTCTGTGTTCATCTTTCCCTCTGTTGTCGTGGATGAGGCTAGAACCTTGGCTAACCCGCCTCGACGACCTCTAACTTCGGTATTTAATCTTTGGGCTGCTTAACGAAGCTGCCCTTTTTTCCTGGCTATATCTTAGCCTTCTCGGATCCCAGTCGTCTCGACCAAAGGGAGCTCCGAGCTTAGGTTTCTAGAAAATTTCTCTAAGTCCTATAACTCGGATCTTAGAGTCGTGGGAGTTGCCACGTTTGGCCTTTAGGAAAATCTTAAGGCACCGAGGTCGGGCCTTAGCCCTTCAAGTGGGACCGGAATAGGTCTATTCGTGCCGCTATTCGGGGAGTTTAGTCGGGTTTCCGAACTCAACTCCGAACCTCTCATAGGGGAGCGCGGGCTAATAAACAAGTTATTGCCGAAGGTTTTCATAGTTATCGTCTTCGAAACCCTGCCGAGATTTCGGTGAACAAGGCTGGGATTCCCAAAGATCGCCTTGGTACCGTGTGCTTGGCTGGTTACTATTCGTGGCGGGACCACTTTCCCAGCTGGAACGTCGGAGTTTTACTTAGAAGAGCCGAGTTGGGCCCCTACTTTATGAAGCCTTAGTAACGGATTACCGGAGACTTGACGAACAGAGCAGGCATAATTGAGGTTGGGAGGTCGGTCTTAAGCCGCCCAGCGAAGAAGCCCGGCTTTGGGGCAAAAATAAGACTCCAACCATTGGACGAGATCCCGCTCGGCAATATGTAGATAAATTTGACAAAGGAGGGCGTCTAGTTGGGTGTACCTCTTGCATTCTCGGGGTCATGCTTCGCCATGGTGGAGTAGGTCGCTTCCCTTCCTCGTCGACCTCCGGAGTCATTTTTGACTTGTAAAAGGGGCTCGGGCTTCCCATGGACCCGGCGACTCCTGCCGGAGTTGAGAGGATCTGGGGAGGCTCTGTTGATTTGTAGCCCTTTTTGAGATCGAGGGGGCTTTAAAGACCTATGGTCGGACCTCGGAGCGCCTCAACCTTGGTCGAGGGATCTCACATCAGGTCGGCGGGGTTCGTGGACGCTTTGCTGACCTGTGATACCTTCCCGAGTCGAGGAGTCTGGTTCTCTACGGTCGACCCTCGGGGGCATCCCGACCTTAGTCGAGGGGATCGTTCGTCAGGTCGGCTGTCTGGGGCACGCTCTACCAGACCGGCGACGCTTCCCGAGGTCGAGGGAGTCTGGTTCTCTACGGTCGACCCTCGGGGCATCCCGACCTTAGTCGAGGGATCGCTCGCTTCGGGGATCGGGGATCGTCGACCGCTCCTGGGGGTCCACTTTGTGGCGCCCCGGGTGGAGCCACCCTTTCCACCCCTCACGGTGCCTTCCCGAGGTCGAGGGAGTCTGGTTCTCTACGGTCGACCCTCGGGGCATCCCGACCTTAGTCGAGGGATCGTTCGTCAGGTCGGCTGGTCTGGGCACGCTCTACCGACCGGCGACGCTTCCCGAGGTCGAGGGAGTCTGGTTCTCTACGGTCGACCCTCGGGGCATCCCGACCTTAGTCGAGGGATCGCTCGCTTCGGGGATCGGGGATCGTCGACCGCTCCCGGGGGTCCACTTTGTGGCGCCCCGGGTGGAGCCACCCTTTCCACCCCTCACGGCGCCTTCCCGAGGTCGAGGGAGTCTGGTTCTCTACGGTCGACCCTCGGGGCATCCCGACCTTAGTCGAGGGATCGTTCGTTCGGGAATCGGGATCGTCGACCCGCTCCCGGGGGTCCACTTTGTGGCGCCCGAGTGGAGCCACCCTTTCCACCCCTTACGGCGCCTTCCCGAGGTCGAGGGAGTCTGGTTCTCTACAGTCGACCCTCGGGGCATCCCGACCTTAGTCGAGGGATCGCTCGCTTCGGGGATCGGGGATCGTCGACCGCTCCCGGGGGTCAGCTTTGTGGGCGCCCCGGTGGGGCCACCCTTTCCACCCCTTACGGCGCCTTCCCGAGATTCGAGGGAGTCTGGTTCTCTACGGTCGACCTCGGGGCATCCCGACCTTAGTCGAGGGATCGTTCGTCAGGTCAGCTGGTCTGGGCACGCTCTACTCGACCGGCGACGCTTCCCGAGGTCGAGGAGTCTGGTTCTCTACGGTCGACCCTCGGAGCATCCGACCTTAGTCGAGGGATCGCTCGCTTCGGGGGATCGGGGATCGTCGACCGCTCCGGGGGTCCACTTTGTGGCGCCCCGGGTGGAGCCACCCTTTCCACCCCTTACGGCGCCTTCCCGAGGTCGAGGGAGTCTGGTTCTCTACGGTCGACCCTCGGGGCATACCCGACCTTAGTCGAGGGATCGCTCGCTTCGCGGGATCGGGGATCGTCGACCGCCTCCGGGGGTCCACTTTGTGGCGCCCCGAGTGGAGCCACCCTTTCCACCCCTTACGCGGCCCTTCCGACGGTCGAGGGAGTCTGGTCTCTACGGTCGACCCTCGGGGGATCCCGACCTTAGTCGAGGGATCGCTCGCTTCGGGGATCGGGGGATCATCGACCGCTCCCGGGGGGTCCACTTTGTGGCGCCCGGTGGAGCCACCCTTTCCACCCCTTACGGGCGCCTTCCGAGGTCGAGGGAGTCTGCGTTCTCTACGGTCGACCCTCGGGGCATCCCGACCTTAGTCGAGGGATCGTTCGTCAGGTCGGCTTGGTCTGGGCACGCTCTACCGACCGGCGACGCTTCCCGAGGTCGAGGGAGTCTGGTTCTCTACGGTCGACCCTCGGGGCATCCGACCTTAGTCGAGGGATCGCATCGCTTCGGGGATCGGGGATCGTCGACCGCATCCCGGGGGTCCACTTTGTGGCGCCCGGGTGGAGCCACCCTTTCCACCCCTCACGGCGCCTTCCGAGGTCGAGGGAGTCTGGTTTCTCTCACGGTCGACCCTCGGAGCATCTCGACCTTAGTCGAGGAGGCGCCGGGGGGCCGCGAAGGTACTACCCCGTTGTTGGTGTCGAGCGCCACGGGGGACTGCGAAGGTACTCCCCGTCTTCCCGAAGTGTCGAGGGGTCTGGGCACGCACTGTCGACACTCGGGCATCTCGACCTTAGTCGAGGAATCTTGTACCAGTCGACGTTTCACCGTCCTGCGATTCTTCCGAGGTCGAGGAGTTTTGGGACTCTACGGTCGAGCCTCGAGGCATCCCGATTTTGGCCGGGGGGATCTGAGGATCACAGACGACACCAATATTAGAAGAGGGATTACAGTCATCAAAAAATGAAGAGAAAATATTTTGCAGAAAAAGGAGCTGAGTCCATTATCCTGATTATCTTGAACCCCCTTTGGGGTTTCACTGGTAGTACATTCGTAAATCTCGGAGTTCCAGCTTCGTGGGATCAGAGTCCCTTCCAGGGACTTCAATTTGTACGCCCCTGGCCGTTGTACCCGGGCGATTTGATACGGTCCTTCCCAGTTTGGGGCGAAGCTTTCCTTGCTCGGTTGGTTGAGAAAAAGCCTCGGCTTTCCTGAGGACGAGGTCCCCTACTTTGAAGAGCTTGGGCTTAACTCTGGAGTTGTAGTATTGGGCCGTTCGCTGTCGATATCTCGCCATGCGCACCCGGGCGACCTCTTGTCTCTTCGACGAGGTCCAAATTGCTCCTGAGCTGGGAGGAATTGTATCGGGGGTCGTAATGCTCCACCCTCAGAGAAGGCAAAGCCGATCTCCAATAGGATGACGCCTCAGTGCCGTATGCTAGGTTGAAGGGGGTCTCTCCGTGGGCAGTCGGAACGTGGTCCGGTACGCCCAAAGGACATTGTACAAAAAAGTCCTCGGACCCACTGATCCTGTGGCACCGAATCAAAGCCTTAGCTTTGAGTCCCTGCAAAATAGTTCGGTTAGTTAACCTCAGTTTTCCCCGTTTGTCTGGGGATGGGCAACCGAGGTGAAGCGATGATGCAATGCGAGCTCAGAGCAAAAACTCCCTGAAATGAACATTGTCAAATTGTCGACCATTGTCAGATATAAGGATACGGGGGTAGTCCGAATCGGCAGATTATGATTCCACACGAAGTCCCGCATCTTTTGCTCGGTGATCCGGGCAACAGGTTCGGCCTCGACCCATTTGGTGAAAGTAGTCGATGGAGGACGACCAGGAACTTTCTCTGTCCGGTGGCCAGGGGAAAGGGCCCCAGGATGTCGATCCCCCATTGGGCAAACGGTCAGGGGCGATGATGGAGGTCAGCAGAGCTGAAGGTCGGCGCGGATATTGGCGTTTCGTTGCACCCGATCGCACTTGCGGACGAAATCCGTTGCGTCCTTCTGGAGTGTGGGCCAGTAGTATCCCTGCCGCAGGATCCTTATGGGCCAAGGCTCGACCCCCCAGTGATTTCCGCAGATCCCTTCATGGACCTCTCGGAGGGCGTAGTCCGCCTCGGAGGGGCGGAGGCATCTGAGAAGGGGAGAAGTAAATGATTGTCGATAGAGTTTATTCTCGTACAAGACATACCGGGGAGCCTGGCGCTTGATTCGGTGAGCCTCCGTCTCGTCATGAGGTAGAGTTCCGTCTGAAGATAGCAGACGAGCCCGTCGATCCAGCTTGGCTCGGAGTCGATGCACATAGTGGGCTCGGGTTCCTCCGTGCTGGGGACCCGAAGATACTCGAGCGCTGTTCCCTTGGGAAGCTCGCTCATGCGGAGGTGGCCAGTTTGGATAGCTGGTCTGGCCCTGAGGTTTTCCGCTCTGGGAATATACTGAATATTGAAAGAATTCAGGGCAGATGTGAGTTCCCGCACCTTTGGCTCTTTAGCTTCAAAAATCTCCTTGGACCTGGTTCACCACCAGCTGGGAGTCGCTAAAAGGCCGTCAGGTCTCCCACTTTTAGTTCTTTCGCCAGCTGGAGCCCGGCGATGAGAGCCTCATACTCGGCCTCATTGTTCGAGGCCGGGAACTCGAGGCGCAGAGCTTGCTCGGCCACCACTCCATCTGGACTGGTGAGGATAAGTCCGGCCCCGCTGCCCCCCGGGGTCGAAGACCCATCTGAGTGCAGGACCCATGGCTGTTTCGGGGTCTCCTCCACGGACTCAGATGGCGGCTCGGGGTCGTCTGGAAGGGTGCACTCCACGATGAAGTCGGCGAGTATCTGAGCTTTGATAGCCGGCCTGGGCCGATATTCTAGGTCGAATTCCCCGAGCTCGACCGCCCATTTGGCGATCCTCCCCGCACGATCCGACCTCTGCAATATCTGCTTCATAGGCTGGTCGGTTAATATAGCTATCGTGTGGGCTTGGAAGTAAGGCCTGAGTCTCCGAAGCCGAGATGAAGAGAGCGAAGATGGTCTTCTCAAGTTTAGAATATCGGGTCTCAGCATCCCTGAGAACCCGGCTGGTGTAATAGACCGGCTTTTGGAGCTTGTCTTCTTCCCGGACGAGGACCGAGCTTACTGCAGCTGGGGAGACGGCCAGATATAAGTAAAGAATTTCGCCCCTTCTGGGGCTTGGTGAGCAGCGGGGGAGAGGCCAGAAGGCTCCGAAGCTCTTCAAAGGCTTGCTGGCATTCTTCTGTCCACCGGAAGTCTTTCGGCCGTTTGAGGCTCTTGAAGAAGGGGAGGCAACGCTCGGCTGATCGAGAAAACAAACCTTCCAGGGCGGCTACCCGCCCCGCGAGCCGCTGCACCTCCTTAACTGTCTTTGGAGGCGACATCTCTTGCAGTGCCCGGATTTTCTCCGGGTTGGCTTCAATTCCGCGTTGGGTCACTATGAAACCCAGGAACTTGCCCGAGGGTGACTCCGAACGCGCACTTCGCCGGATTGTATTTCATTTGGTATTTTCTGAGCTTGGCGAATGTCTCGCTGAGATCGGCTATGTGGTGTTCCGCCGCTTGGCTCTTTACCAGCATGTCGTCCACATAGACTTCCATGTTCCGGCGATCTGGTCTTTAAAGATTTGGCTGACCAGTCTCTGATAGGTGGCCCAGCGTTTTTCAGGCCAAAGGGCATCACCTTGTAGCAGTAGGTGCCCTTATCGGTGATGAAGGCCGTCTTCTCCTCGTTTCTGGTGCCATTCGGATTTGGTTGTATCCTGAAAAGGCGTCCATAAAAGTTAGCAGTTGGTGTCCTGAAGTGGAGTCGACGAGCTGGTCGATGCTCGGGAGAGGGAAGCTGTCTTTTGGGCAGGCCTTGTTCAGGTCGGTGTAGTCCACGCACATACGCCATTTTCCGTTGGCCTTCTTTACGAGGACTACATTGGCGAGCCAATCCGGGTAGGAGACCTCCCGGATGAAGCCGGCTCCGAGGAGTTTGTCCACCTCCTCGGCCGCAGCTCGTTGTCGCTCAGGGGCGGAGCCTCTTTTCTTCTGCTTTACAGGCCTGCTGGTTGGCCTCACCTGGAGTCGGTGGACCATGACCTCGGGGTCAATTCCTGGCACGTCCGCGGGCGACCAGGCGAAGACGTCAGCGTTGTCCCGCAGGAAGCTGACGAGGCGATTCCTCTCATGGGCGCCGAGGCCGGAGCCAACCTGCACGGTTAGCTCGGAAAAATTTTCTTGTAGTGGGATTTGAATAAGGAGCTCACCGGGCTCTACTTGCTTCTTCCAGAGGGTGTCCCTCGCATCGAGGGTTTCTATGGGCAGTGAAGGGCCCATCGGGCGGTCTGGTGCCTCGGCTGGTTGCTTTACTGTGTGGGCCGCCATGTAGCATTGCTTGGCGACCAGTTGGTCTCTGCGGACCTCGCCCACTCCTTGGCCGGTGGGGAACGCATGAGCAAATGGCGAGTTGAAACCACGGCTCGAAGGGCGTTTAACCCTGGGCGCCCAAGGATGGCGTTGTAGACCGAGGGCAGACGGACCACCAGGAAGTCCGTCCTCACAGTGCTCTCCCGGGGGGCGAGGCCAACTGTGACAAGGAAGCTAGCCTCACCTTCAACCGGGACCGCATCTCCGGTAAACCCGACCAGCGGGCATTGATTCTCCGGAGGTGTCCTTCTGTCAAACCCATTTTTGGTAGGCATGGTAGTACAAAATGTTGGCTGAGCTTCCATTGTCAACTAGGACACGCTTACATCAAACCTATTTACAATCATTGAGATGACCACAGCGTCATCGTGAGGGGTCTCGACCCCTTCTAAGTCCTCGTCCGAGAACGAGATGACTTCATCAGTGCGTGGGCGCTTCGGGGGTGCTCCCTGGGCGGCTGTTCCTGCCGAGGTCCGCCCAATCATGTTGATGGTGCCGGCGATAGGCCTGTTGCCGCCAGGATTTTCGGTTGGTGCGACATTCTCCGCGGCCTCCTTTCCTCATGTCGGTTCCTCACGAACCGGTTGAGTACTCCCCGTCTGATGAGCGCTTCTATCTCGTCCCGGAGTTGGAAGCAGTCCTCCGTGTCGTGCCCGCGATCTCGGTGGAAGCGGCAGTACTTCCTGGAATTTCGGGGAAATCCCGTGTCTCGCATAGGAGGCGGGGGTCGGAAGAAGTCCCGACCCTCAATTTCCATCAGGATCTCGGCCCGAGGAGCATTGACGGGTGTATAGTTCTCGTACCTCGCCTGGTACGTCCGGGGCCGTGGTGGAGACCTCGGACGAGGAGGTGTCCTCTGCTGAGGTCGCCCCTGCTGACGGGGCGGGCTCCTCAGTCTGGGGAGATTCTTCTCTCGGTGGGGAGACCGGCTCCTTTGTCGACCGCGCTCCTCGCGGCGCTTCTTCCGCTTCTTCGAGGTGGGCTCGATTGCCCCCCGCCTGGAGGCGACTGCCTCCTCGGCCTTGGCGTACTTCCGGGCTCGGGCCAGCATTTCGGTGAAGTCGGCCGGGAAGCTCTTCTCGATGGAGAAGAGGAATCGTAGGAGCGGACCCCAGTCTTCAGAGCCGACATGGCTATCGATTGGTCTAGCTCGCGAACCTCCCATGTGGCGGCGGTAAAGCGGTCCAGGTACTCTTTGAGGGATTCCCCCTCCTTCTGCTTGATGTCCAGGAGGGAGTCTGATGTCCGTCGCTGGCGCCGGCTGGCAGCAAAGTTGGTGGCGAACTGCCTGCCGAGCTGCTCAAAAGAGGACACCGTGTTCGGCTTCAGACCAGAGAACCAAAGCCGAGCGGTCCCTCGGAGGGTTGCTGGGAAGGCCTTGCAGAGTATGGCCTCCGAGGACCCTTGTAGGGCCATGAGGGCCCGATAACTCTCCAAGTGGTCGAGGGGGTCGGTGATTCCGCTGTAGGGCTCCACCTGAGGCATTTTGAACCTCGCGGGAACTGGCTCGTCCTCGATCTGGCGGGAGAAGGGGGACTTGGTAGCGAACTCAAAGTCCCCTTCCTGTCTTGCCTTCTTGCTGTGGAGTGCCGCAATCTGGCGCTCCAGATGCTCGACTTTTCGGTCGAGCTTCCCCACCCGTGGGATTGTCGCTGTGGTTTGCGCCAGCTCACGGTGATCCGGGGCTGACTCCGCCTCAGAAAGTTGGGGTCCCCGGTCGAAACCTTCTCCCGGTAACTCTCTCCGGGGAGAAGCTCGTTCTCCATTGTTGGCTCTGGAGGAGCCATGCAAATTTTGGCTGGGGAGAACCGGGCCGTTGGGGAGACACTCCGGCGGGGCCTGGGCCTGCGGGGGAAGTGCCGGTAAAGCCTCCACGCGCCGCAGGCCCTGAACGGCGGCGGCCAGGGCCTGGACTTGCTGTGCCAGGGCATTGAACTGTTCCGGCTGGACCTGAGGAGCTGGGTCAGCCGGAGTTGGAGAATTCTGGACGGAGCGTCCAGGACTTTGCGGGGGACGCCGGGAGACGTTAGAGGTTCCCTTACTTCTCAACTTCATGACTGCTACTCGGGCCCTTCCTCTAGCGCCAACTGTTGCTGGAAATTGGACCCGGGGGCAATCTTCGGTCGAGGAGAGGGAACGACTGTTAGTCCTCACGGCGGGGCGGCGGTCTGTCGGCAGGCGGCGTCCTCCGTCCGGGGCGGTCGGAGAGAAGGAACAGCAGGTCCTCGCAGCGGGGCGGCGATCTGTCGGCGGGCGGCGTCCTCCGTCCGGGGCGGTCGGAGAGAAGGAACAGCAGGTCCTCGCAGCGGGGGCGGCGATCCGTTGGCTGGCGGCGTCCTCCGTCCGGGGCGGTCGGAGAGAAGGAACAGCAGGTCCTCGCAGCGGGGCGGCGATCTGTCGGCGGGCGGCGTCCTCCGTCTGGGGCGGTCGGAGAGAAGGAACAGCAGGTCCTCGCAGCGGGGCGGCGATCAGTTGGCTGGCGGCGTCCTCCGTCCGGGGCGGTCGGAGAGAAGGAACAGCAGGTCCTCGCAGCGGGGCGGCGATCCGTTGGCTGGCGGCGTCCTCCGTCCGGGTGCCTGCACACGAACCGGTGGCCGGGTTCTCCGGCGCCGGCCCTCCGACGCTCAAGTCAGGGAGGGGGCAAATAGTGGGGGAGAAGGAGATAAACAGTGATTTTTGGGTGTATGAATGTTTTGATCCCCTCTTGGGAGGCCAAGGCTCCCTTTTATATGCGGGGGTCGGTTTACCTGTGATGTAACAGGGCGAGGCCGTAGTACGGCTTGGCATGTTGTTCAGGTCGGCGCTCGGTCAGGCGAATCATTGCACTGATGTCGGCGGTATGGCCGAGATCAGAGACTTATCATAGTCGACTAGACCCTGCTGGGTCGATTTGCCGTGGAGAGCTGGGGATCCGTAGATGTCAGGAGCCATGCGCATTTATTGTGGAGTAAGTCGGAGATCCGCATTTATTATGGAGTAAGCCGGAGATCCGCATTATTGGTGGAGTAAGCCGGAGATCCGCATTTATTATGGAGTAAGCCGGAGATCCGCATTTATTGTTGAGTGTGCCGGAAGATTACAGCGGCCATGCGCAATAAATGCCGGAGGGGTGTTAGAGTACGGTCCTCGGACATCGGGGTTTCTCTTAGGTCGGAGGTTTCGAGGTCGGTCGTCTTGTGGCTGAGCGTTCCGAGGTCGGACGCTGACTTCGGCTGTCCGGGGTCGGAGGTTGTACGGCTTCTTAGGGGCATTTATGTCATTTGGGGGGAAACTTTATTCCCCCCAACAGGATCATTTCTTAAATCAATCGTACAGGCTATGTAATATCAACTTTTGTATTTTTCTTTTTTACCTTTTTTCTTGAGTTTAAAGAGGAGGTAGATAAACATAACTCTTCACAGGTTGAGGCTTTTGAAAGGACCCTTACTACAATAATTTTTAAAGACCAATATGAATAATAGGATATAAATAATTTAACAAAAATATATTTTTGTATATAAACTAGTATGACAAAACTAGTAAAATCCATTTAACTCCAAAATTATGAGGAAAAAAATCCAAATTTCATATTTTTTCGAGTTATAGTAATTAGTGAAGAAAAAGATTTAAATGCATCAAGTTCCAAAACAACTCAAGTTGAAAGAGTAATATATATGTAAGGCTGCAAATGGGTTGGGTTGACCTGTAACCCGACCCGGCCCGCTTAGACCCGACCTGACCCATTTTGGAAGACCTGTGGGGCCGGTCGGATCTTAAAATTGGACCTATTCTATTTTCGGATTGGGTCTGGATTTACTAAATTCAAATCCGGCCCGACCCGAGTGACCCGTATATAAAATATTAAAGTATTACTATAAATAATAAATAATTTGGTCAAAAATCCGTTCTCTGTGACTCTGTGCTGGTTTCCCGACACGTAATGTTACATTAAATGGCCATTTGACTTGTGAGGTAGATCCACTAGCCACGTAATTTACATTAAATGCCCATTTCACTTTATGAGGTAGATCAGCCAAAGCATTTATGGCTATGGGTAGAGAGAGACCACAGCCAGGCCGCTCAGAGATAGCTAGCAGCTAGCGCAGCGTGTCAGTGAGTTCTTTTCCGCTACGGCTACAGAACAAAAAAGCGAAATGATTAGGTAGAGAGGAGTGGGAGAGAAGCCACAGAATAGACATGAGAGAACGAAAAATAGATGGGAGCGCAGGAGCTCTGCCACCTGCTTCACCAACTCCCGAGCCTCGGTCTCCCCTCCGGACCCGGCGACGTAGTGCTGGCCGCCATCCTGATGGCTCATGACGTGTCGACTTGTCAAGAACGGAGTGCAGGAGGTCGAGGAGCTCGACGTGGCGGAGGTCGACGGGTCTGGGGGTCGAGGAGGTCGATAGTTCGGGGCCAAGGAGCTCGGACATGGAGAGGTGCTTGACGAAGCGCCAGTAGGGACCGTAGAGGGTGAAGGCGAAGCTGGTGGCGTTGTAGGCGAAGTGGTGGGCGGCAGCGGTCTGGGGGTAGTTGGAGATGGTGGTGTCGTGGGTTTTGAAGAGCTCGCGGGTGACGTCCGGAGAGGAGGCGATGACGCAGAGGGTGGAGCCAAGGCGGAGGCTGAAGAGGGGGTCGTGGCGGGTGGTGAGGCGGTAGAGGGTCTGGTGGACGGGGGGTGGAGGTGCAGGTGGCCAATGATAGCAAGGGACAGTGCCCCGGCGGCGGCGGCGGCCGGACCGGGCTTTGGAGAGGGTGGTAAGAAAAAGGACTAAGGCGAGGGACCCGACCCGACCCGAACCGAATGACCCGTTGGGTCTGCCGTGGACCCGACCCGACCCGATCCGATTTTTTATCGGGTTGGGTCTGGGTCCAAAATTAGAATCCGAACAAGAAATCAGGTCGGATCAGGGTCACTCAGGACTCGGTCCGACCTGACTCATTTGCACCCCTATATATATATGTATATATATGGAGAGAGAGAGAGATAGAATGCACTCTATTCAAATGGATTTAGAAGTAAATCCGGTTGCTTCCAGAGCCGTTCGATCCCGCACCAATCCTAAAGTAACAAGGGCTCCAGTTAACAGGTTAATGGGAGCCGTTAAGGGTAAAAAAGAAAAAGGAAGTCTTAATGGGACGGGATGCATCGCAGAGGAGTGTTTCTTCTTTTTTTTTTGAAATGTGGCGCTACTGTAATGTAGGGAGGGTCGGAGTGTATGATCTGCACTCTCTCCAGTAGACTGGCCACTTTGGTAATCGCTGGGATCCACTTCATTAATTTTTAAGAGTAAATACAAACTAGTCGCAGATAAATAGAAACCTTCACTCCCTTATAGAAATAAACAGAAACATCGAAAGAATAAACATTAACCATTCTAGGATAAACACAAACCCTATAGGACAAACACTTAGTCTGTGCGGATAAAAAGAAATACTACAAAGATAAATAGAAACTCGACCCCTACCTTTGGTCAGGTCAAGTCTCACTTATGATAAACATTAAGGATGGAGGATAAACACAAAGTTCGGATGCAATAAACATAAGGTAGTGTAAAATAAACACTCTGATAACTCGACTGATCCACTCCATAGTTAGATTTGGGAAACTACTTTCGACGTGCAGACCTAAACCTTTGGAAGTAAATGCAAACGGATCAATCCACACTCAAGGGAGAAAGCAACTCATAATTTCGCTCCACATTTGTACCTTCTTGCACTCCCCTCTGGAAATAAATCGGAACACTTGAAGAGTAAATACTAATCCCTTGTCAATAAATATAAACGCCCCAGGATAAACACCTAGTTCGTGATGATAAACAAAAACACCGCAGAATAAACACTTCATTGATGATGTGCTTTTTTTTGAAACGTGGCGTTGTTGTCCCAACAATTAATGTAAGTTTTTTTTTGAAACATGGCATTGCTGTAATGGAGAGAAAGGGGGGGAGTGTACGAGCAGGTCATTAACGCTTCCTTTTTTTCCTCTTAACGGCTCCCGTTAACCTGTTAACCGGGCCCGTGTTACTTCGGCATTGGTGCAGGATCGGATGGATCTAGAAGTGACTAGATTTGTTTCTGGATCTATTCAAGTGGAATGTAGTTTATCTCTCTCTCTCTCTCTCTCTCTCTCTCTCTCTCTCGCTCTATATCTATATATATATATTTATGTTTGTGTGTTCACTATACAAAATACCAACATACTTTAACTTATATGCAATATTAACTACAGCCTAAAATTGTCGAACCCACATGAAAAGAACCTATATGACACAAAATACTCTGAAGCATTGTGTGATAACTTTTCTTTTCTTTTTTTTTTAAAAAAAATGACTGAAATTTTGAAACTCTGAATGGAACTTCCAAAATAGGGCTGCCACTGATGCTCCGAGAACGAGACATGATCGAACCAGAGGTCTTTGGATGTGTGAGTTGAAACACCCATGAAATTTTTCGAGTTCGTGATGGGTCTATTAAAACTTTACCCATCTTCCATTCATATGTTAGGTATAGATTTGACTTTTATGAACCCAATTCGACCCAAGCACTGAATGATGGTTTACCTGGGATATAATGCATGTATCAAAATGTCCGTCATATTCTTCTAAAGCCTATGATTTATACCTCGAGGCTTTGTCATTATTGAATAGTTTTGGGGGCATGAATGAAATTAAACTTCCAAATAATAGTTTTGAAACATGGCATTGCTGTAATGGAGAGAGGGGGAGAGTGCATGAGCAGCTCATTAATGCTTCCTTTTTTTCCCCCTTAACGGCTCCTGTTAACCTGTTAACCGGGCCCTTGTTACTTCGGGATTGGTGTGGGATTGGATGGCTCTAGAAGTGACTGGATTTGTTTCTGGATCTATTCAAGTGGAGTGTAGTTTATCTTTCTCTCTATCTATCTATCAATATATGTTTGTGTGTGTTCACTATACAAAATACCAACAGACTTTACCTTATATGCAATATTAACTGCAGCCTAAAATTGTTGAACCCACATGAAAAGAACCTATATAACACAAAATACTCTGAAGCATGTGGGATGACTTTTCTTTTTTCTTTTTTTTTAAATGACTGAAATTTTGAAACCCTGAAGGGAACTTCCAAAATAGGGTTGTCACTGATGCTCCCAGAACCAGACACGATCGAACCAGAGGTCTTTGGATGTGTGAGTTGAAACACCCATGAAATTTCTCGAGTTCATGATGGGTGTTTTAAAACTTTACCCATCTTGGCCATTCATATGTTAGGTATAGATTTGACTTCTGTGAACCCAATTCGGCCCAAGCGCTGAATGATGGTTTACCTAGATAGAATATAATGCATGTATCCTAATGTCCGTCATATTCTTCTAAAGCTGATGATTTATACCTCGAGGCTTTGTCATTATTGAATAGTTTTGGGGGCGTGAATGAAATTGAACCTCCAAATAATAGAACTTGCTTGAGACCTCAACTCAGTCCAGTCCATACCCAATCCAACCAGAACCAACCCACCTGACCCAATCTCCCCTCAATCCTACTTAGACACGGATCAGCCCAATTCTTGGATGGGTAGTTGTTAAATATGGACCCTAACCCCCAATTTTTGTGTTGGAGTTAGGAGGTAAACTGAGTTGACTCTAGTGGGATAACACCTTTATTCTAATGTTTCGGTCGAAGTTTCCTAAACAAACAAAACTTAGACTTGGCTGAAGTTCAAACCAAAACCAAGTTTCCAGGCCTTGTTTTACTTAGTAGTTGTTTGTATATCCCTTTTATGCTCATCGTGCTTGCATGCATAAATGCATTTTATATTGGACATATTTTCTTTTTATTCTATAATATTTTGAGATATTTTGATATAAAACTCTTTTTAACAAATATGGTTGGAATGTTAATATCAGTGTTCAAACGCTGAACCTCTTTCTTTGAGCAAGTTCTTATTGATAGGGGTGCTAGCCAATGGGCCCAAGTCCTGTTATTGCAGAGCAAATCTCGATATGATATTCATCTCTATTTGCTTTCTGAGATTGTGTACTTTCTCTTTGAGGAAAGAGGCACGCATGCTTATCTTTGCAGGAGTCCTTCGATATTCCCTGCATCTGTTTTGATTATGCACCTGTTCCATGAAACCGGCTCTATTTCTTTAATATCATGAGTCCAATATTTCTTATATGGTTTGTTCTTTGTTTCCTTTAAATGCAAATGAAGTGCAAGATGTGGATGGCCGAGTGTTGGTGTGCTGACTCTCTGGGTTCTGGGATTGATAGGTTACCCACTATGAGTATAGAAGAAGCTGGCTTACGTGAAATGGAGATGATGAATAAATGGCAAGAAATGAACGCCAAGCTCATGGAGGAAGCAAACTCTTCGTGGCACAGGGATGGTACTAGGTCAGCAACTGAGGATGACGATGCTGAGGTTGAGAAAGCAAGAGCATGGGATGATTGGAAGGATGACCATCCTCGTGGGGCAGGCAATAAGAAACTCACCCCTTGTGGGTAAATTTGGTAGCTAAACATCATGAAATTTGTAATATAAATTTTACTGTGATCCCATGGTTGTCTAGAATTAGAGCTATGCAAATACTTTTTCCCTGCTATGTGTTTTATTCCATGTCAAATTTGTCGGCAAAGGACATTTGTTATGTATTACTTGTATTATGTAATCTCTCTGTCAGATTCTATTAGCTCAAAATTTTACTGCTTGGGAGGTTTTACCATAAACTCTCAGGTGGTTTAGAAATTATGAGACTAGGGTTGGTTAATCAGCTTGTCTTATCTGCTTAAGTTGGAGCGATGGACCTATACTTTATGTTGTATTGGGATCTTGGAAGCACATTATGCCTACAGTTCTACATTCTGGGTGGTACACACTGTGATGCAAGACCACCTTTGCCATGGCACATTACAGTATAAAATACGAACAAGCTTGCTTTCCCAAGCATCCCGAGACTTCCCCAATTTAATGTTCATGATTTACAAGATGCAGCTCTGAATCTTTGGCACCATTGCATTCTAATGAAACATGTCAAACAAACCATTATATTGCAGCAAGAGCGTTGAAAATCTTGGCCCAACTGTTCCGGCACAGCAATGCTGTCGCCCAAACTGGCACGGCTCGAGGGCGATATTTGCTGTCGGAGACAAGGCAGCCGAGACCAGGCAACCATCAGCGCTCGTCTCTGTCCCCATCAAATGGACTACGAAACACACAGAACACGAGTTGCAAGAACATCGACAGTTCACAAGATCGTACGAGTCGTCCCAACACTTCCAAATGGCGCTGCACCACACAGGAAGTAATCATATATTTACAGAGCTTATACCTCACAACAGAGGAATCCAGAAAGAAAAGAGAAAAATAATTATATATAAAAAAAGACAACATGCTAATATATAATCCCATAAGATCATAATATTCACAACCAAATCATTCCTTCCACTTTTCTTTACCACCTCTCCTTTTGACAATACCCCCCTTCTCTCCTAAAACCTAAATGCTGCTGAAAGTATCCAATCATCAACAGCTTCATTTCTTTAATCCTTTCACCCTTTCCCGAATTTGTTCGAGGCTCTTCAAAAAAAACTGAGCTGCATATTAGCATGATTCCTGTCGATGGCTTGCACGCATGATAAAGTCCCTTCTAATACTGTGTTAGTAAAACCCCCAACCAATAGAATGACAAGGAAAATCAAAGACTAAACTAAAAGCCCCACTACCGTCTAGCTCTGGACGCTTTCAGTTTTCTCTTTCTGAAGAGCAGCACTAGTAGCTCCACCACCACCTTCACCTTCTGATGCTGGAGCTGCAGATATCTTGCTCCTGGGCCTCATCTTTCTTACCTCTTCACTTGTGTATATGTATATCTTCTTCACCATCTTACAGAATTCCCTGCCAGCATTCAAATTTATAAGCCACTTTAGCATCTAAGTAACAGAAGAATCCAATTATTCAGCAAAACACAAGGTTCAGAGAGACATACGGCCAGGGATCGTCGCCTACTAGCATCACGTCACCCTCGTCATCTGTGTATACCACTTCCCATTTGTTCCGATGGTGTAGCTCTCCTTTGATCTCAAACATCTCCTCCAGCTCCAGTATTAAGTCATCGTAGCTTTCCAAATTTGTTAGATCGACAGCTCGACCAACCGCAATTCCTTGCATGTGAACCTTTAATCATCGAGAAATCAGTATCATCATTTCATTTCAAAACACTTCAGAGAACGCATAATACACATCATGAGAATTTGTTTTCACCTTGGTGCGGCTTCTCGTAGAACAGTTCTGCTTACGTTGTATCTCCTTTGGAGATACCTGCAATTCTTGTTTTGGCTCTTTGGGTGCTTTCTCCGGGTGCTGGTCCGAGTCTTCGAGTGATGCAGTCACCTGAAGAGGATCCTCCATGGCGTAACTTGATAAGCTAATATGGCCAACTGTTGCCGTCTCAATGCCACCGGAGGGGTTGACCAAATCAATCCCAAATAACCTGCAACTGCTGCTACTCTCAGGTTTCTTCCATTTTTCTGTGTTGTTACCCAACCTCAATGAAGGCTCCTCATTCATGCATCCAGACATATGCGGCCATGAAGGATGGATAGCCTTTGTCTCTCCATTTACATCCCCAAACAACTTCAGAGAAACATCAGCCATCAATGATGATGAACTCTTTAGTGGATAATGGAGATCCTTTAACCAACAATCTGCTAATCTTGTGTTGCATGGGCTATGGCTATTCATGAAATTAGAGTCATTGCTTTCTTTTCGTCTATGCGGCCAGACAACCTGCATCTCAGGTGTCTGGGCATCAGTGGCGTTCAATGGACCTAATTCCTGCGATTGCGTTTTTCCTCTACGCCAGAATCCCAAAGAAGCTTCTGTACTCCAAAAGAACAAATGAAGAGAAAAAGAACATATCAGTTATTTATAAGATGTAAAGAGAACAATTAAGGGAAAAAGAGTTTCATCCTAGGTACCCAAACTTGAGAGATCCAAGGGCGAGCGAGATCTCTTATTCTTCATAAACACTGGTTGAGTAACATTTAAGGCAGTCATAGGACCAGTAAATGGCTCAATATCCCATGGTGAAACCCTTTCTGGTCTCTGAATGCTAGTGGCTTCATCCCATTGTACCTAAAGCAGGAGGACACTATAAGCACGACAAGCACAGAAAAAAATCAATCAAGGAAAAGAAGGTAGAATACCTTCAATGATCTCCACTTAGATCCTGCCCATTGAGAAGAAATATCTCCAACTCCAGTTATGGTCCCGGTAATCCTGTAAGAGAACAGTAAAAATATATTATCAGATGAAAGGTCAATAAAAATCAGAAATATTTCATATATCACCTTTTCTCCGGAACATCTTCTCCCTCGAATCTCATCTTAAATCTCATCCCAACTGCGAATCCATTTTTAGCCGCCTCCAAATACTTGTTAACACGGACAATGAATTGACTAATCCTGGATTATATACACCCGAAACGCGAATTCCTCAGCATGCGAAACTAAGCAAAGAAAACAACATTGATGCCTAATTTATCATAGCCCGAGCAACAGTTCTAACCTGGGCTTGTAGTATACCGTGAAAAGAGAGTGAGTTGAGACAGCATGCGATGCAGTCGCAAGCACTCCAAGGTGCATGCTCTGACTCGATATCACAGAAGATGGAATTGTGTTCTGCTGTCGAGCAAGGCGTCTCACACCAACACACAGTTCTTCATTTCCCCCCCTGTAGAACAAAGATATTCTTAACAGATTCTGCTCCATCCTACTGCAATTTAGAATTCATGCGGATAAGAAGAAATCAAAAGCACTGCAACCTGTCACACGCGAACAGATACCCACCTCATAAAAATGAATGCATCACCAGCGACTAATCTCTTAGAAGTTACAAACGTACTCCAACCGGTTGTAAGCAAATGTCTCCGTGGTTGACCTACCCAATTAGAAAGTTTTTTTATTGAACAGAAACAGATGACACCTAAAGATTAACAATCAACAATTCTATTTGGAATCGAAGAGTTCAATAGTTCTCTTCCATCAGATACAAGAAAACAGAGCAGGACCCAAGAATTTAGACATTTTGGATTCGTTTGACAACCGAGGAAGTGATATACACCTCTAAAGATGTGTTTGAATCGCCATTCGAAACCATGGAGATCCTTGGCAGCAAGCTCCTGAGTCGGGGTTGCCTGCGACATATCCTGCCCCAAGAAAAAGATGACCCAAAATAGATGAGAGAACATCCGAACGCCAGAAACGGATTACAGAAACAAAGGGAGAGAAAAGATAGAACTGACGAGAGGAGGAAGGCATTCGGTCGCATGTCGGCGAAGAACCGAGAAGCCCCCATGCGTGCTCGTGTCCGATGCTGTCAAAATCTTACAGAATGAGTTGACCGTCGGTCTCCGTGGCTCGGGAAGACATGGGTCAGGACTTGTAGGCTCGCTTTGCTGCTAGAATCAAACCCAAAGTTTCCATTTTTACATCAAGAACTCGACTAAAATCACTTCATACTATCCAAAAAAAATTCTTCTTTCTGAAATCCAAATGAGAACTTCGAAGCAAGATCACATAGATTCTTACATCCGCTTCCGGGAGTAAAGTAATTTGAGCGTAGACTTCATCCGTTTCAGGCTCGGCCTGATAAGTACTGGAATTGATGAGCTTTTATATGTACAACATAATTGAACCAAACATTGCCTTCTCCACATAAACATCAAAAACCGGAATAATCTTACAGAAAATAAGAGGAAAACATAGGCTGACCCTCAGTTGGATGTTAACGACGCGGCAGAGGATCTTTGGAGGAAGATTGAACAGGGGAATCTGCTGGTCCAACTCCTGATCCGTTGACGACACCAGCTACAAACGATCACAGAAACACCACTGCTGAGACCGGGAAAGCAACGCAGAACAAGGAACAATTCAAGAAGAGAAGAAGAGCAGAGAGTCTCCGAAGTCCTCACCTGCTCCATATGCCCCTGTGGGAAGTAGAACACCCTCTCATCCCCCCGCGGGACCTCCACCAGCGGCCCCGCGCACGCCTTCCACAGCTCCTCGTACAGCCCCTCCTCTCCCCAACCTAGAGAGCAGCAAAATCCATCAAAAAAAAAAAAAAACACCAAAGCAAAAGAACAAAAAGGCGACACCTTTAGAAGAACTAGCGCCCCTCACCTGCCTCCAGCGTCTCGCTCGGCCGGCTCGCCGGAGACGCCGAAACAAACGCCATGAGAGACCTCGATTCCCAGAACCCTGCGCTCTCTCCAACCCTCCTCTGTCGGCAAGCTCGCGCCTTTACGACCTCGAATGCCTGCAAATACCTCCTTTCTCACTCCCTCGCCTTCCAAATTCTTTAATTCACCCCATTGATGCAGCAGCCAAGCGACTCCCAAGAAAAGAACGGCCCGACCCTTAAAAGCTCTTCCCCCTCCCCCTTCCGCTCCGCCCCGCGTAACCGCTGAATGCTGCTACCCCTCCCACGGGAATCGTTTCCCCTCCCAAACCCCCAGACCCAACCAGACCCCAAAAACCAAAAGCTCAGAGCTCAGAGCTCAGAGAGAGAGAGAGGGCGAGAGAGCGAAGAGAAACACCGTTGCCAAATCCCTAATACCGTTTTTTACTTTGGCTTCTTTGTCCTGTCACGGAGCTAGTTGGCTGCCTCTTCCGAAGGGGGGAGGGGCGGGGCGGGGGGTGGGTTTAAGAGAAACTCACCAGCGTGTTACCGTACCGCGAGGCCAACTGACGTCTCGTCCCGTAACGGCAGCGACAGGGACGTGGAATAACTTGACGGGATCCCGCGGTCGGAGCATCGGGCGCGGGAGACAAACGTGACGGAGATACAACGGCTACTTGACGGCGTCAGTGGCCCGTTGTCTGCCCGTGGGCAGGCAGCGTTGGTTGCTCGCTCCGGTAACCCCCGGCAGATATTTGGTCATCACTGTGACCTAAGATTAGACTAAAAAAATTCCACGGAAGAAAGAGAGGGCGCGGTGCACCTTGGATTGAAGAATATTTACGTCTTCTGACATTATGCTGGGCTCCATAGTCCACGTGGGAAAGAGCGCGAACGAGACGGTCCACCAAACCCAGTCCGTCAATCTGGGCCCCACAGCCCGCGTTACACGAATCTCGAAGCTACGCTCGGGGAAACACCCGATCGCGCCCGTTGGCTCAGGTACCATCGTTGTCGGGTGGGCCCTGTTTCTTTCCGGTGGTCCTACTTTTGCGAATCGCGAGGCTTCGGGGTTGGAACTGGGAAGATCGGACGGCTGTGGAGAATGGATAGAGGGTAAGTGGACGTCGACGGGACTCGGAGCCGGTCTCCGTACGTTGGAACAGGATCTTAACATGGGAGGCTTTCTTCCTCTCATTAGTCTTTTTAAAAATAATTTTTATCTGAGAATTTGATATTAAAATACCCAGTAAAATACCTTATTATGGGGAAACTCCAATTAAGTGATTGTTTAATAAATTAATTAGATAATATGCATGCTAGTGAATAACAATGGAGAGTCAAAAAATAAAATCAATCCGACGTCATTAATTAACCGGGAAGGCGGGCACTCGACTGCTTTTCTTGTCCAAGGCGAAGGCAACGGCGAGGAAAGGTCAAGTTTTCGAGTTTCTTCTCGTCCCGGAGACACACGGCTCTCCGTCCCCTTTGATGCGACTCGGTCTCGTTTGCCTACGGCAAATACCAACCGTGCTTAACTTTTTTTTCTGAGGGAAACATGTCAACCGTCGTTTGGAAAAACTAATGATGTTTTCATCAACGTTTTAAATGTTCCAAACAAAGTGAACCCAACTTGCACGGCCTTAAGACCCAGCAACAACTGTGGACTTTTTTTTTTTCTAATTTTAAATTCATGCTGGCTCCGTCCCGTGTCATGGCGGCTCGAGTGTCTTGGTGCACAAAAATATGGAAATCCTGAAGTGTTGAAAAGAAAACCATGGAATTGCTTCTCGTTTCAAATGCTGTGATGCATGCGAGCATATGATGAGTATACGACGTGTTGCGACACCTGATGGTTCCGTCAAATCAACTTCCCCTGTACATCATGCAATTAGGATGTCATTTTTCAAGAATGATATTGGATTGCCTCAGCATACCATCGTGATAACTACCCTATCATTTATCTTAAAAAGGAACAATTTTTTTTAAATTTTTATAACATATTCTATATTATACTTAAAAAAATACTAAATATATTATAAATATAGATGAAAAATGTCCATCTTCAAAATGGATAACATGACAGCTATGCACGATGGTAGAAGACTTTATAGTGCAAAAGTCGCACCATAAAAAGTCGAATCTTGAGATACTTTGGAGTTTGGATCATAGGCCGATGCCTCCGCAGGAAGGATTGTTCCTCCCTGGAGCATGACATCGGACGAAGACTGTGGAGGGTTGGCAGGCGAGTGTCCTGTCTGTGATAGGCAGGATTACACTGGTACATTCAGTTCTCAGTTCAATTTCGATCTATCTCTTATCCAATACCTTGGTGTCGATTGCAGTGCTGTGGTGCTTGGAGCGCCTGTTCAGGAGTTTCATTTGGGGGCGGCAGGGGAGTAACGGGGCGTTCACCTATAGCATGTGACACGTTATGTTAGTCGACCCGCAGTGGTGAGTTGGAGATCCACTCTTTATTAGAGCGGCGGGAGATCTTTGCCACCAGGTTAACAGTCAGATTTCTTCTGGAGTTGACAAGTATCTCGGGCTCCATGATAAGGGCCAACTATGGGGGCCCAACCGACCCATCAGTCTTCTGAGTGGGTCGACGTAGCTCCTTCATCTGAAGGGAGATTTGCTTCTGGGCTCCCTTGGTGACCTCAGATATCAAATAGGAGATTGGAGATGGGCGAGCCATCGACATCGTGGGGGACAGATAGTTGGCAGACCTGCCGCTATGTAGATGGCCCACCTGTTCGAGGCAGCTGGCTAGAGGGATGCAGGGTCTGTGACATATTTACACCAGAGAAGAGAAGATGGGATGAGGACCTTGAACGGCAGGCGTTTGTTGAGCAGTTAACCAAGAGGGTGTTGCCGATGCCGATCTCTACAGGGAAAGTCGTGGACAGGTGGGTATCGAGCAGTACAGGCATGATAGAGGTGAAGGCTGGGGATTTTCTCAGGCTCATCAGGAGGTCATCGGCAAATAGATTGATGGGGGTTGGATCTGGAGATTATGTATTCACCTTTGAGTGGCCCTATTCATCTAAAAGGTAGCCCAAGGCTACCTGCTCACCAGAGGAGTGCTAACTCGGTAAGGTGTACACATCCCCCCAAGTTGTTGGGCCTGCTAGAAAGAGGAGTTTATGTTCCATGTCCTTTTTGGCTGTCAGCGAGTTGTTCAGATCTGGGAGTGCGCTTCGGCTTCCCCTGGCATGCAGCAGGGGTGGTCATCGACCGAGGAGTTTCTGACCTTCCTGGAGATTTCTTCATGGAGGCCCGACCTTGTGGAGCAAGAAATTTGGGCTGTCTATCTGGCTTACCACTGTTAGCAAGATAGGAATGCCCGTGTCTTTGAGGACAGAGGTGCTCATCCGAGGATAGTGGTAGGCAGAGCACTGTTCCATGCGGCAGAGGCCATTAACACTACTGCGCCGTCATCCCTTGAGTTGGTTAGAGAAATTTGGGGTTTCCATTCTGCTCTTATAGCATCCAGGATTGTGCTCGTCTCCTAGGAACCCCTACCCCTTGGCTTTCTCAAGATAAACTTCGACGACAACGTTGGAGGAATAGGGAGCAGCAGTGGCGCCGCGTTTGTTATCAGAGACCAAAATGCCAGAGTAGTGGTGACCGAGGGTCAGCGGATCTTTGACCAGATTGTTGTCGGAGCTGAGGTCAAAGTAGTATGGGAGGGCGCCACCTATGCAATGCAGGTGCTAGGTACGGACCGTATCATCCTAGAGGATGACTCGGCCACGGTAATCGAGTGGATTCAGGATTGGAGGCGTGCTGCCGATGGAATGCGTCTGCTCCACGACATCTGTAGTTTGCTCGGTAAGTGTGCCTTCTACCGGGCTTTCCATATTTATAGAGAAGCCAGCAGTGCTGCGGATTGGATAGCAGCTTATGCGGTGTAGCACTTGAAAGAGTTCATTTGGGGAACCACATGTCTATCCCGTTTCTACTGCACTATCTACTTTTTTCTAATTTCATAAGCATACTTACACTTGTTGCGTGTGAGCTACCATTGTATGAACAAAAAAAAATAATCTAATCTTGAATATTAGCCTCATACATCACCTCCTCTGATAAGGTCCCTCCATGCAGCCCGGCGCACAAAGAAGACATGCACCATAGCTATTGGCAATTGTATGCAACTTTATGGTAACTAGGGCTCCTAAAATGTAAGATTCCAAATGAAATGGGCTGCCTATCACTAGTGCTAGACCTTTAATGCTATGATGGCTAGGTATATATGAAACACTAATTATGTCATTATAATGGGATTATATGTTCTTATATGTTAACTTCTAGTGAGGGTGAGTCATTGACCCTTCTGTTATATCCTCAAGAAGGAGAAACTTTAGTTGCACCTGCTATAAACAAATCGGTCCTTTCATTGATCGGACTATAATATTTTATTTCTTGTTGATGGAGAGAGAAAGCAAAAAAAAAAAGAAAAGAAAGTAGAAACTCAAAATTCCACATTCCTTCCTTCTCCTTGGACATATGCATCCATACATGTAGGGCTAAGAAAATAGCTAGATCATGCAATATGTTTACTTTATTGGTGAAAAATTGTTTAGGTCGTTGCACGAGTTGGAGATTTATTCTTTATACTTGTTTTCAAGGAGACTTTCGTCTAATGTGGACAATATATCATGATCCAAGGTTTTATGCTTAAGCCCAAGGTTGGAAACTCAGCAATAGATCCAAACAAGAAAATTTTATTTACATTAATTTCAAGGACTAGCAGTCAACAACATGCAAGTTCTTTTGATCTGGTCATACATACATGCGCTTGTATATTTATTGTTTTATGTCTCCTATCTGATCGACAGATTCCTCTCTTTTAACCAAAAAAAAAATTTGGGCTTAAAAGAGTCTAATACAACAATTATCTAAATACTATAGAATCAAGCTGCCGATGGAGTTAGAACTCAAATTAAGTACATCGCCTCATTACCAATATCATTCTCCTAAACAAACTTGTTACCATCAACCAGCCTCCTCTATATGTCAAGTTAGTTTTTTTTTTCTTTTGATGGTATCCAACAAGTAAAAAAAATCATCCATTAGGCATTAATGGAATAAAAATGTTGTTCGATATTCGAGCAAGGCTTCGTCCTCTAACCAACAAGCTACATTCCCAAAGTTTTCAAAATTTATACCTAGAACTTGATTACAAGGAACATTTGATGCTAGGGCAAATCTTATAATTCCCAGAGGCCATGTGTTTGATACCGGCACCATAGTGGAAAGATAACCTGGTCCCTTATCCAATTTAAAATTGCGTCTCTTATCTGCCCTAGGTTTTCATATCAAATGGGAGGCCAACCCATATCGACGAAATTTTGTTCACCTCCCAGTCTACATTAAATATAACAAATTTATACCATAGATATTATAAATAATATAAAGAGAGATTTGAAATCAGATTCCAAGAAAGAATGAGAGACCGACTAAATTGATGCGAGCATCTCACTACATGGATTTGGAGGACTTTGTTCCTTCTTTTCTCTCCATTAAACAAGAAAAAAAGATAGCAGCATGGCGTTTCTTAATTTAGTAACAAATTGCCAGAGCTAGGTACACTTTGCATCTCTGAAGATAATGAGAGTTAACTCTTGACATTGCATCCATTCCCACTTTATTTCCTCCTCATACTTTAATAGGAGCCTGGCAATTACTCCACACCATCCCCTTCACATGGCACGCCATTTTAAATGTTGTACCTCGCCGCAAGGACCATGCATGTGTCCAAAACCAATCAATCAATCAATCAATCAATCAATCAATCAAAGTTCTGTCGTCCAATCTAACAATGCAATAGCACGTGTGAAGCTGCTTGGCTGAACGGGTGCACACGAGTGCATATATAGTACTCCATTTTAGTTGGTGGGTGGCGTCAGCCAACCCTGTCCTTGTTCCATTCTTTTTTTTGTTGAATGCCATTTTACTTACACGTCAAGGTGGTGGATGCCATTCCATGGCCAGTAATTTTTTTTTTTTTCACTCACACCAAGTGTTGAGAAGAACGAAAAAAATCAGACATGAGATTCTTCCGGACAAACTCTTCTTAATGATGTGCAGTGTATAAAAAATAATCCAGCCAGCAGCATTATCTATTTTTTTATAAACATGAGTAGTCAAAAAAAAAAAAAAAAAAAAAAAAAAAAGTTAAACCCCCGTATGATCTAAAGCAGCTGGTGTCGAACAACATAACTGTACGACCTTAATACAGCCAATCACCATAGACAAAACATCTTTAAAATTGATATTATTTGTATTCAGTATTAACTAATATGGATAATATTTTTTCATGCAATTTTTAGCCCTGCACCGATAATAGATTTTGCAAAAATATACGTATCTCAGGCTGCAACAAATCTGGAGCTGTGATGGAAGTCACAAAACACGTTAGTGTAAGGTGTTTTAGACGCACGCTGCACAACGACTGGTTACAGTACGTGGATGCAGAGTTGGCAGATAGAAGTCATGATACACTGATGAGCAGCGGTTTGGGCGGTGCTTGCTTGCATTTCAGATACCTGCAATGGAGTTAGTAAATAAGGCCAATAAAGATTTGGCTTTAACTTTGTCCTATCGAATCCATCCAATTCATTCCTTAAATGAAGAAAGATGTTTCATCGCACCACACTATCCACCCCACTGCAGTGATGATTGGTGAGAGTTAGTGATGCCCAGCACCAGTGTGATCCCAGTGCACCGAACGAATCCCTGACTGCCATGAGGACTAGTTCTCTCAACAGGAGATGGAGTTTTGATACTGAGAAGCAGCATTCGCTCAAGTGATCGTTCGTTTTCAGCAGCATCAGCCCAAGTACTAATGCTGCAGGGTGGGAGAAGATAGTGAGCATGCAGCAATGGCAAAGCTATCAGCAATATTATTGCCTTCCCTGAAGACACAAGAAAGACAGGCATTTTGCGCAGGCTGCAGTTTCGAAGTTTCATTAGAAGGGGATGAAATTACTGCTACTATTGTGCAGCCAAGACATATATAGCAGTGTTTGAATCTCCCTTGATCTATAGTTCAGCCTGAGGCTAACGATCTTTAATATACTGAACTACCATCCATGCAGCGCAGTTGTTTCTGTAGTTAGAACAGAAATATGATGCCCCAAGGGTGAAGCTCCAGCTCCAAGAATGGATCCCTTGCAGTCCCCAATAACAAAACCTGCACCCTGCAATGAATATGTAAATGATGTTATACATGGATAGACAAAGTGTATAAAAATATTATTGATGGAAATCTTGGAGCCTGCAATGCCGAATATTTTGCAAGGGTATACCCATGAAAAAAACGAGAGGATAAGCATTCCTGAAAAGTTTTTGAATTTTTAAATTATCTGCAATCAAGAAAAATTGATACCCTGGTTTATCTCAGTTAATATAAAAAAATTTGGAGGGAATCAACTCTTTCGAGATATCGCCGCTATCTTACAATTCAGATATCAAAATCTCGATCAGTATGAGAAATTTAGAATTAATAACTACATTTTTGACATTATTTTCGAGATTTATTAATAAAAAATTTATTTAAAAAATTAAAAGTAATTAAAAAATAAGCTAATATTATATATATGTACCATATGGGCTGATATCTTAAACTCGGATTTGGATAGTTTAAATTGGCCGAGATAATAAGGTCAAGATTTATGTATATCGATCAAGAGAGGTTTCGGACAAATCAAAATCTCGGTGGAGATAAAAAAATTTACTTGCTTTTAATTTGCGCAGAGTCAGAAAAATAAGCTTCAGGACTTATTTTGTTGAAAAGCTACTCTGATTTTTTTTTTAGTTCTCGTGTTAAACACAGCTAGTGGGTTCTCATCTAAAAAGAAAAGATGCGATGGCTTGTACTACTTCGCATCGACTTTGGACCACTTGTTTTCAAATGCTTTACAAGACTGTTCCATACGTGGTGCCTCTCAGTAGGCAGCATTCGGAGCTCTGCTTTCACGCCCTGCACTTTTTGTCCACAGCGGTCACCAGTTTCCACCGTATTTAGTATGGCACATAAGAATCATATGATATTGTGTATTATTTCATCAATCATCATGCATGTGGGATAAATGCTCATCTCAATGCAGCACTTCAAAAACAAATGGCATCGAACCAGAAACAAGCAGCTGTGATTATTTACGTGTATGTTACATGGTGCACAACATGTAGAATATAATTTTTTCAAACTACATGATATCCATATGATTCTACTAAGCAACTTACCATTGTCGACATGCTATGGGTGCAACTCATACTCGTTGTCGCGAATGGGAACAAGTCTTTCCCCTTGGATGGTGGTGTCTTGGCTGGTAGGCAAGGGTCATACAAACTGTGACAGGTCCATATCACCTCGTTCTATCTTCATGTTGCAAACATCAGATTGACTCCTCAGTATAGAATCTAACATGTTGATGTAATCACAAACTTTTTCTTTTTCTCTCTAGTTTTTCTTTTTTTTTTGAGAGAGAGAGAAAAGGATCGATATCCACATTATTAGGTACCATCGTTTAATGGCTTCGCCAGCTTGATAAATTAGCATCCACAATTTGATCCTCTTTGCAAGTACCATTAGCAAACCTGAGTCATGCATGCTGCTCCAAGATTTTTCACTTTAAATGATAAAAATGTTCAGTTGATTTACTTGATGACCTGAGCAGAGTTGAAGGCTAACAACTTGCATTCCATTCGGATTGTATACGCTTCCATCACGAAGGGATAAAAAGTTAATTATTTTAACAATTAATGTGACACACCTTTCTTTTTGTTACAAATGCAATAGAAATGCGACCTCTAATATGTGACTCTAAAACCTTGACTTTCCTAACGGTCGACTGACACGACACACACCTGCTACTGAATTGATGGTTCAACTTCTGAACATATAGAAATTTTAGAGTTTTAGGTTGCCGGTGACCAGTGCATACCTAACCACCAACACATGAAGGACCTGTTAAGAGTGACATTCAATGGAAAAAAAACAAAGCTGATTTATTTAGAATAGATTAGAACTATAGCAGGACTAGGAACCAACCAAGGGATGGGCAAATGCATGGTAATCAACAATCTTATGCTTGAGTTGACTTGGTTGTCATCATGTTTCCAAGGATGGAAAGAACTGTTAGCACAAAATATACTTCTGGTTCTACATATTGATCGTTTTGATCAAAAAGTAATTTTGTTTGGTGAAATATTCACATTAAAAATTGGCAATCTTATTTGCTTTAGATGTGGCAAATACAATATGGTCCAAATTCTTGTGAGGCAAGCCTATCAATATGTAGCACGCCGATTCTTATTTGAGATAGTTGATACATAATTACGAGAAAAACATATTAAAACCAATCAAATTGTAAAAAACCTTGTAACTTAGATATATTAAACAAAATAAATTCAAAAAACAAAAAGAATAAAAATAAAAGCAAGCATCTTACTTTATTGCGAGAATTTTTAATACCCTACCGTTTTGGAAGACTTGCACTCGAAGCGAAAGGGTGAGTGGTCAAGAAAGTGATAATCAACCACGCCACTTGTTTTATAAAATATGGCATGCATGCAAGGACAATTTTCTCCACTATCATGACTCTTGTAGTGAAAGAAAGGAAAAAGTAATTAATGGAAGGAATATAAATATATAGGAGGAACTCGGCCGTATATATGTTATCATTCAAAATGGTTAAATTATTGCGAATGCATGATGTCACGTAAAACGTCACCAAGTTACTAGATTGAAGCAAGCCAGGAATAGGAACTCTGGAATATATAAATCGCTCCACCGGAGCATAACTATTTGATTCCCTTGGCATCATTTCACATAGTATAGGAATCATTTAGCATCCTGAGAACCATTAACAAAATACCTTTTCATTTCTTTAGTTATTTTAACGTGGAAAAGTTAGAGGCAAGCCAGTGATTAAGAGATCAATTCTAATCAAGGAAGAAGAAAAAGATCCCACCAGCCACAAAGAAAGAGAAGAGTGTTTGTGGTTGCAGGCTCGCCTATTTGCCTTAAATTTTTATACAAATTTATGGCACATGAGATGCTTGGTTCTGGTGTCTGATGTTGTTATTCTGGAGAGGTACCATCCATGTGGAGATCAAATAGGAGCCCTAAATAGGGTGGGGCAGTTCACACGCCAAAGCGTGGGTTTCATCCCGTCTCATGGAAGGCCATCATGCTAAGGGAGGTTTGAGAGACTTTGTGAGAAAAGATTTCAATAAAAACCTAAATGCTGGAATCACTCACTCCAATTGTGACTATGATAATGGCCGTTCATTGTACTGAAAAAAAAGGGTGTTGCAGTGGCTATTATTTAACTGCTGGTGCTACGACTAGAATAACATGCCAAAGACCATTTAGTACTGAATAAGATAGCTATTAGTTCAGTTTGGTAGAGAGATTGAAGTACAAGGATATCTTTTTATATGTAGGTATATATGTACATAAAATGTGATGGGTGATCTTGATGACTTACAATATTAGATACCCGGCTGGAATCACAGTCGTCTTCGGGCGACAAAACTTTAAGGCCTTTGGAGTCAGTGGTGAGATATGGACCCCTATCTTGGGAGAAATTATATTCTACATGGTATGTACCATATGGTTGTGCAAGCCAGCAATCACAACCGCTTGTTCTTGGAGGTCCTGTTCATCAAGCTTTCATCTCGATGCATCGCTGCAAAAACAAACAGCTATGTATCGAAATGAGCTCTCGATGATTGGGGCAGTGCATGCTATGTTGGATTTAATTTCTTCTGCCCTAGTGGTTGCACAGCATATGACCATCTTTCTAAGATTTGACTTGATTTCTAGCTCCCCAGTTTTCTAAACCGAGCATCCCATATTCTGATTTGTTGCTGCTGGTGGTGTGCAGGAGATTGGGTCTTTAAAACTATTAAGGCTCGTTTGGTTTGCGGGAAGTATTTTTTCTTTTAGGAATATGATTCCTAAAAAGCAAATTCCTAAGAAGAGGATATTTGGAAATATATTTTTGGTATGTTTGGTTAACCATGAAAAAGTAACAGATTTCCAAAGTGCTTATGTTTGGTTGACCATCCACTTTTCTGGAAAAATTATGTATAATTCCTATTACCCTTAATAAAGATTAGATCTTTAATACCTCTTTAATGCTGAAGGGCCTTTTTGGAAAAAAATAAAAATGGAGTGATTTCCGGGTTATGGAAAAGTAACTTTCCCATGTTTTTCATGGGAAAGACTTTTCCATAAAATGTGGGAATTATAATTCCATGAGAATACAACTTTCATATTTCTTTCCCTTGAAAACTCCAACCAAACAAAAGGTATCTCATTAATTTTTCGTTGACCATACTTTTCCTCCTTTTTCCACAAGCCAAACGAGCTCTTGGTGTATTCTTGGTCTTCAATCTTTTTGTCCAAAATCGAACCTGATGTCACCCACTCATAAATGCAAAGAAAAGGACATGGATTCCCAAGTGGAATTTACCAATGGGAGGCTGGTTTGGGCCTGACCACCTCAGCCCAATATTTTTTTTGGTTGCAAACTTGGTCCAGTGCAAAAACTTGGCTAAGCAGTTGAATCAAGGCATTATTAGGAGAGAAGCAATCCTATTGGGGTATAGAAATCTGCAAGGATGTGTCATGCATGTGGATTTCAATCTCCTTGACCCACGCTACCCTTCATGGTCCAGGACTTGAACCTATCTGAGGGCCACCAAGGAAAATGTGTTTGGCCTTACCTTGTAAACTTCCTAGCTTCTACCTAGTATGGTGGCCTCTCTTTGTCTGTCCTAATTGTTGAGCCACTCACAACCCCTTGATGTGGCCATAGAGAGGGAAAGATTCTTGCAATCCCAGTCAAAGAAATAATTTACAATTGGTCAATACTCAATCGCTGCAATTTACAGAAAAGTTTTAATAATGGCCGTGTTTAAATCATCTGCGGTCCCGGTTCAAGCATTAGGCGGTGCTGTTGGGGAGAGAAGAAAATATAATTAGTTCGAAAGACTTTAAACAAGATCCCTCGATGATTAACTTATGTCAACCAAGGACAAGTGAGCCGGCGACACGGGTATATAATGAGTCATATGACAATGAGGTGATTAGTCAGATGAATAGTGATGATTATTTGATTAATCAAATAAGCAGATTGGTAGCTATTTTGAGGTCAACACCAATGTTAGCATCATGTGATTGGGCACCAAAAGATATGTCGGGGCAATCGGCAGTATCCGACAACTTAGCTCATTGTTATTCCTAATCATCACTAAATTCATACGTCATTGTAGGCTTATGTGCACTCAAAATGTCAACATCACTTCTTGCTAGTTATATTAAATGGCGTAGCTTTCTTTCAATATACAATATTATACCATAAGTGTTGTTAATTTGGACAATAGGTTCATAAGATTATATGCGCTCTCAAATTACAAGTCTTACTCTTTGAGCCTTCTTCTTCTAATACTATATCAAAGTGACCATATTTCCTAACTTCTTAATTTTCATAATAACTTAATTAGATCTTATTCTTAGAGGTTTTCATGCGAAACTTCTATAGCTATATGCATAATAGGTGTCCCCCAACCTCTAAAGTATGAACTCTTTGTGATTGTTCCTAGCCAAATTTAGACTTATCCAAAAAATGATGCATCAAATAGAAGGCATGCGAGCATATGATCCGTGCCAAAATCTTTTTAAAATTTATCTTATATAATAGAACCTCTAGTGGCAGCTATGTACATTTGCACCTTCGTTATAGCTAGTTGCATAAACCTATCATTCTGCACCATAATGCAATTCACTAAGTAGGAGAAAATGTGTTTCAAGCAATTCCAATTTCTAGTAATATAACCTTTGCAATTCCTCATGTCCATGCATGTTTCATACAAGGGACTAAATGGATGATAAAACTAAACTTGTACATAGACATGCATATGGTTCATTAGAAGTTTAAACTTACAAATATGGTTAGATCTAATGGCATGCTACAATTATATATATTGCACCAAAACTTTTTTTAAAAAAATATATATATATATTCTTGCGTTCTTCACCCCAAAAAAATCAAAACAAAATCCTCTTGTGGCATGGTGGGAAGTCCACCATGCTGCTGTTATCAAATTCCCTGTGGATCTCCAATGACCAAGTGCTATCACCCATTGATTTCAGCACCTCATAACCTAGCCAATTGTAGGTTGATTGCATAGCTTTTATGTGCTGCTGCGCATTTAATTCTTGCGTTTGGGTGCCGAAGCCGGTATCGAAGAGACGGTCTTTTCCCTAAAAGCTTTATTCTTCGTAAAAAGCTGACAATCATTGGAGATTGGCCCCTGACCCAATCATGCCGTCAGAATGACGCTAAGAAGAAGACAAGTGATTGGAAAACCCAGTCCAAGGAAATGTCACTTCATCCTCCTCTCTCTCTCTCTCTCTAAATTCCTTTCAAGAAATAAAAGAAGAAATATCGTGATTATCCATGCAAGATGTAAATTAGTAGTCCTTGTACAGTTTCTAACGGGAAGTGGAGCCTCAGGTTATGGTGCTAATACTAAAAGAATTAAATAATTTGACTATTGTAACAAAAATAAAAATCATTATTTAGTATTTGTATTATCCATCTAAATTAATATTTTTTTTGTTAAATTATTGTATCAGCTGATAAAAGTTTTTTGTTTTTTTTATTGTTGACTTAGTTTCAACCATGACAACAGATAATGGCCATTTTATTAGTCTCTATATTCTGGCAAAATAATTTTGATTTAGATAAATTTAAATAATTATAGTTGAAACCATCGTAATAAGCAGTGATGATTTTGAAAAAAAAAAAGGGTTACTATAGAATAATTATGGTTTTATTGAAATCTTGCTTTTAAGCTATAAAAAACATATAAAGTAAGATACTTCAATGGTTGCAACCTTTCACATTGGATTTGGATTCAAATATTTATGGTGCCAAGATAATTCTAATAAATAGTAAGCTCATTTATATGTTTTCTTCTTCAAGTCTTCCTTTTTTTATCTCACCCTCTCATTTACGCTAGAGTGCTCGGTCCAACATGAAACTTCTTAGTTGGTGCCATGTACGCCAAACAAAGACAAGGTGAGCCATAAGTTCCGATATCAGCAAATAGTGGACCAATATTAACGCTAAATGACGTATGATTGAAAGCAATTGCTCTTGTTATTCCAAAATAAAGCAGTTGCTCTTGGTCCAACACTTGCAATAATTAAGGAGAGCCAAGTTGCATGGTTGGTGCCAAAGGGGGAGCGGATCAATACTACTTGATAGATCTTCTTATATTTGATGAGAAAAAAAGGGGTAAAAATACTATTTGTAAGGGTTAGCTATAAATTATGACGGATGTTTTAAGCTGAAGGCTTTGAAGTAAGACGAGAGCTACAGCTTTTAGCAGCAGCAACAACAACAAGGACATAAAACAATCCAACATAAGGTGAATGGATGCGAGGACCACACACATGTGCAACATTGATTGAAATCACACATCAGGCATCATCCGGAGGCAAGATGTGCATCCAAGCAACAGGGGCAATAAATTGTCCCATGCATGTAGAACCTCCCCTACCTCTTTACAAATTAAAATAGGTAGTACAAATCTTGTGATGGATCAAGGGGGGTAAGACCAATATGCTCCACATGCAATGAGGTAGTTTATTTCTCACCAAACTTCCCTTAAATAGTACATGAACCTTACTATGTTAAACTGCTTCAAAAGGATTCTAATCACACCTCTAATGGCACCAAACTGCTATGAACCATGTTCAAGCCCAGCAAACAGCCATAAAGCGGGCCATACAAACTTGGCCCAACTGAACCTCAAACTGGCCCATGATAATTGCCCACGACAAAAGAGAAGCAAGGGTTGGCTATGTTATTATTTTTTTTCTCCCCCAGAAAAGGGAGGGAGACCATTTCTCATTATAACTACCTTCGAGACTTGAATCCAGAATCTCTAGTTGCTAAGCAAAGAAATATATAAAGTAAAAGAAAAAAATATATTTATCCAGATCTATAAAAGTTAAAACTATTAGTTTTGATCGTCCGATGAGGTCAATGACCCAACCTTCATGTTCAGCATTTTGAGCTCCTAAGCAAGAAACTTTTGAATTCTAAAACCAAATTACGTAGATGTAAGAATCAGTAATGAAACAAAGGTGATGCTTCTATTCCACAATGTAAGAAGAATAGAGCTGTAGGTTTGCTTAGGAAGCGAGGGAGGCTTCTAATTTTTGAGAACAAAAACTAACTAATACATCTACTCCCATCTAGCTTTTTATTACTTGAGGAGGTTAGGCGAAACACATCTAGTGATGACACTAGCGTCGACTTGTTTGTATGTGTTTTTTTTTTTTGTGCTGAAAAAAAGAGAAAAGGAGGAGGAAGGGACAAGCCCACCCTAGCGTAGCAGCCCTCACCCCGCCAGGAAAATGTTCAATGTGGGCAGAAATGACCGTGTGTTGGACACACCGGCCGGTTTGTATGTGTTTTCGCCAACTTAGCTATGTGGCAGATGATGAGGTGATTTGCAACTATCGTCGTTGCAATGCGAGGTACATTTGCAGTACGGGCTACCACCATAGGCTGGGCCAGAAGTGATCCATGGTTTCGCTCCAAGAGATTTCACCCTATGGATCAAGCAAATAGGACTTTGATCTCGGCACCAGCCCAACCCAACAGGTGGGTACAGGCCCAAGACTAATCTAACCTAGTTTTTGTCTCAAAAATTCAGATTTGGATCAGCCGAATCAGCCCCACCCGAGTTCGATCTTGGAGGCTAGGATTGACCTGACCTAGTTTCTTGGCATTGGGTTTGGGTAGACCTGGTCAGCCTTAACTAACCTCAGAATCTCATGAAATTAAAGTTCTCGGAAACCTGACAAATTACGTTAATCGGACCCACAAGGTGGCTCATTAGCATCATTGGATTTTTGTTATAGTGTTTTGTACATATAAGTGAATATGCTTTTTTTGATATCATAATATATTATCATGAAATTTAAGCTAAAAATAGCAAGAAGAAGAAAAAAATATAGTTGCTATATCATGTCAAAATATGTATTGAGAATATTTTTATTCAGTGTCGCAATATATTCTGATGGTTGATGATTTCTAGCCTTCTATTTACTGTCCTTTTAATGTTCATTTGGGGGTACCAATAATATCATGAAAGATGATTTAAAATATCATGAAAGATCTCAAAATAAATTTGCTCGTATGAAACTGAAAGTATAAGTATAAATTTTCTGGTGGAGAGTGCCAATTAGTCCAATTAGTGAGGCATTGGAGCATGATGCGCTCACTACTATCAATTGAGATTTCACATATTTACAAAGAAACTAATAATGGACTAGATTGAATGGCATCTTATATGGCAAACCGTACAAGATCTACATTATGGGGCTCGTTTGGTTCGTGGGAAAAGAAGGGGGAAAATTATGGTCAACGGAAAAGTAATAAGATGCCTCTTGTTTGGTTAGAGTTTTCAAAGAAGAGGGACGGAAAAGTTGTATTCCCATGGGAATATGATTCCTACATTTCATGGGAAAGTCTTTTCCATGAGAAACATGGGAAAGTTACTTTCCCAAAAAAACCCTTCAGCATTAAAAAAGCATTAAAGAGACATTAAAGACCTAAATTTTATTAAAGATATAATAGAAATTATATATAACTTTCCTAGGAAAGTAGATGGTCAACCAAACATAAGTATTTTGGAAATCTGTCACTTTTCCATGGTCAACCAAACATGCCAAAAGTACTTTCCTAGACATCTTCCTCCAAGGAATCTGCTTTCCAGGAATTATATTCCTAGGAGGAAAAATGATTCCCGCGAACCAAACGAGCCCCAGGGATTTTTTTGGCAGATCTTTCTATTCAGTTTTTTAATATTTTATTTTCTGATTTCTGTAGATGTATTTATACTCGATTAATGTACTAATGACATGGGATTTAGGCTTGCTATTGCCTGATTTTTGACTGCGTTTCCTCCCATTCGAATTCAAAAAAGAAAGAAAGAAAGAAAGAAAGAATGAAAAGTGATATTGGCGGGAGCTTTTTCACTATTGCTTACACGATATCATAGTAAATATAGATTGCAATGCCTCACTAGATTATATTGCAAAAACTATTTGCTTAAAGCTCTAAGAACTGCTTATGGTGGAGATTGACTGGTCACCTTGCTTTTATAGTCAATCTAGTTTAAAAATTTCTTTAAGAAACAATTGTAATTTACATTTACATTGGCCTTTTGAATGTGAATGATAAACCTCAGGCTACAAGTATGATAAAAGGAGGAATAAAACATCTGAATCTTATTGTCATGTATGTGCAACCACCTGTTTTCCTCAAAAAATATATGCAGCTAGAACGCAAGATACCGAGACCATGCAGAAGAATGCATCTAGGTTTCATGCGTCCAGCCTCTCTAGAATTTCTATTTTTTTTTTAATACAATGGTAGTTCATATCAGCCTAGCATGAATACTACCCTCATCATCAAGAGAACTCTCTGTTTTCTCAGTCATCGATCCGCGTGACTAAATCTTGCATTGGCAACACCATTTTCTAATTGAATCTGCTTCATGAGGCATAGGAATATTTGAAGGCAAACCATGACCGAACACATCTAATAAAGTTCTCTCATTGTTTATCACTTCACCATGTTAGCATTCTAATTTATGGATTCTATATGTTATATATGATTAGAGCTTATCAAACCCCAGGCTGAGCTGGGCTCGGGCAGAACAAAAGTTAGGCCTGATGGCTATGCCCAAGCCCGACCATTAGGCTTAAATTTTTTGTCTAGTTCCAGCCCAATTTTGTAGAGCCAGTCTCAAGCCCGCTCTCCAGGCCTAATTTTTTATTTTCTTGGAACTAGAGCCACAATCTAAACTATTTTAAATTCAAAATCCAAATAAAAGATATCTAATTCTTCTCATAAGATAGGCCCGATAAATCAGCTCAAACAATGCGGTAAATTTAAGCCCATAAAGCCAGCCGGCTCATTTGCATCCTTAGTTAACCTGGCAGTGTGTGTGTGTGTGTGTGTAATATCTTGGGCTAGATCGGACTTATTTCTAAATTGTTAGGCCCAGCCCATTTTTTTGATCTGGCCTATTTTTTTGCCGAGGCCCATCCCATGGGCCTATTTGTAGTGCCCACCCCCGCTAAATTTCGGGCTGGGCTTTGCAGGGCACCCAGCCTTAGATGAGCTCCATGCGTGAGGTAGATACGTTGGAATTTGATGTGACACCTTAGTAGCCCTAACTTCATAATTTGACTCCACATCATTTGCAAGCTAGTAGTTGGATGGTGTCCATCCAGATTGTTGCAAGATCCCTGTCAACTTGCCGTCCATGGCCAATTGTTTTGGCACTGCAGCTAGTAGTCGAAGAAATAAATGACAGGCTCGAGCAGCAAAACATGGGAAAGGGTCATCTAATATAATTTAAATTTGCTTGAATACCTTTTTAAAATATAAATTTATTTTTGTACCCTCATAAAATACTGTTTTTGCACAAATGCCCCTAATATAATGATTTTTCTAACACTATTAATAAAAACCATATATTATTTTAATTAAGAAAATAAATTTTTGAAATTACTTTTTTATCCTCTACTGCGATCATCTTATAAATTTTTTTTTGGCACATCTACCCATTAAGGATACTTTAGTTATTTCAATTTAAAAATCGTTAATTTTTTAATGGCGTTAGATGGCGTGGGTACATATGCAAAAATAAAATTAAAAAAAGGTAAAATAGTAAAATAAGTGTTTTATAAGGATATACATGCAAATATCAATTTTGAAAAAGATATTCATGCAAAATTCGATATTTAGAAGGATATTCATACAAAAAAAAATTCTATTTTTATTATCTCAGGAATGCGTACACAACTCGTGTTTGCATGTGCCTTCAACTTTTGACATGTCATGTGCGTCATGAGTTCATCTGACTCCTCCAATTCCGTCATTATTATGAGTTTTGTTGTTTCATTTTCCAAACAATAAGCAGTCAATGCTAGCTGGATTCCAGGAGATGTTACTTAATGTACATGCGATGATTCAACTCTTCCAATGTGGGATCATACTTGTCAAGGCTTGATAATTATGATTGAACTAATTCTTTGCCGGTGATATAGACATGAGCGCATGGATACAGAGAAGAAATTATTAGATGGACCAGATCCGTCCACTATAAAGCTAGAATGAAATCATCCTAATGCAAGCTGTTATTACACCAAAAAGAGAGGGAAAAAAAATGGATTAAATCCATCCTAGGTCCATCTTTTTGCATCCATGGTTGAAATGCGCAGACTTTGGCAAATTTTTTGAATATCTTAGCAATAAAATTTTCGTAGATCTAGGATATTTAGCAGAAGGGAACAACAATGTGCAATTCACGACAGAAAGCAATGCCATGCTCCATTTAATGTGATATCAGAGGGAGATGGCTAAGACAAGACAAGCATATATTTAGCTGTTGGGGCTTGATAAATATAACCCAACTAATCTTTTACCTACAAAATTGTCATAGGTGATACATGCATTAATTGGACGCGCATCTGGCAAATATTTTAATAAATAGTTTCAAATGATTGCCACGAACCTAGAAAGCATTGCCTATGGCATTGAAGAGGTTGGGGGAATTCTTTGTGATATAAGGAATCTGGGCTTGATAAGAAAGGCCCTACTAGTCTTGTTCTGGCAAAATTTCCGAGGGAGTTGTACGAGTATCAAGAGATGTGGATGTGCGCCTGAAAGCATCCGGCATAGCTAGCTCCTAAATAAAACTGGCGTTCACAGATCAGGAAAGTGTCACATTTGATATTTGAGAGTAGGAAAACAAGTTGGAATTCGCTGCAGTGAGTGACAGCGCACCGCATTGGGTGTAATAATATTAGAGGGAACTGGCATTCAATGGACAGTGACAAGAACTGGCCCCTTTGACTTGGTTTTATGGTCATTATGATCTAATCAATTGATTGACTCCATCTAGCATTATAAAACAATACATCTGGATCAGGTGAGTTCACGAAAACTCACGAGGACTAGTAAATAAAAAGGCTTGTGTTTTCAAATTAAGAGCACTGTTAGCGTAGGCCTTGAGATTCATGCTGTGAGAATCATCCATTCATGAACAAAGTCTACTGCATCAATCTCTGTAAGAAGGTCGTTTAATATATACAATGAGAGCATCATGTTGTACTTTTTGAGCGGTGGCTTTACAAGGTCGTTTAATATAGGCATCCTGTAACACATCGGTCCTAAAAAAATATTCGGCAGGTTTTGAGGTAACAATATCGACATCTCTCATAGCACAAATTTGATACATTTGGTCCCAACGGATGCCATCCCATCCGCAGTACTTTTGCCCTCTTGTAGGTATATCTGATCATGCATGAAGTGTAGCTTAATATGAATCTCCAAATATCTGCCAATGGTAGAAGGTTCGTGTCTAGATATTCAGTCCTTACTCTAATTCATAAAATGATTGTTCCAAAATTTCCTTCCAGAACTGTTGTCAGCCTACAAAACTAAGATGATATGAGTCAGACCCTCTCATGCAGCTCTCAGCTCGACAAAAGGTACCAATGTGTCATACAATAGGCAGCCACCCGCCACCACCAAAAAGCCAACTCCTCTGCTTTGCCCTCTATTCTTGACACTTCCATCGAAGTTAATATTGAGGAAGCTACGGTTGAAGGTTTTCAATTGAAATAAAACACAAGAAGCGCAAAATCTGCAAATGTGGGAACTCATATTTTTCCAGCTGTCAAATACCTGTTTGAACTAGTGGCACAAATGAAGTCCAAAGCATCATCCATGGCTGTCGCCACAACGACCAAAGGGCTCTCCACCTCGCTCTCAAACAATCTTATGTTCCTGGCCGTGCAAATATAATAAGCAGCATATTGAAGAAAAATTAATTGGCCTCATTTTCCTAGTATCCCTGTGATTCACCTTTTTTACATGGTGTAGGAAAATTTCAGCCTAATCATGAGGGACAAGCAACTGAATACTCTCCGCTCTAAATCTGTTGTATTGTCAGATACTCAAATAGCAGCCGATGCCACACCACCTTCCAAAAAAAAAAGTGCCACTCTCGAGTGGATTTCAATCCTCCATGGCGAGCCTGCATCCGTCGGCCATATAGGGGGACTTCTGAGTGAGGTACAGAGCTCACTGACTTTGACTGTCGTGAGTAATGGCCCCATCCTAGTCATACCTGCTGGATCGATCCTCCATAGGAATTGCCAGGGATAGTACTCTGTTTCTCGGTTCTCTATAAAAGCAATGATTGTATTGTACTGCTTGAACCTGAACTCTTCTGTGATCCGGATGTTGAAGAATGTGAATCTAAAGACTTGATAAACAACAGTTATCAAAAGCCCAAACACCCCATGGCGAGACTTGATAAACAACAGTTATTATGCTGGAAGGGAACTCGGGATGCGTGCAAAATGATCATTGAAATCCTCCTCTTTAATTTGGAAAGATATCAGTAGTGATCCAGGAGCCCTTTGGATATGCACCCTTTTTAAACTGGAGACTGGTAACGATGCTTTTAGAAAAACTCTTGGATTGATTCAATTGCTTTCGCGTCACTGCTCTTTCAACATTTATACCTTGAAGCTGCGAAAAGAAGCTCCACCGTTGTAGCCTACTGGAATCACCACAATCGGAAATGGAACATCAAACACAAAGTGAATCAGATTCGCGGATGTGATGGTTTGGAGGCACTCCAAAGATGGTCACTTCTTAGTATGATCGTTTTACAAATTCATTTAGTGGTGGTGCTCTCTTTCCTTAGTGTCGATCCCGGAGGAAGTAAAGATATTTCTATGGTTAGCTTTGAAGGACAAATTGCACACCCGGGAAGTCCTCGCGATAAATGGTTATATAAAGCAAACTTAGGAAACTGCATCACATTTGTTGACCAAGTGCCTCCTCATCAAAAGCATTTGGTTCGCACTGAAGCTGCACCTAAAGTTTCATGGATGGCCATCTAACTAACAAGTTTTATGGATCCCTTGGAGAAGTAAAAAGATACAATCATAATTCGGAAGGATATAGAACCAACTCATCATTACTCTATATTGGCAAATTTGGCTCGAGAGAAATTTATTTTTTCTTAAAAAAGAAAATCTTCAGTTAAAGCTATTCTCTCCGAGACTTCAAACATTCAAGCTTTGGGGTAATCTTTCTTCTGAAATGGATTCTGATGTTCATGAAAAATTGTCTCCTATTTGTTGTTCTCCTTCTTCGTGATCATGTCTTGACCATTATACTTGCTGTATATACATTCACACTTTATTAATAAAATGACTTGCTTCCTCTGTTTTCGCTCAAACAAAGGACACGCGGCAACCCATGACTGCGGCAACCCATGGCCATACTGGTCCAAAATTTGTGCCACGAATTCAGAAAGCAAATCGCTAGCATGCAATACCTTCTACTCTCTTGGAATTACACCGGACACCGAGACACGCTAATATATCTAATACTAGATCTCACAGATAAATCTCGTCGGTGCACGTGTCCCAGAACCATGTCTCCCGGGACAAAACAGGGGATATCCGACCGTTCATTAGTTCAGTCACCTCGATCTCGGCCCAGAAGTCGTCCAACCCATCCGTCAGCTCCGACTTCACCTCCGCCTCCTCGCCAACGACCAAACAACTAGAAGAAGAGCAAGAAGCGGAAGAGGAAGCGGAAGCGGAAGCGGCAGAACTCGGAGTCTCGAGCTTCGCGGCGGCCGTGGCGGCGGCCTTGATGTCTCTCGGTGCCGGCGTGGAGGGGACGGGGAGGAGGTGGGCTTGGTCCGGGAAGTTGAGCTGGGCCTTCGCTCCCTTGAGACATTTTGCCGCGGCGTCGTAGGCCCGGGCGGCCATCTCCGGCGTGGGGAAGGAGCCCAGCCAGATCCTCGAGTTTTTTCTCGGCTCCCGGATCTCCGACACCCACCTCCCCCACTGCCGCTTCCTCACTCCTTTGTAGACCGGGTGGCGCGTCCCGCCCGCCGGCGAAGTACTCCTTTCTGCCTTCCGGCCCGCCGGAAGCTTTTCTGCCATCGGACTCCGAGCAAGCGGCTAAACACCTCCAAGACCTTGTTATAGAGCGTCGCTTTGGTGTCGAGGGATTGAAGTGCTCGTCAAATTACCGACCGTTACCACTGATTTGTTGGTTATTACGTCGACGCTAATGAAGTGGTTGGTTTAAAAAAAGGCCATAATTTAGAGCATGCTTGACAAAATATAATTTCTTTTTATTATATTCTAAAATTTTTCTCACTGTGCCGTTTTGAAATTTGAATAAATACGGAGGGATTTATTACAAAAAATATGACATTTGCATAAAAAAAGAATGCGCTCCTCAGAAAAGTATGCGGTTTGATATAATCAACCTTGTGAGGTGAATAGAAAAATCTTAGAGGTCAAGACATGCGATCCCTATTGTCAAAAGTTCAGATTATGATGACAAAAAATTAACAATAAAATTTCAATTTATAATAAAAATATTGATATTTATTTTGCTATAGTCCTTTTTAAACAGAATGGTGGAAAACCATCTCATCATTTCATTGTGTAATGAATTGGGGATAGGGATGTGAGACCTCCCTAGAAAGTAATCATATGACATAAGATATATTATTTTGAAGCTTTTCGCTGTTTATTTTGTAACTCGCAAGATATAATGTTTTCAACTCACAAATATGTATTACCTTCACAAAAGTAATTTTTATTTTTTGGACCATAGTTTGAGCAAGTAAAATCGTTATTTTTCCTCATTATGTTCTGCAATAACAACTACTATTATTACACCCAGTAAAGAGCAGAGATAAGGAATAAAAGCCCTGTCTGCAGATCATTAATTAGGAGATTTCGGCTTTAATGCAAGTGAAATCTTAATATCTCATCAGAGTAGAAATGTAAAACTCTTTCCAGAAAGGAGGAAAAAAGTTAAAAATATAAAATTGTTGACGAGGGTAACTTGGTTAAGGTTAATTGGGTCTAACCAAACGTCCTTGGTTCCGTGCTGCCCCATTATGGCCCTTTTTGGTGAAGCCGGGTGAGACCGCCAGAAGAATAAAATCGAAAAAGAAGTTTGTCCCGGGTCACACATGGCCAATGCCGGCCGTCCAACCTCCCATTTAAACGAGCCATTTTCGTGGCGAGATGTAGGCCATTCCTTTTGCTAAGGCCTTTTCAAGAGCCGAACGATTTTTAGGCAGCACATGTATCTTAAGAGATGAACAGTACAGTAAACTGGGTTGCCTTCTTCGTCGTCCGGCACTCCAAAAAATTTCTTTAGACATCTACAGTAGATATACCTCCTCTTCTGTACTTTTTACTTTTTCTTGATTTGACCAGATATTCTCACGTTAGAGCTATATGAATTGCTGTTTTTACCAAAAAAAAAAAATGGACGTATAGATAGACATATGTACTTTGCAAGCCTCGTTGATTATTGCTATTACGAAGGATGCCATATATATTTATTAGTCTAAGTCAGTTCTCCTCTTAGCAACTATAATGCTTAAACTATAAGTTCGCAACAAATGGTATCAAAGCTATGTGTGACAATTTTTATTAGCCGTATGAGTTTCTTACTAAGGATACCAAGATCAAAAAGGTTCCCATAGGATCCAGATCTAGAGAGCCACTGGATTAAAAGAAAATAGTATCATATTTTCATTTTGACTAATAATAAAAAGTGCTACATAAGTTTATTAGCTTTGATGTTTTTCTTCTAACATTAAGTTTTTGGACCGTAAGTTTGTGACAAATATAACCTACTTAAATCATGGGGCTTCAATAGTTGCAGGATTGAATTGATGATATTTTGGTACGGATGGGTTGGTGCGAGCATGAGATTTTATTGATAGTATATACGTTATTTTCACTTCAAAAACTTTTGCAGAGCTGGTTGCTGCCCTCTATTTGTTCCCACGGCCAACAACGCTGCATGGCGTTATTTTTTAAACTTATGTAAGTAAGTGTTTTGTCTCGAGACGGGCCGTGGATGGGCGTCGCAGTGCAGCAAATCTAAAAAACCACGCTTTACCAAATATCTCAGCTAATGATGGGGACAAAACACTTACACATTCATTTTATAACTTCTTTCCTTTACATCTATACGTTGCAAGAGCATCACTTTCATGAAAAATTATTAGATGTCCTTCGGCGTGACATACATAATGCATCATGATTGCAGCAAGGACAAATAATTGCGATGTAATGCATTACATGTACAAAGGACATATATTTTTTTTCCTCAATTTTTGTCAGATCATACAAGTGGAGGCCAAGCTAATGTCCCCCCCAAGAAGAAATAACAAGTTAAAAAAGAGGGGAAAACGAAAGGGCATGATGCATTGCATAATTGATACATTTTTGTTATTTTATGTAAACAAGAGCAACAGAATGTTTTCCATATAGACAAGGGAACGTCTAGTAGTTGGACGAGGATGGACATTTCACGTTTCAGAAGTTCACTATTTTTTTTATGGAAAGACGTGCAAGATTCGAGTATGAAAGAACCAGTAACTGCAGAAGCGAAAAACAGAAGCCTCTGTAAAAAAAGATCCGTGTATATAACTTCCCATGTCTAAAAAAGATAGTTCATTAAATTTGAATTCAAATTTAGAGAACATTTCAAGAGACAACCATATAGACCGTCAGGATTGCACCTACAAAAATTATTGAGGAGATTCCTATACCAAATATATATATATATATATGTATATATGTGGAGGAGATTATAAAAAAAATATTTGTGAAAGTTTAGCCCATGGATTCATCTTCCAGAAGGCCAGTATATTTTGCATACTAAAGTCGTGCAACCATGGAAAAAATTCTAATATTTTTTTCTTGTGCTGAAGCAAATGATTTATATAGTTATAGTACGGATATGTCTAATAAGATTAGAAAACAACAAGTTTAAGAGCGCTTTAGGCAAATTTTTTTTTCCAACGTCAGGATGACTTCGGAGCGACTGGCCACATATGAAGCCACCCAGTCCGTAATTCCGTTTGCCTTTCTGAAAATATTCTTGACCTAGAAAGCCACACCACCACTGGTTATATTTCGAATATTTTGAAGCAAAAAGTAGCCCTCCGCTATTAGAGCGCTCCTGAATTTAACCAATTACAGTGGCCGGGTCAAAGGTTCGTGCTTTGAAATAGCCTAATATTCAAAACACGAACCTTTCCCTGGTGGAGCGCTAGATTTTAGTGCACGCTCCAATTTGGCAGATCACATGGAAACGCGCCCACGTATCTTTCTCCAAACTAAACGGCACGCTTGCTGACGTTCGCTTCCACGGGCGCGCTGTCCCCGAACCCCGGACCCACTCGAGGCTTGCTCATGCCATCACATTGCTATCCTTCTAACGCTCTTTTCTTGCAACCTTGGGGAAAATTCAAAAGTTGGAGAGCCTCTTTAACCAAATCTTCTTGACCGATGGAGAGAGATCACAGTCGGATCCTCCCTCTTGCGTCTTTTTCTTTTGGAAAGGTAGATTTCATGCCTCCTCATATACCATTTTTGTCCCTTTCTCCTTTTTTTTTCACATAAAACTCTTCAAACAAGAGTACAATGTCCACCATTGGCCCGAAGTGTTAATGAATTAATGCTGTGTACAAGAATTGCTCTACAAAGAACAGGTCCAGAAGAACATATGATGATTGTAGACTGCAGTTCAAGGGCTTGAACGAAATCCTCACAGGCCATGGAATCTTTTAAATGGTGGAATATGGATTTAAGTCTCAGGTTCATATGTGTGAGAATTGGCCTAAATTGGGCACATGTTAGACAAAAGAAAGCATGCCTAGCCAATTTCTATCTAAAATTCAAATTAAAAAAAAGAAGAAAAGATAAGGCTCAAAACAGAGGACACGTCGTCCCCTCCCTCTCTTATCTCCACGACGATTTGAAAAACTCGTGGACGGCTGAACGTCCAAACCTAACAGGCTCGGGCCTGGAAAGTAAGCCCGAAACCCGAGCTGTGCCAAGCTTAGGCTTGGATAATTTTGGTTATGTATGGGGCTAAGCACGGCCTGGTCCATCCGATAAACATGTCTATCGGCAAAATATGTACGTAATCGGTGTTTTTTTTAAGTAAAGCAATTATATAAGATTGATATGTAGCAATTATGCAAGATTGATACCCTAAGCATTGCAAAATCTCCTAAGATCAGTAGAGCTTTGTGCAAGCCGACATTTGTGCAAATACCTACAATTTCAAGTTCAGATGATGGCGAACCAGAGCAGAGATTATGCCAAAATCTGAAGCGTCTGGGTTGGGCGTGGAGTCGGATTTGACTTCAGGTCACTTTGTCAATGGCCATGAGCCAAGCCCAAACTCAAACAAAATACATTGGTTAGGAGCCGGGTTCAATTGTCAAACCCAGCTCAGCCACTTGCATTAGCACAAGTACTTAATAAACTTCAATTTATTATTCAAAATTGTGCGAGTGTTGAAGAAGCACTAGACAGCCATACAAGATGCTAAAAGTCAAATATACATTGCTTTCCGTGTCCTAACAGTTCCTTCCGTGTGACATCACATGAACCAAACCTTGCTACGTCTTCTTCTAGGTATTGAGAGCGCGCTAGCCACTACGTGTAACGACAATTAATCACATCAACTAGTGTGAAACCGTATATCAAGCCAAAGAAAATTCCAGGTCACGTAACGTTGGTTGTTTAAACATATACCAATGTACCAACCATGAGACAACCTCGTGTAGACTCAAGAAAAAAAAAAAAAAAAAACTCTCTATGCAGCGTTCTCTTTCCACAGAAATCATGTAAACAGGTTGTTGAATCTTTTATCTAATATTTTCTTTGCATCGGATCCATTGCTGATGATAACATAAAGTCAAAAAAAAATTCATGATTATCTAATGTTTGCCGATTAAATGTACTAAAACTAATAGAGATGGAGAGAATATTTACTAAGAAATTGTTTAGACCTAAACATATTATTAGCTATGGTCATTCATTGGGTCCTTATTCTTTTTTTTTTGTGAAAAAATAATGGCCCTTTTTGGCTTTCTGAATTGACAAATGGCCGATTTGGCGCACTATGACGTGTCACACGACGAGTCATGAAATCCAAAGTCCATGATCCCACCCACCCACACGCCGTGACGGCCCAGATCGCGTTCCCTCGCCCTCCATCAAAAGACTGGCTTTTCAGACACGCGTGCTCCCCCGGTTCCGGGTGTATGTTTCGCGCGAAGGAACGATCTATGTTCTTTCCCGAGGTTGGCCGTTGGATCACGATCCGCACATATCTCAAAGAATTACGAATTCTTTCTGCACAGATCACGAAGTGGCTATTTTCCGATCCAACGGTGGATTTTCGCGAAGGAAGGATACAACCCCTGTCCGGGCTCCCCACCTGTCCCATATCACTCTATTACGACGTGTATGACTGTTAGGGCCCCACGTCGCCGGTGCCCAAGTCAAGCTTCTGGAAGCCAACCAGCCGCCCTTCTAGAGGTCGTGGCATGCGACCTGGCCCGCCGCGTGTCCCTCTGCCCCACCCCCACCACTTCCCTCCCCACGAAGTAATCCCCCCCCACCACTGCCCTCTCCATGAAGTAATCCCCTTCCCCCCCCCCCAATTCCCGTTTTATCCCCCATTAATTCGTTCAGGAACCCGTCATCTTCTGCTCACGGTCTGGCTTCCAAAATCCAAAACGCGTTTGTGTCACCTCTCTTGACACATTCACACGCTTTCCTCCCCCCTCCTTCCTTCCAAGAAATTTCCTGCCCATCATCCTTCACCCACTCCCAACTTTATAATACCCCCATCCTCTCCTCTCCCTGCTCCAATCCACACCCTATTCCCACCCCTATTCCTAAACCAATCTCGACTGATACACTGAATATTAGTTGATTAGAGGGAATTAGTCGCGGAAGATGGAGGCCAACAACGAGTTCTGGAACTTCAGTGATCAGATCCGGCTCCAGACCACCAACTTATCCAACCTGTCTATCGGGGATAGCATATGGAGCGACTCGTTTGTGAGAAGAATCGACGAGCGCCGAAACTTCGAGAACCCCGTAGGGCCTTCCGATCTCGTCTGGAAGACGGGGTTCGGAAATCAGAAGCTGGCGTTCGGGAATAGCACCAACGAGAGGTACAACAACAGCAATACGGGAAAGAATAGCGGTGGGAATAACGGTGGACTGAAGAATGAGAATTTTGTAAATAATGGTTATAACAACGGTATTAATAACAACGGGGAGATCAAGAATTATTTTAGCAAGGCGATCGGGAAGTCGGTGAATAACGGGTATGGCGGGAGGAAGAATAATGGTAATGACGGAGGGAGTGGGAAGAAGAAGAAGAACAGCAATTACGGGAATAACAACGACAATAACAACAATAACAATGGAGCGGTGGATAAGCGATTCAAGACGCTGCCGCCGTCGGAGGCCCTGCCGAGGAGTGAAGCGGTCGGGGGTTATATCTTTGTCTGCAACAACGATACCATGGAGGAGAATCTCCGAAGGCAGCTTTTTGGTATGCATGCTTTATTTGATTAATTATCATTATTATCTTTATTTTTCGCATCATTTTTGAAAGGGAAGTTCGAATTTTGTTCTTTGATCGCAATTTAATTATCGTTATTAATATTAATGGAAGAAAGTTCAAATTTTTAGGAGTACATGCTCGATTACTTAGATTCAACCCATTTAATTTCCTTTGTAGCAAAGGAAATCACTTGGTATCCTACCCACAAATTTGCACTATCTTTGAGGTATTTTGTAACTCTGTTTTTCAGATTTAATGGTGGGAGGTCAAACTTGTCAACCAAAAGAATTGAATTTTTAGTAGTTATTGAGCTTTGACATCTTTCCTTGTTAAAACTTCCCTAAATATTGGTTCAATTCAGATAGAAATTGGCAACCATTTTTTCTTATTTTTTTTGTTGGTTTTGGTTGGTAACAGGCCTGCCGCCAAGGTACAGAGACTCGGTTCGGGCGATCACACCAGGGCTGCCTCTTTTCCTCTACAACTACTCGACCCATCAGCTCCATGGAATTTTTGAGGTGCTGCATCTGTTCCTCTATCTCATACCATCTTATCCGCTCGACGGAATTGGGTTCTGTTTTCTTATACAAATTTGCCCTGCAACTTCGTCTACAGGCGGCTAGCTTTGGAGGAACCCACATCGATCGAACGGCTTGGGAGGACAAGAAATGCCCTGGGGAATCCCGTTTCCCTTCTCAGGTGTGTATTCCATAACTCGATTCTGCTTCGGGTTTGGGTCGATTGTATCCTGTTGTTCTCTGTCTTGCGTTGTTAATTTGGATAAGTTATACAAACAGTGAGACTCTAGCTTCAGAATGAGTGTTTCCTTTTGAAAAGGCTGTTCATTGATGGGTGTATTCATCTAGATGTGTATTCATTGATGCTAGCTACTATGGGAGTCCCTTCATGGATTTGGATGGACATAAGTTTCAGATCAGAAAGATAGTGCATCTTCTCCTGTCCATCCCTCCTTTCCCATCCCCTTTTTCAGTATGAAAGGCAAGATTGGACATGATAATATTTTCTTAATGGTTTGATCATGGAGTTTGATTCAACTTCCTCTGTTTTCTTTATTCACATTAAATGTTAATCATTTTATCTATGTTGGTACATGACTCCACTTCCTTATTTTATCTATGCTGGTACTACTTTATTCATGGATGAAGAATACTGGTGCTAGTTGTTGAGGTGGTTTGCTTTCTTTATAACAACACATGAAACCTCCAATCCTTTCCATTGGGTGGTGAATTCCATCTTATTTTTATATTTCTTTGATGGAGACCTGCACCAACCAAGCTATCACCCTCTCTTTTTCTCAACTCCAGAGAGATTTCTTAATGACTTGTTCAAGGATTAGGTCTGCTTGCTTATGCTGTTCTCATTGTTTTCTCCCCCCCTCCTTTGATTAGGTGAGGGTGGTGACGAGGAAGGTCTGTGAACCACTGGAAGAGGACGCCTTCCGCCCAATCCTTCATCACTACGATGGCCCCAAGTTTCGTCTGGAGCTCAATATCCCTGAGGTATATGCTTAGAAAAAACATCATTTGACACCTCTCTTATTTCATCAGCTTATTTGTGAGTTGTGACAGAGATATACTATTTTTTCAGGCTCTGGCCCTCCTTGATATATTTGCGGAAAACAATGCTTGAGATGGAGTTGGCCTCTTCCTGTATAACCACTACTAGTAATTCAGAGCATTCGACAGGCATATCTATATATAAATATATCTGTTCTTCGTACTACTTACTGAATAAGTTTGTCTCTCCTGGGGAGAAATTTTGGTGGGCTATGTGATCCAGGAGATGAAGGGTGGGGTGATGAACCCTGATGTTCGGTACTTAACTCCAGTTTTGTAAAAAGTTTCTCGAGGCAGACTTTTGTCATGTAAATAAGTTATATATGAAAGATTATCTTTTTCATGCAAATAATAGTATTTGATGGCATCTTTTGTTTGATCCGCTATGGAAGTCCTCATCTAATGCAAGTGGGTGTATATATTTTAGGAGTGTGCGAAGCTACTGCTTTTAAAGAACATGTATATATTCATGTTCATGTTGCATTATCTACCAATAGGTGAAGCTGAGCCTTTGTGCTAATTTTTGAACCAAAACCACTCCTAGCCACTAGCCAGCCAGCAAAGACAAGGATTGTTATAATCTAGGCATATCCTGAAAGCAACCTCCTGTTATATAAGTTGGAAGCTTTGCATGTTACCTTGAGTTGATCAAAATTGTGTTTAAAATTAGCAGGAGCTCTACTTTCGGCCTATCTCTTTTGTCACGATCCAAGAAAAAGGGGTTCAAAATCATGCCCCTCTTTCCAGCCCTAAGGGGTCGGAAGGCTCCATTTCTCTACCAAAATCTGAATTTTTACGCTTTTCTGAAAAAAAAGGAGAGAAGAGGATTTGCATGAATATCCTCCTAACTATTGCATTTTGCATGAATAATCTTTTAAAATTAATATTTGCATCTATACCATCGTAAAACACTCATTTTGCTATTTTTTTTATCCTTATACTCAGCCATTTAGCACCGTTAAAAAATTAAAGATTTCAAATTAAAATGACTAAAATATTCTTAATGGATAGATGTGCAAAAAAAAAAAATTTATAAGACGATCACGATAGAGAACAAAAAAATAATTTTAAACTTTTATTTTATTTTTAATTAAAATAAAAGTAGTTTTTTTTATTAACGGTGTTAGAAAAACCGTTATATTGAAAGCATTTGTAAAAAAAAAGTATTTTATGAGGGTACAGAAATATATATAAATTTAATATTTATATAAATTTGAATTTTTGGAAGGATATTCATTCAGAATTTATTTTTTTTTCCTTCTACATCCGCATGGCCCTTTATAGTGTTGGTATTTAGAATTAAACCATAAGGATCCGGGGGTGCTTAGGATTCTTAAAAGTGCTGCCTCGAGCACAAAATGGGGGTGGAGAGTGACCGGACCAAGTAGTGATGATGATGAGATTCGTGATCAAATTCCACATTGATTTTTTTTTTTTACGAGTGCCAGATGCGAGCGATCCAGTCTACAATGACGTCGATGAGAAATCTATTATAAATGGCACGGTCTATTCCAACTTCGAAGGGGCAGTGGGCGCTTCTATGAAGAAATCAATGATAAATCTATTCCAGCCGAGACGATTTCTCCCCCCTTTTTATCGGGAAGGTTTCAATGGCATGATAAATCTTATCTATTTTATTCTTGATATCAATGGTAAGTTGTTTTGGTCCAGGCATGGCTCCACAGACTGGATCCACAGCATTAGTATTTATTTGATACAGACTGGATTTGGGCACGGGTTGGTTATTATTGGGCTTTGGGGCCTTGGACTTGCAGGCTGATTTGTTTGGATATGGACCTAGACTGGACCCATTTTTCTTGGACTTGGCCATGTTACGTTTCGTGGGAGGAAAGGTTGGATGGAAACCCTCTCCCATCCTCCTCTCTTGAGCAACGCCCCACATAGAATAGGAGAGATGAGTGTGTGTAACAATCTAGGACCTCATCTAAAAAGGCCCAATCCAAAATCCTTATCCAAATCCTTTCAAATCTAATCACCAGCACCACGATCGACCTATGGTTAGCTCTAATACGCCCATGCTATAATGTCTCCTAGTCTACATAGGTCAAAAGCCGGTACACTCTGATACCATTTATTAAAATCCAAAATTTCATAAAAAGACTAGTCGTAAGATATTATTTAGGTTTCTTGGCTCTGTATAAGTATCGAAGATCTATTCAGTGCATAACCAATGTGGGACTAAATACACGTCCACATGAATCCTCGATTCGTTGTAGACAAAGAAAAGGTGTGGAGAAAGGAGGAAAAGTAGTATGAGAAGAAGAGAAGAGGGAAGTGTGTTGTCCGCTTATCCTCTGCTCCTCTCTTTGGTCGACCACAACAAGGGCCCATATCTTTTAGAGTTTCAACCTATCATGCTATGTAAAAGCCAGGAACCAAAATCAAAGGAAGAGCGAGAAGAAAAAAGAAAAGTAAAAAAAAAAAGAGGATGAAGCTTGTGATCTCCTCCATTGTTCAAATAGAAGCTCAGTTTTCTGCTCCTAAGACTCTGAAAAGAAGCACATGCAAAGGCATATTGACGGCTTTGCATATTGACAGCTTCTAAAAATCAAAGACGAAATATCCTCAAATAAGAACCATATTAAGATTCCTCAATAGCAAGAAAATTATCAACAGCATGCCATGCATCTTTAAATTGATGCTTGCAAAGACTTGTTGAAAATTGAAAAAAAAAAAAGCTATTAAAAAAAATCTGCCAAAGTTTTGATGAATTATTATGGTACTCTTTGTGTTGATTTGCATCCATGGCTTTGTCCTAATGCAAGGTCCTCACATAATTAAATCCCATTATTTAATTATGAACATAATGTATTAACTAACTTATTTGCGTGGTGTTGATTGTTTGCTTCTATCTGTCAATTGTAGTTGGCTTTCACATGGATGCATTTGATTGGATTAAATTCTACCGTTGGACTTAGCCCTGTACTTGGGTGACCCTTAGGTCTTTGATCCTTTGAAACTATAGTGGTCCAATGTTTTGCCTACATATCATGTCCTTGGAAGGAAGGTTACTTACCATTACGGCTATGCCCATTAGTTGAGCTCTTGGACAATTGTGTCTATTGTGACAATTGGACTGTGAGTCCTCATTCTAAAGCCCTATAGATAAGAGATGTTTATTTTGAGTTGGCTCATCAGCTCACTTAAACATAAACAGTTCAAATATATGAGCTAAGTCTGTCCTCCAAAACCTTCGATTCATACCATGAAGCGTAAAGAAGGAATGTGAAAGTTTTTTTTCCACTTGCGGTGGCTTTTGGTCAGACAAATGAATGCATATAGTGAATAACCCCCGCTTGTTTTATCTTGGAAGACATTCGCCAGAACTCATTGCACCATGGAATTAAATTAAAGTCATAAACAAAGTGCATTCTTGCATGTCCCAAGCTGTAATCCATAAAATGTTTTTTTCTTTTCTTTTGAAACTATTGTGTTTGCTGATTGTTTGAAACTAATTCGATTTGGTTTGTGCGAGGTAATTAATGGAGTCCAATTCACAGGCATCTATTAGCAGTTACATTTGATAGGACTAATATGATACATTTGAGTGCCGTTGACAATATTGAACTAGTACCTCCAGGCATCCATTAGCAATTGCTTCTCTGTTAACCTGGCAGTGCTAACGACACTTGAGAGCTGTATTAGATGTGTATAGGTCCAAAGGTTACTTGAAAGCTCTGCATTTTCTCAGGTTCAATGTCAGGTCCATACTTGCGTTGGCCTCTACGACATTAGGTTAGTGTGCGATAATGGGCCAGCTCTTTCTCAAAAACCTTGTTTGTGGGAACGAAAAAGGCCTTCGCTTTGGTCGGTGCAATTCGAAATGGGGCGCTAACTTTTGGGCAAAAAGGGCAGCAAGCAAATACAACTTGTTCGCCAACATTACTCTCACATTTAGAGGTGAAAGAAGATCGGATAATATCGTTTGGATTTGTTTTCATATCCAAAACTATCTAGATATAAATAAAAATTTGAGTATTCGACTAAAATCCGTATACGTATCTATATTCCTAAAAAAAAAAGGATATGTATCTGTTAACATACTATTAACTTGATTTATCATCCATTTAGTAATTTAATCTTTGATTATGTGGTGATAAAGTTTAATTATCTGATTTATATCCATATTTATATCCATACTTTTGGTATCTGATTTGCATTCGTATATATTAAAAACAAATATGAATACGAATTTTTGCATCTAACTAATATCTATATCGGTATTTATATTCATTATATAAAATAAATATGGATATGTTTATACTAGTATCCGATTTGTATTCGATCCGATTTCAATCCTAAGGCCATATTGGATTGGTTAGAGATTCTTATAGTACTTATATACTCTTATGTCCATCCATTCAAGTGCTTGACTTTTTAAATAGCATCATCAAATGGTATCAGAGTTCGTAATCAGACCCAATCTCTCTTCCAGTCTCTCAGCCTTCATTCATGCTGAAAACCTTCTACCTCCCCGTATGTTTAAGCGCTAGTTATAAAGCAGGACTACCAGGTGCATTTATCATATTTGGAATTATAACAATCAATGCTTCCTCTCATGTCAATGGAGCCTACTATGTTTTTTTCTCCACGAAATGCATGAGATGACAAAAGCTACGATCAGCTATTTCGATGAACTTTTCAACAAGCTTCCAAAACCCATGGGATTTATGGGCCAAGACAACATTGGGATTACACCTGGCTCGTCTTGACCGAGACTAGATCTGCCCTGAACCAAATTTTTAGATCCGGAACGAGGTTGAATAGGGTCGGAGGTTGAGCCTAATCCTTTTCATGCAGATCCAAAATTCTTTATGGTGCACTCTTTGCATCGTAAAATATACTATGCAGCACTCGATAATTATCATCAGTAGAGGATGGCCATCAAATAAGACGGCTTTATATGTCATAAGTGACATATCTTATATGATAACTATCCATTTTCTAATAGCAGCTATTCATGATATTCTACAATACAACCTGCGTACTATAAAAGATGGGCGAGCAAGCAAAGTAATAAACGATACGTGCTATGTTAAGGACATCTCATACCTGAAATTGATCCAAGTGAGTGATGTCTTCAACAAAAGTTGGGGGATCTTGGGAATAGGGATAGCTTTATCCATGGTGAACCAGTAAGGTTTAGTTTTTGCCCCAAGACCAAGTATTATTTTCAGATAAGAAGAAACTCAGCACCTAATATATCGAATATTGAAATCGGTAGAAATAATATTTTCATCCAAATTTTGACTGAGACGAAAATTTTGAATTTAGTATATTGCACGCATGCCATGTCTTTTTTTTAAAAAAAGGAGTTTTGAAAAATATAAGAAAATATAAAACATATAAATAAATCTAACTTATTCTATAAACTTAAGTTTTTGGGACAAGTGGTGATTTCAACATGGTATCAGAGTAGAAGTCCCGAGTTTGAACCCTATCTCCACACTCTTTGATGGAGGACCACTGCAGGAAGAAGAGAGAAGGAAGAGGAAGAAGAAAAGAGGAGGAGAAAGGAGAAGAGGAGGAAAGGAGAAGAGAAGGAAGAAGGAGAAAAGAAGGCTAGGTTTTTTTATTCAATTCTTCAATGCCCTAATTCATGAGAGGGCTGGCCTTTATATAGACTTTACATTAGGTCAAACAATTGACGACATACCAAACTTAGATCTCCAATCAAGTGACTAAGTCAACCGATTGATTACATACCAAAATCGATCCAATCACTCGAGCCAATTACACGATTTAACAGCTAAACCAATTGACTTGACTAAAATAAAAAGTAAATGACCAAATCAACTAAAATACAGAAAATAAAAATTAAAAATACTCAAATTGGTGGCTCAATATCATCCTTAAGCCATATTGAAGTTAATCTCTGGTGTGAACGCGAGCGAGTGGCTCTGATAGTGCGATCATCTGGAGGAATGGCTTTGATGGCGTGCGTTGCAACGTGCGCCACGCAACGACCTTCGACATGATCGGGCATCCGCGGTGCAATGGCCCCAGCAAAGATTACGTGCGGCAAACAGAGAAAAATATTCGGAGGTGGTCCGTCCATAAATCAGATCTCGAGGCTTTGGCAACAGAGGCAAAGCCGTGGCTCTCATACCAAGCAGATAAAGGACCACTGCAGAGAGAAGAGAGAAGGAAGAGGAAGAAGAGAAGAGGAGGAGAAAGGAGAAGAAGAGAAGAGAAGGAAGAAGGAGAAAAGGAGGCTAGGTTTTTTATTCAATTCTTCAATGCCCTAATTTATGAGAGGAGTAGCCTTTATATAGGCCTTACATCGAGTCAATCAATTGAAGACATACCAAACTTGGATCCTCAATCAATTGACCAAGTCAACCAATTGATTACATATCAAAACCGATCCTGTTGGGGGAAAAATGGGCTGCCGTCGGCATGTGACGACGGGTAGATCGGCAGCAACCTCAAAATGCCCGACCAGGCACTCGACTTCAAGGCGCCGGACCTCCGAGACGCCCGACCTCAGGGCTCCCGACCTAGCGCCTGACCTCAAGGCGCCCGACTTCAAGGTGCCCGACCTCAGAGACACCCGACCAGGCGCTCGACTTCGAGGCGTCCGACCTGGGCACCTGACCTCGGCATTCTTGACCTCGGAAGCCCGACCTTACCATCACCCGCTGCGGTCACATCCTTCTGCAGCTCAACCGGGGACCATGCCTTGCTACCGCTGTCAACAATTAATGCGCATGGCCTCCGCGGATCTTCGGCTCACTCAACAGTTAATACGCATGGCCTCCGCAGATCTCTGGCTCACTCAACAATTAATGCGAATGCTATCCACGGATCTCAGACCTTCCACGGCAACTAGTTGACTCACTCGACTACGTCCGATCACCCACGACGACTCATTGGCTCCATCCTGATCTCCCACGGCAATGCATTAATTCACACGATCGTGCTCAATCATGACGGTAACTCATTTGCCCCGTCATATCATAGGTAATCCTGTACTCCTATAAAAGGAAAACCTCTCCCTCTTAGAGAGGAGTCCGAACTTTATTAACTTTAGGAGATATCTCTCTCCCTCTACACAAGAGCCCCCTCTGACTTAAGCATCGGAGGGCGGTGCCGTAAACCCCGGCCACCGGCTTCTTGCAGGTCCCCTTGGAGGTGCAGCCCGCCGGCGTACTGATAGTCAACTTTAAGACCACGGCAATAGCACGTATCTGATAGGATAGTGATTACGGGTATCGATCCCACAGGGATTGGGGTATAGTTGTTTTTCTTTTAAAAAAAATAAAATATTTAAAAAGGAAGAGTTGGTGAAGAAAATTAAACTAAGGAATTTTAATAAAGCAAAATGAAATTAAAAAGATATCAGTTTGGGGGAAACCTAGGGCAAGGAATTCACCACTAACATCGGAACAAGGGTTATTTATATTTTAATTTATTCTTGGATATAACATGCAAATTGGCTACAGCCTAATAAGCATTCGAATAAATTTCACAGAAGTAATTTAGGCATAATTCATCTTTAGTTTAGCATGAAATGTCTACCCTAATCTAAGGTGGTAGCATATCGCATCTTCCTTAAGCATGAACTATCTTATTTTACGTCAATGATCATGAAGAGCAGTTGTATAAACTTCATATTTAAAATCACAGAAATTAAATATGAGATGAAATAAAATATTCATTAGAAGCAAAATAAGGTTTATACAACTCCAAGAATAGAATTAAAAATATAAAAACCCCTTGGCCCTTTGTTAGGGCTGCATCCAGCCCTGGAGAAGAGATCAGCCCTGCATGGAGTTGGAGATGGCAAGCAGCAGCACAGCAGCAGGCTCCCATCTCTTCCTTCATGATTTCTTTCTTTGAAATATTCCCAAATAACAAAACTCTTCTCTCTCCTCTTATTTTTTATTCTCTCATGTTTCCGTGCTCACTCCCTCCCCTGTTTCCTCTTCTTCTTCCCGTGGGACTTGCCTCCGAGAGATTGATCGATGCCCCAATGAAGAGGAGTCTTCTCCTTTTATAGCCTCACGAAGCTCTCTTGCGGATGGAGTCGAATCGCGGATTACTCGGACGCGTCATGGGTGCTGACTTCGCTGAGATTTGGAGCTGATCCGAGAGTTGGTATGCTGTTGGGATTTGATTCCGAAGCAGAGGAAGGTGAGCTGGTAGTTGATCCGGAAGTCTGTTGTTTGATCTTCGCTGCACGGGGGTGACGAGGACGTGGACCAGATGTAAGGAATGCTGAGATTATTCTGTGGATAAGAGAAACTGATCCGTGATTCCTTGCTTAGTTGGTTGCTCTCGGAGATGAAGATGAGGTGCCTCTGTTCCGCTGAAGCAGGGGATGTTATTTGGATAAGGATGAGTAAGGCCGGAATGCGCGGAAGAAGATGAGAGAGTTTTGATCCGAAGATCATGGGATCTAGCTTCGGAATGAACATCTAAACTTTATCCTATAGATGACAGGATCAATCCGGAATGAGAAGAAGCTCGGGAATGGCTGGATTCGGCTGTAACAGAGGATTTAAAGCTGTGAACGGCTTGATACGGGATAAAGGGTGGCTATGGAAGTTTGAATCATGGAACATCCGAACGCTGGAGAATGGGAAGACGTTGGAACTGCTGGGATACGAGTGAATCTGTGAAGAAGAACGGTTTGGGATGCTGGGTTTATCCGTGGGAGAATGAGATGAACTCGATTGAAACCGGAGGAAGAGGATGAAGATGCTGTTCACGGTTGGGAACGGCTGTGAAGTGATTTGGATGAAGACGTGCGAAACAGAGGAGCTGTTTGGGTGCCGTGATGCTCGGGAGAATTTGTTGAGAGTTATCCGAAAGATACTGGGATGAATCTGGATGAGAAATCGGAGGAGTTTGTTCGTGGGATTCAACACGGAGCAAGGAGAAAATGCATGGATTCGGGACAAGATAAGAGCTGGGAAGGAGTGGTTTCCGAAGGGAGGTTGAAGAGGTTGGCTTAAGGAGGATCTCGGTTGATCCTTTTAGATGCTCCACGGGATGAAGTTTGGTAACAAAAGTTGGGAGATCGAGAGTCGCGGGAACTGGGGAGATGGTTGAAAAGATCTCGGCTGAGATGCATTCGTGAATGGGAAATATCCTTGAATCGCGAACGGGAGATGAGGATGAATATTGTTGCTGGGCAGAATTTTAGTTGAACGATATGTGAGGAATTGCTTGCGACTCGGCTGGGGAATGAGTGGATCACGGGAGGATGAACTTGATTTAGTTGGGAACAGGGGAGATGATCGAAATATGAAGGAGTTATTCGGATGGGCAGATGACGTGGAAGGTGGGAGATGCGTGGAAGACATCTTGGACATGGGGAGATGAGGTGTAAGACTTGACACGTGGATGGCTTGCACGTGGACTTTTAGGAAAACTTTGAATGGCTAATCACAGATGTGATAATGACCCGATAGTACAACATAGGAGGTTTAACTCGATTGGATGCGAAAGAAACAGGGGAGTGGGGCTGGACCGGGGTGCGTGTCATTCGAGTTCAGGGATCATCCGAAATAAGTTTGACTCGACCTGCATGCATTAAGCTCAATCAATAAATAATCAAATCAAACTTGAATTACCTTTGATAATTTATAAAAATGTAATGATGAAGGTAATACATTTTTTTAGTTAAATTTACAAAATATGTGAATTAAAATAATGATAAGTGCTATGAATAAGATATTAATTTATGCATTATTTAGCACTTATCACACCCCCCCAACCTACTTTTTGCTAATCTCCGAGCAAAATAAAAACTAACTCACTTTCGTAGGAATCGCGATTGCATTTACCGTATGCAATAAGGCTTTAAACCCCTAGGTGGCCCTAGTGGACGAGTTTTGTCTCGTGAGGGTTTCCGGCTCAGATACCCACAACTGCGGTCTCTACCCAGTTTATTTTATTATTTTATAAAATCTAATTTCAAATGCATAAGTGCCAAGAATTTCAAAAGCACACAAAGTTTTATTACTAAGTCAGCCCAAATCCTAGGTCAAGATGCAACTTAAGTTGAAGTCATTAAGTTTCCGTTAGAGAGTTGTAAGGCTAATTTATACTTGGGTGCTCGGTGATGTCTGGACCATACACAAGCTAAGGCTTTAGATTCTCCAAAATACTGCTAAAGCTAGTAGCTTCCAAGAATTGGTCAGATAAGACCTAATCACTGATTCAAAATCATCCTACTTTGCAGGATTTCGAGAGTTGTGGATGTTTACTTTAATACCTCATGGGCTTTATCTGTAATATTCCAGTTTACTCGAATTTTTACAACGACGGCTTTCACACTATCGTCTTTTTTCAAGGTCAATATTATTTTCTCTTTTTCTCTTTCATTTTTTTTTTGATTTTGATTTTTTTTTTGATTTTGTATTTATAAATAAATTATGCACTTTTACTCTTGTAATGATTCCTCCATGTAGCGAGCATTCAGTCAACACTTCCACACCAGATGGCGTAAGGTGTTGGGCATCAAGACTCCCCTACGGACCTATGCTCGGGTTCCTCATTACAAGCCCGCTGACCTTTGACGATAGGTAGCCCTTTTCGATGTACCTGACTAAATTCACTCTTTTTTTTTTAACAGTAAATACGGGATAGTAGTGAATTAGATAGGAATGATTCATCAGGACTCAAGGTTGCTACTAGACTTAGCAACGTAATGTTGAAACCTAATCCTTAGACGTGCAGGCTATGTGTGTTGTGAAATTCCAAAGTAAAAATTATCTTACAACTCGCTAAAAGAATTTTTAATAAAAAGAACTCAAATTGACTTACTCTTGACTAGTTATTGGGCTTTTTAGATTTTATATACTTTGTGTGTTTATCATTTCAGCACTAAAGCATAGAAATTAGTTTTTTTTTTTTTGAGATAAACTTATTTAAAAATACAAAAATTCGAAAAATTTCTTCAAAAATTCGAATCCTATACCCCCCAACCTAGATCAGACATTGTCCTCAATGTTTTTGTTTTTTTTTTAATTTTTTTTAAATATTTTTTTTATTATTATTATTTTTTTATTTTACGAAAATATGATGCATATGGAGGATAGAAGTATTGTACCTTAGTTGCATCAGTAATATGAGGACTTCTGAAAATAATAATAATAAAAAAAAACAAGAAAATGTGCAAAAATAATCTATGGAAATTGGGGTTGCCTCCCAACAAGCGCTAAGTTTAATGTCTTCAGCCAGACACAGTACATCCTTATTCATCCCGATAAATAGGATCCATTAAATCAAGGGATTCAATCAACTGTCCATCTGCAACACATTCTATATAAGGTTTCAATCTTTGACCATTGACGTTTAGGATACGACCATCACTGAGGTTTTGAATTTCTACTGCCCCATGAGAAAAAACTTTCTTAACTAAGAAGGGACCATCCCACCTAGAGCGAAGTTTACCAGGAAAGAGACGCAATTTAGAATTGAATAACCAAACCTTTTGATTAGGCTCAAAAGACTTGCGGTTAATGTATTTGTCATGAAAAGCCTTAGTCCTTGCCTTGTATATTTTGGCATTTTCATACGCTTCATTGCGTAACTCTTCAAGCTCATTAAGTTGAAGTTTCCGGTTAGAACCAGCTGCAACCATATCAAAGTTAAACTTTTTAATGGCCCAAAAAGCTCTATGCTCGAGTTCTACGGGTAAGTGGCAAGCTTTTCCAAAAATCAGTCGATAAGGAGACATGCCAATAGGAGTCTTATAGGCAGTACGATAAGCTCAGAGAGAATCATTTAATCTTTGAGACCAATCCTTCCTATCAGGGCGTATTGTTTTCTCTAAGATGTGTTTTATCTCCCTATTAGAAACTTCAACTTGTCCGCTTGTTTGGGGATGGTACGGGGTGGCAACTTTGTGGGTGATTGAATATTTTCGAATCAAAGCTTCAAAAGATCGGTTGCAGAAATGTGATCCCCCATCACTAATGATAGCTCGGGGTACGCCAAAGCGACTAAATATGTTTGTTTGTAAGAACTTAACCACAACCTTGTGATCGTTACTCCTAGTGGCAACTGCTTCTACCCACTTTGAGACATAGTCAACCCGACAAGAATGTACTCAAAACCAAAAGAACGCGGGAAAGGGCCCATGAAGTCAATACCCCATACATCAAAAATTTCTATAATTAAAATGGGGTTAAGTGGCATCATATCTCTACGGGTGATTGTACCCATTCGCTGGCATCGCTCACAAGTTTGGCAAAATTTGTGAGCATCCTTAAACAAGGAAGGCCAATAAAATCTACTCTGTAAGACTTTAGCTGCAGTTTTTCTACCACCAAAATGTCCTCCGCAGGCTTGGGTATGACAAAAATTAAGAATACTCTGAAATTCACATTCCGGCACACATCGACGGATTACTTGATCTGGGCAGTACTTAAATAGATCAGGATCATCCCAAAAGTAGAACTTAACTTGCGAAAAGAATCGATCCTTGTCCTGCTTGGACCAGTGATCGGGAATTTGTCCTATGGCAAGATAGTTCACTATGTTAGCGAACCAAGGTGTTTTCATTTGTTGTACCTCAAACAATTGTTCATCGGGAAAGGAGTCATGAAGTGGTGAAATGTTATGAGGAGGTTCGAGAACGATCCTAGACAAATGGTCTGCTACAACGTTTGTGGTGCCTTTCTTATCACGAATTTCTAGATTGAATTTCTGTAACAATAGGATCCATCGAATTAGGCGAGGCTTGGTGTCTTTCTTTGAAAGGAGGTACCGGAGAGCAGAATGATCAGTGAACACAATAACTTTGGACCCTAAGAGATAGGACCGAAACTTATCCAGGGCAAATACTACAGCTAGTAATTCTTTCTCAGTAGTGGTATAATTCAATTGTGCATCTGAGAGTGTTTTACTAGCGTAGTAGATGACGTGAGGTAGCTTTTCTACTCGTTGTCCTAAAACTGCCCCAATGGCATAGTCAGAAGCATCACACATAAGTTCGAATGGAAGGGTCCAATTGGGAGGTTGTATGATGGGTGCTGTAGACAACTTAGATCGGAGTTTTTCAAAGGCCTCTTTACATGCTTCATCAAAAACAAAGGGTGTATTCTTGGCAAGGAGATTGCACAAGGGCCTCGAGATTTTGCTAAAGTCTTTAATGAAGCGACGGTAAAATCCAGCATGGCCAAGAAAAGAACGAATTTGTTTCACAGATTTGGGTGGAGGAAGATTAGAAATAAGATCAACTTTAGATTTATCTACTTCAATCCCTCTTTTGGACACAATGTGTCCCAAAACTATTCCCTCTTGAACCATAAAATGGCTCTTTTCCCAACTTAGCACTAGATTGGTTTCCTTACATCTTTTCAGAACCAGGGCTAAATTACTGAGACAATCATCGAATGAGGGGCCAAAAACTGAAAAATCATCCATGAATACTTCCAAAAATTTTTCTACCATGTCGGAAAAAATTGCCATCATGCATCGTTGAAATGTCGCAGGTGCATTGCATAGTCCAAATGGCATTCTTCTATATGCAAATGTTCCGAATAGACATGTGAAAGTGGTTTTCTCTTGATCATCAGGATACACGGCCAATTGGTTATATCCAGAATAACCATCTAAGAAACAGTAGAAACCCTGACCGGCTAATCTTTCCAATATTTGGTCAATAAATGGCAAAGGAAAATGATCCTTCCTAGTCATGGAGTTAAGCTTTCTATAGTCGATGCAAACACGCCAGCTAGTGGTCGTGCGTGTAGGCATTAATTCTCCTTCTGCATTTTCAACCACAGTAATGCCCGACGTCTTTGGTACTACTTGAGTCGGACTCACCCAGTTACTATCAGAGATAGGATAAATGATTCCAGCATCTAGCAACTTTACTACTTCTTTCTTGACCACCTCTTTCATGTTAGGGTTAAGTCTCCTTTGCATTTCACGGGTTGGTTTTGCATTTTCTTCTAGGTGAATGCGATGCATGCAAATAGATGGGTCAATCCCCTTTAGATCAGTTACAGACTATCCAATTGCATGTTTGTGTTCTCCGAGTACACTCAAAAGTTGACTCTCCTGTTTGTCAGATAGGTCAGCTGCGATGATTACAGGTAGGGTATCTTCGGGTCCTAGAAAAGCATACTTAAGGGTTACCGGAAGTGGTTTTAACTCAAGTTTGGGAGGGGACTCGATGGAGGGGCACTGTAGTGTACTAGAAAGAGTAGGAAGAGGTTCATATCGGTCATGCCAAGGATGACGGATTGTCAAGTAGGACATTGACTTCTTTTATGGCATTGTTTAAATCAAGATTATCAATGTCAAAATGGGCTAGACATGCTTCCAGAGGGTCATCTGCCAGAATATAGGGAAGGGCTTCTTCTACAAGATCGTCCAATTTGTCTACTAGAAAACACTCATCTTTCCTTGCGGGTTGATCGGAGGCGTGGAATACATTCAGTTTGACTTTCATGTTCCCAAAGGATATATCCATCACCCCCGTTCTACAGTTAATACATGCATTGGCTGTAGCTAGAAAGGGACGACCAAGAATCATGGAGATTTGTTTCTTGAGATTGGGCACAGGTTCCATATCAAGAACGATGAAATCGACTGGGAAATAAAATTTGTCGACCTTGACTAGGACATCTTCAATTGTTCCTCGTGGTATTTTAACAGATCGATCAGCCAACTGTAGGGACACCGAGGTAGGCTTCAATTCACCTAATCCGAACTTTTCGTAGACTGAATAAGGAAGGAGGTTAACACTCGCCCTAGATCTAATAATGCTCGATCAATAGGATTGTCTCCCACCACACAAGAGATGGTAGGGGCTCCAGGATCTTTGAACTTAGGAGGGGTTTTGTGCTGAAGGATGGAGCTCACTTGTTCAGTCAGGAAGACCTTTTTAGGCACATGTGTCCTAGATTTTCGTTTCTGTGTACAAAGGTCTTTAAGAAATTTGGCATAAGATGGAATTTGTTTTATAGCATCAAGGAGAGGGAGGTTGATTTTGACTTGTTTGAATACCTCCATTATTTCTTCCAACGAAGTTCCTTTCTTGCCAAAGGCAGAAGGTGTATTCAGACACTGGGGGAAAGGAGCCTTCAGTGTAAACGGTGTGGTCGATACTGGACTAGATGGCGACACAGACGAGTTCGCGTTCTCTTTAGGCACAGTCATATTCTTATCTTCATTTTCTTTATGTTCTTTTTCTCCAACCTTATTATCTACTATGCGTCCGCTTCTTAAGGTGGTCATAGCATTGGCTTGTTCATGGTGAACATCATTCGGTTGAGTCTCTTGAGCCATGTATTGCCCTCTCGGGTTACTCACTGGTTGGGTTGGAAGCTTGCCTTCCTCTCTTTTATTCAGTGCATTAGCTAGTTGCCCCATTTGGGATTCTAGCTTGGCGATAGATTGCGTGTGAGAGTGCACCAATTGTGTAATGGTTTCCAAACCTTGAAGGGAGTTCAACACTTTTTCCTCAAAAGCTGTATTTTTTTGGGGTGCTGAAGGAGGGACATGTTGAAATTGAGTCGAGGGACGGTAGGGATGCACATTCTGAAATGGTTGGAAGTTTTGGGAATAAGGTTGGGAAGTATTGGGAGTCTGCTGCTTCCAGGAGAAGTTTGGATGGTTGCGCCACCCCGGGTTATAAGTATTGGAAAATGGGTCATTACCCGGTCGGGATTGTGTTTGGGCAGCATTTACTTGTTCTTGCACAAATTCGGGAAATTGTGCTGCCGAAGGACACTCAAAGACAGTGTGAGATGGACTAGAACAGAGAGTACATACTTGTGCTTGGTGAAAGTTTGGAAGCTGTTCTCTAGACATTAGCTGGTCCAATTTGCGGGACAGTGCATCTACTTTGTCAGATAGACCTATGGACTGGCTAACTTCATATATGGTCCCTTTTCTTTGAGAACTCGAGGGTGCTTGACGAGCGGAGGAGGCATGGTGGAGGGAATTTTCATTAAGGTTCTCAAACAATTGCCATGCCTCATGCTCACTCTTAAGCATGAAAGTTCCCCCACAAGAAGCATCAACCATTTGACGATTTCGTTCGGATAGTCCGTCATAAAAGCATTGCACTAATTGCCATTTGGGTATTTGATGATGCGGGTATTTTCGGAGTAAGTCTCTAAATTTTTCCCAAGTTTCATGAAATTCTTCCCCGTCAGATTGGGAGAAGCTCGTGATAGCACGCCTAAATTGGTTTGTTCTTCCTATGGAAAAATATTTCTTTAGAAATTCATGTTGCATTTGAGCCCATGAAAGAATTGAATTGGCTTCTAATGAGTGGAGCCATTGTTTAGCTCTATCCTTAAGGGAAAAAGGAAACAGCCTAAGTTTCAGAGCATCATCAGTGAAGTTCTGAATTTTGACAGTAGTGCAGATCTCAAGGAACTCATCTAAATGTTTGTATGGGTCTTCATTATTGAGTCCATAAAAAGAGGGAAGCATTTGGATGACACTAGACTTAATTTCAAATTGCATAGCAGCAGTGGTATCAGGTAGTCGGATACAAGATGGAGAGGTATAAATGGAAGGAGTGAAGTACTCCTTTAACAGTTTGGGTTGCTCTTCAGCCATCTCGACAAGTGGTGTGGATCCTATGGTTCTATAGGTCCGGATTTCGGCTCGAAGGGTCCTAATAGAATGCTCTATTTCAGGGTCAAAAGGTATTAATTCGGGAGATTTGGAACGACACCCTAGCATACACTAAGACTCCTCTGATTAGTCAAATACAGTCAAGCATGTACTAAAAAGAAAAACACGTCAATTCCTTAAGTTCATCCTAAAATCACTAGACAGCTCCTAACTGGTTTGAAGAGGGCACCTAAGCCTCCAATCCGGTCTAATGACTGAGCTGACCAGGTAAGCTCCCAGGTAAGTGGGGGGGTCACGATGCGTTGCAAAGGTCCCACTTAAAACCCACTTGCCTCGAACAGATGAACTGTCTCCCTTAAAGGGACAAAGCTTGCCTAGACATCAACTAAGCCACAGAGCGAAATTGGTGCAACTTTCGGTGATCTTCGTCCTATTGAGCTCGAATGTCCCTAGAGGCCAACGTTTAATTGATTTTAATTAATGTGATAGCTATATGAGAATTGATTCACCTAATTTGGGCAAGAATCTAGTGATGAAATCCAGTTCTTATCTTGTTGGGGTGATTGCCCTTACTATGTGCAGATTAATTGGTGTATGTGTATCAAGTATGCATTCACACTTTTGCTGAATTTAAAATCAAACAATCACCACACAAGGAAATTTAAATAAGAAAGGTTTAGATGTTACCAAAGGGAATCTTCCCAGCAATTTTTTATTTTAGAGCAAACCTCTACAACATTCTTTTTCCAGTAGTTCCCTTTTGATCGTCCCAAATTTTTTCTTCGATTCCTGATCAAATAAAAATCAAAAATTAGTAAAGGAGAGAAAAGAGATAAGAGAAATAACAAAAATAGAAAATATTTTTATTTAATTTTAAATATATATATATATATATTTTTAAAGTTTTTTTTTATGAAAAGAAAAATAACTATGCTAACAATCCCCGGCAACGGCGCCAAAAATTGATAGTCAACTTTAAAGACCACGCAATAGCACGTATCTGATAGGATAGTGATTACGGGTATCGATCCACAGGGATTGGGGTATAGTTGTTTTTCTTTTAAAAAAAATAAAATATTTAAAAAGGAAGAGTTGGTGAAGAAAATTAAACTAAGGAATTTTAATAAAGCAAAATGCAATTAAAAAGATATCAGTTTGGGGAAAACCTAGGGCAAGGAATTCACCACTAACATCGGAACAAGGGTTATTTATATTTTAATTTATTCTTGGGTTAACATGCAAATTGGCTACAAGCCTAATAAGCATTCGAATAAAATTTCACAGAAGTAATTTAGGCATAATCCATCTTTAGTTTAGCATGAAATGTCTACCCTAATCTAAGGTGGTAGCACATCGCATCTTTCTTAAGCATGAACTATCTTATTTTTACGTCAATGATCATGAAGAGCAGTTGTATAAACTTCATATTTAAAATTACAGAAATTAAATATGAGATGACATAAAATATTAATTAGAGGCAAAATAAGGTTTATACAACTCCAAGAATAGAAATTAAAAATATAAAAATCCTTGGCCCTTTGTTAGGGCTGCATCCAGCCCTGGAGAAGAGATCAGCCCTGCATGGAGTTGGAGACGGCAGCAGCAGCACAGCAGCAGGCTCCCATCTCTTCCTTCATGATTTCTTTCTTTGAAATATTCCCAAAATAACAAAACTCTTCTCTCTCCTCTTATTTTTTTATTCTCTCATGTTTTCGTGGCTCACTCCCTCCCCTGTTTCCTCTTCTTCTTCCCGTGGGACTTGCCTCCGAGAGATTGATCGATGCCCCAATGAAGAGGAGTCTTCTCTTTTTATAGCCTCACGAAGCTCTCTTGCGGATGGAGTCGAATTGCGGATTACTCGGACGCGTCATGGGTGCTGACTTCGCTGAGATTTGGAGCTGATCCGAGAGTTGGTATGCTGTTGGGATTTGATTCCGAAGCAGAGGAAGGTGAGCTGGTAGTTGATCCGGAAGTCTGTTGTTTGATCTTCGGCTGCAGGGGGTGACGAGGACGTGGACCAAGATGTAAGGAATGCTGAGATTATTCTGTGGATAAGAGAAACTGATCCGTGATCCTTGCTTAGTTGGTTGCTCTCGGAGATGAAGATGAGGTGCCTCTGTTCCGCTGAAGCAGGGGATGTTATTTGGATAAAGATGAGTAAGCCGGATGCGCGGAAGAAGATGAGAGAGTTTGATCCAAAGATCATGGGATCTAGCTTCGGAATGAACATCTAAACTTTATCCTATAGATGACAGGATCAATCTGGAATGAGAAGAAGCTCGGGAATGGCTGGATTCGGCTGTAACAGAGGATTTAAAGCTGTGAACGGCTTGATACGGGATAAAGGCTGGCTATGGAAGTTTGAATCATGGAACATCCGAACGCTGGAGAATGGGAAGACGTTGGAACTGCTGGGATACGAGTGAATCTGTGAAGAAGAACGGTTGGGATGCTGGGTTTATCCGTGGGAGAATGGGATGAACTCGATTGAAACCGGAGGAAGAGGATGAAGATGCTGTTCACGGTTGGGAACGGCTGTGAAGTGATTTGGATGAAGACGTGCGAAACAGAGGAGCTGTTTGGGTGCCGTGATGCTCGGGAGAATTTGTTGAGAGTTATCCGAAAGATACTGGGATGAATCTGGATGAGAAATCGGAGGAGTTTGTTCGTGGGATTCAACACGGAGCAAGGAGAAAATGCATGGATTCGGGACAAGATAAGAGCTGGGAAGGAGTGGTTCCGGAGGGAGGTTGAAGAGGTTGGCTTAAGGAGGATCTCGGTTGATCCTTTTAGATGCTCACGGGATGAAGTTTGGTAACAAAAGTTGGGAGATCGAGAGTCGCGGGAACTGGGGAGATGGTTGAAAAGATCCCGGCTGAGATGCATTCGTGAATGGGAAATATCCTTGAATCGCGAACGGGAGATGAGGATGAATATTGTTGCTGGGCAGAATTTTAGTTGAACGATATGTGAGGATTGCTTGGGACTCGGCTGGGGAATGAGTGGATCACGGGAGGATGAACTTGATTTAGTTGGGAACAGGGGAGATGATCGAAATATGAAGGAGTTATTCGGATGGGCAGATGACGTGGAAGATGGGAGATGCGTGGAAGACATCTTGGACATGGGGAGATGAGGTGTAAGACTTGACACGTGGATGGCTTGCACGTGGACTTTTAGGAAAACTTTGAATGGCTAATCACAGATGTGATAATGACCCGATAGTACAACATAGGAGGTTTTAACTCGATTGGATGCGAAAGAAACAGGGGAGTGGGGCTGGACCGGGGTGCGTGTCATTCGAGTTCAGGGATCATCCGAAATAAGTTTGACTCGACCTGCATGCATTAAGCTCAATCAATAAATAATCAAATCAATCTTGAATTACCTTTGATAATTTATAAAAATGTAATGATGAAGGTAATACATTTTTTTAGTTAAATTTACAAAATATGTGAATTAAAATAATGATAAGTGCTATGAATAAGATATTAATTTATGCATTATTTAGCACTTATCACGTACCTCCACCCGCCACACTTGTCAGAGCTCCTCCTTCTCAGCCAGTGGTCGCCCCCGGATCCAATTTCCAGCAACAGTTGGCGCTAGCGGAAGGGCCCGAGTCGCGGCCATGAAGCTAAGGAGCAAAGGAGCTTCCAACGCCTCCCGGCGTCCTGCATTAAGTTCCGGACACTCAGTCCAGAATTTACTACCAAGACCTCCGGCGGACCCAGTCCCCCAAGTCCAACCGAAGCAATTCAATGCTTTGGTACAGCAAGTTTAGGCTTTGGCCACGGTAGTCCAAGGCCTGCAGCATATGGAGGCTCTCCCTATGCCGCCTCCACAGGTTCAAGCCCAGCCAGTTCTCCCTCCAGACAGATCGGCAGCCAACAATGGAGAACGGTGCTGCTATCAAGGCTCAACTCGAGCGTCTTCTCGGAGAGAACCACTAGGGAGGAGCCTAGACAAAAGGCCACAGCCCTCGGAGGCGGAATTAGCTCCAGGCGAACCAGCGCCGGAGCAGACCACCATGGCAGTTCCCTAAGGTGGGGAACTCGACAAGAAGGTCGAGAGGCTCGAGCGACAGATCGAGGCGCTCCACAGCCAGAAGGCAAGACGCGAAGGTGACTTCGAGTTTTCTACTAGGTCACCTTTCTTCTGCCAGATTGAGGAGGAACCGGTCCCACCACGGTTCAAAATACCCCAGGTAGATCCCTACAATAGGACTACCGAGCTCCTCGACCACCTGGAGAGCTATCGGGCCCTCATGGAGCTCCAAGGGTCATCACAGGTCGTGCTCTGCAAGGCCTTTTCTGCGACACTCCGAGGAACGTCTCGGCTTTGGTTCTTCGGGCTGAAGCTGAGCACTGTGTCCTCCTTTGAACAGCTCGGCAGGCAGTTCGCCACCAACTTTGCTACCACCGACGTCAGCGGTGAACATCAGACTCCCTCCTTGATATCAAACAAAAAAAGGAAGAGCCCCTCAAAGACTATCTCGACCGCTTCACCGTCGCAACCTAGGAGGTCCGCGAGCTCGACCAGTCGATAGCCATGTCAGTGCTAAAGACTAGAGCTCGATCCTACAGGTTTCTCTTCTCTATTGAGAAGAATTTTTCCGCCGACTTCACTGAGATGCTGGCCCGAGCTTGAAATTATGCGAAGGTCGAGGAGGCCATCGCCTCTAGGCGGAGTGCGACCGAGCAGGCCCCGAAGAAGCAAAAAAAGCACCGCGAGGAACGCAGCTGTCCGAGAAGCCAGTCTCCCCGCCGAGACAAGAACTTTCCTCGGCTGAGGAGTCCACCTCGACAGCGGCCGAAACCCCGGTTGAGGTCCCCACCTCGGCCAAGGGCGCCCCCGGGGAAGTACGAGAATTACACACCCCTCAATACACCCCGGGCAGAGATCCTTATGGAGATAGAAGGATGAGACTACCTCCGACCTCCACCCGCGATGCGGGAGACGGGAGCTCGGCGCAACCCTAAAAAATATTGCCGCTTCCACTGGGACCACGGCCACGACACGGAGGAGTGCTTCCAGCTCTGAGATGAGATTGAGGCGCTCATTCGCGGTAGAGTACTCAACCAGTTTGTGCGGAACCGGCGCGAGGAAAGGTGGCCGGTGGAAAATGCCGCACCGCCAAAAAAGCCTAATAACAACAGGCCCATTGCCGGCACCATCAACACCATTGTAAGAGGCCCGGCCGGAGGAGGCTCGGTTGAAGAGCCAACCGGAAGAGAAACCCCTTTGAAGCGCCCACGTACTTCCGAAGCCATCTCGTTCTCGAACGAGGACTTAGAAGGGATTGAGACTCCCCATGATGATGCTGTGGTCATCTCCATGATGTTAAATAAATTTGATGTAAAGCGTGTCTTGGTTGATAATGGAAGCTCTGTGAATGTTTTGTATTATGATGCCTTCCAAAAAAAGGGATGATAGAAAGCCAGCTCCGGAGAATGAATGCCCCGCTGGTCGGGTTCACCGGAGATTCGGTCCCGGTTGAGGGCGAAATCAGCCTTCTTGTCACGATCGGGCTCGCCCCTCGAGAAAGCACCGTGAGGATGGATTTTCTTGTGGTCTGCCTATCCTCGGCCTATAACGCCATTCTTAGACGACCAGGGCTTAACGCCCTCCAAGCCGTGGTCTCGACCTACCACCTGCTCGTGCGGTTCCCCACCGACCGAGAAGTAGGCGAGGTTCATGGAGACTAGTCAATAGCTAAGCGATGCTATATGGCGACTCACAAAGCAAAGCAACCGGCTAAAGCACCAAGCCAAGAGGAGCAACCGGCCAAGGCGCCAACCTAAACGTTAGATCAGACGCTGCCCATCGAAACCTTGGAAGTATGGGACGCCCCTCGGAAAGAACGGGTAGAACCTGGTGCCCAGATCTCCTTAAAAGAAAACTGCCCAGAGCTAACCGTGCAGGTCGGCTCCGGCCTGAGCTCCCGTGAAAGAAACCACCTGATCGAGTTCCTCCGGTCCAATATGGACGTCTTCGCCTGGTCGCCCGTGGACATACCGGAGATAGACCCCGAGGTCATGGTTCACCGACTCCAGGTGAAACCGACCTGCAAATCTGTGAGGCAGAAGAAACAGAGCTCCGCACTGGAACGACAACGAACAGCGGCCGAGGAAGTAGACAAACTTCTCAAGACCGGCTTCATCCGGGAGGTCTTCAATCCAGATTGGCTCGCCAACGTGGTCCTTGTGAAGAAAGCTAACGGAAAGTGGCGCATGTGCGTGGACTACATCGACTTGAATAAAGCCTGCCCAAAGGACAGCTTTCCTCTCCTCAACATCGACCAGCTCGTTGACTCCACCTCGGGACATCAGTAGCTGACCTTCATGGACGCCTTCTCAGCATATAATCAAATCTGAATGGCGCCAGAAGACAAGGAGAAGACGGCCTTCATCACCAACAAGGGCCTTTATTGCTACAAATTGATGCCATTCAGGTTGAAGAATGCTGGAGCAACATATCAGAGGCTGATCAGCCAGATCTTTAAAAATCAAATAGGCCAAAACATGGAGGTCTACGTAGACGACATGCTGGTGAAGAACGGAACATCATAGTACCATGTAACTGACCTCAATGAGGCATTCTCCATCCTTAGGAAGTACCAAATGAAGCTCAATCCTGCCAAGTGCGCATTCGGGGTCACCTCGGGCAAATTTCTCGGCTTCATAGTAACCCAACGTGGAATCGAAGCAAATCCTGAGAAGATCCAAGCGCTACAAGAGATGGTGCCACCAAAGACAGTCAAGGAGGTACAACGGGTCACTGGCCGGATCACAGCTTTGAGTTTGTTTCTAGGTCGGCCGAGCGGTGCCTTCCATTCTTCAAAATTCTCAAGTGGCCGAAGAACTTTTTATGGTCGGAGGAATATCAGCAAGCTTTTGAAGAGCTCAGACGCCTTCTTGCTTTTCCTCCATTACTCACAAAACCCCAGCAGGGTGAGCTCCTCTATCTGTACCTGGCCGTCTCCCCGGTCGCGGTAAGCTCGGTCCTGGTCTGAGAAGAGAATAAGCTTGAGAGACCAGTGTATTATACCAGCCGAGTCCTAAGGGATGCTGAGACTCGATATTCCAAACTGGAGAAAACAATCTTTACCCTGGTCATCTCGGCTCGGAGGCTCCGACCCTACTTCCAGGCCCACACTGTGGCTATACTGACCGACCAGCCTATGAAGCAAATTCTGCAACGGTCGGATCGCGCCGGGAGGATTGCGAAGTGGGCAGTCGAGCTCGGAGAGTTCGAACTAGAATACCGTCCGAGGCCGGCGATCAAAGCCCAAACGCTCGCTAACTTTATTATGGAGTGCACTCTGCCGGACGATCCCAAGCTCGCACGCACACCAGCGGAGGAGACCCCGTGGCAACCACGGGTTCTACATGTGGACGGCTCCTCAACCTCGGGGGGTAGCGGAGCAGGCCTCATTCTCACTAGCCCAGATGGGGTAGTTGTGGAGTAGACTTTACGCTTCGAGTTTCCTACCTCGAACAATGAAGCAAAGTACAAGGCGCTCATTGCCGGGCTCAAATTAGACAGCTCCTAATCTCCCTTTCAGATTAAGCTTGAGCTTACCAGTTAAGCGATCCAATAATCAGTGACCAAAAAAGTCCCAGGGTGTGTGGTGGTGCCAGAAGGGATACACCGATACCACAATATCCGTAACAGTTTTCACTGTTGTAAAACTTTTCTAGACATCACCAATTACTAAATTCTCACTCTAGTGGCTTTCAGCCGCTTCTTTTCAAGAGCTTAATTGAGCTCGAAAACCCTAAGGCCAATGTCTAATTGATTTTAATTTAATTTAGCTTAGGATATGTATGCAAGGTGGTGATTTTTGGGGTAAGGATAGGTAATGACTTTCCGATCTTATCTTTTTAATTGATTTTGCTCTTAAATTATTTTATGCAAATGCTTAATACTAAATGCAGCAAATAATCAATGATTTTTTTTAATGTTTATGGAATGTCATTAGCAAGCAAAAATATTTTTTTTATTTTTATATTTATTTTTCTTTAAATCTTTTTCTTAAATTTTATTTTTTTTAAATTTCAAATTTTGAATTCTAGAATTCAAATTTTGAATTTAAATTTTTAAATTTTAGAATTTTGAATTTTTTTTAATTTTTGAGTTATTATTATTTTTTCAAAATTTTAAATTCCGAATTTCAAATTTCAAAATTTAATAACTACGAAATTGTTAACTAAAAATAATAAAAACAAGAGAAATTAATAATAATAATAAAACTTACTACCGGAGTGTGTTCACTCCGGGCATCCAAAATTCGATTTGATCTTCATGATCGTTCTTCCTTCTCGATTTGCCTCCCCGGCAACGACGTCAAAATTTTGTTGTCCGATTCCTATTTACCTAAAAATATGCTAAACAGATCATTATTAGAACCGACAAACAAAGTTTAAATTAATTTTACTCTTACCTGTTCTACTCGAAGAATAGTGGTCGTAAGAGGTCGATCCACAGGGAGACGATTGAAGTTGCATAAAATTAAAACGTTCACTCAGATTCAAAATCGATTCTTGAATAACAAAAGAAAAACATTACTTCGAGGATGTTTAAATGATTCTCTGGGCTACCAGAGAATGTTTTCTACTTGAAATTGATAAAAAGATAGGTATTTAAATTCGAAAAGCATTTATATATTTAACTAATCAAAGAAAAGCTTTGGCATAAATTAAAATGGATGAAAACAAGAAGATTGAAGCGAACACAAATTGCATAAAGGAAGATTTAATGTATTGCATAAAAAGAAAAATTAACAGATTGCATAAAGAAAATAGAAATTAAACTGAACCTAAAACAAGGATTGCATGAAAGAGAAATGATAGATTTTATAAAAGTAAATTGATTACAAAGGTAGAAATGAAAATTGGTAGCTTGATGCTGCCTTTCTTCTGCAAATAAAATAAAGAAAAAAAAGAAATAGCAAATCATTCTCTTCTCCCTCTCTTTCCCACGGTGGAACTTCAACATAAAATAATATTTTTTTCTTTCTTCTTTCCAAGAACAGAGCATCCCCTGTTCTTGGCCCAACCGAGCACACCTCCCTTCTTCTTTTCCAAAAACCGAAACCGAGCTCCCTTATATAGATCCCCGGCAAGCACGTGGATGGATGGATTATGGGAGGAAGGAGAGAGGATGCGACTTGCTGGGATTGCTCCTTCCCTCTTTTCGCACGGGCTGAGACGGGAAGAAACGGATGCTATGATCACGCCTTGCAATCGGATGGGAGGAGCTTGATTGCAGCGTGGGATGCCGTGGCTAGGCGGATCGTGGAGGAGATTGACCACGGACGCGGTGGAGGCCGGGATTTTGCTTGGATGCGGAAGAAGATGAGCTGAAGAAAATCCCCTGTTAATCCGCTGTTGTGGCCGGAAGGGGAGGATTTGCTGCTGCTACAACGCGGAGGAGGAGGACGCGGTGGATGCTGGGAATCCGGAATGGGCGCACGGCTGGGAATGGAAGGAAATGGATGTGGTAGGGAGCCGATCACGGGATGCTTGCAGACGCAGATGAGGCGGACGGAGGGGGTCGATGATCCATGGAGCTCGGAAGCAGCGTCGGAGGCTGGGATTTCGGGAGGACGTGGATCCGTGGGTGCAGAGGCGGGATGAGAAGCGACTTGCTGATTTGGGAGGCTTGGAAGAGGGGTTGGCTGGCTGCTGGATCGATGAGAGGAAGAAGAACTTGACGCGTGATCGCTGGGGATCTTCATTTGCTTGAAATCCGGAATGGCAACTAGTCTGGAATGGAGCTGGGGTCTCCCATGATCGTATGGACCGACTGGACTTGAATGCTTGGGCTCACGCAATGGGGAAGGAAGCTAGGATTTTGATGTGGCTCGGACGCTGGAAAATTCTGGGAGCACGTTGGGATTGAAGGCTGAAGACCGTTGATGACGGAAGAGATCCGGTTGCATCGTGGGGCTGAGCTCCATCACGTGAAGATGCTGGCTTGACTTGAGCTCGGGCTGCCAGGCATTGGGCTCAAAACCAATGTTAATTGGTTTCTTGGATTTCTTGCACTCAAGCACAAATACAACGTTAATTAGTTAATTTTATTATTAATGATTAGCTACAATACTAATTAAGATGGTATGACGATTGCACTTTTGTGCTCTTATCAGCGCCAACCAGGTGCTCGACTTCAAGGCACCCGACCTCAGAGACGCCCGACCTCAGGGCTCCCGACCTGGCGCCCAACCTCAAGGCGCCTGACTTCAAGGCGATCGACCTCAAAGACGCCCGACCTGGCGCCCGACGAGGCGTTCGACTTCGAGGCATCCGATCTGGGCACCCGACCTCTGCATTCTTGACCTCGAAAGCCCAACCTTACCATCCACCCGCTGCGGTCACATCCTTCTGCAGCTCAACCGGGGACCATGCCCTGCTACCGCTGTCAACAATTAATACGCATGGTCTCCGCAGATCTTCGGCTCACTCAACAGTTAATACGCATGGCCTCCGTAGATCTCTGACTCACTCAACAATTAATGCGCATGCTATCCATGGATCTCAGGCCCTCCACGGCAACCAGTTGACTCACTTGACTACGTTCGATCATCCACGACGACTCATTGGCTCCACCCTGATCTTCCACGGCAATGCATTAATTCATACAATCGTGCTCAATCATGATGATAACTTATTTGCCCTGTCACATCACAGGTAATCCTGTACCTCCTATAAAAGGGAAACCTCTCCCTCTTAGAGAGGGGTCCGAACTTTAAAAACTTTAGGAGATAATCTCTCCCTCTACACAAGAGCCCCCTCTACTTAAGCATCGGAGGGCCGGCGCCGGAAACCCCGGCCACCAGCTTCTTGCAGATCCCTCGGAGGACGCAGCCTGCCGGCGTACCGCCACCCGCCACACTTGCCGGAGCTCCCCCTTCTCAGCCAGTGGTCGCCCCCGGGTCCAATTTCTAGCAACATATCCAATCACTCAATCCAATTACATAACTTAACGGCTAACCCAAATGACTTGTTTAATAACAAAACAAATGACCAAATTGACTTGACTAAAAGCAAATGACCAAATTGACTTGATTAAACAAAAGTAAAATGCAAAAAATAAAAAATGAGGCAGACTCAAATGGATCCAATCTAGGGCCCGACTCAATCTAGTGGATCAAGATCATCTTTCAGCAACAATGATGTCAATTTTTGGTGCGAACGCGGGTGAGTGGCTCTGATGGTGCGATCGTCTGAATGAACGGCTCTGGTGTTTCCATCAACTTCTTTCAGATGGAAAAAACTCTACTCCATCGAGTGTAGGTCTAGTCGACTGTCGTACTGCTCCAGAAGGTCAAGGTCAAGGTGCTGCAACTCGGCTCGCAAAATTTATGTCACGTCAAACTTTGGTTGGCCTTTCTACCGAACAAGATAATGTTGGTATCCACCGTTCCTGGTGACATAATCTAGTCATCTAATATATGTTCTATTTATTTTCTACGTGCATGAAATTTTGGAGGTGGCGGCTCAATAGCAGATAATGGGTCAGGGTGATCAACAAGGGCAGGTGTGTCATAGAAAGGATCAGAAGGAGTAATTATTGACTTTTTTAGGCGATTAGATATTTAATATTAAATGTCACACTAATTCCATAGTCATCAGGAAGATCCACAACATATGCATTCAATAATTTTCTTTAGGACATTGAACGGACTGCACTACGAGCTTGCAGTTTCTTGAACATTCCGGAAGAAAGTCGTTCAAGCCTAATTCTTACCATAACATAATCTCTTACACTTAGCTCTTGATAATGTTTGTGCGAATCAGCAAGAAATTTATATTTTAAGTTATTAGAGTGAATGTGTTTGCTGATCTGTAGATGCGATGCAAATGACTGTGCAGACTTAGACACTCTATGCTAACGAAACATAGGGAGGTCTACGGTGGTGGGGTGCTCAAAGCTGGACTCCACATTATTAACTCGAGCCACAAGGGTAAACACGGGTAATCGGCTCTCAACATTTTTCACTACCTCCTTCAAAGTAATGATGTGAAGTGGTTTGTTTTTCTCAGGTCAGCACTCTTCTTTTCAGAGAAGAACTCTCTAGGAGGCATTGGGTTCAGTCTGATTTTCGACCCTGAAAAATAAAACTACATGAGTTCGAACGTCCATGAAGTGTATCGACCAAATCGTATAGCCAAGATCTTCCTAAGATGATCTGACCTACATCCATCGAAATGCATTCATACCAAATTTCGTCCTTATATAAGAGGAATTGAATTAGAATGAGACATCTTTCCGACACAGAGATGGATATGTTATCTACCCATGCTACTTTATATGGAGGGGGGTTGAGGGGTAGATTTCTGGCCGAGGCGGGAGATAACTCTTGAAGCAATGGCGTTGATGCAACTCCCGCTATCAAAAAAAAAAATTTCAAGTTTTTTCATTGATCTTAATGAGAGTGTAGAATAGGAAGATCCTATGCCAATCTTGCTCGGCCTTTATTTGGGCGAGGGTACACCTAACCACATAAAGCCTAGGGTTTTGGTTACTAGGATTAGTGGGCTCCTTTTGTAGTTCAATCTCGACATATTCTAATCTGGCCTGTTCATCTCCAAAGTCTTCTAGATAATCTTCGATGTTTGGCTCATAGACTTCTTCGATATATTCAGTATCTTGGGTCCCAGCTTCTGGTTCAGTAATCTTGTAGGTCTTGGTACGACATTCGGAAGCTATGTGGCCGAACTTTTGGCACCGAAAACATTGGGTTTGGTTTCGAGAAGGAGGGTTTGGACCTAATAGTCCTTTTTTCTAATCATTTGAAGGATTCGGGATATGCATCGCGGTTGCCCTAGTTGTGCTTGGATAGGGCCGGTATGATTAGGAGGATTGAGAAGCGGTCTGGGTTGTGGGAGATAATCTTGAGTAGGTCGGGCTCCTGAGGCCATTGGTCGAGGATCGATACGCCTCATCACTGGTGGTCGTAAGAAACTATCCACATCTTGAGCCAACTGGTATGCTTGGCTAAGAGTGGTAATCTCTCGTAGGATGAGCTCTTTCTGGATCTCCTCACGGTGTCCGGTCTAAAACCTAGAAAGAGTGACAGTCTCCTCTTCTACTACACTGCATCTTATGTGAAACTCCTTAAATCGCGCGATGTAATCAGCTCCACTTAATGTTCCTTGAGTTAGTTTCTGCCACCTATCCATAAGGCGTTGTCGATAAAAAAAATGGCAGATACTTCTCATTCAACTTTTTCTTCATAACCTCCCATGTCGTGATATGAGGAAGCTTTTAGGTCTCACGCATATGTTCAACATTATGCCAGTACCAGTGAGCTTGCCCAATAAGCTCCATCTTGGCAAATCACATTTTTCTATCTTCAGTCATCTCGTACCACTCAAAATAATTGTCCATGCTCGCTCTCCAATCGAGATACACGCTTGGTTCGAGTTGACTGGCAAAAGTAAGGGCTTCTACTCTAACGGTATAGAGTAGCATCTTATCGAGTTTGCATTGGTAATCAGGAGGTGAGTGGTTCCTAGGGGGATGGGGATGAACTATGGGTGGTGCGGCTAAACCGAATTCAGGTTAGGTAGCAACGGGGTCGGTGGTTCCGGGGTCCTAATGTTCCGCATGAGCTCAAGGATCTTTTGTTTGAATTCTTCATTTTCAGCTTGCATGGCAGCAAACTGTTCCATGAGAAACTTCAGATTATTGGAGTCTATGGTAGCTAAGTGGGCCTTAAGCTGAGTGACTTGATACTCTTTACCGCTACGGGTTGGCATACAATGAAACCCTAGATATGCAATGTCAATAATGTAACCCTAGATATGCACTGTTAATAATGAAACCCTAGATATGCAGGACGTCCTACCTATGCAACCTATTAAGATTGTAGAAATCAGCAAGCTTTCACAAAAGTAACTTAAAATTTAAATGTTGCTAATTTTACTTCAGTTATGTCGGAGTTAAAGTATGAGATTTATCAACTTAAGAAAGTAGGCTGCAATCAAGTATTACGGTTGTTCTGATCCTAAAAGAGATTGATTGTTGAATGTTGTGAAACATCCTGTTGCTAGGGTTTGCTAATTTAATAAACAACAGATTTAATGGTTGATAGGACGGGTTGAAAGTGGCAGTTGCTATGTTTTGAGTTTTGACAGTAAAAATAAGTTTCACGAATTTGGCTATCATGTAAGAGAACTAGAACATAATTAAATGAACAAGCCAGAAAAAATAGAAACCTATCACCTGTCGTGAAGTAGACGACCAAAATTACTCGGAGGCCAGAGTGACGATCAGGGATGCAATGCAGCTGATGGGCTCTCCAGTTGTCGCAACTTGGGTCGAGTCCAGGCAGCTCAATGGGTCTGATTGAAGCTTGCAGGTACTTGGTGGATGACGGGCTGGTACGGCTGGGCCCATGGTGAAAGAGAAAAGGAGTGGCCTAATGAAGCTGGCCCTTGAGTGTGAACGGGATTGGGGAGGGAGAATATCTATGGTGTGAATGGGATTGTGGAGGGGGAACTGGCTGCAGTGTGAATAGGGTTGGGAGGGGGAAACCGGCTATGGTGTGAATGGGATTGGGGAGGGGGATCTGCTTGTAGTGTGAACGGGTTAGGGAGAGGCGGCTGGTTGGGCTTGAGCCCGTGGAGGGATCAGGCGCATGGGTTTGGGCCTGTGGAGGGATTAGGCCACGTGGGTTTGGGCCTGTGGGACGGCTGGATTGGTGGGGGGGGGGGGTAGCAGGCCTGAGACAATATTCGGGCCCATAAGCCAGAGGGAGGGGCGGGTGGGGAAAGCGGGTTCGGGCGGCAGCCCGTGAAAGAAATGGAGGGGGGGGAAGAGGGTGGTGGTGTGAAGTGGTTGGGGTTCGTGAGAAGGGATCAGGTGTGAGGGTGGTGGGTTCGGGCGGCGGGCGATGGTGGACGCCGCTGGGGAGGGAGGTCTCGAGGAAGCGGGTGCGGCCGGCGACGATGGAGACGGATGAGGTGGATGCAGGGGTGGGGCGCGACAGACGGAAAAGCGGTGGCAGCGGTAGGGGAGAGGAGAGGAAGGCGACAGGAGAAGGAGGGGCGGCAGTAGCGACGGAGGAGAAAAAGAAGCTCGGAGGCGGCGGCGATCGGAGGGGAAGGCGCTCGGAGGAGGCAATGCTCAGCGACGGGCAACAAGGCTGTGATGCGGTGACGACGGCGGTGCGGCGACGAAGGGTGAGGCAGCGGCTGCGGTTTGGTGTGGTGCGGTGGCGATGGGTGGGGCATAGCACAGTGGAAGAAGATGCGGGTACGTTTTTTCAATGGGCACGTGTGCCCTTTTTTTTCTTTTTTTTTTGCAAGCACGTGCGACACGTGCGAGCAAACACGTGCAGCTCGCATGGGCTGGGCACACGCAGGTCACGTGCGGCCTTATTTTTTTTTTGGATCCGGGTTATCAGGTTGTGGGTTAACAGGTCTAGAACTTACCCGTTACGTCCACTTTTCTTCAACCTCCCGACGAGTTCGGGAGGATGCTCAGAGCGCCGCGATGGCAGCTACGGGCGGTGAACTCGGCCGCGGCTCCATGGTCCGCGGCGATGGGCGGCGGTCGGTGGCGCAAGGGGGCCCTTCTCCGACCGGCCATGGACTGCACGGTTGAGACCCTCGGCGGTGATGCTTCCGATAATGGAGGCTGCAGGGAGAAGCTGGTGTCGGCCACGAACCGGCGCATGGCGCTGCATGGCGATAGGCGGAGAAAATGGTCGCGGGCTTGATGGCTAGAGGAGGATCTGCCGACAAGGGTCTTTGTTTGTTTTTCTCGTAAGGGCCTAATGAAGGAGGTGTGTGGTGTGGGCCGGATGAGGGAAAAAGAGATCGGGAAATGTGAAAGAGGGGGAGGACTCGGGGCTTTTGCAACAGAGGCAAAGCCGTGGCTCTGATACCAAGCTGATGAAGGACAACTGCAAGGAGAAGAGAGAAGGAAGAGGAAGAAGAAAAGAGGAGGAGAAGAGGAGAAGAGGAGAAGAGGAGGAAGAAGGAGAAAAGGAGGCTAGGTTTTTTTATTCAATTCTTCAATGCCCTAATTCATGAGAGGGGTGGCCTTTATATAGGCCTTACCTATATATGCCCTAATTCAATGCCCTAATTCTTCAATAGACGACATACCAAACTTGGATTTTCAATCAATTGACTAAATCAACCAATTGATTACCTACCAAAATTGATCTAATCACTCGACCCAATTACACAACTTAACAGCTAACCCAATTGATTTGACTAAAACGAAAGTAAATGACTCAAATGCAGAAAATAAAAATAAAACAGACTCAAATCGGTGGCTCAATATCATCTCCCAGCCACAATGAAGTCAATCTCTGGTGCGAACATGAGCGAGTGGCTCTGATGGCATGATCATCTAGATGAACAGCTCTGATGTCCCCATCACTCTTTAACGCCATTATTAAAAATTTCACATGTTGGATTCACCCATTCAAAGAAATTCTGGCCCACATATAAAGGGGAGTGTAAGAAAATATAAAATATATAAATAAATCTACCTTATCCTATCAGCTTAAGCTTTTGGGAAACCAAAAATTCAGAGAAAATGAAGGGATTCAGGGGTGGCGAAGCTCGGTTGCGGCGGTACGTCAACCTCCGAAGGGAGGAAAGAAGAAGAGGGAGCTTGGTGGCAGTCCGTTCTAGGGGATGAGGGGGGATTTGTACATGTTTGGATGAGGATAAACTTGGCGATCGTTGCATCTACATGCAATTATGGCGGCGGTTGTGCACGACCCAACGGTCGACTGCCATTCGAATAACCCGCAAAGTCATCACCGGCCACGACTCCACAGCTTTATCCTCTGAACGGCCGACGGACGGGATAGAGAAACCATTTTTCTGAATTTTCAAATTAAAGTTGGTGGGTGCTGCTGACTTCAATTTGGGATGGGCCCGGTTCTCACCCATGCCAATATGCCATGCTCGTGATGTTTATATTTTACGGGCTTGAAGAGTTCAACCTTTGGTTGGAGCAATTTGCTTCAAAGAGTGGTGTGGATTGTGACGTTTGACACATTGAATGCAACAACGGTAGCAGCAACTAAAGACTTATTCCTTCAAAATTGACTCTTCATATGCGTGATGGTTGGATTGACAGGGAAATATATGATATTTGTTTGGCAAAGAGAGGCATCAGGTTTTATCTCCATCCAATAAACTGAAAAAACGTATTGGGGATGCACTTGCCTCATGAAGCATTCCAAAGCGTGACAAACGCTGGTCATCAACTTGTCAGTATCTGATAAAGATATGCAATACCTACCATGTTAGTGCGATCTTATTTCTTGTTCATCCAACTAAGTTTGGACCTTTCACTCGGTACACAAGAAATTTTCAGACAACAATAAACAAAGTCACATAAGTAATATTATTTTGATAGACAATAATCTTCAAATAAAGCTGACCACATTTTAGTTAGTAGACCGGGCAACCCTTTCCCAGTCATTCATATCGAAATTCTCAAAGAAATTATTAAGAGCGTAATCAAATTGCCCTAGACATAATCATCAAACAAGATGAAATACAGAGTCAAACATGCTCGGCCATCAAGAAAAAAAAAATGATGATGAAAAACAGGTTTACTATTGCTGTTTGACTGCAGGCAAAACATTAGAGCTAGAAGAGGAAGAAGAACCTGTGCAACCAAAAGGTGCCAACTCCGTGGGTCATGGAATGACTTGGAGGCTTGCTTGGTGACCTGTCTTATGGATCCTAGGGAGTTACTGTGGATATTTCAACACGCTTTGCTCATGAAAGAAACCTTGACAGGCTTGCAAGATTTTATTCAAATGCTGCATGTTCATGAAAGAAAAGCTAGCCATTACAATTTGAGTTATGATTAATATGCATCAACAATCATGACCTTGCAAAAGGTGAACAGTTTGTCCCATTCTTTTTGACTTTTTGAAAATAATTGGGGAAGTAGTGGGATCAAACTGTCATCAGGCCATGAGCTGGCCTGTTCATGGATTTTTTCTAACTTGATTGATCCAATGCAGCCTAGTTTTCTTTAAGTTTTGTAGTACCATCCTCAATGACACCACCTTGCAGTTCTTCTCTACTCCGTCACCACTTCAGCATGCTCCAACTTTAGACGCTATGCTCATCACGTTTCTCGTTGATGATTGCTTCTCGGTGGCATTTTCTCATGCATTTGGTGTTGTGGACGAAGGGGAAAAGATGGAGTTGAGCGGAATAAACGTGAGAGAGAGGAAAAGGTGTTGCAGGGAGGCAAAACAGCGACAGATGCGAGGTTGGACCTCCCGCGCACTACTGTCTGCGACTTTGCTTCTCTTTTGCTGCTTCTTTTTCTTCTTTTTCTTTTTCCAAAACTCTTTTTGTTGAAAGCCCCAGCTCCCTTTGCTTAGATTCAAATTGCCCTCCGAGCTAGATGCCCTACACTGCCCGGTACCCGGGCGGCATAACCTCAACCTTGTCAAATACTTTCTAGAATTTTGTTACTTTTGATTTTTATTGAGCCACTTAAATTATAGCTCATCTTGATTAGTTTAGTTCATCTTGCTCGGACCGACCCAGAAAGTCGGGCACTACCACCTGATCGATCTTGCTTTTCTTTCATCCAGATTTGGATATAAAGCCGTATCCCCAATAGTATTTTAATTTTTGACTTTGCTCGGCTTTTAAGATATTGATAAAAAATGATTATATTTTAATGCTATTAAAGCAGGCGAACCTAATCCGTAACCCGTCTGAGTAAAATTTTGAAGTGATATGAGGTAGGTAATTTAATGATTCAAAGTGTGTTTTCCAAATTTTGGTAAAATGATAATTAGTCTATTGAATATGATTGTTATATATGTTTTATACTTGGTTAAACGGATCGGGCATGTTATTGTTATAATAGTAAATCTTGTTTTTTAAAAAATATGTTATGTGTTATGTTATAAAATTTGAAAAATATGATTGGGTAAATTATAAAATTATTTCATATGTATGTATTCTCAACATGGTTGTGATCTAGCTCTGCTAATAGAGATTATTTGTTAGCCCTGTTAATTTGTGATCTGAGAAACTGATTTTGACACTAAACCACCGATGATTAGAATAGTGATATTTGGACACCGAACCACCGATGGTTAATAATAGTGGTATTTGGCACTTTATATATTCTGACCCATGTCATTAGGTTACATGGTCATAGCTTGATGTTGGATTTCTAATATCAATTCATGAAAATAATAGTAAACTTTAAAAGAGATATATGTATTATTCGAAAATTGTTTTATCTTCGATCAATATCGTTTTCTTTAACTAATTATTTATTTAGCATAATTAGACCCCACTTTGGAATATTATATTGCTTATTGGGCTAGTGTAGCTCATTATATTTTCTTTCTATTTTTAAGATTTAGATTCATGGTTGTTTGGGACTTGGGGAAATGCGCTAGATCTATTAAAGATATTCTCAATATTTTTTGGAGTTTTACTTAGACTATTTAGATTAGTTAAAATATTTTATTTGATTTGAATAAATAATTAAGCATATACTGACTTATGTCATTTTGGAACAATTGATTGTAAGAATTATTTGTATAAGATCTTGATTAAATTAATTTTCAAGAATTATTGCTTTGATATGATTTATAGCCATGCAAGCTTGTATGACCAACCATGTTGGTACGCGGCGTCTGTTATGCTCTGAGTTTGTTGCGTGACAGCATATTCATTAATAAAAAATTGACATCCACTTCAAAAATGGTTCCCAATAGCCTTATCCATAACACCAGAACTGTGGCTAAATCTAGTGGAGTGACAACAATAGCAAAGCTCAAAACTCCTAAAGCAAAATATGAATTTCAAACATATGTCATATGCCGACACCTAAAGGATTGAGATCGATCCGATATTTGTCGGACTATTTGGGATATATTTTGATGGTGCGAGTTAGGCTTTGATTGGGAGTATTTCAAGAAAGAATAGAAATATCTCCATCCCTCAAAATCCAATCCATACTCTCATCTAGTATTTAAATTATATTTTAATTTCGATTCTAATTCCAATTCCTAAATCAAAAAAAATATAATTATTCAATTTTTATTCCGATTCTGATTCGGATTGAAAACTAAACTAAGAATTAATCCTGCTCTTATATACGGTGGCCTCCACCTTACCATATCTACACGCATCTCTGCCAGGGGCGGCCCCATGCATTTGGGGGCCTAGGGCGAACTCACTAAATGAGGCCTTTTTTAAAATAATAATAATAATAATAATAAATTTTTAATAAGTATAAAATACTTTCATATCCACATTCATATTTTCTATTAGACATTTGAATATAAAAATTACCAAACAAAACAATTAAGATAATTACTACAAACAAATTAAAATATAAAAGAGAAAAAATAGAAGAGAAAAATTGTAACAAAATTATAGAAATTGCAATAAAATTAGGGAAATTAAACACTGGATGTCGAAAATATAATCAAACAACAAAAGGAGGGTTAGAAGGATCACACCATATGCTGTGCAGCTTGTGCTAGTGCTACAGTGCCACTAGGCCCACTACCCACAGACCACAGTCCACAGTCCCACTGAGTCACTGTCAGTGTCACTTTCAGTGAGACGGACGGGAGGGCTGAGGGGACGGCCGGGCCCGCCGGGGTGACGGGTCACGGACTCACGGGACAACGGGAGCCGGGGCCGGGGAGGGAGGCGAGGAGGTCACGCTCACGCCGTCTGTCGTCACGGCCTCATGCCTCACGGGAGCCGGGGCCGGGGGCGGGCGAGGAGCGGAGGAGGTCACGGGCTCACGGCTCACGGGAGTGACGGACTGACGGCACAGGCCGCGGGCGGGGTCCGGGGACTGGGAGGCGCTCAGGCGGAGGAGACGACCTCGCCGGCTAGCTGGATTGAGCCGGACGGGCCGACGGGCGCGGGGTCACGGCCTCACGAGAGCCGGGGGCCCGAGAGGCGGGAGCGAGGCAAGGAGCCGAGGAGGTCGCGGGCGGCGGGACCGCCTGGATGCCGGGGAGGCGGGGACGGTCGCGGGATGCCGGGGCCCGAGGAGGCGGGGAGGCGGACTGGTGGAGGCGCGGCCACGCGGGGGGAGGCGAGGAGGAGACGAGTAGACGACCCAGGCGGCAGCCGGCAGGCAGTCACACCTTCACCTTCACGGAACAGTCGAACAGAGACACAGAGTAGAAGATGATTGAGGAAATAGGAATGAGGAGCAGAGGAGGAGTGGAGGAGGAGTGGAGCAGGAGCAGGATGAAGATTTTAAAGAGAGCCAGAGGGCAGAGAGGAATGATGGGCGATGGCATCATGGCCGATGGGAGAGGAGGAGTGGACAGTGGAGCACCCGGCGACCCGCGTCTTGTCGAGGTAGCCGTTGGCTCCTGCCATCCTGCGGGCTGCGGCCTTACCCTCTGATGTAGTCTGTAGCTAGCTACTAGCTAGGAGCGGGAGATGGGAGGGTAGAGGCGTAGAGCGTAGGTGCCGCGGAGCCTTCTCTCGAGCCGGGGTCTTGGGCGACCGCCTAGGTCGCCTAAGGCTTGGGCTGCCCCTGATCTCTGCTTCGCTAGCAAGTCGTCCATGCTGTCGAACTTGTCTTCTGTCTCACGTTTCGTTCCCTCCACGCCTAAAGCGTGGCACGGTGGCCACAGTACTCACGGTGTCCTCCTAAAGCGCCTACCAACTTTTGAGGTCAAGGAATTGCATCGAGAGGCTGGTAGGTTTCAAACGGCCCTCGTTGTGAAAGGCGAACGCAAGATTCCATAAAAGACCGGTTCTATTTGTCCACGCCCACGGTGGCCCAGGGAGCGGGAGGACGTAGTTCCATTAACAGCGCAGCACTGACACCGGTCTTAGCTTAGTCCTGATGGAGAGCAAAGTTGGTCAGATACATGCCCTCATTTGCAGGGATCAAGGACAGGAGTTTGATATGACTTGATTGATCGAGTTGTTGAGCGTTCCGGGACCATTAACTTATGCCACATGCTTTAATATTGTAGATCGATTGATGGGATATCATGGTCGGTTGCATTATTGCCCTCGTCTCTTCTAAGTTTGGCTCCATTGAATTGCACCATATGATGATGTACGTATACTCTAGCTAGCCCTCACAACTAGCAAATTTTCCATTTAGAAAGAAGCATCTTACTTAAAAAGAGTTCCTCTGGACTAAGTATGCTTTTGTTCCTTTGCTACCGTATGATTTACTTTCTAGTAATTCAATTGATTGTAGTCTTGTAAGATTAGTGTAAGCAGCCGATGTACAATAATTTTAAAAAAAATATCATACTTTTGAAGAGCAAGTAGATCGAGGGGGTGTCAGTACTTCGACACCTCGGATCCAGGCGTAGAGTTACGGACGGCTTGGATGAGATTGCGTTATGCACGACATGTACTTCAGGCGACTTCCATCCTGTTTGAAGGAGATTCGACCACGGTGATCAGTTGGGTCTGGAGGGGCCCGAACAGTGATGGAAGAGTTCATTCCCTTGCTCTGTGATGTTTGGTTGATGGTGAGGGAGGCTGTTACTTTTCAAGCTGTGCATATATATCGTGAGGCTAATAAGGCAGCGGACTGCGTAGTGGCATTTGTAGCGCGCCACTCAAGAAGTGTTCTATGGGTTGGAGAGGATGAGATGCCTAGTGTATTCCGGGACCTTTTGTTTATCAATTTTACTGGGTGTATTCGTACCCGCGTTGTATGATACGCATGTTTCAACCAAAAAATGAAGAAGAAGAAGAAGAAGAGGAGCAAGTAGATAAATTTGCTGAATTGATGACACATGCTTGATCCGGAAACGCAAAGCATCCTAATATTTGGTATCAAGTGTCACAAAGAAAAAAATCCCTCTCATTGTATGAGGATTTCAGCAGTAGGTTGTGTAGGACTTCTCACCTAAATGCTGCGACAGCATTCTCATAGCATTTGGAAAAGATATGGCGACAACTTTTCTTCTATGATGAAGATAATGGTCTCATGAAAAGCGGAATAGGTTTGGTAATAGATGGCTTCTTTTATAACTTTTCTTCCATCATGATGGACACCAGTAGAAATCATTTGGACCGCAATAATCTTGCCCTAGTGGTTCAGTAGATTTCTCGTGTTTTCCTTTTGGGCTGCATGTCATGCCAAGTATTTTGACTCTAATGCATTATAAAATAAAATTTCGATATATTATACTTTAGATTTTTGTAAGATTTATTTTGCACCGTAAAAAACTGTCTGAAAAGTTGCCATATCATCATCTTCAAAATGGGCGATTCATCTCATATTGCCTTTCGCAAAATAGCCCGCAGGCGTTTATTTTCAAAATAAATAATGTAGCAGCTATTTAGACATACGCAACTCTGCAATACAAAATATGCATCGGTTCTCAATTCACAATTTACTATTCTTTCAAGCGAACGTGAAAAATAAAAGTAGTTACTTGAGTGGTCCATCCCAGCATGCAAAAGTTTGGAGTGGGCCGGTCATATTTTTCAGATCTACCAATAAAAATTACATACCATTAAGAATTGTAAAAAGAAACTTATGGATTTTTCTGACAAGAGATTTGAAATTTTAAAAAAAAAATGAGCAATGGATTTTTTGAATTTTAGAAACAAATTGTGTGGCATCTTTTACCATGTATACCACACATTTTTTGAGCGTTTTTGGCTTTATTTAAATTATTACTTTGTGCTATGAATTTTTATGTCGGAAAACATAAACTAAGAAAAGATTAGTTGGATATGACAAGAAAGATAAAAGAGACAAATTTATATCTCAAAATATAAATTTAAAAGATCCATCGCCTGTCAATTTTGTACATTATACAACGAAAGGCAGTGGATGTCACATCAAATTTCTACGTGATGCAATAAAATGCACTAGATGTAACAAAGTAATAAAGATTGAAACTTGTAATTGAATACTCAAATTGGTGCATAAACGGGGGTGCACCGAGCATCACCGCATGTTATTCATGATGTATGTTTCATGCAAAGAAGAATCATTGCCAAAGAAAAGAACGGGGCATGTCTCCATCATCATCCACTCCCATGTGTGTCATATGCGTTGGAATGAGATGGCCAAAATTCTAATTAGATAGCCACCCGACCGGGTCGTATAAAAATAATGCATACATTTTAGTAATTAAATAAATTTTAGTATCTAAAGCCAGGAGCATGAGATAACAAAGTCCGGATTAAATTCTCAAAGTCCCGTAACAAAGTTTAGAAATTCTTGTTTCAAATTCTCCCCAATAGGCTTAACTTCCGTGGTAGGCAACAAAACCATATATTTGAGAACTACGCCAATATAAGTATAATAGAAAAAAATAAAATAATACATAACAATCCAAAATTTCATCTAAAAAAGCTGATCGGAATATATTATTTGGATTTAAATTCATCAAAACCTAATCACAAGCACCACGATCGGTCTAAGGTCAGTCCCAATGAATTCGTGCTATAGCGTTTTCTAGTCCACATAAGTTATGGATCGGATCCGTTCTGATGCTATTTATAATAATTCAAAATTTATCCGACGAATAACCGACGTGGAACTAAATAGCATCCTAAGATAATTTATTGAGCATGCGGGGACCAAGATTCTTCGACCAAGGTGGGAACTAGTGTGAACACATTGGTGATGGATACAATTTATTCAAAAGGTATTCTTGCTTTTTAACTTGTTCATTTTTTTTATTTCTTAAGCAATTTAATAATTAATGGATAAAAATCATTCGTCTGCTGGGTTCCGTAGCTGATCCGCATCTTTCTACTTTAAAAGGAATTTTGGTCACAAGTCAGGACGGGAGGGGGGGCGGGGGGAAGAATACGTGACTTTTATCCAGCTCCAAAAGTCGCAAATCACGTCGCCTCACGGCGGAATTCAAGGGGAGCTATTAAATGCGGTTCACGTTATGCCCTCTCCCGTTCCGTGCTCCCGTCACGTTTCCTCTCACGTGGTTTCGCTGACCGCTGCACACCGGAGGCAGCCCCCAACGCCTCTCGCCACACGTCCTTCCAGCTTCAAGACTCGCCACGTGTCCCGCTCCCGGCGCGCCAACCTTAGTGCTCCCACATGGAGCGCGTGACGTTTCCTCGCGCGGTACGCTGTCTCGACGATCATACTTAACATCAAAACGATCCCTCGCCGGCCGAGCTAATCCTGCCCATCCAAGTTGACAGACCCCACGATTACTCCTCGGCGGCGTTTGGACGGTGCAGATTTTTACCACGTTAGAGATTAGAATTCTTGCAGGGGTATACAACAAGATCGGCTCGGCGCGGCTCGGCTCGAAGCCGGACTAGAAGCCGAGAAAGTACGATGAGGTCCTGGCGTCCAGCGATTTCACGTGAAAGAATAGGGGCTCGCGTGAGCCAACTCCGAGTCCGAGACGACTCTCGTGACCGTTTTAATCGGGAAATAGATTAAACGTGAAGGAAAAAGATAAGGCGGAATTTAGAGGGCCGTGCTACTGGGACGCAGAAATGGACTCGGAGGAGATCCCTGGTGGGGTCCGCTAAACCAACAGCAGCGAGGATGATGGGCTGGTTGGGTTTGCGCGTGTGGGGAAGGGACTGGGTTTGGTTTGTCTCATTGTAAAGGGACCCGTTCACGTGCGTTTGAAGAAAAGAACGAAATGATTTCGAGACCTCGGTTTGGTAACCACGCCCCCGGGGCGGGGTTTAAAAATGGAGAGGGTCAAGTTACCTTCAAGCAGCTAGTATAATATCTTTGCATGGGTCATAGGGCAAGTCGCTTCTGATGATATTACCATGTAGCAGGAAAGATGTTAGCTCTCGATTTTACCATGTCTAGTGCCATATGGTTGTTATTGGCTTTTACAAGTTGAAATATGTTGAAGTTGAGTTAAAACTTGGTGTAAAACTATGGTGAATACAACATTTATGGTTTGACATAGCCATGTATGTATAGAAAATTGAGAATTGCTTAGAATATGTAGATTTGACATGGTATAAAATTTTGAGCTTCGTCACAATGTATTGTTTATATCTAAAAATTAAATAATCACCGATTAGCTATAACAAAATGATTGATAATATTACATCGACAACATTGTAGTTGGTAGGTTATCATTCATGAATGAGAAAGTATGTAGATAGTTTATTTTGCAGTTAACTACCTCCAGGGAGTTATTTGGATAAGCAAAGTTATTTGTGTGGGAGAACCACCGGCAGCCGTCCCAAAGAAGTTACTAATGTAAGAAACCACCCAAGAGATGACGATAGCTATTGCTGAAAATAACCACATAATTTCTCTATGTACGGAGTTCTCTCGCAATCTATAATAATAATAGCACCATACTCAATCAAAAAAATCACTTATTACGGCCATATATCCTAGGATTAGGGATTAAGCCCTCCAGATCATTTTTGGCGGTGTAGATCATTTATATTCATTTTCTCGATTATTTGTATTATAGTTATTTTGCATTCCTTTTCTTATAATCGATGAATTGCACTATGTATTCTCTTGTTGCTATGTCAATCATTATCTATTTAATGATTAGTATTATTAATAATATTTTAATTATCATGGCGATGATAATAATATTTCTAATCTTGATGAATGCTATTTTTATTAGTACAACAATTACTCTTATTCAAGTGATTATTACTTATATGAATGATAACTGCAACAAGGTATTAAGTAATTTATAAAACTTGGTGAAGTAACTACCTCAAAATATCTCTAATATGTTGTTGTATATGTTTTTTTTTAAAAAAGTTCACACAGTAGATTATAAATCTTCATTATTGAGGTATGAAAAAGAATTCACCACTTCTCTCATCGATCATAGCATGCTTAAAATTGACAAAGCTAAATTGTTTTTTAACGAGAACGTGCATCAATGAAGTGAATTATAGAAATGTGAAAATATAAACCACATTTTGCTATGCATCAATGAGTATGATTTATTAGTGATTGAAAGTTAGGTGCAACTTGCATGTACATAAATATTTAGCTTGAGATGGAACATTGATGTGAAATGCGTTCATTCTATATTGCTGATATAACAAGCCATCAAATTAGGTTGGACAACTGATGGTACTATTTGTTATAGTTTATATTACAACATATCTAATTGATATGAATGATGGTGCCAAACCTCGTATTCTATATGTGACCCCCAGTTAGGAAGTAGTTTATATCAGCATAAAAAGGATGTCTCGTATGAAATGCAATTTGTCTTATTTTCTTAAATGGAACATAATTAAATGATCTCAATTAGGCTACATTTTTTGTTTTTGCTACATTTGATAATTATATAGGCTATAATTATGTTTGCATGTATGTCTTGAATTCATCTTATAATAGGTTTTGTTTATACCCATTTTGTCAAAATTGGGAGATTTAAGGTTATGATTGTTTATATGAAGAGAGGAGAACAAATATATTGTGCATACAAAGTTCAGCCTAAAATGAGCATTTTTCTTTTCCACAACCATATTTTAAATGGTTAGCATTGTAACATGCATAACTAAGTTAATCTTTCAAGTAGAGCTTCAAAAACACAGATTTGAGTAAATGGCAAATGTTGAATGGATGAAGCAATCTAATTGAAACTTGTTTAGATTTGAAACCAATTGTCCTAGATGAATCAGATTTGTCTGAAATTGAACGATGAACAAAACTTTATGATGCACCCTATCCTTGATGATAGGAACTTTTGGCAAGAGGTACTAAGGATTCTCATTTGTGAACTGTAGCCTAGAGAAATATATGCTTTCGAAATCTATAAACTCCGGTTGAAGTCATTAAAAAGTGTATCTACCCATAAACTCCCATCGAGGTTATGCCATGCAATCTAAATGAGAGAAATCCCACCTAAATGGGCATTCAAAACATTGTTCCTAATTGATTTTTCTTCTTGGACAACCTACACCTTCTCTCAATCTCGCCACTCAAACATACATTGCAAGCACCTTTTCTTGAAATTTCAAAACGAGTGGACCTATCTGATATTTGTGCGAAACACCCCATAGAATTTTCTACAAGAAAGAAAATTAAAAAGCCTCCTATAGAAATTTAATCAGTAGACTAGTCTGATTGTAGCTGCTTACTCTTTAATTATAACCTCCAACCATCTTAATAAAACATGAATTTATTGCAAAACCTGGAAACCTCCAGGTTCATCCTCTTGCAATCCAAACAATCAATAATGGCAGCAACTTCACCTCCCTCTTTAGCACACCCTTCTTGGTTGTTGTGGTATGAGATTCAGAAAATACACGACCCAAAGCTTTTACTTAAGCATTCAATATAAAATTCATTGTCCAAGTACTCAGCAGTTCAAAACATATATCATATTTACAGATAATTTAAAATTATGCAGATATTAAGGGGTTCGGCTCCGGTCTAACTAAATACAACGCATGGTCTTCTTTTAATCACACGAGTTTTTTTTTTTTTTTTTTGCTTAAGCGGGTTATTCATACCTCACGGGTACGAATACACCCTAAAGAGTCAGAATACAAAATGTCCCGAAGAGCTCCGGGCATCTCTCTCTCCCCAGCCCATAGGGTGCCTCCAGAGTGGCTCGCAACAAACGCGGCCACCCAATCGGCCGCCCCATTGGCCTCACGAAATACATGCATAGCCTGTAGCGTAACACCCTCCCTCACCATCATCCATATGTCACGAAGCAGAGGATGAGCATCTCCGTGACCGACCGGGCCCCTACGAATCCAGCTGATCACCGTAGCCGAGTCGCCCTCCAGAAGGACCGAACTCGCCCGAAGTACTCGCCGCACATAGGACAAGCCCAACCAGGCCGCTCGCAACTCTGCCCCTGGGACAGAGATATCAAAAATCTGACGGCCCCCTGCTGCCACCACATCCGACCTCGGGCCCCTAACAACAAAACCGGCCCCTCCCCTCCTACCACCGTCCAAGACTGAACCATCAAAATTGACCTTGAGGAAACTCGGGGGTGGGGGCTCCCAGGTAAAGAATACCCTGTGTGGAGCTGCCGAAGCACTATGGGATCCCCAGATGTCCCGAGCTATCAAAGGTCTATGAGCTGGCTCTGCCTGGATAATCTCTGTCGCCTGAGCACAGGCCCGCTCCATCACAAACCGTAGGGACAGCCGACGCTGACAAAATACCCGGGCGTTCCTGGCCAGCCATATCTGGTACGCTGTGCAGGACGCCCTAATAGCCAATCCCCGCATCTGAGTAGAACCCGCCCAAAGCCGAACCTCCTCCAAGTAAAACTCCCTACTCCTCCAGGTATCCTCCGGTATCCCAGTCAGCCTCCAAACACCTCTCGCCCATGCACAGTGGAATAGAACATGATCCACCGACTCGTCCACCCCACAGTCCGGGCATAAGGGTGAAAGGCCCATACCGCGTCTACACAGCTCTGAGCATGTCGGCAATCGCGCCCAGGCCACCTTCCAGAGGAAAAGAGCAACCCTCTGGTGTAGCCCAAACCTCCACACCCAACCACAATCTAGCCCCGACTGTGGTAAAAATTCAACATAGGTTTAATGATCAAATCGGACCAAATCCAGCAGCTAGGTCATACGTCATCAACCTTCATTTCGAGTCTCGTGTAGCCGTACCCGTACGTATGGTAAAAACAACATATCTGTAACACCTCAGACCGCATTTATTTCTCCCCCTCCTGGAGTCGAACCAAAACCAATTCCACAAAAACCGAACCGTACTTGACGCCTCTGGCCCACCTACATGTGCGCCATCTACCGCCGCACGTACCTAACATTGCATGCTTCCCAGCGACCCACCGCGCCCTCTTTTTTTTCTTCCTCTTCTTTTTTTTTTTTTTCCTTTTCTTTCTTTCTTTCTTTTTTTTTTTTATTTTTTATTTTTTTTGAGCCACCAAATCTGCAGTTCTATTAACTTCACAGAAAACATGTTTAGCCTGAAATACTGCCCTCCCACGCCATAGCCCAGATGTCACAGAACAGTGGGTGGTCACTGTCGTCACCCTTAGGCCTTCTCTGAATCCAACTGATAACCGTGGCCGAAAACCGAGGTGTCAAATAACTGACAGTCTCCAGCAGCCACAATCCAAATGTCCGAGTTCCGAATAACAAAATCCGTGCCACCCTTATGCCTTCATTCAAGACAGACCCACCGTCTCCTTATTTGCTGAACCCAAGCCTTAAATGTTTTTTCCACGGTGTAGACTGTATGTTTCTAAAGAAAGACTTTGCCGCTGTGTGATCAGATAGATTTTGGATCAGAGGTTCGCAGTTAGTGAGATGCGGCTGCTCCATGACATCAACAACATTATGGACGAGTACACATTTTATTAGAGTATATATATTTATAGAGTGACCAGCAATAATGTGGGCTGTATGGATCTTATGCAGCATGTTATTCCGAAAATTTTATTTGAAAAAATCATTTGTTTGTTCCTTTCCTCTTGCACGTTTTTTTTTTTTCCTGATTTCATGGGTTACCCCACTCCCGCAATGTGTGAGTTCCGCTGTAAAAAAAGAAAAAAAAAAATTCCATGCAACAAGCCGGCTCGGATCGGCTCGGTGGCGGACCGGCCCGTCCGCCCCACGTTTATATAACCAACACATACGGTTTTCCCATCGCGAACTCCGAGGCGCAAGTTGTTGACACGCGTACTTAAACCAAAATCCTCGCCGACTCTTCCCATCCTCTTCCCACTTTTCTCCCCCGGCCTCCTCTTTTATTTTTCTGGCTAGGGTCCGGCCTCCTCTTCCCCTCACGTCCTAGGGTTAGACCAGAATACACCCTGATCCGAGGCCCGTGATTTCATCTCACGAGATTTAGATGTGAAGAGGAAGGAGGAATAGAAATTTTACCCTCTCATTTGCTTTCTTTTCCATTTTGCTCTTCTTTCTTCTCTTCTGCGGAGAATGAGATCTGAGAAGGGAGGGAGGAGATGTTGGGAGATCTTTGAATGGTTCTAAGATTTATTCCGAGCAAAATTCTTGGCTTAGATTTACCGTGGAGTTGGGGGTTGCGGGGATCGATGAAGACGGAGATGGGGACGGGAGTGGGAGTGGGTTCGTTGGTGTGGTCAGACGAGGATCGGGCCATGGCGTTGGCGGTCCTCGGTCCCCTGGCCGTCGAGTATCTTTCCTCCAGCCATGTGTCCTCCGACGGGCTCCTCACCGCCATCGGAGGCGACGCCGACCTCCAGAACAAGCTCCAGGACCTCGTCGACCGCTCAGGCTCGCCCTGGGCCTCCGCGATCTTCTGGCAGATCTCGCGATCCAAGTCCGGCGACTTCGTCCTCGGATGGGGCGACGGCCACTGCCGCGAGCTCCGCGACGGCGAGGAGGACCCCCGCCGCTCCGCTGCCGCCCTCGACGACGGCCGCCAGAAGATGCGGAAGCGGGTGCTCCAGAAGCTCCACGTCCTCTCCGGCGGCGCCGACGACGAGAACTACGCGCTCCGCCTCGACCGGGTCACCGATGTGGAGATGTTCTTCCTCGCCTCCATGTACTTCTCCTTCCCTCGGGGCGCCGGCGGGCCCGGGAAGGCGTTTGCTTCCAGGGAGCACATCTGGGTCTCCGATCCCAGCCTCCGATTGCCGGCGTCGGCCGCCGATTACTGCGTCCGAGCGTTCCTCGCAAGGTCCGCAGGGTTCCGGACCGTCGTGCTTTTGCCCTTCGACACCGGGGTTCTTGAACTGGGCTCGGTCAAAACCGTGCCGGAGGGCTTCGAGGCCTTGCAGATGATACGGGCCGTCTTCTCTCCCGGCGAGAAGAAAGATGAGAATGGCTCGGTTTTCCGTTTAGGGGGCCGGGTGGCGGCGGCGTCGGAGGAGTACCCGAGGATTTTTGGGAAGGATTTGAACATCGGGAGACGATCTCAGTTCAACGAGAGGCTCTCAGTGGCAGCCAAGGTAGAAGAAGGGCCTTTCGAGATCCAACCAAACGGCGGAAATCACCATCGGATGGTGCCGCCGGTCTCCGGTGGTGCCGTTAATGGACTGAATTGGCCTCAGCAACAGAAGTTTGGTAACGGCGTGGTGGTGATTGGCGGCGGGGAAGTGGATCCATCGCCGAGGGCTTTTGTTCGTCATAGCAATGGGGTCAGGGAGGACCCTCGGATGAACCTGTTCTCGGCTCCGAAGCAGCAGCCGCAGCAGCCGCCACCGCAGCCGCGGCAAATTGATTTCAGCAGCGGATCGACTTCGAGGGCTCCCGGAGCACCGGTTGCCCGATTGGGTGCGATGGAGTCGGAGCATTCGGACGTGGAGGCCCCGTGCAAAGAAGACCGGCCGGGGGCAATGGAGGAGCGGCGTCCGAGGAAGAGAGGCCGGAAGCCCGCGAATGGGAGAGAGGAGCCTCTCAATCATGTCGAAGCCGAGCGCCAGAGGAGGGAGAAGCTCAACCAGAGGTTCTATGCTCTGAGAGCCGTGGTGCCGAACATCTCTAAGATGGACAAGGCCTCCCTTCTCGGCGACGCCATATCCTACATTACCGAACTCCAGAAGAAACTAAAGGAGATGGAGACTGAGAAGGAGCGGTGTCCGGAATCCGCATCGAGGCGGGCGCAGTGTCCTGAGATCGATGTCCAGGCCGTGCACGATGAGGTGATCGTCCGCGTGAGCTGCCCGATGGACACCCATCCCGTTTCCAGAGTAATCCAGGTCTTCAAGGAGTCGCAGATCAATGTGGTGGATTCTAAGGTCTCGGCGAGCAACGAAGCAGTCTTGCACACATTTGTGGTGAAGTCGCAGCCGGGATCCGAGCAGCTGACGAGGGATAAGCTGGTCGCGGCGTTATCTCGTGAGAGATGAGCTTCCTCGCTAACAATCCATGGTGAGATGTAGGTGAATTAGCTGTGCTGTTAGGAAAGTACCTCATAGGTTGCCTGTTTTGGAGGCACCATCAGTTGAAATCTTTTCATGTTTATAGTATATAATACTTTCATGGGATTCATGTTCTAATTCTGCAAGTAGGCGTAAGTTATCTGTAAGCCCCCTTAACATTTTCTCCGTCGATACCCTAATGTGACCAAATTCTATCACCTGGTTATTGTTTCCTTTTCTTCTTGTCTGCAGCTCTCTGCAGCTCCCCAATGTATTGGACTCAGGCTTGGCATGGAATACTAGGTTTTTTTAACTGCTTGGGCACTTCCTTTCTTGTGACAAAGGTATTAGCTCAGGAAGCAATTGTTGTGTTCTCTAGGCAATTCGTCTTTTTGTTTGGCCATGGACATAAGTTCTGAAGAATTTCAGTAAGCTTCGTGTGAGTTATCTTTGTTTGAAATGTCTTCCTGCTATAATAAATTTTGTGGCTTTAGCCGTCCTGATTGAGTATATTTTATTTAAGCTTCTTACATCCCCTCCTGCAATATGGTTTTGTTTCATTGTATTAGTTCTCTACTAGTATTTATGCTGTGGCATCTCATTTCCACCTTTGTGGCAGCACTTAGCTGCATTGACATGAAAGAAAGCGTTTTCTGGATTCTGAATTATGGCCTTCAGTTGAATTTTATTCTTTGCAGGGAAAAGGAAGCCAGCTGACATTGTAACCATCTAATGCCGGTCCAAACTAATGAATACTAAAGTTTTTTTTTCTTCTTTGTTCTCTGCCCATACTCCAAGAGGGAATCTAAGAGCCTTTTGGAGACGAGACACGCAAAAAGAAGCAAGAAACTCCTCGCATGAGGAAGTTACTTTGTAATTTCACCAATGTGGAAAATGTTTTGGGAGTCATCAGTGGGCTCACCCTCCCCAAGAATCCGAACATGTGCATGTATGCTTCCACTACAGTGCTGCTGCTACCTCTCTTAGGAGCAAGCAAGGAGTGCAATTTTGGAAAATAGGAATCAGAACAAAGTATAGAGAGCCCAGTCTTCGTGATCTAAGAAGAGATAACTGCTGTTAGCTTTGCCGGCCTAGGAGTGCAGATTTGGATAATTGGAATCAGAAAAAGTCTAGGAAAGTCCAGAATTTGGGACCTCAAAACAGTGCATAAGAGACCAAAAGAGTCCACATGGTACTAGTTTTTAATTCCCTATCACAGCTTTGCTACCTGGCCTTGGACTGAATACACTGGCTATCCATTGAAACAACCCTCAAGAAGATGGCATAAAGCTTCACCTTTGTTGAAATTTATTAGATTCCACCCACAACGGACCTAATGTCAAACTTGACGCCTGCAATCCATTCTACGCGCCAGAAAAAAGTCACCACGCGGAATATGGTCATGTCAAAGCATCCAACAGCAAGTACCTACAGCACAAAAGGAAGAGCTTAAAATATAAATCTTCATAACCTGCAATGTGATGCCTGCAACTGCTACTTTTTGTAATAAATGTTTTCAAGGGGAAGATTCTTTCGAAGAGGAGAATATATGCACTCCGGTATTGGGGGATTTGTGATTGCAACTCGTCACCACTTGAGAACAAATAAACAAATAAAAGATTAGCCTAATCTACAACAGAAGACAGTAGGGCTCTCTCTCTCTCTCTCTCTCTCTCTCTCTCTCTCTCATGCACAAAGGTTGTATCTTTTGTGTGAAAAAAAAAAAATTTTTTTTTTTTTTTGCACGAATCCACCGTTTTATCATGTAGACGTGGTAGAATTCTATGTAAAGTACAATCCAACAATCGGCATCATAAAATAAAAATTGTCATTCTTTCATATGAAAGACATCTTTCTCTCTCTCCCTCTCTCTGCGCGCGCACAGGCGGGCTTGACAAGTTAACCCTACCCCACCAACTTATTTGTCAAAATCAGATTATTTGTGTTTGAGACTACAAGGATTACTGATTAAGATAATAAGATTCCTAGTGGTTGCTCAATGTAAGCATCTGGATTGATTCCTTGTTGCTATTGTCCATACAACTATGATGTTGCAACTCACCACCCACCCATGTTTTCCTTGTGTTATGCATTGCGCACTAAGTCCTACATTATGGCTTGATAGGGAATAGATTGGGACCAACCAGGCATGCGTGGTGTCTCGTCATACCTTAAAATTCTCTTATTCAACTTAAAAAATTCATAATTATTCATGATCTTGTCACTGGACAAATGATTCTTCCGATTAAGTCATCAATAATTGAATTGTCTTCAACTATTCATTTTCTTGGGTGACATCATGCAGTATTTACTTAATTCCTTGCTTTATCTCCTCCTAACTTGCAGAACTACACGTGTACACGGGTTATTTTACATGCTCTATGTATTCTATCTAAATTTTTGATTCCTTCAGTCTCCTTCAGTTTTTAAATTGGTGCCAATTTTCTTATCTTTTTAATTCATATTTTAAAAGTTCCCAACGTGGAATTTGTTACCACCAGCTATAGATCTGGCTCGTGATAGCAAACGATTTCCAACTTAGATCTAGTTCGACATGGTTTCCAAGGCTTACCTCAAGTAGAGAGGCCTTTTTTTTCTGAAAAAATCGAAAGAGTTTTCTTTATACTTCATAGTATCTCCTGTAGCATAAAATATCTGGCTCTATATGATTTGTCTGGTTGGTCAATAAAAATATTTTGGGATCGAAACTCTTACTATCACCATTTTGGGGTTGTTCATTTGGCTTTGCAGAGAAATTGCAATCTTGGGATTTAAACAAGCTAACTTGTTTGGATAATATTCAACACATAGGACGCAGCTAATCTTCCATTAAGCATGCGTTGGCTTTCAAAAAATATGTTTCTTTACTTTTGTCCAAAAAAAAAAAAATTTCTAGTTTTTTTCGCAAGATCGTATGATTCCTTCTGCTTTCTCATCCATCAGCAATGTAGATTATTTTCTTGCTGATTTCGGGTCTTTTTTTCTTTCATTAGTCTTTTTGGCAGGATGATACAATTAATCCAGGATTGGAGGGAATTCATTAATCTAGTCCTCTTTGCCTCTTATCTTCTATCATACAAATAGGTTCGCAGAATCCTGTCTACATACTTTGAAGTAAATATATGAAATGGCTTTCGCTAATGCATCCCCTCCGACGTTATATATACTCTTACGCGTGGTGGAACATAGCTGCAGGCGGCCCCTGGTTATAAGATCACGAGCTGGATTATAGACCCATTCCTTAAGAAATCCGTGACGCTTTTGACAATCCAACCAGCTAGATTCCTTTAGGCACAAGGATATATAGGGTCGTACGATGGGAAAATATATCCCACATGCGCCACGTCATCCGTGCATCAAAGAAACAATTCGAGTGCTGTTAGGAGGTGGGGAGGGTGAGAATCTCAGAGTTGAGGCACATAGAGCCCATAAGAACAGATAATTTGATCGATACCGTATGCACAGTAGTTGCTGCTAAAATTATCATTTGTCTTAAAAACTTAAACTGAGAGAATAAGTTAAATTTATTTATATATTTTATATTTTCTTACAGTTGCTCTTCAGGCAGGACTTGTTTGGTTGGTAGAAGAAAAAATGACGAGAAAATAAAACAAAAAAAGATTTTGTTTGGTTGAAATTTTTAGAAGAAAAATGTAAAAGTAGTATTTATACAAAAACAAATTTTTTATATTTTATTAAAAATAAAAAATTTATGAGGAACATGGAAAAGTTACTTCAGTTAAAAATTATGGATTGTTTTTTCTAAAAATTTTCTTAAGCCATCAAAATCTATGGTTTTTTTCTTTATTAAAGATATAATAAGTATTTTATATAATTTTCTCAGAAAAATAGATAGTCGACCAAATATATGACATTCTGGATGTGTCATTTTTCTACAATCAACCAAACTTATCAAAATTATTTTTTCAAGCATCATATTCTCAGAAATTTTTTTCAAAAAGTATATTTCAGTGAGAAAAAAATTCAGCAAACCAATCGGATCTATAGTGACAGGGAGCTTGAGTGGACCCTTGGTGATGCTTCTTTATCATCTATATTATCAGATGAGGACAATTGGTCTAACAACATTGTTAACTCCGACATAAAGCGATACCTACGCTTAACTAAAAAAAAGAAAAAAAAATTGCCTCCACTCCTCCAAAGTGAACATCAGCCAATGGCAAACAAAACCCCATGGAATATCCAATCTACAACTCACAATTGGTCCATGGTGAAGGTGCGATGTTACAAAACCGTGGAGCATCTTCGAGTGCGAATCACCTCCGCATGCAAAGCTGCAGTAGAGGACGCACGCAGCCATGTTCCAAAGCTGATGATTTCTAGCAGTAGAGATTCCAAGTCAGAGATGCTAATTTCATTATTAAACACACGATAAACGTTACTTTATTACTTTTGTATTTATTTAATTTTTATACTTAGAAGATGTGTTTTAGTGCAACGATAAAGTTGCTACACTCGTGCGTCCGAATTTCTTCAGACACGTATTCATTCCTGCTTCGAGCATCTATCTACTATAAACTACTCTAATAAGCGGGAAAAAAAAAAAAGAAAAATCATGTGACAGCGGAAAGAGAAATGGACGGTGATGACAGGGACTGCTGGGTCCCGCGTTGCGACAATGAGTAAAATCCTGTCGGCAACTGGACACGTGGCCGCACTGTTTCTCGAAAACTAAATTCGTGTGGATTGTGGCACGCGAGAAATCCACGTGCCTGCAGCGTAGCCTTGCGACACGTAGGGCGTCTAAAGGCCTCCACGTGCACCATGCCAATCACAGCCATTTGTTATTTTGGCGGTGCGCCGACATAAACCCATAAAGAATAAAATCCACGGATCCAACCACATAGAATATATGGTGTAGGAAATAATTTCTTCCATGCCACCCATCACAATGGCACGTTACCATCTTCGTGCAACGAGATACTATGAGCGATTGTATGCACAGCCACAACCTATAGCTGCAGAAAAGAAAAAAAAATGGTGAATTTCAAAAATCATCAGTTGCATCGTGTTTTGGTCTGACCTTTTTTCACTCCCGAGTGCCTTAAGAAACTTCACCTGCATTTTTCTTCGTGCCTATCCGTATCGCTAAGCTGGTCAACACCAGTTGTAATTGTTGAAAATACACCATGGGACTCCGTCATTTTTTTGAGAATGATAATCAAGTAAGTTAGCTGCTTCGACTACTCATTTATTTTCGTTTTTTTTTTTTGCCAAAAAATTAGAATTTCCTCTCTGAGTTTGTCCTTTTCTTATCATTCCAGATTATCCAGATGCTTACGCCGGATGGAATGCTCTGAGCAGTTTCGGAGAGTTGCTTTAACGCGTTAATAAGGGTTTATTGCACCCGCCTCATTCCCTTGACGCGATCAGGTAATTTCATTAATGTGCTTGGATTTTTATTCATCAGAGGTGCGGGCAGACAGTTCGTTTTCTGCCGCCACTGGGTGGCCGCTGCCAGTCGAAGGAGGCAGATGGTTTAACTGTAGCCGCTAGCGGTGATTCCTGTGGGAAGCAAGTCTGGACTTCCCTCCTAATCATAGGCATCAGACGATCCAGACGTTATATTTCTTTCGTCTTCATCGTCTGTATGGTCTGATATGTATGAGAAAATGGAGTTCTTGAGCTTCTGCTATTAGCTATAGTATCATCCATTGCGGCGTATAGGACTGGGTTCGCTTGGCTTTTTCGTCCTTGATGCCCGATTTACACGTGTACGAAAAAGCTGTCGTAAAGTTTCGTTGTTCGTTCCGTCGTCGACCCTATCTATGTTTCCATGCTATTATTATTAGATGTATGATCTTAGTCATTCTGATGTGAATTGACGTTTGGGCCCACAAATGAAGCTAGATGAAGTATTATATTGGGCCACAGAGTACGTGCAAGTGCTTGTTGAATCGGTTGTATCGAAACCAAGGAGATGGACTCGAGCCAATGGACAAACTCTCTCCTACATTGGAAATATTACCTTACTGCCTTGGCCGTTTGCTGGGTTGGAGATTCGGTTCAGGGAGAGGAAGGGGCCAAGAGGTTCAGAATCGGCGAGCTGCATCTGGAAAAATTATTCACAAGATCCGAGACAAGGCTGGACATTGTAATCTTTGAAGAATTGAGATTGGATGCTTGAATGTAGTGGAAAGATCTGAAGCAGATTGTGCAAATAAAATTAGCATAGAGAGTCGGAGAGGGACAAGGCTTGCAATGTTATTTAAACTATAAAATTTATATTTGATAAAAGGCTGGGATTAAAGATATCAACTGTTAATTAAAAAAAAACTCTAAAAACAAGAACCTTGAGTAATATGTGGAAGTATAGATGGATCTCAAGATTACACAGGAACGAGAGATCATGCAATCAAACATGAAATTAATTGAGCAGTTTTAAATGTTTTGGCTGGTAAGGCTATTTTTGTGGACGGTGTAGGATCAATAATACATGCAATAAATCCTAACTGATTCGAATGTTATCCATCTCCATATCATTGTGGTAGATAAAATGGTAGCACGCAAAGGAAGCACGATCGATCGAAATCTTAATGTCAAGGTCTACCAACCATTAGAAAGTCATTTTAATTGACTTTCAAGTTAGATAACTGAGGTTGAGACCGTGAGCTATCCGCTTCAAAAAAAGATAATGGATCGAATCAAAACGAACGTTAGATAAAGTCATCGAGCTATCTAAATAATAGAATAAATGAGATTCTGTTCTGAATGCAGCATTTTTTTTTAGTTATTCTTTCTAGGTCGTTTTTTTTTTGGGCTGAATGGGACTCAAAAAAATATTTTTTACGGAAAAAAAAATGGAGGCAAAACTTTTTATATGTTTTTTTTTCAATACTTCTTCACTGATAGGGGGAAAAAGAATTTCGTTTATTTTCTTTAACTCTTTCAAAGTAAGGGTTTGACGGATATGAATTGACCGATAGCAGATGTTTCCAAAGAACTTTGGCAAATGCGGTTGTCTGCGATTAACTCGAATCATGAGATCAGAGCAACTATCAAATGCTAAGATCATGTTTCCGGTTCATGTATCCCAAAAGCTTTCCATTACATCAGACTCTGAGAGGCCACAGCTTGTTCTTTACGAGCAGAGAAGATTGATGTAGAATAAGAAGTCTTCGCCGGCTTCTCGGGATATCAGCTACATTTACTCGAAAACCAACCTTTAATTCTAAACTTTGCAAAATTTCACCATTCCACATATCACATCAAAAGAATCCAAATGTCCGTTGTCTTAAGAACTACGCGAGCAGATAATGTTATGCTGCGAGGATTCAATGGAAGTTACCACTAAATATTATTTAAAAACTAATAGAATACATTAAAAGACAACGGATAAGACGTGAGAAAGAAATGAAGAAGGGCCCTGATCTTCTTCTCTCTTGCCTCCTCTTATTCCATGAGACTCGATTCGGAAATGGCCATTGCGGTTTAAGAGCTCGCTTTTTTGCTGGTCATGAGGACCAGGATATTCGGATCTAACATCAACCTTGTAGGATGAAATAATCAACTGGTGCAAATTTGAACTATTCTTGGCAGTCAATGTGACGCGATTATTTCAAATACGGCAAAAGGATTATTACATTTCACCCCATACCGTCGACTGATGATTTAATATTTTTTAACTAGTCCCGGCAATTCGGTTGCCGAAACCAGGTCATGCATCTTCATGAGGATTTTTTTCTCAAGGCTAGTTCATGCTTTAAAAAAAAAAAAGATTCTCTCATACCCTACGACAAATCCGAGAGTAGTTTAAGATCATCCTACGAGAAGTTTCAACTAGCCCCAGCATGCCAAGCGATACCGAGACTAGTTTTTAAACTCTACGAAGGCTTATGCTGAAGTTTCTAGCAATTCAGCCGCCGAGAATATGGACAACAGAAAAATAAAAAAAAAAACTTATGCTTAATTGAAGTTTTCAAAAAAAAATAAATAAATAGTATTTTTATGAAAAATAATATTTTTATATTTTAACGAAAGGAAAATTTACGTGAAAGATGGAATCGAATTTTCATCCTCTGAAAATTAAGATAATTTTTTATAATGAATAAAAAAATATTTTTATGAGAACTTCCAACGTCTACTGCTGCCGTCAAAATGCTGGGTAAAGGAGCAGGCCAACTTTAACTCTGCAGACGGCAGCAATTCTTGAACCAAGGACTTCATAGTCAAAATGACAGCTGGCCGAGTCACGAGTCCAAAGTTATGTCAGACTTGAGAACCTCATGCACTCTTCTCGAGGCACCGATACATCTGCTTGCTCGAGCAGCAAGTACGTAAGGCTTCTGAAACAAGTGCAAACAGCACACAGTCCAACTCCAACTTCTTAATGGATTCCTCTACAGCAGGCACTGTTTTCCAAAAAGCTTTTTCCATGGATCAACAGTCAAACCTATCCTGGATGGTGCTGCAGCAGCAGCAGCAGGCTTAAGTCCATAAAAATATAACATGCAAAAATCGTAAGTAACATATTGAAGTAGGATTATTAATAATATGCCGCCAAGCAGTTTGGTTTGTTCCCCTAACAAAAGCAAGAGTAACGGAGAGCAACTAAAAAGAGGATATGATGCAAGGAAAAGTTATGTAGTTAAAAACCAGCAAGTTCAAGCAGCTGACAGTGCCAAGATTTTTTTTACCACAGAAACAACTGAATGCATGCTCTAGCAGCAGTCTTAGAATGGGGGCATTTCGAATGAAGCATTTAACTACTTTGACATAGTAGAAGAGTCTCTAGGGAGTGAGATACTGCATTGGGCTGATAAAAGTTTCTACACATTTTGTTTATGACTGATTGGAAGATTTAGAAATATTTTGAGCTCTAACTTGATGCATGTTCTGAGGAAGCTAAAATCAGATGGTTATAAATAATCTACTAAAATGAACGTAGGCATACTGCAATAAGAAGGCTAAGATGACTGAGTTAATCTCGCTGGCTACATCAGGAACAGAGAAGATAGGTCATGGATGAATGAGATAGATAGCTGGACTGAATCAGCATTTGACAGTCGTATACAGCGAAGAAAACTGAATGGACAATGTCATGGTAGATTTAATACCAGAGGATAAACCAATTCGAATATTTTCCTATAGCTTCTCATCAATTCCAACTGTTTACATTACAAGAAAAGTCGGTTTTACCGACGCGTTTTTGCCGATGCTAATAAGCGTCAGTGTAGTCGCAGGCCTAAGACGATGCTAAAAAGCGTCGTCGGAAGCCAACGAGCTGGTGATTATCAGCATCAAGCTAAATCCCAACGAGCCCTCTCCTGACCACCCCCTGTCGGAAGCCACCCTCACCCGGCCACCGCCCTCCACTCTCTCATCCCTCCTCCCTCAACCGATTCTAGAGATCGAAGAGAAAACGGAATGCAAGCATCTATTTAACCAGTAGTATTACCCACATCTCTCTCGCCCATTCCTCGTCTTCTCTCTCTCTCTCCAGAAACATCGGTCACCAGTGCTTCATAGTGATAGAGGTACAGAGAGGAAGGTAGGTGATGGCCAAGACCAAACCCGGCAAGAAGGACCTCGATTCCTACACCATTAAAGGCACCAACAAGGTCGTCAAAGGTACCTTCTCATCATCATCGCCCCCCCTCCCTAACCCCCTCCAGATTCAAGAAACAGAACGGCTCCGGCGATGATGTCTTCGCCTGCCTCTTCGCCGCCTCCTTGGATCCCGACTCCGCCCCCCTCTCCCCCGAACCGCGGATCCTCAAGTCCCGCCTCATCGCCGGCGAGACCCTCTACGGTCTCTTCCTCTTGCGCTCCTCCCTGACCCTCGCCGAGATCGCCGGCCTCGCCGGCTACGACTATGTGGTCGTTGACATAGAACGGCTCTGGCGGCATCGCCGAGGCCCTCCCCTGCCTCCGCGCCCTCGCCGCCGCCCGCACCCCAGCCATCCTCCGCCTTCCTTAGCTCTCCGCCGCCAGTCAGGGGAAGGCCCGGCGTCCGTAAGGGCTTCGAGGGTGGACAGATGCCCCTCTACCGTCGAATCCCCAAGCTCCGTGGAATTGCTGGAGGTATCATTTTCTTCTGTACCATTTTTTTTCCAGTGTTAATTAATTCTTTAATATGTCGGTTTCTTTTCGCCCCTTCCCCTGACTGAGAGCTCAAATTGTCTTCTCGTCCGGCACCTCATTTTTTTCCCCAGCTTTTTTTAACATAACCTTTGCCACCTGGAGTGGATTTTCCAATTTCTGTGGGAGTCAATAACTTTTCAGTTATATTGTAGGGTGTATGCTGCTCACCTCTGATCTATTATCTTCCTGCAGGTTGACCTGACAGAGTATGTTGAGAAACATGAATTTGTATTTGACTCTGTGCTGAGTGAGGAAGTTTCAAATGATGGTGAGTGCAAAATGATGATGCAAAATTTTCTTAACGAATATTCTCTTCACCAAGATTTGATGTTTCTTTGATCTTCCAGGTTTATCGGGAGACAGTGCGGCAATTGTCCCAGCAATTTTTCAGCGTACCAAGGCAACTTGTTTTGCTTATGGACAAACAGGCAAGTGATTGTGTATTCATAATTTGTATGGAGAATTCAACAGATGCTGCTTCAATTTGCTTTTGAAAACCATAGATGTAACATTTTTCATATATTGCTTTTCATATATAGCATTGTCAGTATACCAGCTTACATTTGATTATGGTTTGTGACATTCTTTTTTGCTGTCTTGATTCTTGAAAAGGTGTTGTTTTATTATGATATTTTGAAAAAGATAATTCGTGCTGAATAAATTTTGGATTGGGCTTTGCCCAACTCTTTCCCTCAGAAAAAGATAATTCTTGCACCATTCTTTGGTGGATTTTTTTTTTAAACTAAAATCAATTGTATTTATCATGTATTTTATGCAAAGCATGAACTGACTTCCATTTTACTCCTAGTTAAAAAGCATCTTGTATATAGTCTTTTTCATACTTTTATGACCATTTCTTATGATTTGTCCAACATTCGGTAGCTACTATATCTTTGATTCTTGTGGCCTTACCATCTGTTTGTACATGCCATTTTTTTTTTTTTTCAATGTGCAGAATCTCCAGCACTTTTCTGATACTTTTTTTTGTGTTATTGCAATTTCTCATCATTTCTGAAACAGTTGTTGTTATGCTATGAAAACATCATAATTAGGGTACTGTGGCAGCTTATGCCTGTATGGTTTGAGATTGTTAAAGCTGCACTGATGGCCTGGGATATTTAAACATTGTGTATGGTTTAGAAATTAATTTTGTATACACCGTATTTCTGCACTGCTAATATAATCTCACATTTTTCACCATGAAGTGTTTGGATCTTCTGGACATTTGGTTGTCGTTTCTCCTATCTTATGTTGAAAACCTGTTTTGTCGGACATACATCTATCAGCAATTTGGTTGGCCTTTAGGTTCACATCAAAGTAAATATGCTTCCATTTTATTGGCTAATTAGTCATATAACTATAGAGCAATGGCAGCAGTCTCACCAGTTTTTGCATCAAAATAAAATGCATTGGTTGATCTTCTCATTCTTTTTGTGGTGTCTCACCAGTTTTGCATTTGTTTTCAGGATTCTGGAAAACATGATGATAGAATGATGAGCAGTCTGTCAAAAGGAAAGAAATTCAAATGTCAGATGCCTCAGCCATGCCTAGAAAGTTATAATGCTTTTGTCTTCACAAGAGGCACAAAGAAAAGGCCACGAGTCTCATCACAACCTGTTGAGAGATGCAATGAAGCTAGCAGAAAGATGAGAGCAATTGAGAAAGATGGACGGAGTGAGCGAATATTTGGAGTTCATTCCTCCCAGTCATTGGAAAAGGTAGATGCTGTTGCTTCCCCACGAACAGTTCTGGGTGAGAAATGCTTGTATGCTTCCTTAAACAACAAAATGACTGGGTTTTCTAAATTGGATTCATGGAGGGGATTGCCAAATATTGATGTTAAGTATTGTCCTGTAACAAGTTCAGAACCCAGTGATGCTGAGAGTACCTCATCCTCTGTTGGTAGTTGTAGTACCAGCAATAGTCCATATAGATCACCACACTGTCCTGGTCCTCCTGGAATGGGTCTTACTCAAGATTTGTCTAGTCGTTCAGATGATGCTGAAAGTTGTTGTGGGTCGGGAAGAGAATCATCTCTTCCCACTAAAGAGGTATTAGCAGCAGAAATTCATCAGTTGGAGTTGCATGCTTACTGTTCCACTATGAGGGCATTCTATGCTTCTGGGCCCATTAGCTGGGATCAGGAGGCATTGATGACAGATCTGCGTCTTATGCTAAACATATCAAATGATGAACACTTGTCAGAACCTCTTAGTTAACCAGAAGCCATAATTAGGTCTTGGCAGAATACTTTTTTACTCCAGCATCAGGTTTAGTTGTTATATTTTTTCATTGCATTGTAATGTAGGGATCAAATTATAGCTGCATCTTGGGCAGTGAACTCATGTATCAGCTGCTAAGACAGTGAACTACTATGACCAAAACAAATTGTATTATAAGCTTCTATAGAGCAATGAATTATCTACCTTGAAGCCTTTTTTAATCTGATTTTGGTGTTAATTTTTTTTTGCTGGTGCCATTTTTTGGTTATTCGATTGACTATACTTTGTTTTCAATATTTTTAAAATGTTGAAATGTGGTGAATTATATTAAAAAAATAATTCTGATGAAGGTACAAAGTATATTACAAATAATATTGTATCAAAGAACTGCTGTGTCTCTTACTGTAAGTTTTATATCTAAGATGATTTGAAGGCATCGACCACCAGCTCCTTAAACTTTATGCCTCATCAAGTTATGTGATTAACCAGTGTTTCTCCAATATCTGCTACAAGTGATGCATGTTTATAAAAGGAAGCTGGAGCTTTCTCTAGCACTTAAAATTCTTTCTGTTTATAGAAGAAATGTTCATTATGTAACAGATTACCACGAAGATGATGAGGATGGAGAAGATGATGACGATGACTGTATGGGAGGGCCACGAAGGTTCTGACATATAGAAACCAAAAAGAGCAATGGCAGCAGGGTTATCAGACAACAATAATTGTAATTATAACTTGTGCAAAATTACTTTACATTATATGATTATAGTGAGAGGGAAGGATTGGTGTGGGAATTGTTCAATTAGTGACAAAGTAGTTTGATTATATGACAACTTAAATATTTCGAATGATTTGAATGTTTGTGTCAATGTAAATGTAATACGGGTTCATATTGTTATAATGTGTTTTTATAATTTACATTCGTATTTTTATTTTTTTTAAAAAATGGAAATCCCGACGCTTTAAAGCGTTGGTAAATAAAAGTTGTGACACGCCTACGCCGACGCTTTAAAACGTCGGTAAACTAAACGACTATGCCGACGGTACAAAAGCGTCGGCAAAAATATATTTACCGACGCTTTAAAGCATTGGTGAAAATCCAGAACTGGGCATCCTTCGGGCTTTCCTGACGCTTTAAAGCGTCGGCGAAAGACGTTTTTGCCGACGCTTTCATTAGCGTCGGGAAAGCTACGTTTTTGCCGACGCTTTCTCTTAGCGTCGGCAAAAACTTTTGCCACTCCGGTATCGCCAACACTTTTGCGACGCTTCTGTTTGCGTTGTGGAAACTTTAGCCGATGCTTATAAACATCGGTAAAGATTATAAAAAGCACCGAAAAAGATGAGTTTTCTTGTAGTGTCATGTCCCCGCATGATGTTCTTTCATCCCAGCAGAAGGATGGCCACTGCCCAAAATTTTTCTCTAATGGCATCACCAAAGTCCAAGAAAATTAATCGTAACAACCTGCAAGAGTACACGATATTACGCAAGCAGCCATAAATGTGCTTGCACAGTCAAATTTTTGGTGCTCCATAGTTGTCATTATATATATATATATATATATATATATATATATATATATATATATATATATATATATATATATATATATATATATAAAGGCCTGGTAATTTAGTTTTGGCATTTTTTTAAAAAATATTGCTTTTTTTTAACCTATTGCACGTGATATATGTTAGCAATACATCACCTAAATAAACAAATAAATTAAAAAATTATAATTAATAAAAATCTTAAAAGGAATAATATATGTATATATTATTCGGCATCAAAATAATTCTATTTTAACATAAAAAAGACCTATTCTAGCACAAAATAAACCTATTCGTTTAATATACTAAAAATCATAAAATTACAAATACTACAGATCTACTAATATTAAATTTAAAATAAAAGTTAGAGAAAATAACCTGATTGAAGGCAAGTTGAAGCGCGTAGATGCTGTCCCAAAGAAGTGTTTGCCCCCACGTACGGATCTTCCGGCAATTCTCTTTTAGATACGACGACCCTAAACTTCTTCTTCGGTACGTCTCGGAACAAGCCAAATCGAACTCGATCGGATTTATAGATCCAATAAAGAATGAAATAAAAAGAATAAAATAAACTAAATATAATTGCAAAAATAAAAATCAGAAGTGGCTAAGAGGAAGAACTTTTCTCCAGAATTTTTTTGATATTTGTCTCTAATTTTTCGTGTCCCGAATAGGATGAAATCAAGGGATATTAATAGGAATTTTAAGCAGGGCTATTTTGGTCTTTTTGCAGATGCGTCTGCGCTAATTAAGCGGGCATTTTCATTTTCAAACGCGCACGCAGCCAAATCTCGGGCCGCGTGCGCATTTAAATTTTTTCCATCAATACCCCACAGAAATTTAAATAATTTTAAAATCAAAATAAAATACTGGATATCTTATATTATATAATAGGTGTAGGTACCTTTTGGTTTGAACCTTCACTTAGTAACAATTGATTATATCTGTGGAGCCAAGGTGGTCTTAACCTTGAACCTTGGTCCATGGCTCAGATTAAATTAACAGCACATATAATATAGGTCGATCTGGGTTCTAAGCGGGTTGCGCTAATATGGCCATGCGCAGCTATCTTTCATGTGTTTTTAGAAAATCACCCATTTTTCACAACGTGGCCTCACGACTACACATATAGGTGAGTTCTAATAAGGAATCTCCTGCCTCTTGGATCTCGGACTCATTAAGAGTTATACAAACAAACTCATTCTATCGCTTGCTTTTATGAGCACTAGCGCCATAGGGATGAGGAAAATATAAAACAATACTCCTCTTAGTCATACTCCAGTTTGTTTCTACCCATTGAACCTTTTAAGATTGGGTTCCCACCGTTCTATCTTTATGGGCTAAGGCCCATCCCTCTCAATGACTCTAGAACTACTGTTCTAGACAAACCTTTTGTAAGCTGATCAGCCAAATTATTTTATGATTTTACAAAATTTAAGGCAATAATGTTATTTTTCAATTTGTATCTTAATGATTTATGACGCATTTTTAAGTGTCTGTTCATTTTTTACATTGGCATTTTCTTGGTTGCACTTATCTATTGCAGATTTACAGTAACAATATAAGGAGACAGGTGGTAAAGGTGACTCATCTACAGGAAGGTCTATTAGTAGATCTCTGAGCCACTCAGCCTTAGTGCTAGTGGTGTTTAAAGCTATCAGTTCAGACTCCATGGTACTCCTAGATATCAAAGTTTGTTTGGTAGATTTCCAAGATATAGCAGCACCTTCTAGAAGAAGGACATATCCTGTAGTGGATTTAACATCTAAGGTATTACTGATCCAGTTGGTATCACTATAGCTTTCTAGAACAGCAGGAAACCTACTAAAGTGCAAACTATAGGACTTGGTACCCTTAAGATACCTAAGGATTCTCTCTAATGCTGTCCAGTAATTTCTAATTGGATTAACAATATATCTGCTAAGTCTATTCACAACATATGCTATGTCTGGCTTGGTGTAGTTTGCCAGAAATCCTAGTAAGCCTACAATTTGAGCATATAAGCCTTGAAGGATAGGAGTTCCTAAGTTATTCTTAAGGTGTGTAGAGGGATCAAAAGGAGTAGAGATAAGCTAACAATCGATATAATTAAATTTATTGAGAATCTTGTCAACATAATGACTTTGGGATAACTTAATACTATTTGCAGTCCTAATTATTTTGGTATTTAAAATTAAGTCAGCTTGTCCCAAATCTTTCATATCAAACTTATGACTTAAGAATTGCTTTACTTTATCAACTATCTGAAGATCTATCCTAAAGATCAGTATATCATCTAAATAGAGGCATAAGATCACAAGTTTATTTCCAACTCTCTTATGGTATACACATTTGTCACGACCCCCGTCCTGTTCCGGCGAGCCACCGTGACGGTTCTAGGGTGCGGGTAGGCATAAGGCCACCAGCCACCACGTAGAACCATACTACCTATCAATCATCAATAAATTCTGAAAATTTTGGCATTATGCATGCACAAAATGATCACCTTTCCTATATTGACCTGTCAGGATTATCTCAATACATACAACAACACTACCTGTCAGAGCAGCAATCACATAATCTGTTACATAATAAACCTGGACAATATATAGCAATACATTATCACAGGCACACAACTGATCTGCATATATATATATATATATATATATATATATATATATATATATATATATATGTTACGGGGGAACTTAGCCAACATGCCCCACGTGACCGGCACGCGCGCCCAGGAAGACTACGGCAGCCCCTTGATCCAGCAATCCGACCCCGAGTCGGACATCTTCGGCTCCGCAGCCCGACCCCGAGTCGGCAGCCCCTTGATCCAGCAATCCGACCCCGAGTCGGACATCTTCGGCTCCGCAGCCCGACCCCGAGTCGGCAGCCCCTTGATCCAGCAATCCGACCCCGAGTCGGACATCTTCGGCTCCGCAGCCCGACCCCGAGTCGGCAGCCCCTTGATCCAGCAATCCGACCCCGAGTCGGACATCTTCGTCTCCGCAGCCCGACCCCGAGTCGGACATCTCTCGACAACGACAGGCTATTCCCCAGAGGCACGCCGCAGCCTCCTGCTCCACTACTCCCTGCAACGGTTGTATCTGGCGCTGCTCCACGATCCCCTGTAACAGCCGTACAAGGCGGAGCTCCACTACGCCCTGTCATGGCCGTACCCAGCGCTGCCCCACGACGCCCTGTAACGGCCGTGTCAGTGGCAGCTCCATCGTGCCCCACGATAACGAACCCCCCTGAAAGACCCCCCAGCCTGGTATATATGCGGCTGGGGGGAGGAGGGGGGGTAAGCGAGAACTTCCAGAGCATTCTCTTACTTGCTACTATTATCTCTCCTTCTCCTCCAATCTCCTCTGACTTGATCGTCGGAGGGCCCCCACTGCCCCAGTGGTGGTGCGAGGCTTGCTTGCAGGTTTCCCGGTGGAAGGTGGAGCGCAATCAACACCAACCAAGGCAACTCAAACGGAACCCCGTTCACACCGCTGTGCCAATCGTTCTCGGTTTGGACCACCAGCAACAGTTGGCGCTAGAAGGAGGGCCGAATCTCAGAGCGATCGTAATGGCACGGCGAGGTGGTCGTGGAGCTTCCAATGCCTCCGGTCGCGGGGCCTCTCGCGCCTCCGGCCGGGAGGCCGCTGCGTCTCCAACACATTCTCAGCAACACTCCACCGCTCCACCTCCCATTCAGATGGTCGAAGCCGCTCAGTTCGACCAGTTAGCCCAGCAGGTTCGCACCCTCGCGGAGGCAGTGCAGAACCTGCAGGGTGTGATGTCTCGGGCGCCGCAGCGGGCCCAGGAGCCGCTGCTCCCTGAGCGCTCACCTGTCCTCCTCAACCCGCGCTCCTTCCTCTCCCATGGGGAGGAGCGCCGGCGCGAGGAAGATTCTCGAGCACGGTCCATTCTGCCGGGACCTTCCCATCGGAGCTGCGCGGGGTACGAGAGGCGGGCCCGGGCGCGTTCCCAGACCTCCTAGTCCTCAAGGAACCTGCGCTCCAGTCGGTCCCCCTCTCGGTGCTCCTTGTCTCCCACCCATCGGTCGCGCTCCCTGGACCGGCGGGTGGACGATCTCCACCGACAACTCCAGGTCCTGAAGGGCCACTCTAAAGATCCCTTCGCCGACTTGGAGATCTCCTCCCAGCCGGCGCTTGCCTCGAGGATCCTGCGGACCCCGAATCCGCCGGGGTTTAAAATGCCGGCGATCGAGCCCTATGACGGGGCGGCGGACCCGCGGGATCACGTCGAGAGTTTCAGGACCCTTATGCTCCTCCACGGAGCATCAGATCCTCTCCTCTGCAAGGCCTTCCCGGCGACCCTCCGTGGCCCGGCAAGGGCGTGGTTCGCCGGCTTGGAGGCTAACTCAATCCAGTCCTTCGACCAGTTTACTCGCCTCTTCATCACCCATTTCGCCGTCAGTAGCCGGCGTCGACTGGTCTCCGACTCCCTCTTTGATGTCCGGCAAAGCGAGGGAGAAAGTTTGCGGGATTATCTTACCCGCTTCAACAAGGCTACGCTGGAAGTCCGGAACCTGAGCCAGGAGGTGGCTCTTTCAGCCCTGAAGCGTGGCTTCCGAAAGGGCAGACTCACATTCTCCCTGGACAAACGCCTGCCGCGGAGCTTCCCGGAGCTGTTGTCCCGGGCGAACCAGTATGCGGACGCCGAGGAGGCGGCCGCCCACCGGAGCAAGGAGGCCGTCGAGATCCCTCCAAAGCTCGGGAAGAAAAGGCGAAAAGAGGCACGCCAGAGGAGGAGCCCGACGCCTCAACGTCGGCGCAGAAGCCTGTCGCCGGCGAGGAACCACGGCGCCCTACGCCCTCGTTCTCCGCCCCGACGTTTCAACCGGTACACTCCTCTCCTGACTCCCCGGGCCCAGATCCTCATGGAAATCAAGGGTCGGGAGGACCTCCCGGTCCCGAGACAGATGAAGAAGATTCCTGGGAGGAGGCCCTCTCGGGCGTACTGTGAGTACCACCGGGACCACGGCCACGACACCGAAGACTGCTTCCAGCTTCGGGACGAGATCGAGGCTCTCATCCGCCGAGGGCGTCTCAGTCGATATGTGAACGACCGACGTCCCCCCGCAGACCCGCGTCCGGCCGACCCGGCCCCTCAGGAGCCTCGGGAGCAGAATCGACCCGTCGCGGGCGTGATCCACACTATCACTGGGGGTTGCCCCCGGCCCGAGAGGAACGCAGGGGGCTCGACTGAAGCGTCAGGGGCAGCCGCCGCAGAAGAAGCTCCCGTTGCCTCCAGGGGAACGCCACCTCCAAGGGATATTCCGGTCCTCCCCAGTGTTAAGGGAGAGAAGGAATATAAGGGAGAAGAGCATATGGAGGCGCGGTCCCGGATCAAGCGTCTGGCGCGGAGCTCAATCGGGAGGCTGAACTTCAAGGAGGGGAGACGTGATCCCGGATGAAACGCCTAGAGCGGAGTTCCGCCGGGGAGAACCTCCTTGTTGATCCCAGATGAAGCGGCTAGTTGGCGGAAGTCGCGAAGGGCGCGCCTCCCGTCCCTTCGATAGGGGTCTCTCAACCATGCGCCGGAGAGGAGGCCCACGATCCATGGCAACCTGAACAGCTCCGGCTTGGCAGGCTCCATCGCACCTGCACCTATATTTATAGCCAAACTGCGACTCCCCGGTCGTTCCGATGCGGGTGGCTCCAATAAATGCGGGCGCATTGAATCCGGAGCCGATCCGGCTCTCGAGGCGTATCTTCTCGCGATTTCCTAAGCGTTATTCTCCTTAATCGCATTCTTTGTGCAGGACACTCCGGGTGGCCTGTACCCCTAGGTCCACATATCTCCGCTCGCGCCCAGGCCGCATCCGCCTCGAAGAACGCGCGTATCGCGGCCGCTTAACTGACACTCCTCGCAAGCAGCAACTGGCGATCCGATTTCTCAGGTAACCCCTCAATTAGCATTTAATGCCCATCTGGTGTTCCCCAGGCGACGCTTGGAGAGGAGGAGAAACACGATCGCAGCTGGCCACGGAGAAATTCCGTCGGGCGGCAAGCGACAGGCGCACGACCAGCGAGCGGAATTTTCCGAGGCTCGGCCCTCGGATGCCAGGCTAACCCGATGATCATCCCGGGGGCAGACTAGCCTGAAGCCCCGACCGATCGCCTCGGCTTGCGCCAGCCTTGGCCGACCAACGAGCGGAATTTCCCGAGGCCCGGCCCTCGGATGCCAGGCTAACCCGATGATCATCCTGGGAGCAGACTAGCCTGAAGCCCCGACCGGTCGCCTCGGCTTGCGCCAGCCTTGGCCGACTAACGAGCGGAATTTCCCGAGGCTCGGCCCTCGGATGCCAGGCTAACCCGATGATCATCCCGGGAGCAGACTAGCCTGAAGCCCCGACCGGTCGCCTTGGCTTGCGCCAGCCTTGGCCGACCAACGAGCGGAATTTTCCGAGGCTCGGCCCTCGGATGCCAGGCTAACCCGATGATCATCCCGAGAGCAGACTAGCCTGAAGCCCCGACCGGTCGCCTCTCCTTGCGCCAGCCTTGGCCGACCAACGAGCGGAATTTCCTGAGGCCTGACAAACCTCAGATGCCAGGCTAACCCGATGATCATCCCGGGAGCAGACTAGCCTGAAGCCCCGACCGGTCGCCTCGGCTTGTGCCAGCCTTGGCCGACCAACGAGCGGAATCTCCCGAGGCTCGGCCCTCGGATGCCAGGCTAACCCGATGATCATCCCGAGAGCAGACTAGCCTGAAGCCCCGACCGGTCGCCTCGGCTTGCGCCAGCCTTGGCCGACCAACGAGCGGAATCTCCCGAGGCTTGGCCCTCAGATGCCAGGCTAACCCGATGATCATCCCGGGAGCAAACTAGCCTGAAGCCCCGACCGGTCGCTTCGGCTTGCGCCAGCCTTAGCCGACCAACGAGCGGAATTTTCTGAGGCCTAACCCTCGGATGCCTGGCTTAGCGCCGGAAGAAGTTCCTGAGGCCTAACCCTCGGATGCCTGGCCTAGCGCCGAAAGAATTTCCTGAGGCCTAACCCTCGGATGCCTGGCTTAGTGCCGGAAGAATTTCCTGAGGCCTAACCCTCGGATGCCTGGCCCAGTGCCGGAAGAATTTCCTGAGGCCTAACCCTTGGATGCCTGGCCTAGCGCCGGAAGAATTTCCTGAGGCCCAACCCTCGGATGCCTGGCTTAGCGCCGGAAGAATTTCCCGAGGCTCGACCCTCGGATGCCAGGCTAACCCGATGATCATCCCGGGAGCAGACTAGCCTGAAGCCCCGACCGGTCGCCTTGGCTTGCGCCAGCCTTGGCCGACCAACGAGCGGAATCTCCCGAGGCTCGGCCCTCGGATGCCAGGCTAACCCGATGATCATCCCGGGAGCAGACTAGCCTGAAGCCCCGACCGGTCGCCTCGGCTTGCGCCAGCCTTGGCCGACCAATGAGCGGAATCTCCCGAGGCTTGGCCCTCGGATGCCAGGCTAACCCGATGATCATCCCGGGAGCAAACTAGCCTGAAACCCCGACCGGTCGCCTCGGCTTGCGCCAGCCTTGGCCGACCAACGAGCGGAATTTCCTGAGGCCTAACCCTCGGATGCCTGGCTTAGCGCCGGAAGAAGTTCCTGAGGCCTAACCCTCGGATGCCTGGCCTAGCGCCGGAAGAATTTCCTGAGGCCTAACCCTCGGATGCCTGGCTTAGTGCCGGAAGAATTTCCTGAGGCCTAACCCTCGGATGCCTGGCCTAGTGCCGGAAGAATTTCCTGAGGCCTAACCCTCGAATGCCTGGCCTAGCGCCGGAAGAATTTCCTGAGGCCCAACCCTCGGATGCCTGGCTTAGCGCCGGAAGAATTTTCCAAGGCTCGGCCCTCGGATGCCAGGCTAACCCGATGATCATCCCGAAAGCAGACTAGCCTGAAGCCCCGACCGGTCGCCTCGGCTTGCGCCAGTCTTGGCCGACCAACGAGCGGAATTTTCCGAGGCTCGGCCCTCGGATGCCAGGCTAACCCGATGATCATCCCGGGAACAGACTAGCCTGAAGCCCCGACCGGTCGCCTCGGCTTGCGCCAGACTTGGCCGACCAACGAGCGGAATTTCCCGAGGCTCGGCCCTCGGATGCCAGGCTAACCCGATGATCGTCCCGGGAGCAGACTAGCCTGAAGCCCCGACCGGTCGCCTCGGCTTGCGCCAGCCTTGGCCGACCAACGAGCGGAATTTCCTGAGGCCTGACAACCCTCAGATGCCAGGCTAACCCGATGATCATCCCGGGAGCAGACTAGCCTGAAGCCCCGATCGGTCGCCTCGGCTTGCGCCAGCCTTGGCCGACCAACGAGCGAAATCTCCCGAGGCTCGGCCCTCGGATGCCAGGCTAACCCGATGATCATCCCGGGAGCAGACTAGCCTGAAGCCCCGACCGGTCGCCTCGGTTTGCGCCAGCCTTGGCCGACCAACGAGCGGAATCTCCCGAGGCTTGGCCCTCGGATGCCAGGCTAACCCGATGATCATCCCGGGAGCAAACTAGCCTGAAGCCCCGACCGGTCGCCTCGGCTTGCGCCAGCCTTGGCCGACCAACGAGCGGAATTTCCTGAGGCCTAACCCTCGGATGCCTGGCTTAGCGCCGGAAGAAGTTCCTGAGGCCTAACCCTCGGATGCCTGGCCTAGCGCCGGAAGAATTTCCTGAGGCCTAACCCTCGGATGCCTGGCTTAGTGCCGGAAGAATTTCCTGAGGCCTAACCCTCGGATGTCTGGCCTAGTGCCGGAAGAATTTCCTGAGGCCTAACCCTCGGATGCCTGGCCTAGCGCCGGAAGAATTTCCTGAGGCCCAACCCTCGGATGCCTGGCTTAGCGCCGGAAGAATTTCCCGAGGCCTAACCCACGGATGCCTGGCTTAGCGCCGGAAGAATTTCCTGAGGCCTAACCCTCGGATGCCCGGCTTAGCGCCGGAAGAATTTCCTGAGGCCTAACCCTCGGATGCCCGGCTTAGCGCCGGAAGAAGTTCCTGAGTCCTAGCCCTCAGATACCTGGCCTAGCGCCAGAAGAATTTCAAGAGTCGGGAGTCAGCGAGACGCTACCAAGAGTTAAAAAGAAGAAGGACGAAAGTGAAATGAAGAAACTCTATTTGCATTAACTTTCATTGTTTCAGGGCCGAGACCCATACAACTTGGCAAAACGCCAACACACAAAGAAAAGAACAAAAATACAGAAGGTCAACTTGGAGGAACCCCCGGGTCGGGAACGCCGGGCACGCCCGCAGGGGGTAGGGAGGCGGTTGGAGAATCAGCAGGCAATGGCGCCGGAGAGGAGTCTAGAAGAGAGATCCCACTCAGGTCAATTTCGGGGTACCTAGCCGACACCCTTGTCAGGCCTTCCTCGAAGCCTAAGATAAAGGAGTCGGACCCCGCGTCCGATATGTCACGGACGAACTCGTCAGACTGACGATAGGCCTGTACTGCCTCCGACATATCACGGGTGAACTCGGCGGACTGACGATAAGCCTGTACCGCCTGACGCCCGATTTCCGCACTCTTCTCGGCCAGCGCCGCCTCTGCCCGCTCCATAATCTGAGCTTTCGCCTCCAAGACCTTCGCCACAATCCGGTCGTCCGCCTCGGAGGAGACCCTCAGCAGATCAGCCTGAGCCTCCTTGTGCTTCGCCTCGACAGCAATGCGAGCAGCCTCAGCCTCCTCCAGGCGCGAATGAAGCTCCTGGTCGCTCGCGCGGGACTTCTCCAAGGCCGACTCCAATTCGCCCAGCTTGGCTTCAAGAGACCGGGTTCGGTTGCGGGCGTTGTCGGCTGACCGCTGGGCCTTCTCCCACCTCTCCCGGTAGTCGGCAGCCTTTCGGGACTGCTTCTCGGCCCGCTCCTCCGCCTTCTTGATCTCGCCCTCGAGACCCGAGGCAACTCACCGGAAGAGAAGGAAGAACGGCTCCGAGAGCGTCAAAGGAGGAGCAAGCGAACAGTCCGACGGCAATGACGGCAGCGCAAAGGAGAAACTCGAAGATGTCTGTAAAGAGAAAGGCGGACGGAGGAGGGCCCCCGGTTAAATAGGCGGAAAGGTGGGTGACGCCTCGGTGACGCCAGAGGACGCCTGGCTGCCGAAGGGTCGCTCGCGCCCCAAAGGCGAATCGACGCCATTAAGGAAGGATGTCCGCCGAAATCCTCAGACTGCCAGGTCAGCAACAACCGCCATACGCCATAAAGAAGGCGGGGAGCTCGAAGCGCGCGCGCCTCTCCGAGGGATGGCGGCAATCTCGAAGCATCACTCCCTTCACCCGTTTCCCTTCTGGTTCCGGGCTCGGAAGTGGGGGGCTACTGTTACGGGGGAACTTAGCCACCATGCCCCACGTGACCGGCACGCGCGCCCAGGAAGACTACGGCAGCCCCTTGATCCAGCAATCCGACCCCGAGTCGGACATCTTCGGCTCCGCAGCCCGACCCCGAGTCGGCAGCCCCTTGATCCAGCAATCCGACCCCGAGTCGGACATCTTCGGCTCCGCAGCCCGACCCCGAGTCGGCAGCCCCTTGATCCAGCAATCCGACCCCGAGTCGGACATCTTCGTCTCCGCAGCCCGACCCCGAGTCGGACATCTCTCGACAACGACAGGCTATTCCCCAGAGGCACGCCGCAGCCTCCTGCTCCACTACTCCCTGCAACGGTTGTATCTGGCGCTGCTCCACGATCCCCTGTAACAGCCGTACAAGGCGGAGCTCCACTACGCCCTGTCATGGCCGTACCCAGCGCTGCCCCACGACGCCCTGTAACGGCCGTGTCAGTGGTAGCTCCATCGTGCCCCACGATGACGAACCCCCCTGAAAGACCCCCCAGCCTGGTATATATGCGGCTGGGGGGAGGAGGGGGGGTAAGCGAGAACTTCCAGAGCATTCTCTTACTTGCTACTATTATCTCTCCTTCTCCTCCAATCTCCTCTGACTTGATCGTCGGAGGGCCCCCACTGCCCCAGTGGTGGTGCGAGGCTTGCTTGCAGGTTTTCCGGTGGAAGGTGGAGCGCAATCAACACCAACCAAGGCAACTCAAACGGAACCCCGTTCACACCGCTGTGCCAATCGTTCTCGGTTTGGACCACCAGCAACAATATATATATATACACACACACTTGCTTCCCAATCCTTCCATGGTCAACCTATATCCACAACAGGATCTATGACTGCAACTATACACTATATACAACAGAAGGTTTATAATACACCAAAAGGTATAAACCTCTATCTACATTATACTATGGAGCGGCACAGCTAGCAGACAATCTCTAACCGTGCTCCTCTCTATACAACACCTCCCTTGCAATCAAAAACACCAAACTGGAGAGTGAGTATATGAATACTCAGTAAGTGGAGTAGAGAGTACTATGCATATGAGACAAGATATAATCATGGCTCAAGGTGAAATCTCAAGAGCATATGAGCAGTCATCAATAACAGGGTGCACACAACTCAATATAAGAAATATGAAGTAAATCAACACAGTATCACCACAATCATAATCAACTCATCGGGAGCATATATAGAATAGTCAAATAAACATGAATGATACATCATGAATATGCTCAATAGATTATAACACTAAAATATGCAAATCGGGGTGTCAATATGCGAAGTCATCACTAGACAGCTATCGGAAGGTGGGTCTTACGCCCCAAGCGAACCACAACAACTCCCTACTATCACATGTATATGCAGGATAAGACACCATATTAATAATGTAAATGCTGGCCAGTATCCAGAACAGAAATCCATAGAAACATCTCATATCTGTATACTAAACGGCACCTCGCGGGGTCTTACTTTGCCCGACGGCAAGCCATATATAAGTCGCAAGACCGGCCGATCCTATGCCTAGGGCCGTGTCCTCCTAGGAAGGAACTGGGCTCCGCCCACCCAGAAGGCTACTATGTGCACACAGGCCGATGTCTAACTCCATCGACTAAGGTGTTTTGTAGATACTGCCAAGCCATGCATAAATGCCATAATGCACCCTCCCAATACTCTACTAAAAAGGAGTATAATCAAGACTACCACTCACTTGACCACGACCCAATCATAAACTAACATCAGGGTTGGGAGTGAGGGGTCAAGGGAGTATAATGCAACTCAATATGCCACTAAAAAGGCTCTACAAGTCTTTGAAATAGAGAAAATGAAATCAATTTATAAAAGAAGTCATTTCACAATTTGGAACCAATTTAACTACTCATCTACTCCTTGTAATTCCTCTCAATGTTTCCTTAAATGTATGTACAAAATAATCAAGCATGGAGAAATAAGATTATAGAGGAATCTACTACAATATCAATCAATATGCACAAGTGGAATCAATTCACACTTGGCGATATTCATAAAAATAAATTAAGAATTTTCATGGTGCAAAGTATATGACTCCCACTCACCTGCCAATCCGGCACGGCCTTGATACGCCTTCAAAACTTTATGGTAGGCAGTAGGAGGCTTCTTCTTCTTGCTCCCTAACTTCTTGCCTAGCTGAAACATACATTAATCATGCTCTTAGTCTTATATCAAGGGCCTATTATCTATGTATCAATCATAATATAGAAAGCTTTAGTTGACTCAACTCCCCCCTCCCTAAATCTTTTCTTTTCTTTTATTTTTTTTATTAATTAACTCACCATTTATGTGTATTAGGGACTCCCTTGCATGAGTACAAGGTCCTCCTTAGCCTAATCTAGGCTTAATACCCTATTATGGCATGAAATTCCTTATTTTCCCACTCGGATGAATACTAACTCGGACCGACAGCGGGTTACTTCATCCCAGTTTTGGTCCACTTTCCAAACTCCAAATTTTGTAAAATTTTTGCCTAACATTCTACACTCCTAGGGGTTTCCAAAATAGTAAGATACATCATCATCGGAGGCCGATTGACCTCCGAAATAATTCACCGAAGTTAAAACTTCGACACAGTTTTTCCGCAGTCTCAGAAAAACTTGTCGAAATCCGATTTTCTCTCCTTTAACCACTTCTAACACTTCTATCTAACCTCTCTAGACCAAATTTACCCTTTGTATAGCCTAATTTCATTAGAAGACTAGGTAGGAACGGATATTTACCTTTTTCTTTTCGGAAAATCGAGGTGTTTGCGTAGAGGGGAAGGAGACCTACGCTTTTTCCTTCAGTTGGCAGCGCAACCGGGACTCCCTTCCACCTCAAATTTCTTTCCTCTTTCTTCTTTTTCTTCTTCTCTTTTTTTCTTTCTTTTCCTTCTCTCTGTGTTTCTCCCTCTCTGTTTAAACTCCACCGTCTTACCAATCCACCGCCAAACCAAACTCCCTAATTAAGTCACATCAAGCACTATTCACCCTTTATTTAAAATTATTAAATTCCCATTTTGCCCCTAATGCTTCAACATATCTACTGTTATACCATTAACTTTTGATTTCTTCCAATTTTATGCCTTATATCAATTTTAAAGGACTATTTTATCCTTTTTATATATAAAATTTTTTTTTAGGGTTATTACAACATTCGTCTGTACTATTGATTTTAAATTTTAAATGTCAATATGGTTTCATCAAATTTCAAGTATCATTGCTTAGGTGCTTGTTTAATACCATAGAGAGATCTGACTAGTCTGCAAATTTTATTTTCTTGGCCTGAGATTATAGATCCCTCTAACTGGTCCATATAAATTTCTTCATTTAAGTCTCCTTTTAGAAAAGTTGTTTTCACATCCATCTGACTAATCACTAATCTATGGATGGAGGCTAATGCTATCAGTATCCTAATAGTAGTAATCCTAGCTATAGGTACATAAACATCAAAGAAAATCTACCCCAGGTGTCACGACCCCCGCCCCGTTTTCGGCGAGCGGCCGCGATGGTCCTAGGGTGCGGGTAGGCATAAGGCCACCAGCCACCACCTATCAATCATCAATAAATTCTGAAAATTTTGGCATGATACATGCACAAAATGATCATCTTTTCTATAGTGACCTGTCAGGATTATCTCAATACATACAACACTACTTGTCAGAGCAGCAATCATATAATCTGTCACATAATAAACCTGGACAATATATAGTAATACATTATCATAGGCACACAACTGATCCACACATATATATATACCCGCTTCCCAATCCGTCCATGATCAACCCATATCCACAATAGGATCTATGACTGTAACTGAGCGAGTGTGAATTTGTTGCCATATACGGTATATGAGCAACTCGGTTTGGGTGAGTTGAAGCCAACAACTGTGACCTTACAATTAGCTGACCGGTCAGTGAAGGTCCCTAGAGGGATTATCGAAGATGTGTTGGTCCAAGTAGACAAGTTCTATTTTCCTGTCGACTTTATCGTACTGAACACACATCCGGCTTCCAATTCACCATCTCAGATTCCGGTCATCTTAGGACGTCCATTCCTTGCAACTTCTAATGCATTGATCAATTGTAGGAATGGTGTCATGAAGCTTTCTTTTGGCAATATGACCTTGGAACTGAACGTCTTTAGTATAGGTAAACAACCCAGTGATCATGAAGAAAGTAAAGAAGTTGAATAGGTTGAAACCATTGCGGAAGAATATTTGTTAAAAGAAACATTTACTGAATCGGCCGACAATGGTTTGATAGATTGGTGTTCTGAAGGTACTGCTAATGATGTGGTCCCACCTGGTTTAGATAATTCGGATGTTATGATGGTCAATGGGTGGAGACCGCGAATAGAAGAATTTGAACAGTTGCCACCTCGAAAAGCAAAGATAGTACCATCCCATGAACAAACACCTAAGCTCGAGTTGAAACCTTTACCGAAGGAACTCAAGTATGCCTTTCTTGGATCCGATGACACATTTCCTATAATCATCTCATCTGATCTGGATCATGCCCAAGAAAGAAAATTACTTGGTGTTCTAAAGAATCATAAGGGAGCTTTAGGATGGTCTATTGCCGACTTGAAGGGGATTAGCCCTTTAATTTGCACGCACCGGATATATTTGGAGGACAATGCCAAAACCACAAGGCAAATGCAACGCAGGTTGAATCCTACGATGAGAGATGTGGTTAAAGCAGAAGTCCTCAAGTTGCTTGACGTGGGTATTATCTACCCAATTTTCGATAGCAAGTGGGTGAGTCCTACTCAAGTCGTGCCCAAGAAAGCAGGTCTGACGGTAGTAAAAAATGATCAGGGTGAACTAGTTCCAACTCGTGTTCCGACGAGTTGGCGCATGTGTGTTGACTACCGAAAATTGAATTTGGTCACTAGAAAAGATCACTTTCTCCTACCCTTCCTAGACCAAGTTTTGGAAAGAGTTGCAGGACACAAATTCTATTATTTTCTCGATGGCTATTCCGGGTACTACCAAATCGAAATTTCACCTGAGGATCAAGAGAAGACTACCTTCACTTGTCCTTTTGGCACATTCGCTTTCCGTCGGATGCCATTTGGGTTGTGTAATGCACCTGCAACATTCCAAAGGTGTATGCTTAGCATTTTTGAAGAAATGAACGAGAAATTTTTAGAAGTGTTTATGGATGATTTCTCTGTTTTTGGCGATTCATTTGATGATTGCCTGTCACATTTACAAGCAGTCTTAGCTCGATGCATGGAAAAGAATTTGATACTGAATTGGGAGAAATGCCACTTCATGGTGCCAAAGGAAATTGTCCTAGGACATATTGTTTCATCGAAGGGCATGGAAGTTGATAGAGCTAAGATTGACCTAATCGCCAAGCTACCTGCACCCAAGACGGTTAGAGATGTTAGATCATTTTTAGGTCATGCCGGATTTTATAGGAGGTTCATCAAGAACTTTAGTGTCATAGCTCGACCATTATGTAACCTCCTATCCCTTGATACACCGTTCAATTGGACTGAAACATGTCAAGAGGCATTCGAAAAATTGAAGGCTATGCTTAGCACTGCACCCATCGTACGACCACCTGATTGGTCATTACCTTTTGAGATCATGTGCGATGCTAGTGACTATGCGATAGGAGCTGTCCTAGGACAACGCAAGGATAATAAGCCATATGTCATCTACTATGCAAGCAAAACCTTAAATGATGCTCAAATGAATTACACCACCACCGAGAAGGAATTGCTTGCAGTAGTATTTGCATTAGACAAATTTCGCTCTTATATCCTTGGTGCTCCTATTGTTATCTTTACAGATCATGCAGCGCTAAAATATTTATTGGATAAGAAAGATGCCAAACCACGCTTAATACGATGGATACTTCTACTCCAGGAATTTGACATCACTATCAAAGATAAAAAGGGAGTAGAGAATGTGGTTGCTGACCATTTATCACGGCTAGTTGTTCATGATTTGGTGCCACAGTTGCCCATCAAGGACTCGTTCCCTGAAGAGCAATTGTTTACACTTTCTACTATGCCATGGTATGCTGATATTGTAAACTTTCTTGTCACGAACCGGATGCCGGGGCATTGGGGATCGAATGATAAAAATAATTTCTTGCGTGAAGTAAGGAGTTATTATTATGATGCCCCTTATTTGTTCAAGTATTGCAATGATCAAATCTTTAGAAGATGCATTCCGGATCATGAGATACAAAGTGTACTCTCTTTCTGTCATGCCAATGCTTGCGGAGGACACTTTGCATCTAAGAAAACGGCAGCTATTACAATGTGGTTTTTATTGGCCAACACTATTTAAAGATGCCCACGAGTTCTGTAGGACATGTGACCCATGTCAACGTGTTGGAAGTCTAACTCGTAGGCAAATGATGCCTCTTCAGCCCATTACTGCTATTGAAATTTTTGACATGTGGGGCGTTGATTTCATGGGCCCATTCCCACCGTCTTTTGAATATGAGTACATTTTGGTTGGTGTTGAGTATGTGTCCAAATGGGTGGAAGCTGTATCTTGTCGAACAAATGACCACAAACCAGTTTTAAAATTTCTTAAAGAAAACATATTTTCTAGGTTTGGGATGCCCAAGGTTATAATTAGTGATGGGGAAAAACATTTCTGCAATAAGCCTTTTGAGATCCTATTGCGAAAGTACGGTATCACTCATAGAATTGCAACTCCTTATCACCCGCAGACTAGTGGCCAAGTAGAGTTAGCCAATCGAAAAATTAAATGAATTTTAGAGAAAACGGTGAATCCATCACGCAAAGACTGGTCTTTAAAACTTTCTGACGCATTGTGGGCTTACCGTACTGCTTATAAAACTATTCTTGGTATGTCCCCGTATCGGCTAGTCTATGGAAAAGTATGTCATCTACCTGTTGAAATAGAGCATAAATCGTATTGGGCCATTAGAAAATTAAACTTTGAACTGTCAGATGCTGGTTTCGCTAGAAAATTACAATTAAGTGAATTGAATGAAATTCGTCGGGATGCATATGACAATGCTAGACTTTGTAAAGAACGAATGAAAATTAGGCATGATAACTCAATTCTAAGAAAATCTTTTGAACCTGCACAAAAAGTTCTTTTGTATGACTCTCGCTTACATCTGTTTTCTGGAAAGTTACGATCAAGATGGACAGGTCCTTTCATTGTAAAAACTGTTTTTCCACACGGGGTAATTGAAATTGAGAATCCACAGGATGGCAAAATTTTTAAGGTTAATGGACACAGATTAAAACCTTTTCTTGAAAATTTTGCAGATGAAGAGGACTCCTTTTCCTTGGGGGAGCCTTCTTATGACTGAACATGAAGGCCAAGCTATGTGTATATTAGTTAGAATTATTATTTTTTCTTTTATTTCTAGTTTTCTTCTTATTTTGTAGGTCTTCTTTTCTGGAAATCAACAGCTCAAGGTATTGATGAGAGCACAAAAGGGCGACCTACATGTTACTAAAATTAGTGTTATTGTTAACCGATAATGATAAATTTACTGGATTAATATTATATTTGGGTTTAACACAGATTAGTATAAATTAAGGATAAAATGCACATTGAGTACAAATTTGACTTCAAATCGGGCCCGAGTCGGGTTCGGATCCGAGTCGGGTTTGGGTCCGAATCAGGTCCATTTCTTTTGTGTTTTTAAAAAATAATTTTGGGCAAATCTAAATTGGCTATGTCGCAACTATAAGGTGCTGGGTGACCCATGACTTGAAAGAATTGCACTTGACCTCCAGCCAGGATAGATGACCCATCTACAAGCCAAATTTCATATCATACTATTTTTTTTATCTATATGACTAATTGGACTCCCAGCTCCCATCTTACGAGGGAAAGGAAAATCCAAGCCGCATCACCGCCCTTCCCTTGCTCCCGATCCAAGCGCGCCTCTCATCCGTGATCCCGTGCGAAAGAAGGGGAGAGGGAATTCACCAGCCCGCGTCCCCGTCGATCCCGCTCCCAAGCCGACACCCAAAGAAGGAAAGAACACCACCGCATGCCAGCGATCCCGCCACTGCAGCCTTCACCGCGTCCTCACCGCGTCTCCCCCGTATCCATCTTCCACGGCATCCTCCAGGTCACCCAGTGCGAAGAAGAGGGGAGAAGAGGGAATCCCTCGCCCGTCCGCCTCTTGCGCGTCCCCACCTTCCATCCGCGTCGTGCCAGCCACCGTGCCAGCGAGCAGCCGCGTCCAAGCCACAGCATCCCGCGGCAGCCTCCAAATGATCCGCAGCGCCCCAGCCACGGATCACCATCCCGTGATCGGCTCCTCCGCAATTCCTCCCAGCTCCAGCCAGGATCCAAGCCGTGAATGCTTCCTCCCGTCTTCAACGCTGCTCTCAGCGGCTCACAGCCACTCATCCCGTTCGGCCTCCTCCACATCGAGAGCTCCCGAGCCAGCTCTTCCCTCCCGTGATGCTAGCAGTGGTCCCGCGGCGCTTTCCAAGTGAGCTCCAGCCCCTCTCCCGTGATCCAAGCCCTTCCGTCGATCCCGTGATGCATTGTCAAGGAACGGCAGGCCAGCTCTCTTCCGGTTTAGCACCTCGATTCAGCCCCAGCATCCCGGATGACACGCATTCCTCCCCTAATTTCAGCACCCCGCGATCTATAAGAAGGGGGAGAACGAGAGGAGGAGGGAGGAGGGCAGGGTGGTGGCCGGCGGGTCCAAAGGAGAAGAAGAAGCTCGGCTGGTTCAAGAAGGAACAGGGAGAGGGATTGTTTTGAAGGAAATGCTCTGTTTTCTCTTTTGAAAACAGAGCATGTTCTAATATTTTCTTTTTCTTTTTATTTTTTTTAAGAGTTTTATTTTAAGAGCATGTGTTTTGGGGTTTTTAGTTTTATTTATGCTGAAGTTGTAATTTCTGTTGTTTTTAATTTCCGTTCTTCAAATTCTGTAATCTTTCTTCCTTTTTTTTAAATGCAATATATGAAATTTTCTTTTATGCAATTTATGTTCCAGGTTTCAATCTTCTTAGCACTTGCTTTCATCCATTTCAATTCATGCCAAAATTTTTCTTTGAATAGTTAAACATTTCATAAATTTATAAATGCTCTTTGATTTCTAAATACTTGTCTTTTTATTATTTTTAAATAAAGAAAATTCTCCGGTAGACTAGAGAATCCATCAACATCCTCATAATAATGTTTTTCTTTAGTTATTCGAAGCTCAATTTTGAATCCGAGTGAACGTTTTAATTTTTATGCAACTCCAATCGCCTCCCTGTGGATCGACCTCTTACAACCACTATTCTTCGAGTAGAAAAGGTAAGAGTAAAATTAAATTTAAACTTTGTTCGTCGGTTCTAACAACGATCTGTCTAGCATATTTTTAGGTAGACAGAAAAGGACGAACAGAATTTTGGCGCCGCTGCCGGGGAGGCAAATCGAGAAGCAAGAACGATCACGAAGATCAAATTGGATTTTGGATGCCCAGAGTGAACGCACTCCGGTAGTAAGTTTTTATTTTTATTATTTTGATTATTTTTAGTTAATAATTTCGTAGTTATTAAATTCTGAAATTTGAAATTTGAAAAAAAAAAATTCAAAAAAAAAATAAAAAAATAATAATAAAAAATAAAAAAATAAAATATAAAAAAATATTTCAAAATTCAAAAATTCAAAAATTTAAATTCAAAATTTGAATTCTGAAATTCGAAATTTGAAATTTAAATTTAAATTTAAAAAATATATTAAAAAAATTCAAAAAAAAAATAAAAAAAAATAAAAAAAATCTATATTATTTTTGCTAGTAATTGATAAGGCGCAATCCCCCCGAGGTGATCATACCTCTATTGGGACTCCTCACGGAGTAATCTCCAGAGCTTATTCAACGGGCATTCGGAGATTGACTGACGCATAAGAATTGTGTTTAGTTTATATTCAAGTTATTGCTATATATAAAAAATAATAATAAAAAAAATAAAAAATAAAAATAAAAAATTATATAAAAAAATGAAAAAAAAAATTGCTTGCTCATTTAATCAGTACAACCTAATGACATTGCATAAACTTTAAAAAAATATTGATTATTTGCTGCATTTAGTATTAAGCATTTGCATAAAGTAATTAAGGGCAAAACCCATTAAAAAGATAAGGTCGGGAAGTCATTACCTGTCCTTAGCCCAAAAATCACCACCTTGCATACTTATCCTAAGCCAAATTAAATTAAAATCCAATTAGACGTTGGCCTTAGGGTTTTCGAGCTCAATTAGGCTCTTGGAAAGAAGCGGCTGAAAGCCACTCCAGTGAGGATTTAGTAATTGGTGATGTCTAGGAAAGTTTTACAACAGTGAGAACTGTTACGGGTATTGTGGTATCGGTGTATCCCTTCTGGCACCACTGCACACCCCGGGACTTTCCTGGTCACTGGTTACTGGATCACTTAACTGGTAAGCTCAAGCTTAATCTGAAAGGGAGATTAGGAGCTGTCTAATCTAGAGAGAATTTCAGGAACTTTTTTTAACCTGAGAAGTCTCTATGCAACTAGATATAAGAAGCTACTAAACCTCACTTAGCTCTAAAATTAATAAGGTCAAATTATTGTGTGGTGTTGATTGTGGTCATCTTGGTCTAGCCCTTCTTCTTATCTTTTAGGATTTCGTTTAAAAAAAAAAAAAATTGAGTCTAATTAAGTTGTGGAAAATGTATGCATGGTAGAAGGTCATTAAGGGATAAGTTAACCCCATTTGATCCTGAGATTGACAGAACTTTTCATCATAACCTGCGAACTGTAAACCAACCGTCGATCTCTACAATGGGTGAACATATTAGAACCCTGAATGAATTATTCGCTCCTGCATCCGCTAGTCCACCTACATGCATAGTATTGCCAATAAATAATGCAGCCCAATTTGAAATTCGGGCTGCAACAATAAACATGTTACCCAAGTTTCATGGGTTCGAGAGTGAACAACCCTATATTCATCTAAACAAGTTTTTGACAATCTGTCAAACATTTAGAAATCAAAACTTAGATGAAGAGGGTATTAAATTAAGATTGTTTCCCATGACTTTAGAAGATCGTGCTGCTGCATGGCTGTATTCCCTTGCTTCAAATTCCATCACATCATGGGAACAGTTGTCTAGGAAGTTCATGGCTAAGTTCTATCCCATGGTAAAAACTGAAAAAATTAAGGATGCCATCAGAACTTTTAGAGGAAAATCTGAGGAGGAATTTTCCCAACTTTGGGAAAGATTCCATGATCTGTTAGTCAAGTGCCCGCACCATGGGCTTGACAAGGCTGATCTAGTACATTTCTTTTATAAAGGACTAACTCCGGCACATAGAAACATGATTGAGTCCATGCACAAGGGTAGGTTCATGAACCAAACCCCGGATCAAGCCTATGAATTTCTTGTTGACTTAGCCGAGAATGCCCAAAATTGGAGTAGCTATGGTGAGGAAGTAAATAGAGATGAGTTCGGGTCTAGAAAACCAGGTAATTATGAAATGAAAACAGACCCAGAACTCAAAAATGTTATGTCCAACCTAGTGAATGGGATGAACAATTTAAGTAAAAAGTTTGATGCTTTTACTGTTTCCACTAGTTCGAGTTCATACAAAGAGTCAAATCCCATCATGAAAGTGGAACACGAGTCATATAGTTTGTGTGTCTTGTGTAACAGTCCGGAGCATCTAGTGGAGTGCTGCCCTAATCTGCCCATCATAAAGGCCGAGCAAGCAAATGCTCTAAATTCATATAGTGCCTTTAAGAAGCCCACTCCCAACTCGTTCAGCCCAGTTTACCACCCTGATAATAGGTTCCACCCAAATTTCTCATACAAGCAAAATGAACCTATTCAGCATCAAAGTGGTCCACCAGGTTTTCAAAACAACTTCCCCAGGATAGGTCCACCACAAATGAACCAACCTTTGGTTCCATCTGTACCGCCTTATAATGCCCCTATCCCACAGCAACCTTCACAATTAGAAACCATGATGGCTAATATGATGAAACAACAACAAGATTTTATCAAACAACAACAACAGACCAATACAGCCCAAGCCCAGACTAACCAATTCCATGCGCAAGCAATTGCAAAACTTGAGGTTAGTCTGAGCCAAATAGCTAACTCTCTAGGGGATAGGAAGAAAGGTGAACTACCTAGTCAACCAGTGCCTAACCCTAGTAGACAACAAAATCAAGGTCAGATAGGTCAATATCAAATCAATTCTAATGGAAATCCGACCTATGAAGTCCAGGCAATTACCACTTTAAGGTCTGGCAAGCAAGTGGACAATAAAGTCCAACTTCCTGAAAATGAAAAAGAAAATAAATCTGAATTCGATAAGAACCCTATTCAGAAGAGGGGTCAAGAACAGGACAAACCGGAAAAAAGGGAAGAACCCATAGAAACATACAAACCCAAGGTTCCCTTTCCCAGTAGACTTCAGGACTCCAAGAAACAATCTAACTTTGATGAAATCATGGAAGTCTTTAAAACTGTTCAAATAAATATACCTTTTCTCGATGCCATAAGACAAATTCCCTCCTATACAAAATTCTTGAAAGACCTCACCACGGTCAAAAGAAAAACCAGCATTCCTAGGCAAGCTGTTATGGCTGCACAAGCCTCATCTCTCATTCAACAACAGATTGCCCCGAAATTCAAAGACCCTGGTTGCCCAACTATTGAAATAAAAATAGGAGAGACGATCATCCAGAGAGCTCTATTAGATTTAGGAGCCAGTGTAAACCTACTTCCCTACTATGTGTACCAAAAATTAGGTTTGGGGGAATTAAAGCCTACAAATATTACACTTTCCTTAGCAGATAGGACAGTGAAGTACCCCAAGGGGATTGTAGAGGATGTAATAGTGAAAGTAAATGAGTTTACTATCCTGTGGACTTCGTTATCCTTGAGACTGAACCTGCAATACATCCAGACAGTCACACACCTATAATTTTAGGTAGACCTTTCTTAGCTACAGCAAATGCTGTGATCAACTGTCGAAATGGGATGCTGAAGTTATCTTTTGGCAACATGAAAGTCGAGCTTAATGTCTTCAACCTAAGTAAACAACCACTAGACGACAAAGAAATTGAAGTTGACATGATTGAAAGTCTGGTTCAGGAGACTTTCTTACAAACTTATAATAAGGACCCTTTAGAAGCTTACTTTGCCCATTCCGAGGAAGGGGTCAAGCATGCGCCTCTTAGTTCTGTTCCCCTTATGAGCATAGATCGTCATCAGCCGACTGTTCTTCATCGGACTCTTCCAAAACCATTCTTAGATAATGGTTGAAAAAAAAAGGAGATTTACATTTTTGTCTGGCTGAAGACATAAAACTTAGCGCTCTTGGGAGGCAACCCAACATATAAATATTCTCAAAAAAAAAAAAAAAAATTGCAGGTTTGGGGGTATTTTGCCCCAATTTACCCGCCCATATCAGGTACTTTCTCCTCTGTCCTCTTACTGCTTTAAATTTTCTTTAACATTGAGGACAATGTTAGATTTAGGTATGGGGGTTGAGAATATTTTTGATTTTTCTTCAAAAAAAAAAGGAGAGAATATTTTTGATTAAAAAAAAAATTATTAAAAAAAATTATTAAAATTTCAAAAAAAATAATAATAATAAAAAAAGGGGGATTTCAAATTTTTAACTCAAACTCTAATCTTTTTGGCTGTACAAACTAGGAATTGCTCTGACAATAGCTTTGAGTTAAGAAATATGATAGCAGTTCTAGCTTAAGTTTTCATCCCACATATCTTCTGCTAACATGGTACAAGATGAGTTAGCACCTACACGTAAGCACATGAATAGTGGGGTATGTAAACTTACGACTAATATGAATACTTTTAATTTTTGGGATAATTTAGAGTTATATGTGTGATGAACACCCTAGCCTAACCAAAAAAAAAAAAAAAGAAAAAAAAAGAAAAAGAGATAAAATAAAATAAAATAATGAGTTTAATTTAAGTCTTCTCACTGAGTAACCGGGCCTCCTGCCTGGCAAGCAGCGAGTGTTCCCGTAAAAAGGTGAGGATGATTGAGATTAAACTCTGAGTGACTAATTTGGCCTTGAAGCCTAGTTAACCTGAGTTATTAAGCCTGTTAGGGTGTCTCTACACCTAGTGCCCTGAGCCATCTGGATCGGGAGTCATTGGTCTAACACTCGCTACATGGGTTAGCTAGAAAGCTTAATAAGGCTAGATATTGCACAAGTCATTCTTCTTAGCACTCAGTCTGAAAAAAAAAAAAAATGAATAAATAAATCCGGGGTGTTCATTACCATTTAACTCTAGAAAGTCTTGAAAACTAAAGTAATCATGTTGGAAGTAAAGTAAAAGCCACTCATTTATATGATACTATCTTGCACCTCACTACATTCTTAACTTGTTAGCAGATAGATGGGGTATAATGAAATTTGAGTTAGAGTCTGTTTAAATATGATAACAACAAGTCTCTATTGTCCTTGCAATCCTAGTTTCATACAGTAATACTTGTTCAAATTTCGAGTTAAAATTTGGAAATCCCTAACTAATGAAGTTTGTGGGTAACTTCACTGCAAACCCTCACGAGACAACACTCGTCCACAGGGTAACCTAGAGGTTTAACGGCTTATTGCACATGCTAAGTGCAATCGTAATGCTCTACGAAAGTGAGTATTTATCTTAGGATATTTATATAATAAATAACACTTTTGCTCTCTCATTTTATCATTTTCGCACTGAATTGCTAGAGACTAGCAATAAGCTAGTTGGGGGTTGTGATGAGAGCACAAAAGTGCGACCTACATGTTACTAAAATTAGTGTTATTGTTAACCGATAATGATAAATTTACTGGATTAATATTATATTTGGGTTTAACACAGATTAGTATAAATTAAGGATAAAATGCACATTGAGTACAAATTTGACTTCAAATCGGGCCCGAGTCGGGTTCGGATCCGAGTCGGGTTTGGGTCCGAATCAGGTCCATTTCTTTTGTGTTTTTAAAAAATAATTTTGGGCAAATCTAAATTGGCTATGTCGCAACTATAAGGTGCTGGGTGACCCATGACTTGAAAGAATTGCACTTGACCTCCAGCCAGGATAGATGACCCATCTACAAGCCAAATTTCATATCATACTATTTTTTTTATCTATATGACTAATTGGACTCCCAGCTCCCATCTTACGAGGGAAAGGAAAATCCAAGCCGCATCACCGCCCTTCCCTTGCTCCCGATCCAAGCGCGCCTCTCATCCGTGATCCCGTGCGAAAGAAGGGGAGAGGGAATTCACCAGCCCGCGTCCCCGTCGATCCCGCTCCCAAGCCGACACCCAAAGAAGGAAAGAACACCACCGCATGCCAGCGATCCCGCCACTGCAGCCTTCACCGCGTCCTCACCGCGTCTCCCCCGTATCCATCTTCCACGGCATCCTCCAGGTCACCCAGTGCGAAGAAGAGGGGAGAAGAGGGAATCCCTCGCCCGTCCGCCTCTTGCGCGTCCCCACCTTCCATCCGCGTCGTGCCAGCCACCGTGCCAGCGAGCAGCCGCGTCCAAGCCACAGCACCCCGCGGCAGCCTCCAAATGATCCGCAGCGCCCCAGCCACGGATCACCATCCCGTGATCGGCTCCTCCGCAATTCCTCCCAGCTCCAGCCAGGATCCAAGCCGTGAATGCTTCCTCCCGTCTTCAACGCTGCTCTCAGCGGCTCACAGCCACTCATCCCGTTCGGCCTCCTCCACATCGAGAGCTCCCGAGCCAGCTCTTCCCTCCCGTGATGCTAGCAGTGGTCCCGCGGCGCTTTCCAAGTGAGCTCCAGCCCCTCTCCCGTGATCCAAGCCCTTCCGTCGATCCCGTGATGCATTGTCAAGGAACGGCAGGCCAGCTCTCTTCCGGTTTAGCACCTCGATTCAGCCCCAGCATCCCGGATGACACGCATTCCTCCCCTAATTTCAGCACCCCGCGATCTATAAGAAGGGGGAGAACGAGAGGAGGAGGGAGGAGGGCAGGGTGGTGGCCGGCGGGTCCAAAGGAGAAGAAGAAGCTCGGCTGGTTCAAGAAGGAACAGGGAGAGGGATTGTTTTGAAGGAAATGCTCTGTTTTCTCTTTTGAAAACAGAGCATGTTCTAATATTTTCTTTTTCTTTTTGTTTTTTTTAAGAGTTTTATTTTAAGAGCATGTGTTTTGGGGTTTTTAGTTTTATTTATGCTGAAGTTGTAATTTCTGTTGTTTTTAATTTCTGTTCTTCAAATTCTGTAATCTTTCTTCCTTTTTTTTAAATGCAATATATGAAATTTTCTTTTATGCAATTTATGTTCCAGGTTTCAATCTTCTTAGCACTTGCTTTCATCCATTTCAATTCATGCCAAAATTTTCCTTTGAATAGTTAAACATTTCATAAATTTATAAATGCTCTTTGATTTCTAAATACTTGTCTTTTTATTATTTTTAAATAAAGAAAATTCTCCGGTAGACTAGAGAATCCATCAACATCCTCATAATAATGTTTTTCTTTAGTTATTCGAAGCTCGATTTTGAATCCGAGTGAACGTTTTAATTTTTATGCAACTCCAATCGCCTCCCTGTGGATCGACCTCTTACAACCACTATTCTTCGAGTAGAAAAGGTAAGAGTAAAATTAAATTTAAACTTTGTTCGTCGGTTCTAACAACGATCTGTCTAGCATATTTTTAGGTAGACAGGAAAGGACGAACAGGTATTCTTCTTCTCTCTATTATTTTCTCTATTATCTCTCATATATAGTTTTCTTGCATTTTTTTACATTGAGGACAATGCAATGTTTAAGTTGGGGGGAGGGAAATATTTTGATCAAATATATATATATATATATGAAATGAAATAAAAATAAGCATGAATGAGTTGGTTAGGCTGAACCTAGTGACATGTGGTAATGACTGGTTTGACTCCATTGTGTTGGACCTCTGTGTACCCGGGTTGTTTAGTTGGGATTGATAGCTCTTTCTTTACATGCGAACCATTCTTGACAAATTTAGACAACATGTGATATTCTGAAAATTTGATGGAACAGGTTCTAACAAATTGTAGAAAACATTTGTGAGCTTGAGTAGTGCACCTAAAACTCAGGCGGTGCCCTGTTGTGGTGGAGGTATTAGTACTCTGGAAAAGTCATGCGATTTGATGCACACTCAACTTTTATATTTCCTTGCTTTGGCAGTTGCCATGCTTGAAAATTTATATCAAATAATTACATGTATATTAGCTTAGGATTTATTTCATATTTTTATTAGAATCTCATGTCATATAATTCATGATGTTTGTGGGTAACATCCCTGAAAACCCTCACGAGACAACACTCGTCCACTAGGGTAACCTAGGGGTTTAACGGCTTGTTGCACGTGCTAAGTGCAATCGTGATTCCTACGAAAGTGAGTGCTTATCTTAATTTTATGCAATTAGTTCAAATAAAACATCAAAGGTTCAACCAACACCTTTTGCACTCTCATTTTATTATCTGCTCGTTAATTGCTAGAGACTAGCAATAAGCTAGTTGGGGGGTGTGATGAGAGCACAATCCAATTAACTTAGCCTAATGCTAGCAAAATAATGATAAATAATAGGTGTTAACATTTACATGATTAAATATTTTATCCTTAACACTTATTATAATTTTTATCATTATATAAATTCATCTCTTCCCAGCTGCAGAGCAGAGCCTAGATTCAGCCGTTCATAAGCACTTCAGCATCCTTGACGTGTCTGTGAGCCACATCAGCCCTCTCAAGACCCGTCTGCGTCTTAGGATCCGTGATCAAATCATGCCGCGATCAGCCTTTCTCCCAACTCGTGGAACCTGCGATCAAGTGTTTCTCTCGTGCATCCACGAAGCATCCAGCACCCCGTATCTGTGAAGCCTTCCCAGCATCTTGTGCGACCCTGCTTCTTCTACATCTTAGCCCAAGCGCCAGCAGTCCGTCTTCTCCGCTTGTGAAGCCATCTTGCATCCGAGTCCTAGTTCATAGCAATCTCCCGAGTTCCAGCCACATCAGCTTCTCAGACCCCGTCCGCATGTGATCAGCTCCCATCATCCCACGAGCAGCTCGCGTGTGATCCAGAGCTTCCCAGTCGAGTCCACGTCTTGATCTTCCGGTTCGGCTCCCATGCAATCAACGTTCGCTTCTGCCGCAGGTTCCGCGTCCACGCTCCTTCCGGCCGTCCGCGTGAAAAATCCACCGCGATCCAGCCTCTCCCAGACATCCCGCGTCCGTGATCTCAGCGTACGCATCCCAGCTCTTCCGTCTTCCTCGCAGTCCACGCATCCCAGCTCCAAACCTCCTTCCGTTCGCGGTCAGATCTTGCCAGCGTCCGCAACCATCCAGCGCATCTCCCGCATCCCAGTTCACAGCAGAGTCCAGATTCTCCTGTGATCCATCCGTCCACGTTCCACCTCCCAGCGACGGATCTTTGCCGCTTCTGCAAGCCAACCGTCCATGATGATCTCGTGCATCAGATCCCCCAGCATCCCGCGAAAGGTTTCCGCATCCGATTCTCCCGCATCCACAGCCTCATCCGGTCATCTCCACCGCGTGCGAAGAAGGGATCGAAGGCCAGCTTGACACCTCTCTCGGTTGGGGGGAGAGTTGTTATATATATCCCCCATTCGGTGAACCAGAAGGCCACTCCCATTCGAAAAAAACAGAGAAGGGAAACAGAGCGCACTCTGTTTCCGAAAAAAGAAAAGAAAAGAAAAAAAAAGAAAATGAAAGGGGGATTAATGTTTTCAATGAGTGGCTAAAGTCCTAGGGAGGGTGATGGAGGAACCTTTGATGTATTGCTCTTTGAAGTAAACTCTAAACTTTTGCTTTCAATGGTTTATATTTATTGATATGTTCTTGATCCATGCGTAGTTATTTCATAGATAGATCTTTAATGGATTATGATTATTGATATATGGATTGCTTTAGTATTTGATTCGTCGTAGACGTAGAAAGCACGATGGATGCTTAGAAATTGAGTTCATATGTTCATGAAACATATACCATGATTAGATCTATCCTACATTTAATCTTTAATCAAGAACCATAGAGTTTATTCCTTGGATGCAATATCATCAAGGGGGATTCCAGATCCCTACCATCTTTATTTCATTGAATTTTGTTTATTATTCTTTGCATTTAATTTCTGAAAATCAAAACATCATTTTAATCCACAAATTTATTGAATTGATTAATCTGAAATTATACTAAATAATCTCACATATATTTCGTTCCCTGAGGATTCGACCTCGGACTCCCGAGAATTTACTACTTGTGCGATTCTCCTGCACTTGGGAGAACAATTTTATTTTTGCATCACCAACCTTGTCTAGTATCTCAAAGGGGCCAATGTATCGGGGACTAAGCTTGCCTCTTTTTTCAAACCTCATTACCCCTTTTATAGGAGAGATCTTTAGGAAAACATGATCCTCCGTGCCAAACTGCACATCTCTCCTTTTGAGATCTGCGTAGCTCTTCTGCCTACTAAACACTATCCTCAACCTTTGCTGTATCACTGACACCTTTTCTGATGTCTCTCTGATCAAATCTGGTCCTTCTAGGTGCTTCTCTTTAATCTCAGACCAGCATAAGGGAGATCTACATTTTCTCCCATAAAGCGCCTCATAAGGTGCCATACTAATAGTGGAGTGATAGCTATTATTATATGCAAACTCCATTAAAGGTAAGTACTTGTCCCAGCTACCTCTGAAATCCGGTATACACATTCTGAGCATATTCTCGAGGGTTTGAATGGTCCTCTCTGATTGCCCATCTATCTGAGGGTGAAATGTTGTACTGAAATCAAGCTGAGTTCCTAATGCCTCATGGAGTTTCTGCCAAAATGTAGAGGTAAACTGTGAGCCTCTATCTGATATAATAGAAACTAGCACTCCATGTAGAGACACTATTTTATCCACATATATTTCGGCATACTGAGCTACTGAAAATATGGTCTTCACCAGTAGAAAATGGGCTGATTTTGTCAATCTATCCACAATCACCCAGATGGAATCATATCATTTTTGTGTTCTGGGCAGTCCGACCACAAAATCCATAGTTGTCCTTTCCCATTTCCACTCGGGCAAAGGTAACTCTTGCAACAGCCCTGTTGGCTTCTGATGTTCAAATTTCACTTGTTGACAAGTCAAACAAGAAGCCACATATTTAGCCATATCCCTTTTTAATCCGTTCCACCAATATATGCCTTTGCTATCATGATACATTTTGGTGGAACCAGGATGAATGCTATAGGGAGTGCTGTGTGCTTCATGCATAATCCTCTATCTCAGATCTCCCACATTCGGCACACATAGCCTACTGCCACACATCAACATCTCATCCATAATCTGAAACTTTTCTGTCTGTCCTGATTGCACTTCTCCTTTCAGTTTTATAAGGATTGGATCTAAATTCTGTGAAATCTTGATTTCATATATCAACCTCGGTTTCATCTATCAACCTTGGTTTCACCTGAAACTGTGCAATCAAAGGACGAACCTCTGATACCCCAAAAGATAGTCCCCGAGCAAATAAATCTGCCAGATCTCTGACTATCTCTCTCCTCTGGCCGGAGATGTGAGATAAACTGCCCATTGATTTCCGGCTCAATGCATCTGCTACAACATTAGCCTTGCCCGGATGATACAGGATTTGGCAGTCATAATCCTTCAACAGCTCTATCCATCTCCTCTGTCTGAGATTCAAATCTCTTTGCTACTGAATGTACTGGAGGCTTTTATGATCAGTATATATTTCACATTTTTCACCATATAAATAATGCCTCCATATCTTTAATGCAAATATGACAGCAGCCATTTCCAAGTCATGAGTGGGATAGTTTACCTCATGCTTTCTCAGCTGTCTGGATGCATATGCAATCACCTTGCCATTTTGCATTAACACACATCCCAATCCCACTCTGGAAGCATCACAGTAAACTACAAACCCGCCTGTATCTGTGGGTAGAGTCAAAACTGGAGCTCATGTGAGACAATCCTTCAGCTTTTGGAAGCTCTGTTCACAAGAATCTATCCAAGTGAACTTAACCTGCTTCCGAGTCAGCTTTGTTAATGGGGTAGCTATTTTCGAAAAGTCCTTTACAAACTTCCTATAGTACCCAGCCAGACCTAGAAAACTCCTAATTTCTGTTACATTTGCAGGTCTCGGCCAATCCATAACTGCCTCAACCTTCTTGGGATCCACCCTGATACCTTCCTTGCATATTATGTGTCCCAAGAATCCAACTTCCTGTAGCCAGAACTCACATTTAGTGTGTTTGGCATACAGTTCATGTTCTCTCAAGGTTTGTAGTGCTATCCTCCAATGCTCTTCATGATCAGCCTGACTCTTAGAATATATGAGGATGTCATCTATAAAGACTATCACAAACCTGTCAAGATAGGGTTTGAAAAATCTTTTCATCAAATCCATGAATGCTGCTGGGGCATTTGTCAGCCCAAATGGAAGTACTAGAAACTCATAGTGCCCATATCTCGTTCTGAATGCAGTCTTCAATATATCTTCCTTTCTGATTTTCAACTGATGATACCCAGACTGTAGATCAATCTTCAGGAAGTACTCAGCCCCCTGTAATTGATCAAAAAGGTCATCTATCCTGGGGAGTGGGTATCTGTTTTTGATGGTCACTTTATTCAGCTGTCTATAATCTATACATAATCTCAGTGACCCATCCTTCTTTTTCACAAACAGAACTGGGGCACCCCATGGTGATGTACTGGGCCTAACAAACCCCTTGTCTAATAGATCTTGCAACTGCACCTTCAACTTCCTCAGCTCTGTAGGTGCCATACAATAGGGAGCAATCGATATAGGGTTTGTACCAGGAAGAAGTTCAATATTGAACTCAATTTCTCAATCAGGTGGCAATCCTGGTAATTCCCCTGGAAATACATCAGGATACTCCAATACATCAGGATACTCCCTAACAACTGGAATCTACTGCAGATCCACAGACTCTACCTGGATGTCCATCACATAAGCTAGATAGCCTTGACACCCCTTTTTCAGCAGCCTCTTTGCTTTCACTACAGACACCAAATTTATTGGGATCTCACTCCTGTCCCCTTGATATGTAAATTCACCCTCATCTAAAGGTCTGAAGATAACACTCTTTTCTTGGCAGTTAATGGTGGCACGATTGTCTGATAACCAATCCATGCCCAGTATGACATCAAAGTCTAACACTGCCAACTCAATCAAATCGACTGGGAGTGGCTTACCTTCTACCTCTATCACACAGGTAGGATATACATATCTCACTTCTATACTATCCCCTACAGGTGTGCTAATAACTAAAGGAATATGCATCAATATCTTATCCTTAGCTAACTTTTTAGCAAAATAAGGGGACACAAATGAATGGGTAGCTCTAGAATCAAATAACACTCTAACTTTAATCTTATTAATGAGGAGCATACCTGTCACAGCTGCATTCGATGCCTGTGCCTCCTGTGGATTTACCGTGAACACCCTTCCTTGCCCTCTACCTGCTGGAGCTGATGGCTGGGATGGTCCAGCACTCTGCTGTGATGCTGGTGTCTGACCTCTATCTCTGCCTACAGGCCTCCTACTACTAGGCCTGTCCATCTGCACAGAACGGTAGGATACTGAAGGCACAAACTGTGGGGTGACACCCTAAAGGCATTCTCTGGCAAAATGACCCGGCTGTCCACATCTGTAGCACACTCCCTGACCCATTCTGCATCTGCCAGGGTGCTGCTTCCCAGATATGCCACACACTGGCCATGATTGAAACTTGGATTCAGTTCTGGCCATAGTGATCGAAAGACGAGGTGCTGATGGTAGAGAAGCATCCTGTGACTGACCTCTTCTCCTCCACTTTCTCTTACGTGGGGCAGGTGGAGCTGAGCGTACAGACTGCTCCATCGGACCCTCCGGGAGACTTGCTCCCTCAGATCTACCTCTGCTGCTTTGTCCTTTCCCCATACCCATTTTTCTCTGTTCTCTTTCAGCTCTTTCCTCTTTGTTTCTGATCTCCCACTATTTTGCTTTATCAATCAGCCTAGACAAGGTGGGGACCTCTACTGCCAGTACTCCATTATACAGCGGGAAAATCAAGCCTCGCCTGAATCTTTCTATCCTGGCAGCTTCAGTGGGGATGATGTAAGGAGCATACTTTTCCAATCTAGTGAACTCACGAGCGTACTCAGATACGCTCATTCCGAGCATCTGCTTCAGCCTCTCAAACTGAAGAGCCCGATTCTGCCTCTCAGCCGGAGACAAAAACTCATCCATCACTGCTTGCCTGAACTCTTCCCAGGTTGGAGGATTCCTACTATACAATTTGTCCTCCACTTGTCTCTGGTACCAGTCCCAGACATCTTCCTTCATTGTAAGCCCTACAAGTTCTATAGCTCTTGCATCAGAACAGGGCAGTCTCCGTATCATCTTTTCAGTCTCCTCCAGGAATCTCTGAGGATCTTCACCTTCTTCCCCCTTAAACTCTGGGGTTCTGAGCCTCAGAAATTTCTGTACAGTAATCCCCTCATCATCTAGAGCCCACCTGGTCAAACTTCTTGGCACAGGTACAAGAGGTGGGATGGATACTACTGACGGAGCAAGAGGTTTCCCCCGAGCAATCTGCTCCCTCAGAGCCTGATTCTCCGCCAGTAACTGTTCCATCAATGCATCTCTACTTTCTACCTCTCCTTGATCATCAACCCTCCGTCTATTAGTAAGAGGAGATTTTTCTCTTTGGGGCTCGACATGTGCAGAACCCGCATCCAATGCTATATCTGGCTCCATTCTTCTTGAAAGTATTCTTTATATGTCTTTAAAAGAGTCAAAAAGAGAGGGCAGTCATTATACAGAGCCATAATATATTTTACTGAATTGTAAATAACTCATAAAATAACATACAGAAAAACCCTATGCTCCATAGTATAATCTTATACTTAATCCTGACTCACCCTATTGCTCTGACGGGACTCTTCTTAACCTTTGCTCTGATACCAAGCTTTGTCATGACCGCCACCCCGTTCCCGACGGGCGGCCGCGACGGTCCTAGGGTGCGGGTAGGCATAAGGCCACCAGCCACCATGTAGAACCCTACTACCTATCAATCATCAATAAATTTTGAAAATTTTGGCATGATACATGCACAAAATGATCACCTTTTCTATAGTGACCTGTCAGGATTATCTCAATACATACAATACTACCTGTCAGAGCAGCAATCACATAATCTGTCACATAATAAACCTGGACAATATGTAGTAATACATTATCACAGGCACACAACTGATCCGCACATATATATATATACCTGCTTCCCAATCCATCCATGGTCAACCCATATCCACAACAGGATCTATGACTGTAATTATACACTACATACAACAGAAGGTTTATAATACACCAAAAGGTATAAACCTCTATCTACATTATACTATACTATAGAGCGGCATAGCTAGCAGGCAATCTCTAACCCTGTTCCTCTCTATACAACATCTTTCCTGCAATAAAAATATCAAACTGGCGAGCGAGTATATGAATACTCAGTGAGTGGAGTAGTGAGTACTATGCATATGAGACAGAATATAATCATGGTTCGAGATGAAATCTCAAGATCAATAATAAGATGAATATGAACTCAACATAGAGAATATGCAGTAAATCATCAATATCACCACAATCACAATTAACTCATCTGGAGCACATATGGAATAATCAAGTAAACATATATGCTACTCATGAATATGCTCGACAGATCATAATGCTGGAACATACAAACGGGTGTCAATATGCTGAAACATTGATATATAGCTATCGGGAGGTGGGTCTTACGCCCCAGGCGAACCACAACAACTCTCTACTGCCATATGCATGCATAGATATGACACCACACCAATATATAAATCAAGGTGTCAATATGCAAAGTCATCACTAGATAGCTGTCGGAAGGTGGGTCTTACACCCCAGACGAACCACAACAACTCCCTACTGTCACATGCATATGCAGGATAAGACACCACACTGATCATGTAAATGCTGGCCAGTATCCAGAATAGAAATCCATAGAAACATCTCACATCTATATACTAAACGGCACCTCATAGGAATTCTACATTCGTGCAAAGCCATACTGCACCTCGCGGGGTCTTACTATGCCCGGCGGCAAGCAGAATATGTCGTAGGACCGACCGATCCTACGCCTAGGGCCGTGTCCCCCTTAGGAAGGAACTGGGCTCCGCCCACCCAGAAGGCTACTATGTGCACATAGGCCGATGTCTAACCCTATTGACTATAGGTGTCCTGTATATACTGCCAAGCCATGCATAAATGTCATAATGCACCCTCCCAGTACTCTACTAAAAAGGAGCATAATCAAGACTACCACTCACTCGACCACGACCCAATCATAACTATTTTCAGGGTTGGGAGTGAGGAATCATAGGAATGCAATGCAACTCAATATACCACTTGTTGCCCAGATAGACAACCCAAGAGGGGGGGGGGGGGTGAATTGGGTTTTAAATTAATTTGGATAATTAAAACGTTATGGATGATTAATTAAAAACTATTGCAAGTTATTTAATTAATGCTAAGTGCTGTGAGTGATGTGAGAGGAAGAAGAGAAGAGACAATCCAATGCAAACACAGAGTTTTATAGTGGTTCGGAGCTACCCCTTGCTCCTACGTCCACTCCCCAAGTCTCTCTTGGGAATTCACTATAACCCCCTTGGATTACAGCCGGTTGTTTTGCAAGCTCACAACCAAACTTGTTGTTTTACGAGCTCACAACGAACTCGGTCGGTTTTCCCAGGCTCACCGACTAGAACCAACCCCGATTGTTTTTCCGGGCTCACAATCAAACCCTTACACACGTTGGTTTTTAACTTGGCTCACCAACCAACCTTAATCCCCTTGATTCAATCCCCCGATTGAACCAAGTAAATACAAGTTATAGAAAGAAAGGAAAATAAGCTTCTCAAAAGCAGATGTAAAACAATATAATCAAAAGAGGAGTTTAGAAGCCCTCAAACGCTTTTAAGCTGAAGTAGAGGAATGGCTTCTTGAACTCCGGTCTCCTCTCGAATGAGTAGTCGACTTGAATGCAGGAGGAGGAGGCTTTAATTGCTGGGAAGATGTAGTTGGTTGCAGTAAATGCTGATCTTCCCCTTTTTCGTTGAAGAGCACGTTGCAGAGCTTGAAAGCTTGAATGCTTGGAGTGGAATGGTTGTTCCCTGCCTTGCTACAGTCTTCTGTGGCTATTTAAGCCAACCCCCACGGAAACTAGCCGTTACACTGCTTTTTCTGTCCGTTCTGCACACTCTGCGCAGCCTGACAATATGACCGTTGGTGGGTTGGAGTCGACTCGCGCGATCAGGAGTCGACTCGGCTGTAGCGGGAGTCGACTCAAGCTTTTCCGGAGTCGACTCGGCAACTGTTCCAAATTTGAATTAAAGTTGCCGTCACGACTGGGAGTCGACTCGTCTTGATCCGGAGTCGACTCGCCAACTTCTGAAGCTGACCTGGCAATTTTGGAGTCGGCTCATCCACTGAAGTCCGTGGATCCAATTTTGAATTTTGTCCACTCGAGTCGACTCGACTGTCCTTGGAGTCGACTCGAATCTCAGAGCCCGAACTTCCGATTCTCTGTCTTTTGGCTCATCCAGTCTTGGAGTCGACTCGAACTTTCTTGGAGTCGACTCGGCTCTCAGTTTTCGAAAGTTGGTCTTCTGCCTTTTGACGTGAAGCTTGTCTTGGAGTCGACTCGAGCTGTCTGGGAGTCGACTCGAATCTCAGAGGCAGTAACATGGTTTTCTGTCTGTCGATGGTCGCACAGTCTCGGAGTCGACTCGCGTATTGCGGGAGTCGAATCTCAGAGTCCATAAAATGCTCTCTGACCTTTTCTTTGTGTACCGCTGAGAGTCGACTCTTGCTTTCTCTGGAGTCGACTTGCCAACCATCGGAGTCGACTCGCGTTCCACTGGAGTCGACTCGAATCTCAGACTCGAAAACTGCTCTCTGACTTTTCTTTGTGTACCTCTTGGAGTCGACTCTTACTACCCTGGAGTCGACTCGTCGAACATTGGAGTCGACTCACGCACTTCAGGAGTCGACTCGTTGACAGGTTCTGAGATGAGGCTTTCTGTTCTTCTTTCTGTTCTCAGTCGGAGTCGACTCGTACTAGTCTGGAGTCGACTCGAGCTCGTGCCAGTGAACTTGATACGCTTGGAGTCGACTCGTGATACTCGGGAGTCGACTCGAGTCTCAGACTTTGGTTCAGCAGACTTCTTAACTTATCCAAAATACTATGAACCAAAATCTAGAGACACTTGGACAGGATTTTCACTGAAACACTCAATTGAATTCATTAGTAATCACAAGATATACTCAAATGCTTTGAGCTCATCAAAATCAAATGGGGTTTTAATCAATCACTCCACAATCTCCCCCTTTTTGAAGATGACAAAACTTTGAGTATATGTAAAATGACTTGCTCAATAAATAATGAAATAAAATCCATAAATGAATTCAAATGTCTGATAATTTAATTTATCCAAGTTTGAAAGGAGTGAAACAACAAATTTCGGAGTTAAAGCTCCCCCTTTCATTTGGAATTATATAAGCCTTCATATTATGCAATCAATTGTTTGGCTTATATGTCATTAATGATTTAGCTTGATTAAAATTCAGATTCTCCCCCTCAACATATGCATTCAACTATGTTTTGATTCTCTGAATTTCCTTTTAATGCTTTGAAGTTTTTGAACTGAATTTTTTATTTTTAGAGGGAAAATCTGTCAATTTGTTCTTGAGTAGGATTCAGCTAATCTCCGAATATCCCTTGAATAGATTCTGGAGATTACTCCATTAGGAGCCCCAAAAGAGAGATAATGAGCCTCGAGGTACCGAATCCACTTAGAACAAATTTGTGTGTGTTTTTAAGAGTTTATCTTTTTCTTTATTTCCATTGATTTCTTTTACATATATTTTTTTTTATTTTTCTCCCCTTTACACATTTTATACATATTTCTCCCCCTTTTTGTCATCATACCAAAAAGGAGGTAATCAACCACAATCAATGGCACAAACAATCATCAAATGGCACATAATTGAAGATAAGATGTCTACTCATTGTATTGATATGAATTGAAGTAGATTTGAGCATACAATAAGTAAAGTAAAACAATACAAAACAGAACTCAAACACATCTATGTCCTCCTCGAGGATGAAGCTCCCCCTCTCGAGGATGCATCTCCTCCTCTGGAGGATGTGGCTCCTCCTCTCGAGGATGTGGCTCCTCCTCTCAATCGGCTCTGCTCCATGAGGAGGGTGACTGCATCTGTGACATGGCCAAGCTGTGTGATGATAGACGTGGTGGCTCTGCTATGTGTAGTGGAGAGCTCTGTCACCGACGCCTGAAGCCCAGTCACCGATGTCTGAAGTGCGTCCAGCTTGTCGATGAGTACATTCGCCAAGCGCTCGGCCCCCTCGGTGGTGGTGTGCATGTCACGACCTATCTCCTATCGCATCTGTCGAGTGGAGCTCGTGACCTCACTCATGCTGTGGAACTGGGCCTGGACCAAACTCCGGACATTGTAGATCTCTTTCCGTACATGAGCCGTCATGTCAGTCACGGCTGTCAAGGAAGGGACCAACTGAGAAGATACGGGTGCAGGAGTGGGGGCAGGCACCGCACCTCGGAGCTCCCGAAGCAGCTCATCCCTCACCTCTCTGACTATCTCCTGTCGCAGCTCCCGGAGCTGCTCAGGATCAATCCGGACCGCCATAGAGGGTGGTGCCGAGGAGGAAGGTCCAGCGGAAGTGGTAGGAGCAGGAGGAGTGGATGGGAGGTCTGGATGGTCTGGAAGGTTTGGGTAGTCTGAATCGGGCTCAGGACTAGGTGAAGGTCTGGTGGTCTGAGCGGTGAGGGTAGACTTCCTAACCCAGATCCCTTCTCTCTTCCGAAATCCCATCCTGTGCATGGTCCCCGTACACAAGCGATCTGTCCATCGCAATGCACGAGAGGGTTCCCTCTCAGGAATGGGAATCTCGTACTCCCTAAAGAGAAGAGTAAAAATCATGCCATATGGGAGGGTGAGCCTAGGTCTATCTAGGGGCTCACACATATACCTATAGATGAGTTTGGGGAAGTTGACCGGGGTGTCCTGAAGAATGTAAGACATAACAGCTAGGTCCCTCTCATTTACAAAATCAAATCTTTCTGTCTTAGGGAAGATGGATCTGGACAGAATACTCAAAAGGATTCTCACTTCAATAGGAAGTGAGCTAGCAGATACCTCGTCTAAGGGGGACTGAGGTGGATGCCCTAAGACGACCGTAAGGGCCTCAACTCTATCCTCAGGGTGTGCGGGAGCCATCCCTACTAATGGAAGGTGGAGGATGTGGGCAATGAGATCCTCCGTGACACGCACAGGGACACCTACTACTGTGCCCTCGATACCTCCATCTCCCCGATGGACGGTACTATAAAACTCTTGAACAAGGCCAGGGTAAGTGGGAAGGTCCAAAGTGAGGAAGTACTCTAGGCCCTGGGCTCTAAGCCTATCACCTATGGTGAACCCTTCCCGGGAGAGATAGTCAAAGTCGACATACCTCCCGGTGGTGACGGCCTTCCCGGCCAACGGCCTTGCGGGAACCGCCCTAGGCGGGGAACGAGCCGGAGGTGGTTGCCTCGCGGGATCGTGCCGCGCCTTGGAGCGCCGCTCGGGACCGGCCTCGGGACGGGACCTCTTCCTAACCACGGTCTTACGAGGCATCTTGACCTAAACGGGAAGAAATACCTAAAGGACGGAGAAAGGTCGACGGAGGAGACTCGGGACGGACCGGAGACGACCTAGGAACGGACGAAAATCCTAAGAACCGGTGAAAAATCGACCGAACAGAGGTTGGAGACGATCGGGGACGACCTAGGAGTCGGCTCTAGGGCTTTTTGAACAGTGGCGGCTTGAAAGAAAAGTGTTTGCGAAACGACAAACCTAGGGTTAAAAAGTCGGATCCCGACTGCGAGTCGACTCCCCTGAGTCGCGAGTCGACTCGACCTCGAGTCGACTCCAGAATATGCGCGAGTCGACTCTCCTTATGCGCCTGTCGACTTCGAGTCGACTCCCGACAATGTGCGAGTCGACTCCCCCTCAGCTGCCATCTTTGCGAGTCGACTCCCGCAAATGCGCGAGTCGACTCCCCCTTAGGAGCCGGCTCTGAAACTTACTCGAGTCGTCTCTAACCTTGGCACGCACCTAAAAGTCATGCTATAACCATGCCAAATGAGGGAAAATCACCTAATTGGGATCTGATTTGATGATCATTGAATAGAAACTCTATTTTAACCGCATTCTAATCATCAAAATCAATTAATCTAGTGGAAACTCCCACTAGGATGGATCAATCACTCCTAATCCCCTCCTAAGCACGCTAAACCTCTCTTCACTTAGGAGTTTTGTAAAAATATCCGCTAATTGATTATCAGTACAAACAAATTGGAGTGACACATCACCATTCAATACATGATCTCTTATGAAGTGATGTCTTATCTCAATGTGTTTAGTTCTTGAATGTTGAATTGGATTTTTAGTTAGATTTATGGCACTTGTATTATCACAATTAATGGGGATTTTATCTTGTTTACTGCCATAATCTTCTAATTGTTGTTTAATCCACAAGATTTGAGCACAACAACTCCCGGCTGCCACATATTCAGCTTCTGCAGTGGATAATGCAACCGTATTTTGTTTCTTGCTAAACCATGAGATTAGGTTTTCTCCTAGAAACTGACACGACCCGCTGGTACTTTTTCTATCAAGCTTACATCCAGCGAAGTCTGAATCTGTGTACCCTATTAAGTTTAGGCTAGATTCTTTAGAGTACCATAGCCCTATGTTCTTAGTTCCTATTAAGTATTTAAAAATTCTCTTAACTGCAGCTAGGTGTGATTCTTTAGGATTAACCTGATATCTAGCACACATGCAAACACTAAACATAATATCAGGTCTACTTGCAGTAAGATATAGTAAAGATCCTATCATACCTCTATAAAGTTTTTGATCTACAGATTTACCTGATTCGTCTTGATCTAATTTGCATGATGAGCTCATTGGGGTGCTGATTGATTTGTTTCCTTCCATATCAAACTTCTTGAGCATCTCCTTGACATATTTTGCTTGATTGATGAAGATGCCTCCTTCAGATTGTTTGATTTGAAGCCCGAGGAAGTAGTTCAGCTCTCCCACCATGCTCATCTCAAACTCACTCTGCATCAAATCAGCAAACTCTTCGCAGAGGCGATTGTTAGTAGCACCGAAAATGATATCATCAACATAAATCTGTACTAATAGCATCTCCTTATTTTGCTTTTTCAGAAATAATGTTGTGTCTACATTTCTCCTAGAGAATTCATGTTCTAATAGGAATTTACTAAGTCTCTCATACCATGCTCTAGGTGCTTGTTTTAATCCATAAAGTGCTTTGTTCAGTTTATACACGTGATTAGGGTATTGATGATTTTCAAAACCAGGAGGTTGTTCTACATACACTTCCTCATTAATATACCCATTTAAAAATGCACTTTTTACATCCATTTGAAATAGTTTGAAATCCTTAGAGCATGCATATGCTAATAATAGTCTAATAGCCTCAAGTCTAGCTACGGGAGCAAAGGTTTCATCAAAATCTATGCCTTCTTCTTGATTATAACCCTTTGCCACTAGTCTAGCCTTATTCCTTATAACAATTCCATTTTCATCTAGCTTATTTTTATATATCCATTTTGTACCTATAATTGGATATTTAGAAGGTCTCTCTACTAGATCCCACACTTTGTTTCTAGTAAATTGGTTTAGTTCTTCTTGCATTGCATTTATCCAATTTACATCATTTTCGGCTTCTTCTATATGTTTGGGCTCAAAGTGTGAGACAAAAGCTAGATGGTTATTTAGATTTCTAAGTGAAGCTCTAGTCCTAACCGGTTGAGATGGATCATCTAGAATGAGTTCCTTAGGATGCCCGTGAGCATACCTCCAAGCTTTTGTTAGCCCATGATCCACAATAGGCTCTTGACTTGATGATGCTTCTTCAATCAATTTTTGATTATCATCTTGTAATCCCATCTCATCTATCTTTTCTTCAAGTATTTCAACATCATCATCAAAATTAACTTTCTTACTAGAGGAGATGTCACTAGAGTCATCAAATACTACATGTATAGATTCTTCTATGACTAAGATTCTTTTATTAAAGACTCTATAGGCTTTACTAGTTGTAGAATAACCTAAGAATATTCCTTCATCAGATTTAGGATCAAATTTTCCTAGATTATCTTTTCCATTATTATGTACAAAACACCTACATCCAAAGGCATGAAAGTAATTAACTTTTGGTTTTCTGTTTTTCCAAAGTTCATAAGGTGTTTTCTTTATAATGGGTCTTAATAAAACTCTATTTAATATGTGACAAGAGGTATTAATGGCTTCTCCCCAAAAGTACTTAGGGAGGTTACTTTCACATAACATAGTCCTAGCCATTTTCTCTAGTGTTCTATTCTTCCTTTCCACAACTCCATTTTGTTGTGGTGTCCTAGGTGCTGAGAAATTATGGGTTATCCCCTTTTTACTACAAAATTCATCAAATGATTGATTTTCGAATTCGGTACCATGGTCACTTCTAATGGCTATGACTGAAGACTCTCTAGCATTTGTTACTTCCTTATGGAACTTCTTAAACATAGAAAATGCTTGATCCTTATGCGCTAGAAACATGACCCATATGTACCTAGAGTAATCATCTACTATAACTAGACCATATTTATTTCCACCTAGGCTTGTTGTTCTAGTTGGACCAAATAGGTCCATGTGTAGTAATTCTAGAGGCCTAGAAGTAGAGACACATTTTATGGATTTAAAAGAGTTCCTAGATTGTTTGCCAAATTGACATGCTTCACATATTTTGTTCTTTTCAAATTTTAATTTTGGCAAACCTATCACGGAGTCTCTTTTAACTAGTTTAGTTATTGTGTCCATGCTTGCATGACCTAACTTACGGTGCCATAACCAACTAGCATCATTATCTTTAGTTTCATTTACAACTAGACATTGGTTATGTTTTGCAAGATCTTCTAGGTCTACAACATATACATTTCCACGTCTAATTCCTTTAAAAACTAAACTATTATCATTAGGATTTGTTATAATGCATAGTGATGGTTTAAACATAACATCATATCCTATATCACATAATTGACTAATGCTTAACAAGTTATGCTTAAGACCATCAACATATCTAACATTATCTATAAAAGTAGAAGGGGTGATTTGAACTTTACCAATACCAATGATATGACCTTGGTTGTTGTCTCCAAAAGTCACAGCACCTCCCTTCTTAGCTTCAAGGGTGAAAAATTGATCTTTATCACCCGTCATGTGCCTTGAGCAGCCACTATCCAAATACCAGCGGTTTTTGTTGACCTTGGCTGCAAGACACTCCTACACAAGCAAATCATGTCATCTTAGGTACCCAAGTTTTCTTGGGTCCTTCATGGTTAGTCAAGTTGGTTCCTTTTGGAACCCATACCCTTTTAATTTTCCTTTTTGTTTTACTTTTTCTATAGTCACATGCATTTGCCTTATGTCCTATAGTTCCACAACAAAAGCAGGTTATTTTCTTAGTTTTAGTTTCTCCAGCTTTAACAAAAAAGTTACTAAGAAGTTTTTGTTTATTTCTTGGTTTATACCCTAAACCCGCTTTATTAAATACTGCTCGTTGACTATTTAGTATCATGTTTAATTTTTCAGAACTATATGTAAATTTTTCAACTAAGGGTTTGTATTTGTTAAGTTCTTTAGTTAGTGTTTGATTTTCTGCTTTTAGATCATTAAGTTCTTTTGTAAGATCCTTATCTAAGGTTTGTTTATATTTTTTAAGTTCTGAAAATTCCTTAGTTAGTTTTTCATTATCTTTAGTTAAGGTGTTAGTCTTTTGAGTTAAAAGTTGGTTGCTTGTTTTAAGTTCAATATTTTCTTTGGTGATTAAGTCCTTATCCTTAACTAATTTATCGTATTTATGTAGGTATGATTGATTAGCTATTTTCAGTTCTTTATTCTTAAGATTTATAGCCTTATATTCTACCATTAACTCATTAAATGCATCATAAAGTTCATCAAAAGAGAAATCAAGATGCGTATCGGAAGTTACCTCGTTTTCGTTGGCCATGAAGCAGAAATTGGCCTTCTCTTCTTGTTCATCATCTGATGAGGAGGATGATGAGTCGGAGTCGGATAGTGTAGTGACAAGAGCCTTCTTCTTCTTGTACTTACTCCCCTTCTTCAGTAAGGGGCACTCTGCTCTTATGTGACCCGGCTTCTTGCACTCGTAACACCCAATCCCCTCGTTTTCCCTTTCCTTACCTATGTCCTTGCGGTAGAAATTTGAGGGGCCTCTCCTTTGATGATAGGACTTCTTGTGGTTGATGAATCTCTTGAACTTGCGCACAAGAAGAGCCTCACCATCATCTTCCTCATGTTCTTCTTCTTCACTGCTGCTACTGCAAGACAGGTCCTTGTTAGATGAAGTAGATTTAAGTGCTATTACCTTTTTCTTATGGGAGGACTCTTCTTCCCTGTGTTGCTTCATGGTTAGCTCGTGAGTCATTAGGGATCCAAGGAGCTCTTCGAGTGGAAGCTTGTTCAAGTCTTTAGCTTCTTGGATTGCCGTCACCTTGGCTTCCCATGACCTTGGTAGACAGCGAAGTATTTTCCTGACAAGATCACTGTTAGTATAGCTCTTGCCAAGGCTTTTTAGGCCATTGACAATGTCAGTAAACTTAGTGAACATGCTAGTGATTGTCTCATTAGAATCCATTTTAAATAGTTCATACTTATGAACCAATATATTAATTTTGGATTCTTTAACTTGATTCGTGCCCTCATGGGTCACTTCAAGTCTATCCCAGATCTCTTTTGCAGAGTTGCAAGTAGAGATCCTATTGAATTCATTTCTATCTAAGGCACAATAAAACACATTCATAGCTTTAGAGTTTAGTTGTGCCTTCCTCATGTCATGTTCATCCCAATCCGTTTCTAGTTTGGGTACCTTGACACCATCTACATATATGGATGGGATGTATGGGCCATTTACTACAATGGTCCACATCTCATAGTCTTGGGCTTGGATGAATATTCTCATCCTAGCCTTCCAGTATGAGTAGTCGGATCCATTAAAGAAAGGGGGTCTTTGGGTGGACTGACCCTCAATGTGAGAAGATCCAAATGGGGTTGTCATTTTGATCTTTTAACTCTTGAGTGGAAGAGTTTTTGGCTCTGATACCACTTGTTGCCTAGATAGACAACCCAAGAGGGGGGGGGTGAATTGGGTTTTAAATTAATTTAGATAATTAAAACGTTATGGATGATTAATTAAAAACTATTGCAAGTTATTTAATTAATGCTAGTGCTGTGAGTGATGTGAGAGGAAGAAGAGAAGAGACAATCCAGTGCAAACACAGAGTTTTATAGTCGTTCGGAGCTACCCCTTGCTCCTACGTCCACTCCCCAAGTCTCTCTTGGGAATTCACTATAACCTCCTTGGATTACAGCCGGTTGTTTTGCAAGCTCACAACCAAACTTGTTGTTTTACGAGCTCACAACGAACTCGGTCGGTTTTCCCAGGCTCACCGACTAGAACCAACCCCGATTGTTTTTCCGGGCTCACAATCAAACCCTTACACACGTTGGTTTTTAACTTGGCTCACCAACCAACCTTAATCCCCTTGATTCAATCCCCCGATTGAACCAAGTAAATAGAAGTTATAGAAAGAAAGGAAAATAAGCTTCTCAAAAGCAGATGTAAAACAATATAATCAAAAGAGGAGTTTAGAAGCCCTCAAACGCTTTTAAGCTGAAGTAGAGGAATGGCTTCTTGAACTCCGGTCTCCTCTCGAATGAGTAGTCGACTTGAATGCAGGAGGAGGAGGCTTTAATTGCTGGGAAGATGTAGTTGGTTGCAGTAAATGCTGATCTTCCCTTTTTTCGTTGAAGAGCACGTTGCAGAGCTTGAAAGCTTGAATGCTTGGAGTGGAATGGTTGTTCCCTGCCTTGCTACAGTCTTCTGTGGCTATTTAAGCCAACCCCCACGGAAACTAGCCGTTACACTGCTTTTTCTGTCCGTTCTGCACACTCTGCGCAGCCTGACAATATGACCGTTGGTGGGTTGGAGTCGACTCGCGCGATCAGGAGTCGACTCGGCTGTAGCGGGAGTCGACTCAAGCTTTTCCGGAGTCGACTTGGCAACTGTTCCAAATTTGAATTAAAGTTGCCGTCACGACTGGGAGTCGACTCGTCTTGACCCGGAGTCGACTCGCCAACTTCTGGAGCTGACCTGGCAATTTTGGAGTCGGCTCATCCACTGAAGTCCGTGGATCCAATTTTGAATTTTGTCCACTCGAGTCGACTCGACTGTCCTTGGAGTCGACTCGAATCTCAGAGCCCGAACTTCCGATTCTCTGTCTTTTGGCTCATCCAGTCTTGGAGTCGACTCGAACTTCCTTGGAGTCGACTCGGCTCTCAGTTTCCGAAAGTTGGTCTTCTGCCTTTTGACGTGAAGCTTGTCTTGGAGTCGACTCGAGCTGTCTGGGAGTCGACTCGAATCTCAGAGGCAGTAACATGGTTTTCTGTCTGTCGATGGTCGCACAGTCTCGGAGTCGACTCGCGTATTGCGGGAGTCGACTCGAATCTCAGAGTCCATAAAATGCTCTCTGACCTTTTCTTTGTGTACCGCTGAGAGTCGACTCTTGCTTTCTCTGGAGTCGACTTGCCAACCATCGGAGTCGACTCGCGTTCCACTGGAGTCGACTCGAATCTCAGACTCGAAAACTGCTCTCTGACTTTTCTTTGTGTACCTCTTGGAGTCGACTCTTACTACCCTGGAGTCGACTCGTCGAACATTGGAGTCGACTCGCGCACTTCAGGAGTCGACTCGTTGACAGGTTCTGAGATGAGGCTTTCTGTTCTTCTTTCTGTTCTCAGTCGGAGTCGACTCGTACTAGTCTGGAGTCGACTCGAGCTCGTGCCAGTGAACTTGATACGCTTGGAGTCGACTCGTGATACTCGGGAGTCGACTCGAGTCTCAGACTTTGGTTCAGCAGACTTCTTAACTTATCCAAAATACTATGAACCAAAATCTAGAGACACTTGGACAGGATTTTCACTGAAACACTCAATTGAATTCATTAGTAATCACAAGATATACTCAAATGCTTTGAGCTCATCAAAATCAAATGGGGTTTTAATCAATCACTCCACACCACTGAAAAGGCTCTACAAGTCTTTAAAATAGAGAAAATGAAATCAATTTATAAAAGAAGTCATTTCACAATTCGGAACCAATTTAATTACTCATCTACCCCTCGTAATTTCTCTTAATATTTCCTCAAATGCATGTACAGAATAATCAAGCATGGAGAACAAAACATAGAGGAATCTACCACAACAATTAATCAATAAGCTCAGGTGGAATCAAGTCACACTTGACAATATTCATGAAAATAAATAAGAAATGTGCTCATGATGTAAAGCACATAACTCCCACTCACCTGTCAATCTGGCACGACCTCGATACGCCTTCAAAACTTTATGGTAGGCAGTAGGGGGCTTCTTCTTCTTGCTCCCTAATTTCTTGTCTAGCTGATACATACATTTACAATACATTTAGTCTTGTATCAAGGGCCATAATCTACGTGCCAAATCATAAATATAGAAAACTTTAATTGATTCAACTCTCCCCTTTTCTAAATTTTTTTCTTTTTCTCTTTTTTCTATCAATTAATCTTTTCCTTATATGTATTATGATGCAAGAGTATCCCACACACACCTTGGACCAATGCTATAGGGTCAAGGTGTGCGAAAGGATCAAATCCCTTCTAATCCAAAATTTTACTAAACCTTGGATCGACCCTAACTTTGAGAGTTGACCCCCGCTTGGGTCGACCCCAGCTTACCCTGAGTCGACCCCAAGCACCGAGCCAAAAATTCCCATTCTTTGGAATTTTCTGAGAGAGTCGACCCTACCAGACTTGGGTCGACCCCACTCATCCTGAGTCGACTCTGGCTTACTTTGAGTCGACCCAACACCACTTTTTCATCTTTCTTCATTCGGATGAACAGTAACCCGGACTGACAGTGAGTTACTTCATCCCAGTTTTGATCCACTTCCCAAGCTCCAAATTTTATGAAATTTTTATCTAACATTCTACACTCATAGGGGTTTCCACTCATAGAAATTTCCAGAATGGTAATATGCATCACCATCGGAGGCCGATTAACCTCCTAAATAATTCACCGAAGTTGGAACTTCGACACAGTTTTTCCGCAGTGCCAAAAAACTTGTCGAAATCCAATTCTTCCTCTTTTAACTACCTCTACAACCCTTATCCTTCCCCTCTAGACTACATCCATCCTTTGTATAGTCTAATTTCATCAAAAGACTAGGTAGGGATGGGTATGTACCTTTTTTCTTTGAAAAATCGAGGTCTTTGCATAAAGGGGAAGGAGATCTACGCTTTTTCCTTCAGTTGGCAGCGCAACCGGGGCTCCCTTCCCTTCTTCTTTCTTCTTCTTCTTCCTCTTCTTTTCTTCCTTTCTTTTCTTCTTCTTCTTTTCCTTCTCTCTGTCACGCCTGAGACTCCCCCCTCTCCTCTCTGTTTTATTCCACGTCTGAGCCACCAAACCTATGAATTAAGTCACATCAAATGTTAAATTTTCTATTTTGTCCCTAACACTTCAACATATCTACTATTATGCCGTTAACTTTTGATTCCTTCCAATTTTACCCTTACCACTTCAACGCATCTACAACTATGCCATTATCTTTTGATTCCTTCCAATTTTATCCCTTATATCAATTTTAAAGGACAATTCTATCCTTTTTTTATATAAAAAATTTTTTGGGGTTATTACACCAGGTCTCTGAGTAAAACCCTTGGTAACTAATCTAGCCTTAAATTTATCTACGGAGCCATCAGACCTAAGTTTCTTCTTAAAGATCCATTTGCATTCTATAGTTTTACAACCAGAAGGAAAATCATGATTTTGGATAACTGTCTGTATCTCATTGTTTACAGCTTCTCTCCAAAAAAGTAAATCCAAGAATTTTATTGCATCCTCAAAAGTAGTTGGAGAGTCCTCTATAAGAAAGGTATAGAAGCCATCTCTAAATATTTTCTCTATCCTGGATCTCTTATTTCTCCTAGGTTCTGCTTTTGCTTCTATTTCACTTGTCCTTATTCTACTTAAGTTACTAGCTATACCACTATCTACTCTAGTCCTAAGTGGAAAGGTGTCTTCAAAATATGTTGCATCTTTAGCTTCTATGATAGTATTGTTACTAATATCACTTTTCTCTAAGTTAATCACCAGAAATCTATTGGCATTACTATTGGCTGCATATCTTAAAAATATGGCATCCACTATTTTAGGCCTTATTTTCTTTCTCTTAAAATCAGGTTTTTTTACTTTTGCCAAGCATCCCCACACTTTCAAATAGCTAAGATTAGGTTTTCTATGTTTTCAAACTTCATATGGGGTTAGATCATTATTTTTAGAGAGAATCCTATTGAGAATATAACAGGCTGAAATTAGAGCTTCTTTCCATAAATTCTCTGGTACTTCTGAGCTTATAAGTATTGAGTTAACCATATCCATTAAAGTCCTATTTTTTCTTTCTGCTACTCCATTTGATTGAAAAAAATAGGGAGTAGTCACTTTATGAATAATTTTATGATCTTCACAAAATTAAGTTATATCATTAGATGAATATTCATCTCTCTGCTCTGATCTGAGAATTTTAATTTTCTTTTTCTGTTGGTTCTTAGCTTCGATCTTAAAAATCTTAAATTTTCTGAGCACCTCATCCTTGATTTTAATTAGATAAATGTAACAGAACTTGGATAGATCATCTATGAAGTCACAAAGTATCTGTTACCTTTCCTAGAGGTTCTACTAGAGTTACAAACATCACTATGGATCAACTCTAATAGATCTGAATCCCTATTAATAGATTTAAAAGGCTTCCTAGGGAGTTTGGCTTCTACACAAATTTTACATTTTTCATGGTTCTTAAGATCATTTTTTGATATTAAGTTTAGGTTCATAAGTTGCTTAATTGTATTATAATTTATATGACCTAATCTACCATACCAAATAGAGGGGGTTCTATATTCATGATCAAAGAATTTTCATTTATTGAAGGAATTATTACATTCAACTTAAACAGTCCTTCACTAAGGAATTCTTTTCCAATAAACATTACATCATGAAAAATGACAACTTTATTGGACTCAAAAATAAGACAAAAACCTTGCTGGACAAGCAAGGAACAACTAATTAGGTTTCTCCTAACGATCGGAACATGTTGGATACCATGTAGGAACAGGACTTTTTCAGAGGTAAGCTTTAAGTCTACACATCCCACTCCTAGCACACGCGCCTCCGAGTTGTTTGCCATGATCACTATCACGCCCCGAGCCCGGAGCGCAGCAGACGCCTCCACCCATACGGCGGGCCGCACAAGCATGCAAGGCAGCAGATCATATCAAAGCAATCACATATGTTTAAAGATGACATAATTATTTAAGTTGGTCAAAAGCAGTCTTACAAAATTTCAAAATAGCATATGCCAACATAATTCAAATGTCCAAGCTAATCTAACTAAAATGCCAATAACTAAAGAAATTATCGAAAAATCGAGCGCACTCCCCCAATTCCGTACGATCAAGTCTCTGGATCTGAAAACAGAAAACAGAATAATGAACTACACTGGCCTAGTAAGCAAGAAAATACCCCAGAGTGGGGTCAAAGCATATCGGATCAAAATACAAAATAATGACTGGGAATAAATCACAAATAACAACATTTTTCTCTTTCCAAAATTTATTATCATTTTTACAAAAACTCTGATATCATAATCTCAACACAAACAGGCTACGGCCACGTAACTCAGTGGCATGGGTTGCACAAGGTGTCAAATCCACTATTTTTATCCACCGATGGCAGCCGATGTTGCACAAAAGTGCCAAATCCACTATATTTATCCACCGATAGCAGCCGGTGTTGCACAAAAGTGCCAAATCCACTATATTTATCCACCGATGGCACCCGGTGTCCAAATCCACTATTATAATCACCGGTGGCGCGGTGTCGAAACAGGTTCCTCACATATTACAAGTCGACAGGTCCAACGTATAATTTCCATTGGCGGGGCCAGAACAGAACAGAACAGATCATAGCCATGCTGAGAATGCATATATATAAAAACAGATTTCATAAATTGCCCAATCATAGTTTACGAATTTCAGAGCATAATTTTTAAATAAAATTTAAAATGCCAGACCCATTTTACGACATACAAAATATATTTCAAAATTTAATCCACTATTAATTATTTTACCAAATAATTTAGAAAAATGTACTTTGAAGTATTAAGTTACTTACCTCTTCTCGCTTAATTCCTACTTCAGATAGGCGGATCAGGTTCACCTGTTTAAATTTAATTAATTCCTTTGTTAATTTCAGAGCTAAGCAATACTTAATCATAAGGCACTGTTTTACAATAAAACTTGAGTAAAGGGACCAAACAACATATTTGAGGACCTTTACGTAATAAATCTTTATTATAGGGGTCCATCATAAATTACAGAAGATCCTTTTCATGAAATAATATACTGTCAAGGGCTTAGCTGCAAAATTTCATTTATTGGCCAAACGGGTTTGGATTTTGGGTGTCGGGTTTCGGGTTGGATTTTGGATTTTCGGGTTTCGGGTTTTTTTTTTTTTAACCGGGCCCAAGTCGGGCCCATGATGGATAGGGCCCATGCTTGGCCCGGTTCGGCCTGTAGAGGCCTTCTTCCTTCCCAAACCCCTACGGACAGGGAAGGGAGAGGAGGAAGAAGGGAAATTGGGGGGAGGAATGGGGCCGGCATGATGGCCGGCTTGGGTGGCCGAAGGCCATCCCTCGATCGATGGTCGGCCGACCGCGGTGGCGGCTGGTCGCTGTTGCGGTGGCTGGCGTCAAAAGAACAACCGAGAATGATCTCGGTTTGGGGCCAAAACAAAGAAAATATGACATGATTGATCTTATAATCAAAGGCTGGAGGGAGCTTACTGACGGTGGCGAGGCGGCGGAAGAGAGATCTCGGCTCAGTCCGGCAGCTAACAGCGGCGACGGTGCTCGAAACCGAGGGGACGGATCTTAGAATAGGGGACGGCTTGCGAAGGGGATTCGGACGGTGATCGGGCGGCACCGGCCACTCGGGAGGCAAGAGCCGAGGAAGGAGAGGGAGGAGAGGGAGGAGGGGGAGGAGAGGAAGAGAGGGAGGAGGTTCGGAGGTGGCCCAAGGGAAGGGAATGGGGTTTTTTTATCACCCCCTTGTAACGACTCTCCACCGTAAAAATCACGGCAGTCGAGCAGAATCCGCGGCTGCGGATTGGCCGTGGATTGATCCGAGGGGGGGTGCCGCCGGATACCCGCGGCGCCTTCGCCTCAATCGGCCTCGGAGGAGCCGGAGAGGATCGCAATCGCGATCCTCTATTCCGGTTCTTCCCAAAAAAAGAACAGGCTCACATTCTCTCCCCCTTAGAAAAATTTCGTCCTCGAAATTTAACATCCCTTAGCTTGCAAAAAAAAAGTCCGGATATTTTTCGTTCATCTCGTCCTCCAGTTCCCATATAGCCTCATATTCCGAGTGATTGCTCCACTAGGTCTTGACATAAGGAATTGTGCGCCTTCTTAACTCTTATTCCTTTCTATCAACCACACGTACATGCTCCTCAGGACATTTCAAGTTTTCTCTAAGCCGCAAAGGAGCCATTTCTACCACATGGCTCATATCTGGAACATACTTTCTTAGCATGGAAACAAAAAAAATACACTATGAACTCCAGACAGTGATGGTGGAAGTGTTAGTTTTTATGGCAGTTAATGGTAGCAAAATATGACGCTAATCAGTCCATTCCAAGAATTATGTCAAAGTCATGCATATTTATAACTATCAAATCAGTAGGCAAGTCTCTACCTACTATCTGAACTGGACAAGTCTTGCAGACCTGATTGCCAATCATCCCACTCCCGGCAGGGGTGCTAACATACAAATCATACTCTAACGGCACACAAGGTAGGTCATACTTTCGCACAAATATCGATGACACAAGGAATGTGTAGCACCAGAATCAAACAGTATATAAGCATAAACAGGAGCAACCGGTGGAGTACCTGACACCACAGTGTTGGATGCCTGAGCATCCTGCTGAGTCAGTGCGTAAATACGACCCTATGTGCGCGATCTCCCCCCTGTCTGCTGCTCAGGAGAAGAAGGCTGAGCCGACTGAACTGGAGCAGGAGAAGCTTGTACTTGTTGGGTCCCTGTAGCTTGGGGCCTCTGATCTGATTGTGATACTTGCCGATTGCAAGGGCACTCTGCTATCTTATGACCCTGTTGGCCACATCTGAAATATGCGCCAGATAATCGTCTACAGAGTTCTGTCTTATGGGCACCTCCACATACTTCACATTTAGACTGGTCTTGTTGAATAGTCTCTCCATAAGATTCTTGCTTTTCTGATTGCCTAGTCCTATTACGAGATTTTGCTGTCCTACTAGAATTCTATCCACTATGAGTATCATCATCTCTGCTCCTCTTCTTTTGTATTCTATCTTTTGAATCTTGTGTTTTCCTCCAGATAATTTCCATATTCTTGGCCATGTCTACCAGGTCATCATAGTTTGTTGAGTGCACTGCGGCCAAACCCCGACGTAAGTGAGGCTTCCATCCTTCTTCAAATCTCCTCATCCGGGACTCTACATCTATGACGATGGTGGGAGCAAACCGAGCTAACCTGTCAAACTCTGCCTTATACTCATCCACGGTCATAGTTCCTTGAGACAGATTTAGAAATTCCCTCTCTAGCTCCCTAAGGCGACTTGAAGGAAAATACTTTGAGTAGAAGGTTGTGCGAAACTTTTGCCAGGTAACTGGCTCATGCTCATGTGCCAATGTGCGCTCCACAGATATCCACCAATGATGAGCTCGGTCCTGAAGCATATAAATGGCAAATCTGACCTTCTCTTCATCAGTGCATTCCATTGCCATGAAGGCTTTTTCCATTTCATCTATCCAAGCTTCGGCCTCCTGAGGACTAGTGGTCCCTTAAAAGCCGAAGGTGCCATTCTCTTAAATTCTGCTATACTCCTTCTTTGCTCAGGAGGAGCAACAACCTGCTGGACTGGTTGCTGAGGTTGTTGCCTCTGTTGGCATACTAACCCGACGACCTCCTCGATTAGTTTGAGCATCCGAGTTTGATTTTCGGCAACAATTTCTGGAGTTATCGACCCTAGGGCCCTGAGCTTTGCGATGCCTCGCCCCCTTGGTTAGAAGGAACTCTTCCCCGAGGGCCCCCAACCATCTGATTCAAGCTACGGACATGGCAAGGTGGCATTCTGATTCAGTGAAAATATATAAATTTTATAAATTTATCCAAACAAATGAACATTATCCCTTTGTCTAGTTACTACCCCATCTCTCAACCTTTCCGACGAATCCTAAGAATCCTAACATTTAGGGTCAAACATGACTGTTTCACTTATGGTCCCTAGTGATCTCAACCTGAGCTCTGATACCACCAATCTGTCATGCCCCAAGTCCGGAGCACGGCAGACACCGCATGCCCGCACAGCGGGCCATATAGGCATGCAAGGCAGCAGATCATATCAAAGCAATCACATATGTTTAAAGATGACATAATTATTTAAGTTGGTCAAAATCAGTTTTACAAAATTTTAAAATAGCATATGCCAACATAATTCAAATGTCCAAGCTAATCTAACTAAAATGTCAATAACGGAAGGAATCATCAAAAAATCTAGCGCACTCCCCCAATCCCGTACGATCAAGTCTCTGGATCTGAAAAACAGAAAATAGAATAATGAGCTACACTATCCCAGTAAGCAGCAAAATACCCTAGAGTGGGGTTAAAGCATATCAGATCAAAAATACAAAATAATGACTGGGAATAAATCACATATAACATCATTTTTCTCTTTCTAAAACTTATTACCATTTTTACAAAAACTCTGATATCATAATTTCAACACAAACAGGCTACAACCACGTAACCCAGTTGCATGGGTTGCACAAGGTGCCAAATCCACTATTTTTATCCACCAATGGCAGTCGGTGTTGCACAAAAGTGCCAAATCTACTATATTTATCCACCGATGGCAGCCGGTGTTGCACAAAAGTGCCAAATTTACTATATTTATCCACCGATGGTAGCCGGTGTCCAAATCTACTATTATAATCACCGGTGGCACGGTGTCGAAACCGATTCCTCACAGATTACAAGTCGACAGGTCCAACGTATAATTGCCATTGGCGGGGTCAGAACAGAACAGAACATATCATAGCCATACTAAGAATGCATATATATAAAAACAGATTTCATAAATTGCTCAGTCATAGTTTACGGATTTCAGAGCATATTTTTTAAATAAAATTTAAAATGTCAGACCCATTTTACTAAATATAAAATATATTTCGAAATTTAATCCACTAATAATTATTTTACCAAATAATTTAGAAAAATGCACTTTGAAGCATTAAGTTACTTACCTCTTTTCGCTTAATTTCTACTTTAGATAGGCAGATCAGGTTCACCTGTTTAAATTTAATTAATTCCTTTGTTAATTTCAAAGCTAAGCAATACTTAATCACAGGGCACTGTTCTATAATAAAACTTGAGTAAAGAGAGCAAACAACATATTTGAGGACCTTTACGTAATAAATCATTCTTATAAGGGCCCATCATAAATTACAGAAGATCCTTTTCATGAAATAATATACTGTTAAGGGCTTAACTGCAAAATTCCATTTATTGGCCAAACGGGTTCGGGTTTCGGGTGTCGGGTTCCGAACTTCGAGTCGAATTTGGGATTTTCGGGTTTCAGATTTGTTTTTCTTTTTTTTTTTAACCGGGCCCAAGTCAGGCCCACGGTGGACAGGGCCCATGCTTGGCCCTGTTCGGCCTATAGGGGCCTTCTTCCTCCCTAAACACCCACGGACAGGAAAAGGAGAGTAGGAAGAAGGGAAATTGGGGGGAGGAAGGGGGCCGGCATGATGGCCGGCTTGGGTGGCCGAAGGCCATCCCTCGATCGACGGCCGGCCGACCGCGGTGGCGGCCGGTGGCTGTTGCGGTGGCCGATGTCAAAAAAACAACCGAGAATGATCTCGGTTTGGAGCCAAAACAAAGAAAATATGACATGATTGATCTTGTAATCAAAGGCTGAAGGGAGCTTATCGGCAGTGGCAGAGGTGGCGGAAGAGAGATCTCAGCTCGGTTCGGCAGCTAACAGCGGCGGTGGCGCTTGAAACCGAGGGGATGGATCTCAGAACAGGGGATAGCTTGCGAAGGGGATTTGGACGGTGATCGGGCGGCACCGGCCACTCGAGAGGCAAGAGCCGAGGACGGAGAGGGAGGAGAGGGAGGAGAGGGAGGAGAGGAAGACAGGGAGGAGTTTCGGAGGTGGCCCTAGGGAAGGGAATGGGGGTTTTTATTACTCCCTTGTAACGGCTCTCCACCACGAAAATTGCGGCGGTCGAGCAGAATCCGCGGCCGTGGATTGGCCGCGGATTGACCGAAGGGGGGTGCCGCGGGATACCCACGGCGCCTTCGCCTCAATCGGCCTCGGAGGAGCCAGAGAGGATCGCAATCGCGATCCTCTGTTCCGGTTCTTCCCAAAAGAAGAACGGGGCTGAAGTCGGCTGGGGTTGCCGACTTCAGCCCATATCTCACAATAACAGCTCCTCCATTTGAGACCTAGTAAGAAGAAAACCAGGAGCGATTCGAACAAATGTGAATACCAGCTCCGGTATCAATCCACCAATCAAGTGCTTGTAAAGTCATGTTAACTTTAGGAGTGAAGAAAACAGACTTGAAAGCAGTCTCAGAGGAGCCGGCGCCGGAAGTCGCCCTGTTGACTTGAGCACTGATTGTGTGTGGACTTTTCTTCTTGGATTGAAGAGGTGCAGTCTTCTTATAGAAGCACCAAGGAGACAAATGGTTGGTCCGACCATACACATAATAGAAATAAACACCACCTTCCTCCTTCTTCTTCTTCTGCTCCTGGGATTGGATATGTTTTCCATTATGGTGGTTAGGATTTCTAGGGTTGTAGGGTTTCTTTTTGTAATGCTTATTTTTGAAAGGTCGATTCTGATTTTTTCTAGGTGGAGCCTCTACATTATAAGCATTATTCTTATGTCAAGTAGAGGTTTTACTCCTGAGCCTATGTTGCTCTTCAATCCAAATGGAGTTCAAGACTTGGGGTAGGGTGAGATTTCCTTGAGTATGGCTCAGAGTCTTAGCAAAATCAGACCAGAAATTTGGTAGTTTAACTAGCAGACAGGCTACCTGAAATGACTTATCCAAATTAGTTCCATTAACCCTAAGCTGGTGGATCAGGATTTCAAAATCATGAATTTGGTCATTCATAGGCTTTGAGTCCACCATCCTAAAATTATTGAAGTAGGAGGCCTTGAACCTATTTACCCCATCATCATCAAGACCATATTTGCCATCTAGAGTGTTACAAAGATCTTTGGTACTCTTGGCTGTGTAATAGATATCATACAGCCTCTCAGAAAGGGCACCTAGGATTCTATGGATGCAATGAAAGTCTATCTCATCAGGTGTCCTAGAGGGTGTGCTGGTGGAGGTAGAAGGGTCAATGTTGGAAGAGGTTGAGTTCCAATTTGAGTTTTGGCGAGTCGCATATTGTGAAGTAGTTGGGTTGGATCCGTTATCAACTTTAGTAGTGCTTTCACCTATGACTGAGATCAACCCTAATGTGGTGAGCTAGAATCGCATTTGGTTCTGCCATCTTCTAAAGTTATGGCCATCAAATTTTTCAGGTTTGGTACTAAGGTGATCAGTAGTGTTAGAGACCATAGGTTCAAGGTTATAGAAAAGAGACAGAAATCTGATTGAAGGAAAAAAATTTATGTCAAAAGATTGCACTAAAATTTGTATTGAATTTTGAATATCTACTTGATCTATCTAAAAAATAATAGCCAGATCAGCTCCAGATCGGTGGTGGAGCACTAGGCTCACTTAAGTACCAACCTTTCTGTTAGGAATTGTATCCTAAGAGTCAATCGTCAGTACGCTGATGATTAAATTTTGTAAATGAATTGACAAATTAATAAAATGTTATTTGGCATTGTTCATCATTTCACTGTACATCTCCAAATGAACTTTTATATGATGAAGTCCATAGGAATTGTTTTATGATAAAGGAGGATTTATCTTCAAGTCCTTAAAACTGTTCGCGATTAAATGATATGCTGTTACTAGGACGACAGCATTATCGAGATTAGGTCGTTGTGTGACCTTTCGATCAGTACTATAAGAATCAGTACTGAACATCCCTCCTGTAATAGTACAAGCTCCCATAGCAATGACATATTTTGGTTCAGGCATTTGCTCATATAATCTCACTAAAGAAGGAGCCATTTTCATTGTTACTGTGCCGGCTGTTAAAATTAGGTCCGCTTGCCTAGGACTCGATTTTGGTACCAATCCATAACGGTCAAAGTCGAATCGCGAGCCTATTAATGAAGCAAATTCAATGAAACAACAACTGGTACCATATAGAAGCGGCCATAAACTAGAGAGTCTTGACCAATTCGAAAGATCATTCGATGTAGTTGAAATAACTGAATTGGGGGTTGTTTGGTCAAGTAATGGAAACTCAATCAAATTCATAACTGTAGATATCTTATGATATGATAAGTATATCTATCCTAATAAGTATATCTATCCTAAGTATATATCATAAACTGTATTATATTTATAATATTATTTATAAATATATTATTTAATAATTATATTTATATTTATATTATATTATTTATTATATATATATATATTATTATAATTATTTATTAATATTTAGAAATTAATATTTATAAGTAGTTAATAAGTAATTAATAAGTGCAAGGAATGTGGAACTAAATAAAATAAGTGTACCTATTCATCTTTCTACACGAATATGTATGATAATTCGCTTTATTAATATATTTTAATATTCTTCTCCCATCCTTATTTCTTTCTATCTTTCTAATCTAATAAGGAGTTTATTATGAAAATAAAAGATTTTATTAGGAGTTTGCGACTCTAACTAATTCGATCCATCCAACAAACGGGGATTCATAGTAAAATAAAAAAATGGGGGTTATCGATAGATATAGAAATAACTTCTATTCTCTATTTTATATTTATTTCTTTTTATTTTGATTTCGATATTTTTTTTTATTGTCTATATTAATACGTAAGAAGGCCAGAGAATTTTTTTTTTATTTTCCCTAATTCTAATTCTTCGGAGGGAAAAATTCACTTTTTTATCCTGTTGATAGAAGGTTTGTGATTACTAATCATGAATAGAGGTAGGATAAAAAAATAGATCTGGAGGAAAAAATAAAAAGTAATTACCCGAAACTTCTAATTCTTATTACAAGTAGAACTTATGTCATCAAAGAAAACACCATTCTTTTTAGTTTTTTTTTTGATTACGATGAACTAAATACTTGTTCGCTACAAATAACTGAATTTAGTGCTATACTTTATTAATTTTTTGAATTTTGATTCAAGGGAAAGAAACCGTGGAGCTGAAATAACTCACTCAGAACACCTTTTAAAGGATTACGTGGTACAATTGGGTCAAATAAGCCTTTATGGAATAAATACTCAGACGCTTGTGAACCATCGGGTACTGTCTTTTTCAATGTTTGTTCAATTACTCTTTTACCCGCAAATGCAATGTAGGCATTAGGTTCAGCAACAATGACATCTCCCAACATACCAAAACTGGCTGTTACTCCACCGGTTGTAGGAGATGTAAGGATTGATACATAGAATAAATTTTTATTTGATTGATAATTATATGAAGCGGAAGATATTTTAGCCATTTGCATCAAACTCAAACTTCCTTCTTGCATGCGCGCTCCTCCAGAAGCACACACAATAATGACAGGTAAAGATCGATTAGTAGCATACTCGATCAAACGGGTGATTTTCTCGCCTACTACGGATCCCATACTACCTCCCATGAACTTAAAATCCATAACCCCAATTGCTATGGGAATACCATTTAGTTGACCTATGCCTGTTTGAACAGCTTCAGTTAAACCTATCTTTCTTTGATAAGAATCGATACGATCTCTATAGGGTTCCCCCTCTGAATGAAATTCAATGGGGTCCATAGAGACCATATCTTCATCCATAGGATCCCAAGTCCCCGGATCAATCGAAAGTTCGATTCTATCTGAACTGCTCATTTTCAAATGATATCCACACTGTTCACAAATATTCATTTTTGACCTAAAAAATTTTTTATAATTTAATCCATAACAATTTTCGCATTGAACCCATAAATGTCTGTATTTTTTATTTCTACCGAAATCATTAGATCTTCTTCTTATATTGAAATCACTGCCATTTTTACTAGTTCTTATACCAGAACTCCCACTTTCACTACCAGTTACATTTTCAGTACAAATGAAACTATAAATGTAACTGTCACTGTAATTGTCGGTACCGCCCGAAATGGAACTATTAATACTGACTTCAAAACGAAGATAATTATCAATGCAACTATTAATGTGATTATTCCAACTAGATTGAGTATCATATATGTAATGATAATAGTAGTGATTGTTTCTCTTAGACCCACTATTTAAATAACTAGAAAAAAAACTTTCTAGTTCACTCAGAAAAGAACTATCATTGTCAATCTCAAAAATCTGATTTTCAATATCAAAACATACGGAAAAACTGTCACCATTACTATCCCTAACTAAAAAAGTGTCATCAGAGATCAAACTCCAAATATCCCTGATATCAAATAAATAATCAACATTTCTGAAACTATAACTGCCACTATCACTCCGACTAGGAATGTTTTTCTCCGTACCATTTAGAATGGGTTCTTCACTTCCACTGGTATGCCCAATAGCATCAAGACTATCCATTGATTTATTTAGTCCACACCTATGCTCTAACTTATCGTTAGACAACATCGAATTGAACCACCATTTTTCCATAGAGTCTTCTTGCCCCCTATTTGATGAAAATACAATAGATGAATAGTCATTCCATGAATAATCATTTTACTATTTTATTACCACTAAACTCAAGATTTAGTCTTCGTTTTTCAGCGGAGAACAGAGATATTTTTTTTTCTAAAAAAAGAAAAAGGTAACCACCATTATATTATAATGAGTTCTGATTATTATGAGTTATAGTTAGAAAGTTGAACATTTATTCATTATCATAATAACTAATTGCACTTATTAGGAGTAGTCTACCCTGTAGTGACATAGTAGTCCTCTTCATGTATCATTATTCAAATTTTGGGTCCTGGGATATAATAGAAATATTCGAGAATATTCTAGATATCCAATCCCTATTATTAATAACCAAATCAAAGTATTCTTACTTCTCCATTGTTCTTATCAAACCCACCATAAAATTATAAATCAATAAAAAGTAAGTGGACCTGACCCATTGAATGATGACTATATCAGCTATTCTGATATTTAAATTCGATATAGATTAATTCGATATAGATTAAATTGTACAAGCGGATTGATTTTTTTTATTTCCTTAGACCACGCAAGGCAAGAATTTGTCGATATTTCCGATTTAATCTTCTTGTTACTGGATACTTCATAGGAATAAATCGCTATTCTTTTCCGCTACATATAAAAGTTGATTTCAAAAATTGATTTTTCAATATCTTTCCTTGATTTCAAGGAATCAGATATTGTTTTGTTTTTACGCCAATGCAATAGAGAACGAATACGAGAAAGAGACTTTCATTTCCAGTCTACCATTATTTAATATTTAATTTAGGGCAGGAACAAATAGGGAATTTTCTTTTTTTTTTGTTTGACCCGTTACGTTAAAAG